>NC_136780.1:3506365-4110291 GCF_947034865.1 Barbatula barbatula | reverse complement strand
TTTTGAATACACTTAAAAGACATTCTCTATAATATTGCTTTAAATGTATGTATTTGTACGTATATGACATTTGCCCCCTTTACTGCCGTCACTGCACAATTTCTAAGTAATCTTTAAACATCCGCTGTATATATCTATCATCGTGACAGAAAAAGGATCAATACTTCCTCACATGTGATCCTTTATCCCGGATGAACACATGTGAGGGTTATGTTTCATCTTGCATGTCTGATTCATAATCTGTTGGGCGAATCAATATTTTCTTTTCTTCCCAGAGAGTTAGCTATATATCAGAAGTTCCCTCGAGACAATCTTTCATTCGTACGTTGACCATCTCATCCTAGCTTGGGCTTGTATAGGAGCAACAGACACCGAAGTGCTCTACAACATCCATGACATCGACGTATTAGAAACTCGTCTACAATTTATCCTGAGGGAAACATCCCGTGAAATCTCAGGCAGGTGCTTGATTTCGCCTGAAATGTGTGCTTACCCCATGTTCGACGTCGAGATGTGTTTGAGTACCACGCAGTCAGATCCTCTTCTGCTCAGCCTCTCTCAACTGCCTGAACCCATTCTGTGCTTGTTTCGTTCCCAAGTCGCCTCACCGAGGGAACATGGTCCACAATAGGCCCTAATTAAAGCGTGCTGTGGGCTGACAGAGCCCATTCTTCTCCGATGTGTCCCGTTTTAACTGGGCCTCCCTTCCTGTGGAATCCACACCCACCTCATCTCAGTTAATCGGCGAGACTTAATGGAAGATTGGGGATGACAGCGAGTTCCTTAGATCCTTTCTTTTGTGTTTTTGTCCACTGTGTGCTGTTCTGTGCTGTGTTAGCTTGTACCCTTTTTTAAACCTTTTTACGGTTTAATTTTTTTTGTGATTGAGAATGGTGGTCAGCTTGTGCTTCATGTGTAAAATGGAGGCCCGGAAGCCCTGGGGGTAGATTGTACCGTACTTGAAATGAGATTTTATTTATTTATCTTTAATCTTCGTTACACTGTACTTGTATATGTGTAATGACAATAAAGTTGAATCTAATCTTAAATGAGAAAAGTTATTTTTAAAGTAATTTTTAAGTTCAGTTGATTTCAACTATACAATCTGTACAAAATAAAAGGCAGAAACAGTCGCTGATGCTACAGGAGGAGAGATCAGGAGCTTAAGAGGACGAGCGGCAGGTCTGTTGACGAGAGAGGACCGGGCCCAGATATTTGTTAAGTTTGTGTGTGTGGTTTATGGCCGGCAGTCTACCGTGAGGCTTTCTTGTTTGTTGATTTAATTTAAGTTCGTAAAATGCCTCCTTTCTTCCCTTCTATGGATTTTCATTACATTTACATTTTGAATTAGCCAATATTTCTTATATTTTAGTTTAATCTTTAGCAATTTTGTTATCTGCTTTTATTGTTTTATACTTTTTTTTATGTAGCTATAAAAGTCGATTTGTTTAGTTTTAGTTAAGTTTAGTTATTCTTTTATTTTAGTGCCTCGACTTAAACTTATTTTACTTTGTTTGCTGAGGCAACATTTCGAATTCTGTTTATAATATTTAGGGCCATATTATATTTGACTTCAATACACAGAAAAGTTATAATATTTTATGTTTTAGGGAACTTTATGATTGATACCTTGTATATAGACCATCACCAAAGCAACAACAAGCACCATAAACTAGCTTGGCCCATCATGTAGGTTCACGCTGGTTTAAACTAGTGTTTTAGTAGGTCTCTAAATAAACCACTACTTACTACCAAACAACAACAAAACCGAGACCTGCGGTTCTCGGAGGACATTTGTTTGTGTGAAACCTCACTTCAGGGAAACTAGAATTCCAGTGTCCCTTACACTGGTATTATAACAGCTTGAGGCTGTGTATCCATGCACTGCTAAAGCTCATTTCAAACACTCGGAGTGGCAGCTTTGGCTTCAAAATGACCCAGCACCTCCTGGTAACTCTCCACATGATCGAAAACATCTGTCAGCTTTTTTTTGCAGCGTGGAGACTGAAAATCGCCTAAAGGGTTTTTCTACAGGCCTTGGGGCTAGAGATTCAGACAGCCAACATTAACACGCTGTTCCACAGATGTAGCGTGTTCAGAAGGTGTTCAAAAGATTGCTGGAGTAATGAATTCGTATAAACGTTGCTCCTACAGCAACTCTCGTTTGATATATTTGAAGACTCTATTTACGAAGTATTCTAAAGTAGAGTTGATGGACAGAGCTCTTGTAAAGTACTCATAAGCTTACATCCAAAAAGCAAGCACTTGACGCAAAGCTGAGCGATAGAAAAAATGGCTCGTATGTGGCTGGCATGCTACCTTTATAGGGTGTTCCAAACTTATAGAGGTGCATTTAAATTAGGATGCTGCCTTCAAAGACTGCTGTCTATGTTGGCAGTTGACCGCAAATAGCTTACTAAGTGCTTTATTTTATTTTTAAGAAAAATAGGAAATGAGAGAAATAGATGGCCGATCGAGATGCATCTCAAGCCAACAACTGTCGCATCAGCACCACACTCGGAGCGTGTCTGAGCGCATATATTAAACCCCCGGCCACAGCTGCGACCTCTCTTGCGTTTACAGCGGACTACGGTAGGAATATATTAAAAAGTTGTACATGTTTCTGCCGTTACTTAAACTGCTTAATTGCCTCAGTGAATCAGGCGCTAAGCCAGCGCTGAAAACATGTACAAATAAGCGTAGCTTTTATATGCCGTGATTCATTCTTAATGTATTCTTCCCTAAATGTTGCAATTTCGCAAGAGGCCAAAACTCCTCTCTTGCGACGACATGTGACCTATTGATCCGACGTGTTTGGCTGAACGATTCCATTTCCCTCGCATTCCTTAATGACATTCGTCTCCATAATCAGAGGACTGTTAGTTCAGGGCAGAATATTCCAGTTAAATGGAGCAGAATGATTAGCGTGTTCTGACAGGTCACTCCCCGCTGTTTGCAGGTCAGTGAGGGGATGCGTTACGGGTGATCAGTTTCCAGCCAGCTGATGTTTGATTGGTTAACCACATCTGTTATCGTTTGTCTGTCCTTCTGCCTTAAAGTCGACACGGATGTATAACGTAATACTTGCAACGTGTGCCACTGCGCACAATTCCTCATTGCACTTTATTTCTCAAGAAGAAACAAATATTTGTCGTATATGTGTGATAATCACGCGTGCACATATGCACACGCAGCATGTGGTGACACGATACAGATTAGATATATACAACATACTGTGACATCATTTACAGAAATGCACACACAAACACAGCCTGCAGCAACTAAATACACACTCATTAGCGTCTCGCTCAGTTGTGTTCACAACCACCCCAACATTCTCATGACATCAGCAGACAAACAGATGCAGCGCAGAGAGGAAAACTGCATCAAGATGTTGAGTGACCTAGCATGCCGCTCTGTGTACAGTCATATAGCTGTAGCAGGGTTAAATGACCATGCAGAATGAAGAATGCCTTTTTATTGCTTAGTTTGAATTTGAGATGTTGTGCGACATTTTTGCCTCTGTATCGCCATCTCAGTTCGAATAATAAAATGCAGGCTACTCTACGTAATAACATTTATTTAGAAATAAAATGTAACCAAATTTGAAGAAATCCTTACTATAGTTGAAAGTGCAAGTTTAATGGTGAATATTATTACCATAAACATGTCATATACATGTCTTACCTTACTATTTAGCCAGAGGTGGTTTACACAGATTCTTATCGACAGATTTTCTCTGGATTTCATATCCTCTCTCCATCTCTTGTTTCTTTTTCCGTCTATAACTCTGTGCCGGCGTACAGCTCAGTTACAGATACTTCACCTGTCACTTCAACAGCAGTAGACTCTCATGTGAAGTACCTCCATCTTTTATGCCTGTGTGTGTGTGTCTGTGTGTGTGTGTGTGTTAGGCCCACTGCATACGTTCTGTCTGCACATGCGCAGTTGCACCTACTACCTGTGGACTGACGGCGGCATCAAATTCGGTCTTTCTCATTTCATCTATTCATCACGGTCTCATCTCCTCTGAGCTTGTACTCCGTTGTAAGCTGTTCTAGGGGAGAGTGGCAGAGAGTGAATGAATCACATTATCTACCAAGGCCATCGTGTAGGTCATTACTTTTACGATAAACTCAAGCCAGTTATGATTACATGCGCTTCAAATTAAAAGCCTGTCATCCAAACCAAGAAGCTGCCCAGTGATAAAGTACTTCAATCTCTTATATCCCATTCCTTAAAGGGACAGTTGTCATTTACTCACCTTCATATCATTTCAAACCTGTTTGACATTTTTTTGTTGAACACAAAGGGAGATGTTTTACGTTTAAAGGACTGTCAACCTTTACTGTATGTACTATATGGACTTTTTGTTTCACTGAATTAAGGAAACATGGAAAACTGAATTTTTACTTTCTACTCAAGGGATTTTTTGTTCGAGCTCTTACTTTGTGTGTCATTCACCCATTAGAAATCCTTTTTTTCAATAGAAACATTAACAGGACTTCATGTGTGATTATGAATGCTTAATATTTCTAAAAATATTGCTCTGATTATTCCACAGCTTGTAGTGCGCCGTCGAGTGTGCACTAAAAAGAGACTTTATTAAATTAGCTAATGGAAAACATTGCAACGATTTTGTATGAAGAGCCATTTCAGATTTGGCAAGCAACAGATTGTGTCAATGTGCGATAGAGTTTCGTGCTGAATGTGTTTCAAGTGGATCGGAGAGGTTTCTAAGTTCGCTTGCTCATGTCTAAACATCGAAAGAAGATGCGCTCAAATATGTCTCAGATTTTAGAAATGATCCGAGAAGAAACAAACATGTGGGACAACTCAAGGGTTTGAGCTACTTCACGTATCATAAACATATCAAGGTTGTTTCTATCTTGGCCCTTGTGAAACTGTGTTTCTCCCTTTAACTGTGTATAAAAGGGAAAGACTTCGGCAACACTTTCAAATGTATGAATGTCATTGGATTGCAGGACTTTTGCAAAGAAATAGACGTGTCCTTTAAAAAAGAAAGAAAGAAAGGCACTTGTATTTTTACAATTGATGCATCTGCGTGACATCATCCAAACATGGCGACACCCAAGGAGATATTTGGTAATAGGAAATAAAAAAAACATTAAATACAGTTCATTGGCTCTGTTGGTAATCGTAGACCATCAAAGCAAATGGTAGCGTTGCATGCTGTACCATTTATGCTTCATAATATACAAAACTAGTGATGCAACTTCTCGGTTGACTATTAAACCACTCTAATGGTGGCAATGATATTGTGTTTCCATTTTTGTAATCCCAGAAGCACTGGCTAGCATGCCATTGTGGTTGGAAATCAAATAGGTACATCAAACACTCAATGTCCAAATACTTCTCATTGGCTATTGTACAACTGTTAAAATCATCCACAGCATGTCTGTCTACTTTGATATCTAATTATAATATACGGACAGCCATCGCTGACATACATTAGCCTGCAGTGCAATGGGGAAAATCAATCGTCTGTCCAAATGTGTTTTATCACCTTCTTCATCAGATTACTCAGCAAAACTGATGTCCGTGGATACGTCAGCAAGGCTCTTCGGCATTCCTCTTCTCTGTGCGCCCCGGGATAAAGAGATTGCCCTCGTTCTAATGGAATTACAAAACTGGAGAGCAGTGAGAGACAGAAGACTGTGAAGAGGAGCGGCCGGTTAACCTTCTCATCTCAAGACCAGCTCACAACCTTAATCCCTCCATAGTCCCGTGGATTAGACCGTCCTCTTATCGCGGCTTTAATGTGGCGAGCTGCATTGTCATCTCCCTTTTCTTTGCCGCGTAATTATCCCTGCTAGCAGCTTCCAGACTCATTCTTTTTATCATACCACTTCCTGTACTGCCAATGGGGGGCCAGACCGTCTTGGATCTGCTTCTCACAATGAGCTTTCACAAAGCCTACTCTCATTCCATATTTGCCTCTACCCATAATACCATGTTTATTTGCTCATCGTGCAACCCATCCTTCCAGATCCTTCCCAGCGGCCGCCGTCGTGCGCTCGCTAGTCGCTTTGTTTACTTGTTTGGCGCAAACTAAAGGTAAAAACTCCAACTCTGGTGCCATCGTGGATGAAAGCCACCATCTGGGGGACGCTGTCATTGAGGTGAATGACAGATTCACTCCTCCATGCTGTCACAGCTGACAGGGATTCATCCCCTTCCAAATCAAAGCTTTCAGACGCTCTATTGTTTGTTACATCATTCCTTCTTTTCGCCCACACAGGCGCACAATCGCAAATAATTCATGGTTTGTTTTGTTTTATTATGTCATGCTCCAAACAACTTGAATTAGAGCTCTCTTACAAATGGGAAATATTTACATATAAACAATAATCTTTGTTCGACTTGCCAACGTATTTTCAGGCCTTTCATGAATGTTTCGTTTAACAGCATTGTGCACAAGATCTAGTTTTGTTGACAAAATGTGTCAGGAACTGGTCTGGTTCATATTTAACACAAAATGTAAATATGTATAGTTTTCATCAAATATATATATGTATGTAAAACGGTATATACAGTACACAAAATGATGCTGATTTTAGACTTTTGAGTGCAGTATTTTTATAATTCAGTGCAGTGAAAGGTCACTATTATAAAAATGTGAATTTAATCAGCAATAGAATACTTCTGGTTGTGCTGGTTTTGAGATTCTCAAAGAGATTTTCAAAGAGAATTTTAATTTCTCACAATTGGGATCCAATATGACTATCAAAGGCCAACACATCAGTCAATCTAATGTGTGTTTAGTGTTGAAAGCTGCTCTTATCAATGTGCATATTTCTCTACTCTATTTTATTGGAGTAACATTAGTTTGTTGTG
This sequence comes from Barbatula barbatula, assembly GCF_947034865.1. NCBI lineage: Eukaryota > Metazoa > Chordata > Actinopteri > Cypriniformes > Nemacheilidae > Barbatula > Barbatula barbatula. The sequence goes on along the minus strand of NC_136780.1, from coordinate 4,103,433 downwards.
AGTAATGACTGTGGTTTTAGTCTTAGTCTTTAGTGTCTTTTATACTTCTTCAGCTTTTAGAAATCCAGAGTATAAAGGATGAATTTAGGAGTGCCAACTTTTTCACGTATTCAATCATAGCAAGGGAAAGTAACCTTCATTCCTTGTTCCAGCTAGGGTTCTCCTCTCTAACAATAGATGGCAGTCTTGTATCCATAGTTTTTTGGCTCTGGCTGGGTCTCCGCCTGTTCTGGGTTCAGTGTTTCTCTCTGTGATTTATGGGTAGTGTGTGCAGGGGACCTGAGGGCTTTTGTTTGTTCTCACAGACAAAACCAAGAGGTCACCGCATTGGAAAGAACAGGTTGTGTAAATGCAGCCCGTGTGTTTTTTTCACACCGCAGAATTCTATTCAAGCATAAGAGACGCATTTTATAGCAGTCTGAATGAAAAGTTGTGTTCTTTCATGCTATAGAGTCCATTTGGTGTGTTTGAATAGAAGGGGCCGGTGTCCACCTCACCATAGGTAGCTCATCAGCAGGATCCACAATAACATCCATTTTAAAGAACTGGAATATGATCTACACATTTTTAGTTTGTTTACTCTAAAACTGATATAAAACATAAAATGGGTTAGAGATTTTGTGTGTGACAGTAGTCCCGTATTAAATCTTAATACCTCTTCTCAACTATGGTGAAGGGTTTAGGTTAAGGGATGCTCAAGAGCGCCCTCTCCATTAAATTACCCCCATAAATCCAATATATTATTGTTACAATGCAACAATTTTGTGCGGTTCAAATCACTAATACAACGTTCCTTAAGCGTGTGTCACCGGCTCCTTGACATCCCAGCAGGCTTCAGCATAACTGTTGTTTAAATTTACGAGACGTTTCTATTTTTCCACTGGCTGTATGCAACGGTTGAGATCTAATTGACTTATCTCCATTGTTTGTTTGTTAAAGGAAGATTTTTCATAGCGTTTCAGTGGTTACCCTTGACTGCTGACAGGAGCTAATGACTAATACGAAGCTTTGAATATGAATATTTTTATGAGAAGCATCACTGCGGATGGCTCACCCTGATTATGACCTCTGTGTTGCTTCAACCTCGCAGGAACCGAACGTGAAGGTTTTATTAAAACGCCAGAACGGTGGGAGTCAAGCAGCCAATCAATGTTTGTCTTTAATGATGCACGTCGGAGTGTCTTTGAAGTTCTCCTGCGACAGAGTCTGACTGTGACTCAGCGAAATGCAACAGGTGTGTGACATTATATTTCGACAACATCAGCCTTCCAAATACTGTATATTCTAGGACATGTGTTTCTGTTATCATGAACATCAAGCAAAAAAGAATAACGCTCTGGCTTAATGGATTAAAGGGATAGTTCACCCAAAAATGTTTGTTTACTCACCCTAATGTCATTTTTTACTTTTTCTGCAAAACACAAAAGAAGATATTTTGAAGAATGTTGGTAACCAGATAACATCGGCTTCCATTGACTTCCATTGTATGGACACACAACCTCTGAGACACAATACCTTCATATACAGGTTTTAAACCTCATGATAGTGAACAAATGAGGAAGATTTATTTAAATTGTCTTTCTTTTTTTAGCCATTTTTGTAAGAAAACATTGATGCGCGTGATTAGCCGAATTGAATGTGATCAATTTACCAGCATATATTTTAAATTCATTGACAGTCCTATTTGTAATGTAACTGTAAATGAGTAAAATTATTGTTCTTTTGAAAATTGTCCTCAAATTCTGCTTTGAGATTTTTGAAGGGGATGGGTGCACTCTCGTGTCTCAGGAGAACTTCAAATGAGGTCAGGAACTCTCGTAGGCTCATGAAAAAAACGTTGCCTTGTTTCGTGAGTCTTGACACAGTTGACACAGTTTTGTACTTGCAGACGGCGCCCGATAAAATGGCGAATTATGTAGCAAAGACACCACTTGCTGAGGTTAACAGAGTCTTAACATCACGAGAGTCCCTAAAGATAAATTATTAATCTGATATGGTGGTAGTACCTCAGAAACGATATTTTGTCATGAAAGTGGTTATGGTTCTAATAACAAGGAGTCAGTACTGATCCACGAGTTATTGTGATTCACAGATTTATTAGTGGAGCTTGAAGAGTGATGTCATTTTCTTTCTAACAGTCAGACTTTTTGCCTGAAGGATAGTAGAAACACCATAGATGTAGTCATGCAGAGCCTTCTCGAACATACACATAATTCAATTCCATATGAACATTGTAAATTCTCACAATGGACTTTTGACCATAAAAGATGTTGATCTACTGTTTCTCAGTTCACAGGTTGTCATTTCTACGACAGACAGCATGAATAAACCAGCAAAGCCAGCAGTGACCGGCCTGTGATGCTCCTGGAACAGCTGTGACCAGAGCCATGAATCATGTCATCCGTCCCGGCTTATGAAAGAGCTCTGCGTCTGTGCGTGCGACTCAGACAGACAGAGTGAGCCGAGCGGGTGGTACTAAATCATCCTGTTCATCACTTCCAATGCATTTGCCCAGCAAGACACACTCTGGATTAATGGGGTACCGAAGCTACCGGTCGCTGATCTGAATACACTGTTTATCTATTTTTGTGGCGACCTGGCGCGCATTAATGGTGCTAAACCATTTTATGATTTTCACAACCTGTAATGCAGGTTGCAGAATGAGTAGCGAGAGGTGGATTGTGGGATCTGGTGGCGTGATATTCAAGTCCACATGAAGAGGAGTCACTTCTATAATGTAAAACTCAAAAACGTTGGGCAGGATATATATATATGCTTTTGCCACACAGCTTCGTCTATTTCCGTGTGTTCGACTGTACGTGTTTAATCTGTAACGTCACCTCATGAGGGTGTGCACATGTGCATAACAGACAAGATTATGCATTTTCGATTCCTTTCCCATTAACTCAACATTCTCACAAATGAAATCAAATATTGAATGAATAATCTAATAAAAACCTAATGAATATTTTGTTTCAGATGATGACTCGTATGCAAAGACGTCATGTTGCAAAAAGCAAGCAAAGCTGTCACCGTTTCGCCACACTGCTTCTGAAAAAGCAAAACCAGAAATATTCGATTTCAATTCGTGCTGAAGATACCCAACCAGGCCTGACTGATGAAAGTGCCCATCTGGCCACTGTGAAAGGCCTGTCGGCCTCTTTAGAACGTCTCCGGCCAAGGTACATACAGAGTGAGTACCGTCTGAAGCGTCACGTGACCCGCACGCCATCACTAAGCGTAAGTGTGGTGTGTTTCTCCAGGTGGTCCCATGTCTGCCTCATGCATGCTTATTCAAGCCCTGTGAGACTCAAGAGGATGAGACTTACTTTGCGTGGCCCCCCTACTGTGGCGGAGGGGACAGCGCTCGGCTCAGTGTGTTTTTTTGGGGCAGAGCGGAGAGGATTGTAGTGAGATGAATGGTAATGGAGGGAGAGACAATGCGAGCGCTCGCCTGTGACCGAGCACAACTGCTTCACAGTGGCTCACTCAACAGGAGAATAGCATGGGGGAGAGAGGAGAGGGGAGTGTGAAAGAAAGATCGAGGGGAGAATGAAAGATACATGAAGAGAGACCTCGGCGGGCAGACTAGCATTTTTGGTCACCATCATATGTCGGGTTTTGGATGCTGGTCTCCACACTAGGATTCTGCACTAGCTTGTTTGAAACTCTTAGTAACACTTTACATTAAGATTCCCTTTATAAAGCATTTGTAAATGTGTTCTTAATGATTAATAAGTCATGAACAAATGCATTATAAAGCAGTTATAACTGCGTTAATACAAAGGGATTCTAACAAAATACCTGCCAAATAATGAGACATTTCTAACTCACATGTTATAAATGCAGTGTTATAATGGTATTATTTATTATTGTATATTTCATAAATGGTTTACATGAATACACTATATTAAGGCACACTTTCATGGTTTGCTAACTCTTAAAAAAAAAATTCAAGTTTGGTGTTTTGGAGTTGTGAATGAATACTTCACAGGCATCCACTTTTCTTTAAAGTGCACTTCAATACATCTAAATGTACATCTAAAGGTATTATTCACATCAGAGATGTAGCCTTGTGATAAATGTTTTCTGGTTTTGATTGTGTTGCTGACCTTCCGGACGCGATTCGAGGATCAGACACACTCGCCCAATTTAAATCTAGATTAAAGACACATCTTTTCAGCCAAGCATTCACTTCATGCTAAATATGCTAAATAAACCACCAGGAGACTTGATTTTATTAGATATTATTTACTAGAATAATTTAACTTGTTATATAAACACCATGTACTGTGTTTTTAGTTTTGTCTTATTTCCCCCTGTAAAGCTGCTTTGGAACAATGCACATTGTGAAACACGCTATATAAATAAAATTGAATTTAATTGATTAACTATTGGAAGTAAGTGAGTCATTAATAAAACGTTTGTACATTTAGTGTTAAAAAGTGATCAAAAGTTTGATGAATTTATCTTTGTAAGCAAGAAAAAAAATGCTTTGGATAAGCATCACGATCTGAAGGCATTCTGGTGGGCACTGTTAGACATTCTGAATCGTATCGGGTAAGCAACATGGTTTGAAAAGTGACATGCGAAATTAAATTTACAATAATGAATCCCCTTTTTATCTATGCAGTAATAACTGCTTTATAATGCATTTCTAAATGACGTATTAATCATTAATGAACACATTTATAAATACTTTATGAAGGGAACCTTAATGTAAAGTGTTACCAAACTCTTTGTGACACGGGACCTTGTAGTAAGATCCGGGTGGTCCAATCACAAGTATAGCTAAGCGAGTGACACAGCAGTTTACACCTGCTAGTAAAATGTGTCTCTCATTTCATGACTGTAAACATAATTCACTACATCAGGGTGTGTTTGTTAAAGGGATAGTTAACCCAAAAACGAAAATTCTTTCATTAATTTCTCATCCACATGTCATTTCAAAACTCTTTGACTTTCTTTCTTCTGCAGAACACAAACGAAGATATTTTGAAGAACGTGGTCAATCAAACAACACTGGACCCACTGACTTCCATTGTATGGACACAAAACCCCTGACACATTTCTCCAAATATCCTCTTTTGAAGAACGAGTCTTGGAAATTCATGGAAATGTTGTCATGTGAGTGATCAGATCACAAAACACACCGTGTCTACACCTGTATTCAGAGCCGTCCACGAGTGATCAAATCACCAAACGTCCAAGGCAACCGTAGGCTATGAAAGATGAATGTGTCATGCCAGCCTTTGAGATCAATCATACACAACTCACAAGGATTAACATTTGACTGTGTAATCTGCATGAAAATACTGCCAATCGATCGCTGGAAATGTTTATTGATGTTCCTTTCAGCATGAGACTGCGGCCGGGCTAAACAAGTCAGTACATTAATCATCTGAAAAAGAAAGAACACAGTATTACACCCAAAGACGTACTGCGAAGTGCCTTTGCTTTCTCAAATGCCACCAGCTATCGTTCGGCTAATCAGGTGCGTCGTTATTGGCCAACAAGCCAAAGAGCTAAAAACAAATCTATAGCCAGACAAAAGTTCTGCTTTCCAGATCTCTCGCATTTACAGCCCTTGCTGTAAAAAAGACGGAGCTGTTGAAAGAGTAAAGAAATCAATCATTTATTCAGTGTCTCTGTCGCATTCATTCAGCGAATCATTTATTCAGCGGTATTAGCACCTATTGTACTATTGCTCTTTGTATGACATATCGCTTATTGCTGCCCGAACTCTTTGTAAGTCGCTTTGGATGAAGCGTCTGCTAAATGACTAAATGTAAATGTCTCTAAACCTGTATAGCTTTGGTTAACAACAAAAAGAAAATCACATCAGTGTGAATAAAAAATCATTTACGTCACAAAATAGCTTTGTGTGAAAGCCTCGTCTGAAATCTTTATTAAAGTTCCATAATAAAGGCAAATAAGTCTGGAACAACATGAAGGTCAACAAACGATGTCAGAATTTTTGGCTGACCTGTCTCTTTAAACGTGAACCCAACAATTAGCGGCGTAAACCTGCCTGGAGATACACAAGCATCTTTGGCTGCTAATTACATACAAATGACCTCTTATGGGACCAGGACGATGGGTGGCCAAAGTTCAATGGCTTTGGTTCAAGTTTAATGGCTCTCAAATCACCAGGGTTCCTTCTCCAAGGCCCCTCGGCCGGCTAATGGCTGTGACCGAGACCGTGCGGGTCGCATCTGGATCATTTCCATGACAATCGTGTTGGCGCTAGAATGGGCGGGGCACCTGGGAGGGTCTGTAAGATATACCAGGATGTGTGGTACGGCATCTGTCCTCATTCATTCTGATTCTTGATCTTTTTGACCAGGCTGTGTTGTATTATTAAAATCACCCCCGGTCATGGGATTAGGGAGGGGGTGGGAGTCAGCCGAAATGATATCCCAGAATGCACTAATGCAGGGTGGCATTGAACAGCTCAGCACGGTAGCGGTGCAGGGGGTTAGAAATGCAGCAATTAGTCCTGTCTGTCTTTCCATGTGCTATAATCAAAGGCTCTGGGGATGCTCAACACGCAGGGGTGATCACATAATTCAGGTTTCGCCTCATTATTCTTCACACGGTGGACAGGTTAGCTCTGTTCTTCAAGAACAATGGGATGTACAGTACGTGTGGTTTGACTGCTTTACCCTGCGTAAACCATTTCTATGTTAAATGGTGAGGTCTGTGTGCGTCTGGACGAAAAGATTTGGGATCACAATTACGCTAATGGAAGTAAAATCTCAAACTATACAGTATTTCTTAGTTGCTTAGACAGCAATGATAGTAAGAATATGTGTAAACTCACGTGTCTTCTCTATAGAATTAAAAGAGATCTTAGTCATTTAACAAATTACTTTATTATTAAATTTGATCAGATACCAAAGTCTACAATCACACATTCTTCTTTCCAATTTGAACTAATAGTTTTATTGTATGAATCAACAAACATGTCTCATATGTTTCTACATATTTTGCTCCTATAGAAGAAATGTACTCGTAGGAAAGACAAAAATCATATATTTATTTGCTGAATCATAATTTATTGGTATTTGTTTGTAGACTTCACAGATAAGGGAAAAAAACACTTTCATATAATTTTTTTTCTTCTATTCATCAATGTGAATAAATGGAGAACAAATTGAAATGTTTGCTAAAGTCTCCTTCATCTTAGATATTTTACTGAGAAATAGATCTAGAAATCTAACAAAAGTCTCCATATGAGTTTGAGAAGAGATCTCAACAATTTCACAAAGTGAGTTAAATTAGTCAACTATGCAATCAAAAGTTATTGAAGATCTCGATATGAACTTAAATATGAATATTTAACCTCTACAATCCACGTTCATTTAACAGTTTTATACTCTTCGTGTTTTTGAACAATTGTCACATTTGTTTCTTTTAATTTTAGGATAAACAAGTTGAATGAGACAACAACTTCAAATCTCCATCAAAGAGCAACATGTGAGCACCAGAATTCCCTATGTAAATATATATTATACTTATTATAATATGTCAACATTAGCTTTATTTGTTATCATTTTATTTCTATAAGGAATCAAAAAAAAAAATTTTATTATCTTTTTGGGAGAACTTCTGAACCAACATTAAACTAAAACACTGTAGCTTAAGTACAGCACCATGGCGAAGTATTCAAGGTAATACCTGTATACTCTTTAAAACCCTAAACACACTGTAGTGTAAGTCACTTTGGATAAAGGCCTTTAACAATAACTCTACTAAACTGTAAATAAAACATCTGAGATATCCAATAAGTCGTCTAAGCTATACGAAATGCAACCTTGATAAAACAATAACATTTTACAAATCAAATTGTAAGGTACAACAGACAAAACTGTCTGACTGTGAAGAGGCATCGGCAGTCACATATCATTGGGTTTGATCCTCAAAGGCAGAGCACAGAGGGGAACAGTTGAGAATTGTTTATCTAAACCAAAATGGGCATACATATGTGTTATTGCCTTCGAGCCCTGATGCTTTTTTTTCGAAAAGGCTAATAATGCAAGTTGTTGTTTTGGTCATGCAGCAGCTGTGTTGGACTTGGCAGGTGGTTAAACGGGTGACCAGGGTACTAGATGGCTGACTGCAGTGTCTCTCTCCCCCTGAGTCAAGGTCTCTGCCTGGAACGCTCCGGACTGGCTGCTCTTGGCAGGGCCGTGGGGTTACCAGGAGGGCAGGACCGCACTTGGAGTCTGGGATCTGTGAGTTATACTGATACTGATCAAACCCATACTGATGTTTGAATCTGTCTTGTGTTTCTCAAAATGTCTTTGTTTGTGTCCACACAAGAAAGAAAGTCATACAGGTTTGGGAGGATCTGAGGGAGTAAATGACGCAAAACTTTTTTTATTGTTGGGTGAACAATCCTTTTAATGCATTGTGTGCAACATTAGTTTTTATACTTTTTACAGTTCATGCAGTACAGATATTGTACGGTTTATTATTAATGTAAATTAGGTCTGCATGATCATTTCCGAGTATCAGTAAATATTGCGTAAATCGACCTGTCCAGAGCGATTTTGATATCGCAAAGTTGAAAATGTTTAAAAGTTATGAAATGCTATTCGAATTTGAAGAACAGCGAAAGTTAGATGCCCACAAGCATTTTAAGGAACTACAGGTGTATGTGCGCATATATTTGGAGTTTCTGCATGAGAGCGCCCTCTAGCTTTCAGATGCAGCACCATTTAACCATACCTACTGAGAAGCTGCGCAAATAAATCGCAGACAACCGCCAAATCGAGTGCAGTTTATTTTCGATTTATCATGCAGCCTTAGTGTAAATCCAAGCTATTCTACTCTAAGCTCCAGAATGTTATGACTTTGATTTAGTTTCTCTGTTATTGAGTACTGCACGCACATTCCACTTTCTGCTCCCTCGCACCCTTGTAAACTCGCCCTTCCGTGACGCTATCTGCAATTGTTTTTTAAGTAGAGGGTAAAGTGATGCAAGACGCTTGTGATGTAGCGTTGTACGAGTGTGTCCAAGTTGTGTAAAAGGGACTTTACATCCAGTCGGATCGCAGCATGAAGCTTTCGTTATACCCAGGGGCGCAGTAAAGAAAAGAAAGAAGGCAGTTTAGTTTCTCTCCATCTCTCTTTCTTTGTTTCTCGTCCCATCACCCATTTGTTATGCATTTGTCTCAGCTCATGTTAGCCAAACATCTATCCCTCCTCTCCCCCGCTGCTAACAGCACAAAGACGCATACCACAGCAGGCCTGTCCGTATCTTGATATATTCAGCTGTTTACTCATTCACAGCGAGCTGGCTTTTATCCTGAGCGCTAAAGGAAACCATTGTGGTGAAGTGGCATTAAAAGGCTTACAGTTAGAAAGTAGCTTGAGCCGGTCAGCGTGCGACACGCTTGGGCCTTAAGCTTATGAACCGGAATTCAGCCAGATGCTTTTTATACGAAGTCTTGGAATGTTTTGGAAAATAACATTTAATGACCGTTCGCTTCGAACCGCTTGGTTTCAGCAATATGTTAGGGATGTTTTGCATAGTTTGGGGTCTTGCGCTGTCATTTTGACAGAGACAAATGAGTCATACTCGACTAGGATGGCTCCTCGGGCAAAATAGATATACCACCAGTATGTACCCCATGCGAGTTTTCACGCACGAGTTGATGGGTATGAGAAGCGCCGGCGGTTCATCCAATTGGCAGGTCCTCTAAACGTCTCTCATTCCAGTTGGGATGTTTAAGAACCACGAATGATGCGCCCCGCTGCAGCTGCTGCAAAAGCTTTAGTAAGATCTGGGACGAATGTCACGTAATGACAATCGATTAAAATATAAAAATGGTTCGGGATTGAGGACGGGTGTCTCGCCCTGTCTTGTTCGTTGTTGTTTTAATATTTCAGCCAAATAGAGGGGCTGTCTCTTTATTCTGACCTTGTGCGGTGCTCTGTGTTAGTTAGGGCCTAATGACAGACACGTCACTTTCAGTAACTCTTCCTTGGTTTTTTTATGCTTTCACAGATGCTTGGCCAAGCCGAGAGATAGAGACAGAGAGAAGACTCCACACTGATGGCCTCAAAAGTACTCGTACTGAAAGGTCCGTTGTGCGTTTTTCCCAGGAAAGGAGAACTCTGAAATTCACATTCCTATTCTCTCTATTAACCTCCCTCTTCACGCTAACACACACACAGATCCCTGAAGTAATCTGTCCTGGAATCTGCGTTGTTTGGGTGTGTATGAGCGGGAAAGCGCGTGGAAGTATGCGCCAGTATCTGCCCCTCTGGCTGCAGCCGGTGTGTGACATCAAGCAGTAATGTAGCACTCTTCAGTTTGCCAAACTCAGGGCTTCATCACTGGATCTCTCCTCTGGCTGGGATGCCTCTCCCTGGGTCTAATTGCTGGCTCCCTCCCCAGACGTCCATGCCAAGCTCCGGGGCTAATTGTTAGCATTCCCCTCTGGCAGAGAGGCATGGCTGCATCTCACCAGTTGAAATATCACAGGTAGACTTTGGTTTTCCACATAAAACTATTTAGTTTTCTACCTTTTTTGAAACACAAAGGATGATGTTAAAGCAGAATTTTTGTCTACACTGTTGGACCATATTGATTTTGAATGCATAGAAGTATAGAGCGCTGCAGGGATGATGTTTTTTTTGTTGGCCAACCTGAAGCTAGTATACAGTAAAACTGGTTCGCTTTTTTTTCTAAGGCTTTTGGAACAATGATGAAATTTGAAGCCTAAATACAATCGCCTGTACAATCTTAGCTAACCTTTGACTGTTAACAAAGTCGCTCAACAACCACCACCAAGCTTCCAAATTGTTAAAAACTTCCTTGATGATAAATCTCCATCTGTATTTACTGTAGCAACCAGCAAGACATATAAAAGCTTTTTTTTGTCGCAAATAGTTTTTATTGCACACAGGTTCTCTTATATAGTACATTTTATTTTGTAAAAATTAAATTTTATTTCAAATGTACAGTATTTCTATAGCACTTTCGCATTTCACTCTTTTTGCATTGTATCAAAGCAGATTTACAGTAAATACCGGGAAGTAAAGTACAGGCAAAAAACTAAGAATTACATAGGATCAATGGTTTTACAAAATACAAGTACATTGGCTGTACCAACAGCAAAGATTATTGGAGCCCTATATTCACAGCGCAAATAAATAAGCCTATTTTAACTAACTGTGAAAAGGTGTCTGCAAGATTGTAAACAGAAGGTTAATTTAGCAAAATTTACATAAAAAGTTAAAATATCAAATATATCAAAAAGATGTGTTATATCAAAATGTGCAATTATAAGTCATCTTTACTGAAGAACGATTGTCTTAATAGGGACATTGTTTCAATGGTGCTATTAAGAAAATACACATATAATTTGTTTTTTTTATTTATTGTTGCCCTTCTATCCCTTCTACTTGTGAACAAAAACAAAATTTGTAGAATTTCATTGTCCCAATGTACGTAGTACATATACACAGACTTTGAAAAATCACAAGTGAAGTATTGCAGGTGTGTTTTATGTTATAGAATAATATATGAAAATACCTTGAGCTAACCACAGTCCTTACTCTAGATATTAAACCAAAAAGTGCTAACATTCGAACTCATTTCCAGGCTTTGGCTTACAAATCTACATCATACTGTAACTGCAGCGCACTATTTTGGAAGTAGTCAGTACAACTTGTGTACTATTATATATAATATATATGCCCTTTGATGGCATAAACTAATAAGTACAGTTTTCTCTTTTAATGACATGCACAGTAGCAGAAGATGCAGGAAACAAGATCGGGACTCAAGAGCTGGACTTTAACCTGCATGGCCAGAATTAGTACTTCTCTCTGACATGTTGCATTTTTTAAAGACGACCCTTAATGAATTGTAGTTGTCAGCCATGTTGGAACGAGGCCTAAATGAGTATCAATGCATTCTCACTGATGTGGCTATATGAGGTAATTAAGCGTGTCCATTATTGTCTGTCGGAAGCAGAAGCTACAGTCATAGCAAGTCCCTTATATGATGAACGGTAACAGTTGCTAGGACCACAGCAGCCATCGATCACATCGACGCGTTAGTGTGTCTACAGGTGTGTCCTGAGAAGCACAGGCTGTTCTCATGCTTCTCAAGATGGATCTCTTGGTTTCTCTCTCGCTTTTTCCTCAATCTGGCTTGGGATTGGTGCAGTCTTCCCATTGGCAGCCAGGAACTGATGGATGAGATGCTGTTACACTGCAGTAAATGGATTAAGTGCTTTTTTCTAACCCAACTGTACGTTCTGGAATGAGGAGATTGGATTTGGTTTGACAGGCAGGCGGCGAGTTTTCAGGCACCACTGTGGGGAATTGTGGGTATGTTCGCACACACGCACGCAGGAAGTGGATGAGTTAAATCATCAGTTTGACAGGTTGACATGACTGCCAGGACATAACAGCCGACAGCAATGATTTCATTGGCCTGGTGTCCCGTGCTTTTCAGTTTTTTACTTTTCCGCACTCCGAGTTCCTCGATTCGTTTGTGTGTTTGTGCAGCCTGGTATTTCAGCACAAACTGTTGTCAAGCCGTTAACCGTTAACCTGTTCCTCTTTTTTTATATTAGTACCAGATGAAGCGGCGGACAGATAAGGTGCAGCTCATTAGCTCAATAAGTGCTGTTCAGCAGTAGCTTTACAAATTGCAGACTAGGCCAGAATTTTTTTCTTTTCGAATGTAAATGTGAGAGACGCTTTTCAGAGGAAAATGTCATTGCTCGGAGGTTGCTATTTCATAGCTCAGGAGATTTGATGGAATTCTCAGTTGTGGTTTTAAGTATCAACTTATTCTCACATTATTCTCCTTAAGAGAAATGAAAATAGAAACACATAGGACAATTGTTTAAATACATAAAGGGTATGGGAATATAATATGAATATAGATTGTAGGTCATTTTAAGGAAAACATTTTTGGTTCATATTGAAATCTTTAATCATCTCTAAACCTCAAATGGAGCTTTCTGGTTCTTTTTTTCTCTGGAGAAATATCTAAGACGCAGTACAGTTTTCCATTTGCTATTCTGTTTAATCTTACTATAAATAAAATGTTAAACATGGTTGGTTGCCTGGAAATTGCTTATTCTGTAGCTATGGTGTTCTGGGCAGTTAGTTGTAGCCTAGTCTTGCGTTGCCAGAACTTATTGCCGCTTTCTTTGGCCAAGGCCCGCCCAATTGGCCATATGACTGACAGTTAAAGCAACCAATCATGTTTCGTTTTGTGCCGCATCATGTTTAGAGGCGTGGAAATGTCCCCGCAGTAACAGACCGATGTAAATTAACGAATGAGTCAAAAGCAAAATGATACTAAGTTTATGCCGTGAACTTTTAAGAATGAAGAGTTTAGTCGATCGTGATGAATTCTTAGAGCAACCGTTGTAAACACGACAGCTTACTTCGTAGATCAGACGACAATCCTGTGAAATTCAACCAATCAGATGACGACTTTTAACGTGCTGAAGTGTTTCCAAAAAAGTGTGCCTTATGCATCAGACGTTTAGCCAACGTCTGGGTGTGAGCCAGGTGGTTGTTGGGGTTTTCTGATTGGTTGCTAAGTGATTACTTTATGGTCCATGGCAGGGGCTCACTCCCAAATCTATAATATTTTTGTCTTTAGATTAATCATAAATGTATTTTTGGAGTTTATAGTAATTGTATATTTTAAATATTATTATTATAAATACCACTAATTAAGATGATATTGTGTTTTATTATTGTGATGCTACACAATCACAGGCACAGCACACAGATATGCAAAACAGTATTTTAGACCAATGAGATTTTTCTGTGGGTGTGGCTCTTCTATGAGAAAGACTCTGTCACTACAGTCTGGTTCGTATTAGGAAACCAATTCTCTCTTCCTCAGTATAACGCTGGTCATATTGTCCATCATTATCGGTCTTATGTCACTCTGACATATTCCGGTGACACACTGAGTCTGTACCCAGACTCTGATTCATCCCTCCATTTTGACACCAATCCCTGGCTTTAACCAATCAGATGAGATTACCCCCGGCTCATCCAATCACATAATCAGGCAGACTGAGGCTACCGCGTCTCAATCCTCCAGCAGGGAACTCACTGGCTTTAATCCTCCACCTCATCTTTAACAAGTTCACACCAGGTTGTGCGGGGAACACTGCAGAGCCGATGCGATGTGAGGCCTGTCTCCATCGGGAAGTTCATTTTCATCTTTGTCATTCTGAAGGGTCTTGACAAGGTCTGAAGGACAGAGCTTTAAGCGGCTCTCCTCTGCTCTCATCTCTCGACTGAGATTTTTTTATGCTCGCTCATGTTTATGGACATTGTGGCACCAAACAAAACATCAGTAATAGTCAACACAATGTCACAGGAATTTGTAACTTTTTTGCGAACTGTCTAAATCCTATCTTTTTAGTATGTTTTTGTTCAGTTTGTTTTAATGCCAGCGATGGTTAGGTTTAGGAGTAGGGTTAGGGAAGGGACTTCAGTATTGCTTGTTTCTAATAAGTGTATGTTTTTTTACATCGAAGTCTTCTGAAATAGCCACCTTGTAAAATATTCAAGAACTGCCGTGAGATCAGGGGTCGGTTGCATAAACACGGTTTTAAGACAGTGTCTAAGAATTAGTCGTCTAACTAAAGTCAGTGAAGAAAGATTGTTGCATAAAATAAGCACATGGTTAATTGTAAATTACAATAATTACTTATTTGTAGAAAAAGTAAGACACTGAACAACTTCAAACAAGATGGCCTACAGTAGGCTCTAAACCCAGCTTTTCTTTGCTGAAAATATTTGGATATTAGAGGAATACAATGCTGCCAAAGTAACTTAAATGGACACATTTTGTGATTACATTGCAAATAATCACAAAAACACCACTAGTCTTAACAGAAGAAATTTGAAGACTAACTTGTAAGACTAGTCTTACAGGCTCCAGGTTGGTAATGCCATCACCAGATGTGCCTAATAAAAGTTAATTTACAGGTGCAGATAGATGCGCTTACACAAATATTTCCTGTAAAATATGCTCATGACAGAAAGTTCCACCAACAATGCAAAGATTTAATTCAAGATTTATGATTGTGTGCCGTATATGAGACACAAAACAAATAAAAAGTAGGACAAACAAGGAGCTTTGAAGTAAACCGGTGGACAAACGTGATGCATGTATGACCTTAGTTTCAGTGTCGCATTGAACATTATGTGTTACATTGTTGAAGACAAAATTGGTGGGATACGTTTACACATTGATGGTTGACTGACTCTCATCGAGAATGTTTACTAAAGTGCAATTTTAGCTGTGAGCAGATTTATCAACTTATTTCTTCCAAAAGGTAATTTAATTGCGAAATGCACATATTTGTGTCTTCACAGGTTCATCACAGTAATGTGATTGTCTATCACCACTAAACGTGACAATTTCTTGGATGACATCACGTTTTACTGTTGTCGTTGTATAATATACTATGTCGTGTTAAATGTACACAGGAAGTAGAACTTTGGACCAATTAGTTTTTTTCTGGGTGGGGCTATCCACTGTAACGCTCCTTAAATCGAAACTAAGTGACATACAAAATGTCTAACCAATTGTATCTGTCTAAGATGGAAACTCAGATTAACATTGAATCGATGGCTTTTGACACTTTGTCGTGCCCAGTTAGGAGACGGTGCGACACAATCCAATTATCCAAACACTGTCTATCACCTTTAGCCATAACATTGCGTTCATAGCCGGTCACACTTCAGTCTCATTTAAATAAACGTTTCCCTCCACCAAATCAAATGATCTTTTCTTCATGCCCTCATTCTCCTGGGCTTTACTGTTTATTAGCTGTCCAGCTCTATCTGTCCTATTGATCAGACTCTCCTCCTCTCACACTGCGCCATCAGCACTTTGAGTGTATTAAAGACGAGCGCGTTACACACAGATGGTGTCCTTAAAGTCCGGGTCACTTTATCATTCGCCTCATTTTAGGGTGAACTTGATAAAGCTAACATGGTTAGCCTGCTTACGGGACAAACCGTTTCTGGATCTATAGTGTTTCTTCTTTTTCTCTGTTTTTCTCTGCTGGCCTTGACCCACATCAGCAGATACAGAGAATAAATAATAAATACAGGCTTTTCAGATTCCTGTCATCTCCTGTTTGCTGATCTCCTCTTCTTCCTCAAGTGAAAAAGGGCAGAGTTGTCGGGAGTCTAGAACAGACATTTTTTCCTTTTCTCCTTCCAGCTAGATGCAGCACACGCTCATGTGAACAATATGACATTGTCAGTCTGAAGAATGTACAATGATAAATTCTTGGCTCATTTTGAAAAATTTACTTGTATGTTACATTCAAACATGCATTCTTGCTTTTTACTATAGGGATGAACCTTAGTAGACTAGTTGGTCGACGAGTGAGGTTAACTAGAGTATTTCTTATTTGTATATATATATTTTTGTACTCATGTACGTATTTGCGTGTATATAAGAGTTATATGCATATACAGTATATTTATTTTATATATTTATGTAGTGGTGCTTCATTTAGTTTTAGCCGTTGGATATCTTTAATTTTAAATTCGGCTGTAAATCTTTAAATCGATCACTCTTAAAGCACTGCTGCTGTATATATTATATATAATGCCATGTTAAATATTAATTAGGATATCCAGTTTCTCTGAAAACAACAAGGCAGTATTTAAAAGCAAAATAAAATCTGCGTACGTGCCCAACATTATTTTTGCTGTACCTAAATTCACAGAGATACATTTGCAAACATTTATTTCTGCCAGCAGAGGTGCCTTTGCAAATCCAAATTCAACCATTTCTGGTAGAACCGCAGACTTATTAGTAGGATTTGACTTAGAAGGGTTTAAAGGACTCTGAGCGCTCTGTGCTACACTGCAGAGCAAAGCCGAGCTGATTCCTCCGTGATAGTGCTGCTCTATTAAAAACGCCATTTCAGGATAAGAATTGAATTTCACACATGGGTGCCCCGACACTACATATGTTTCTTCTTAATAAAGAACTAGCACTTATTCAGAAAAGTCCAGCCTCTGCCACTCAGGTTTGGCTTCGGCTTGCTCTGAATCGTTTAGTCGTCGAGTTGGTTTGAGAAATAGACCAGAAGTCGTGGATGCAAATATCTCCATTGATGCAGCTGATTCTACCCTCTACTCTTATTTCATAGACATGTTTTATATCGTCCTTCTGAAACCTTGTTTCTCCATATTTCGTGATTGTCATCAATATAAATACAGTATTTCATCGTTTAAAACGTACAGTGTTTTTTCCATTTCCTGAAAAAACGTGAATTTGGACATCTGACGGTTGTGGAAGGCGACGATATGTAAAATATACTTGATTTATGATTTCACTGTTTTCTATACCAAAATGTGTTTTTAAATGTTCTACTTACCAGACAAGCAAACTGGTTTTCTGTCTTATGTCACATAACATCTTAAAGAAGGCATTATTCTCTAGTAGACAGACAGCCATCTGTGTATTGTTGCGTTAAGGCTAATTCACACTGATCCGACAAATGCCAGAGAGATTATAAATCGGATTTGGAATGTTGGGAACACTCATGTTCACATTGCCTCAACAAACTTTCACACTGTGAAGAACAACAAACATATACAGTACATGTTGAATCCAAAAATGAAAATTCGGTCATCGTTTACTCACCCTCTTGTCATTTCCAACATGTATGACTCTTTTTCCTCTTAAGAACACAAAAGATATTTTAAAGAATGTTGGTAACTGTACGACCGAACATTCACTTGCATTGGTTTTGTGTACATAGACGTGAATGGGTAGCGCTGGTATTTGGTGACCGACATTCTACAAAATATCTTCTCTTGTGTTCTGCAGAAGAAAGAAAGTCATACAGGTTCGAAATGAAAAAAGAGTGAGTAAATGAAAACAGAATTTTCATTTTTGGGTGACAATCCCTTTAATGTTTTAACTGCAATTACCGCCTCTTTATGTAGTCTACATGTAGTCTTTTATTCCTTCTGCGTTCTAATGATATTGAGGACATTTATGCATTTCGTGTTTGAAGAAGACAATTGAAGTAAGCTTATATTTCGCAACAGGTGTCATGCATGCAAACTGTTGACATCACTATTATTTCGTTTTTGCTCTTTGAAAGGTATCTGAGTGCTTTACTTCACAACAATATTATATTTATTCCAATAGCCAACAAACGGTGATTGAACTGTAACAGTTTCTTTTCGTTTGTCGTATCTTTGTAGATTGGCCTTTAAAAAAATAGATCTCAATACACAGATCTCAGTTTATCTTATGCAGAACAAACGCAATAGAAACCTGGAATGAGGCCGACACGAGCTACACTTACTAGGATTCGAGAAATGTCATCTCCAGACAAGCCTCGACAACAGCAATATACACTATTTTCCATAGACGCAGTAAGCATGAATTACCTGTCCTCCTGCATGAATGGCAGCAGAGGGTTCTCTGAGCGTGTGTGCCACAGTCACTATATGCATTATGCATGTGTAGATTGTCAGGGAATTTTTTTGCTCTCAGATGAACCGTGATGTGATGGGCGCAGACTTGCTCTCCGGCAGGGGCGCGTCCGTGCTCAGCCCAGCTGGAGAGCCTCTTGACGTAAGGAGTGGACGGTGAGTTTTGTCCGTCTCTACGGTGGCTGTCAATCACGTTGCTAATGAACTCTTTTCTGTATTGTTTTAGCTCACGGTCTCTCAGGGAACTGTGCGGGCATAAAACATGCACCGTGGTGACAGCCAACAATTGTGAAAATGGCGTTCGTGATTGCACAGTTCGGAACTGCGAGCCGTTTCCGAGCGCAGCCGTGAAATCAAAGCTTAAATGAATAGCTTCTCTTTGCTCATTCATTCAGATTCCTATAGTATACTTTGTGTCTTTTTCTTGTCGAGACGAGCCGCCGTTTGTATCAGTCATGTGCAGACGCTGGCAGGATTTGGTTTAATTGCTGTGATGTGGACTTGATAGGAGCAGTTCTCTCTTTCCGACTCATTTTCTCTCCAGCAATTGCGTTTCAATTAATAGCACCCAGCGAGGCATTGCTTGCGGATGTGAAATGAATATGATTGCCCTGTCAGTCACCAGCCAGGAAGCCTCCAACATTTGTCAATGTTCCAGTCTCGACCGAACTAGACTTTTTGCTCTTGAGATCTTTAAATCTGTGCCACATGTCATTCATTCAATCATGATTCATTTATGTCCCCAGATATTGCGTCCTGTGGCTCAGAGAAGTCAGTGTTCAGGCATTAAGAACCTCATGTTTCTTGTGATGGCATGCAGTTTTAAAACCTGCCTTCAGTAAGCAATCCAACACTATTATTTCGTATTTTAATTCAAATCCTTTTTGTCCTTCTAGTAAGTGGGGAAGAAAGCTCTGTTTCAGCTCTTCAGGAAGAGAAATCTCAAAAAAATTCTCTGTTATCTCACAAACATATCTTAATCTGGAGATATGTTCCTATTCATTTTATAGCTATATTAAATATACACTACTGGTCAAAAGTTTAGTATCACATTTACATTCAAAAATAATTGTAAACCATTCAAAATTATGAAAAACACAAATGTAACTGCGATAATTATGTTGTGACTACAGGAAACCAAAATAAATGAACTATATGTTTCTTTTAAGCATCTTTAAAGTAGTTACCCTTCGAATAGAATATGTAAAACTGTACTCTTGACATGTTATCATCCAGCTTTTCAAGGTCTCAACCTGGGAAGCTTTGTAAACAGTATTGAATTTTTTTTCTATTTTATTTACTCTTTTTAGCCATTGATTATTTGGTCCAGTAAGTTAAAAAACAAGTTTTAAATAAAAATGAAGTTTTCTAATAAAATTAATTAATATGTCTACAAAAGTCATTTCAAACATTGAAACATACATCTTCAGATTAAACTATTTTTAAGATCATGTTTAACCTTTGACCGGTACAGTTTGATTTCTCTCTAAAGATTTTAAACGTAACATTTGACACCAAGTTCACAGAAACATAACTGAGAACTCAATTACTTCAAGTAAATTTAATTGACGTCTCAATTAAAACTTTTCTCTTGCCTTCGTCCTCATACACATAATTAAATTATGACACAATTATTACATAAATCTTTCTTTTATCGCACTATGCATAATACAAGATTGATTGACATCTATAATTAATGTTTTTTTTTTAAATCCCACTACTTCAGGTCTGCTTTGAATGGTTCTGGACATGAAGTCGAGTGAGGCTAACATGCAGATCGAATTGAAATGCTAACGGACACAAGCCACTGCTCACCCCTCGGGCACTATGGCTCTAAAACCCTAGAAAGACACCATCACATCCAAGTGATGCATCCCTTACACAACCTAACCTCTTTCAACACGTGACGTGCTGTTGAAGTTGAGCTACGCTCTCATCTACGCCGATTCTCTGTGGGTGTCCGCTCGCTTATTAGTCATTGTGAGCGAGGTGCACAAACCGCGCAGCCTTTGTCGATGTAACCTTGTCTCTTCTCCGTCCTTGTAAAATAACAAGAAAAAAGAAGAAAATTGAAGGTGTTGAGTGGGCGGAAGTCAGAGAGAGCGAAATGAAAGTGGGCGTGAGGTGCGCGTGCCGTGACCCGATATAATACAAGATAAGAGGAAGTAGTTAATGACCAGAAAAAATGAAAGCACACGTTATTTGGGATGGGGAAGGGGTTATGGGGAAGAGGCAGAGTGTCAGGGAAAAAGGAGAGAGCTGGAGACAACATGTGAGAGAGGAACTGGGGAAGATGAATTACGGGAACGTGTACGGTGTGGCACGCCTCGTTTGGGAGCTGATGTGTCGGGAAGCGGAAGATGGGTGTTAATAAGGGGCCTTATGTGGCTTTCTGCAAACTGAAATGCTTCACAGGCCATGGAGAACTAGAGAGAGCAGTGATGATGCCTGATCTTTGCTGAGTCATACGGATGGTACAGACACAACACACATCGTGCAATAAATACACACTTAAGTGTAATTTAAAGCTCTTTCCTATTCAGTCATGTGTGTTAGTCATGCATACTTAAAAATAACTATTTTTATTCAATATCGAGTTAATTTATGTTCTTATTTGCTTCACTCTGAAATATGTCACACTATGGTGGTAAAATGGATCGTGAATCTTTGTTCTGTTACTAGTCGTTCTTGTTTGTTCATCTATATGTGGATGAACAGTGACACACAATAACAGATTTAATTTCCTCTCTCACTACAGAAATGCACGCTGATCTTTTTACTTTAGGATCTCGAGCTGTTGTTGCACTGCTCAAAAACAACCTCAAGCTATGCAGCACCGAGTCCAGAGACCTGACTTCACACACATGCTGCGAATCGAGCTGCGCTCACTTTGTGAACGCTCTGGGCTCCTAGCAATGAATTTACCAAGACTTCTTAATGTAAAATCAATTTGCGTGATGCAATTTCTTAAATCAGATATGCACAGAAAGCCCAGCCTTGTTAAGAGTTGACACACTCTTATTCTCACACTGTTTTTCTCTGTTGAAATGGACCCAAGGGGTTAGATCAGCCGAAAATTACAATTCTGTTGTATTCAGTCTCTATGCATTCCAAAACCTTATGACTTTCCTTCTGACGTGGAACACAAAAGAAAACATATCGACGCTGCCTTGTTTTCATTTAATGAATCGCTTGTGTGTTTCATGAAAGAAATTAATGCGGGCTTTTGAGTGACGCAAGTATGATGAACAAATTTCAAAATAAATTACTAGAATACAGCTAAACAAATAAAATACTTCTATTTTCTCATTATATTGTATTATTAAACACTACATTATTAAATTATTTATTGGGATTGCAATATATTTAATCTAATATCCTGAAATGCATTCATGTTGAAGATGAACCTCTGTTTACTTTTTCCTCCTGTATTATTCTTATCATCAAATACATGATGAACTGTCAATTTTTTTCCCCTCATACCATACTGTCTCTTACCCCCCCCCCGATTTTGACAGGCCATAATCCCCATATTTCATCCCAGCATATAATTTCTGCTACATTTGGTTGATCTAATGCCTTGCTGGGGGGTCTCTTGTGAGGGTTAAGAGGAGTGGGACCTCTCTGACCGTTCACATGAAGCTACGAGTCCCATTATGCCATCACTTTGCATTTAGATAACCATCAGTGCACCAAGTAGATCGTGCGAACGTGCAAATCCATGTCAGTTTTCTGAGCTGTAGGGGGCTGAGGGAAGAGAGGGGGTTGCTACACCTGACTGAAGCCTTCCATTAAATCAGCATCTTGATCTACTCCCCAGTTTATCTCTAAGATGCATGCACATATGATGCTGGGATACAGTCGGTATAGGCCAATCAGCTCAGGCGGATATTGCCGCCATGCATGTAAAAACCAAAAATATTCATTTCATCTTAAGAAATTTGAATGCTTTGCATGTTCAGTATATGTACAGTAACCTTTAAAGTGATACTTCACCCAAAAATCATATATTCACCATCTTTAAATTTTAAACCTGTATGGCTTTCTTTCTTATGCAGAACACAAAATAAGACATTTTGAATAATGTTGGTAGCCGAACAATAGCGGTACCCATTGTGTTTTGTGTTCTGCAGAAGTCGTACAGGTTTGAAATGACAAGAGGGTGAGTAAATTCATTTTTAAGTGAACTATCACTTTAAGAAGAGTAAACAAATGTCTATGCTCAGATTCGTTTTCACTACACTATTTCAGACGCATTTTAGTTTGTTTCATTTGAGTATTTACTATTTTTTTAACACTGAATGATTTTGTTCATATTTAAATTTCGGATTTCCATTTTGTTGTCTTGGTAGATGACAACCGTTTGTAATATCAAGAGTCAGCAAGGAACCATCACAACCGTGTCCTTCACTTGAGTACTTCACAATGTAAGGAACGGGAAATCCAATTCCTGTACTGTTGTCTAAACAACGAAATGAAGCAGATTACATTTATTAACACTATTTTAATGTGCAGCTCAACTGGAGGCTCATCAGTTCTCACCGACTATCACAGGCTCCATGTCAAATTTCTCTTTCACCCTTCCAAACACATGGCAATAATTCTTGTTAGATATGGTTCCAGAAATAACAAAATACCATTGCAAGGACAAAGAAAGTCATGGGATGTGACAGGCAACGGGACACACACACTCTCTTTTCCTCTTAGCCTTTCTTACTGTTCCTGTCTCCTCCTCTCTCTCTTTCGAGCTTTCAGGGATGTGTGCTCCCCGAGGGCTCTGCTAGACCTCTTTTCTCCTCACTCATTTACACCAGCACTGATGCATGCTGGAATTGATAACATGGACACCTCCTCTTATCTTGTTTTACAGTAGTCTTTTCAGTAGGAGTCCTTTGTCACCGACTGGCTGAGAGCAAAGGGATGTCACAGGTATAGGATGCACTGGCAGGAAGTTGAGAGTTCTGGCAGCTTGCTAGAAAAAGAGTTCATACAATATATGAAGTTCAGTTCTCCTTTTTTAAAGAAACATCTAACCTTAAGATATATGAAACGCAGCATTTTCCCCACTTAGTCAATCAATAATGGTAATCTAATTTCACATTCTACCATTTCATATTGCCAAATGCATTTTTAGGATGTTCTTATACAGAATGTTTGACAGCCGCCGGCATGACGGATTTGATAGATGATGTGTGTGCGTCTTAAACCATTATTATTCTTCATGCGTCCAGCGCTCTTTCTCTCTATATTATAGCATAACAATGTATCTGTCACAACTCAATAATTCATTTCTGTTCGTCAGAAACCAGTACAAGGCTGTTGCCGAGGGGACCGGTGTGGGAAGTGCTGCCGTGGCGACAGATAGAAACCATGCATTTTTGCGATAGATGGCTGAAGGAAACATGAAGCGTTGGCCATTCTTGCTCACCGGCTTCTGGAGACAGTAGGAACGCTCCGGTGATGAATCGCAAATAAATGATCAGGGTCTGGCACATAAAAGAGCAGGGGGGAGAAACGAGGAGGGAGAAACAAAGAGAGAAAGACTCCTTTTAAACCCACCGTGTCAGACTTTGGTCTTTAACTTTGGTCGAGACTAATGATCGGTCTGATATGAGAAAGTAATTGGTGTCTAGGGATGTTCGACTACAATACCTAACATAATCGGCAGCCAGACGAGCGGATGTAGGGTGCAATGTTAAGTTGGGAAGACCATGCACGTAACACATACCGTGAAAGGCAATTAAAACTAAGGATGTGACATTCGGATGATGCACTGTCCAATTCCAAGTGCAGGAATGGGCAAGCAATTACGATAGCCAGAAGCCTATGTGGTCTTATTCTCTGATTGAAAACAATTATGAAATTGCTTGTGTTTTTATACCAAAAGATGAGAAGCTACAAAGTATTATCTGAGATTGTCTACTGTATTAGCACATGAGTGCTGAGATTACAAGGGCTGCATCGTGTGTACAGTTCCTGCATGATCATATTGCAAAGAAAGGTAATTTGGTGTATTTGCTGACCATCAAAATTTGATACTTTACATCATCACATATTATTGTAACATCATCACTATGTCTTCTAGTTGCATATCATGCTGTATTCCTAGAGTCAGTATCAATATTATTGACTTTTACGTGAAGAGCAAAAAATGTGGAAAAATTTGTTTGCAGTTCATAAACTAAGAATTGTCTTAATAGATATCGAGATTGAGTATATTAGTGTATATACACATATTAGTGTGTACGTACGTACACACATACCAAGATACTTATAGATAATAAGATACTACTATATGCATATAGGCTGCTACAAAAGTATTTTCTTCTGAATTTACTAGGCCTATTTGTAGTTATGTGTTTGAGTGAATGAAAATATAATATAATAATAATATATACTACATTTATTTGCAGAACATGTAAAATGGGACAAATTGGTCTAACTAACAAATAAGATGCAATGTTTGCAGATATTGAATATTGCAAGAAAACAAGTTCTTATTCAATTTACTAATCTTTAACATGTATTTAAGATCAATTAAATATTGATTGAATAAGTACAATTCTAATTACAACTTTCATGTGTCCTGTATTCTCTCAGTCTCTTACATTGCTGTTGGGTTTGTATTTGTTGAAATTCAACAGACACTGGACTGAAATTGCTATGGAAATATTTTGATTTAAGGCAAAACTGGAATGATCTCTTCATTTTTGTCGGTGCCTGTATATTATACTATACAGTATATACATTTACATTTACATTTATTCATTTTGCAGACGCTTTTATCCAAAGCGACTTACAAGTAGTTTTTTTATACAGTGGCACATTACTGCAGAGCAATCAGGGGTAAGGTGCCTTGCTCAAGGGCACTTCAGTCATGACCTGCTGGCACTGAGATTAGAACCAGCAACCTTCTGATCACAAGCCCAACGCTCTAACCATTAGGCCACAGCTGACCATATATACTGTATGTTGTGTTTTGTCTGTGTTTTGCATATGTATATATTCGTTAAACGATGCCTAAATGATCAGTTTTTCTAACAGAAAAATCATATCAATCAAAAAATGTGAAACTCTGTCTATCACATTAGCAATCCAATGTGCACTAGAGAAAACACAGCCACATATATAGACAACACACACACACACACATGTAGTCCAACGCCTAATTACCCAGTCAGGGAAGAACAAAATGAAGTTTATTTCTGGATGCAGACAGCATCCCACGCTCCTTTACTCGCTACTCTTTACTGTCCACACTTCGATCATTTAGTGAGTTAGACAGACATAATTCACACAGAACTGCAGCGTGTGCACAGAATCAAACCGTGTCTGTGATCCTCCACATGATCAAAAAAATGCATTACAGAACAGAAGAGAAAAACTGCACTCGGTTTCTTACGGTTCCTCCTCCTTGCCTAACCCAACCCACCCGCACCAGCCACACATCACAGGGGTGCAGAAGCAGTGCTCTTTTTTCTTTCTGATTCGTGTCAGAGAAAAAGAAAGTGTTTGTCCCTAATTAGCTTCCCTTGCTTCCGCTTCCACACAAGATTTTAATTATGATTGGGTGTTGCGGTGGATGCAGAAGAGATGCACAGCTGACATCAAGGCGCTGCTGGCCGGGAGTGATATGCCGTGAGCCCTGCGAGCAGAGAGGAATCTTCGCTTCTTGGACGAATAGTGTCCTTGTGAGAAAATTTTCGGCCTAAAATGTGGGACATGATGCTGGAGGCAGGCGGCAACATACAGCTGGGGGTTTGTTAAGGCAACGTTCATGACAGCGGGCACTCATGTTTTCATGCTATGTTTCTCCTGAAGGTTTTGAATATTTGCAATGGTTAATGGAGGCAATATTACAGACCACATACTGGACATGCAAGTGGTAAGTGGAAGTGGATTCTTGTATTCATTTGTAAAAGGTACAGATGGTGGTTTGAAGCCTAAAGAGCGACATGGAGGAGAAAATGACTTGCAGTCTTCACCAAAGGAGTTGAAGGGAAAAGTATTCTAATCAATCCGAGTTAGACAACCGATGACCATACAACCATCCCTAGGGAGGAGTGGCACACCTATATTCAGAGCACTTTGTTTTTAAGATGGAAGACTCTGAACGACCTGAGTCGTCCCTGTACACCTGGCTTTGGAAGCACCTGACACCTGACCAGCACCTGTTGGAACTCTCTGGTCTGATATCGCAAATAAAACTTCATATCGCTTGTTGAACGCGGTGACTCTAAAAAAAGCTGCTGTCAGTCGGGGTCCTTCATTTTCAATCATTTTCTCAGTGTGCTCGTGAATGAGTTGATGATTTCTGGAGAGTTTTGAGTGGCACGGCTTGATATCCATTTTGCGTTCA
This sequence comes from Barbatula barbatula, assembly GCF_947034865.1. Taxonomy (NCBI): domain Eukaryota; kingdom Metazoa; phylum Chordata; class Actinopteri; order Cypriniformes; family Nemacheilidae; genus Barbatula; species Barbatula barbatula. Next base: position 4,076,591 of record NC_136780.1, on the reverse strand, counting down.
TATTGCTCTCACAAACCAGACATTTACTATCAGAAAAAGTCTGTTGCATACTATAGCATATTCTGGCCAATGACGCTGTCTGACTTGTATGTAAAATTATACTTTTGTGATGTAGACTAGTTAAAAGTTAAGTCAATGCTCGACTGATGTGCAAAAATATGCTACATTATTCAAACTATACTACAGCAGGATGTATGGAAGGCTCTACAGATGACTGTGGAGAAATAAAGAAAATGTATGAAGATTTTGTGGATCTTAAAGTAATACGGATGCACATTACTATTTAAAGTCCAAATAAAAAGAAAGATACAGTTACTAGGGTACCTCGTTCATCTTAAAATATTTGTCCAGACCTGAAACTATAAAAGGGTGACACGTATATGTATTCTATAACAAATGAAAGATATGAAACACTATTTTAAAGTCTACCATGTGCTTAAGAAATCAAATTTTTTTTTCCTTCGATTGTTTATGCACAAAAAATACTGTGTTTGCGTCAGACTTTCATGAATCACTGCTGAACAATGCTAAAAGCTTGCGAAAATGCTTGCTGCTGCTTAATATTGTCAAAACACATTATTTTCCTGCTTTAAAAAAATCACACTTTTTTGGTGATAAACCATCTTGCAAGGACAAAATTAACCACTGGTGTTCTTGTTGAAAACAACCAAAAGCTAAAGCCCAGTAAAGCCAGCAGCCAAGCTGATGCAATGTACCAAAAAAAGCTTCATAGCAGTAAAGAACTGTACAACAACTAAACGAAGCAGTGTTTTAAAGGTTAGGGTAAAATGTCGGCTCAAGTTTATTTTTGTCTGCATTTTGACTCTTCTGACAACCTTGTTCGTGCATCCAGACTTTGTTTGATCTGGAATCTATGGTGTTTATCAGAAAAGCTTTAATTTTGCAGAATGTGTGCAAAACGAATACGAAGTGTTAGGCTCAGGGGGTGGTCAAAACATTCTGACATGAGAGTGTGTTCTCCGCTTATACAAGAACCAGACCTCTGTGTGATGTCATAAAAGTAAACATGGGACTGATCCAACATCAATCATCATGTTATAAAACAAACTTTTTATTACACTGTGAAATTCACGTATTTCAACTAAAAAACTTACATTCAGCTTATTCTATATATTATTACGTAATCGAGACAAAACATTTCAACCCTCTATATTAAATCTCAAATTTAAATGACATTAAACTGACTTAGAAATAATAAAGTTGAAATGCCAGATATAATTCTTATATAATTCTATAATTAAAGTTACAGTAATGAAGAAACATGATAACTGTTCATAATTTTGTATACATTGTTTCATTGAATGATATGCCAAGTTTGAATATTTTTACATGTATCTATCGCTGTAAAAACAGTGTGCATCCTTGTCACACAAACAGGGTAAATTAACACTTTTGTTCTAAATACGAAACAGTTCATATATTTTCTATATGAAAGCAAAAACAGACTTAAATCTCGAGATAAATGTGCCTAGATGCATCGACAGGTGGTGCACCGTTATTCAAGACCACAGACTAACTGTAGTCATCGCATAAACCTACTGGCTGAAGCGCGCTCAATGTCGCCGCCTAGGTGTGGCGCGAGAATTATGTATCAGGCGGCGCGTTCCCGGTGACTCAAAACGAGGCTGGCTGGCGTTCCGGGAGCGCGGACCGCATTCCTCTTCATTCATGCCGTGCTAGGACTTCACACTCGGAAAGTGCGAGCGGAGATTTACACATCGCTGCCGAGAAAATGCACGCAAGTTTGAGATTTTACGCATGGCAAGGATAATAAACCAAGGCATCAAACGCACAAGTAAGTAACACCGGATGTTTACGCACAAGTGCGACTTTTGGATGCAGTTTGGTTTAGGAATTAAATGCATTTTTAGATCAGTTCGCCGTGTCTGCAACTACACTGCAGTTCTGTCGATCTAGGTCTACCGCTGGTTGCTTTTGCCTTCCTCTTGCGAATGCATCCGTGATTGCGACGGAAGAAATAAGGAGTTGTAGGTTTTATGTATGCGGTTTGGACACCTTGCTGTCTTTTAACTGACGCATTAAACACAAGCTGATATCTGCATTGTGCAGCATTATAGGAGGAGGCTCCCAGACTAACTTGGATTAGACTCGCCGTGGTTTAATTGCTGCACTAAAACAAGCATCAAGCGCGTTTGTGTTGTGAGGCGTTTTATCAGATTGTGTGAAGCTTTTTGAATTTCAGGAGATCGGAATGTAGACGATACATTTACCGGTGAGCTCAGTTTACCTGCGCTGCATATCACACTTTGGGCAAAACGGTCCTCCGGTATTAATCGCGTTTAGGGAGGGGTGTTGGATATTTTTAAACCTCATGCAGGGTCCATCAAACACCCCTCAACTGTTTAGTTATTTAGCTATTGCGTTTTGCAGTCTCGTTGAAACTGTGTGGGTTGGCTGTCTGTAAAATCTCGCCAAGATTTGTTCAGTTGGGAATTCGGGAAAATTGGATGTGGGTAAGAACTGGTGGGGTACATGGAAAAAGACAGCTTGCGAAATCTAACATTAGACCAGTTTCTGTAAGAAACACTAGTGCTATAAACCTATAAACAGGCAATTAAAATTTCGCACATGTATCATCCGCATCGCCTTAACACATAAAGCTCGAGCAGATCTGGATGAGTTCGGTCTATGCTTTTTTACATCTTTTTTGTAGCATGGGTACACATCTTTAATGCATTTATTGGAGAGACAGACAGCTGTGAGTGTAAGGTGTCTCAGTCTAAGGTCCGTGTGTTTGTATGTTTATTATGAGTATTTGCATGATATGTTCGTGTTTTGGTCTAATGAATACATATATTGAGGTAACGTGCTTTGTCATAAATATTGGTTTTAAGAGCAAAATAAAAAATATATCGCCCGGCTCCCATAAAGGCTTGGCCACTTGGGGTTTTCATGTGAATATGTTTCTGTTGTGTCTCAACAAATACGTTTCTTTTAAAGTAAACGTTCTGTTATTTGGAAAGCTTAGATCATACTATTTATGTCATGAATTGAAATTCGGTCGTTTGACTTCCACGCAACCACTTTTTCGTCAGCATCCAAGCACTCGTAACTAGGCTGAAAGATGTTCCTGTGGGGAATGGAGCGGACTACTGCGAGTGCGCGCAATTTGTCCAAAATGTTCATATGCATGTGTGGAAAAAGGCAAACCTCGTTTCCACGTTCCCGTGAGGTTTTCATGTACTGCTGTATGTTAAATATGTGCATTTTTGTCACATTCTTCAAGTTTGATAGTAAGAGCTCCGTTGTAAATGCTTTGATTGTGAGAAGAAGCATAGTTTTAGTAGCCTATGGATTTCCCGCGCTCTCCCCATCTGCACGAGACTCCCGCTCCGCCTTTCTCCACAGGGTCCAAGTCTTTTATTATTGCATACAGTAGACCGAATAACTAGATTCACCGGCTCATTAGAATGATATAAAGCGAATACCAATACGCGTGTTATTCTTTTGGGTCACTTATAGAACTAGCTCTATTTATCAGAGAGAAATGGAAATATTTGTCTAAGTTAACCGGGGGAACGTAAGGCGCAGTTAGCGTTTCGGTATATGCGGTGCTACGCCTAATAACTTTGCCACCGGTATTTAATGGAGTTTGTGTGATGAAGTGATGTTCGAGCATCCATCTCACAACGTCATGGGCGTCAACATCCACCTTTCTGTCGAGCGCTTCGCCTCACCGCGACGCTGGGAAACAAAGTGCGCAATGACAGAATAATATCGCCGCGAATCGTTATTTTTCGTTCTCTCGGTCCTTTCTCGTGATTGAGGGATATTTGATATCCACGATGACATCCTTACCTCAGAGCTTGTCGGTGCCAACCTCCTCTTGAGACCCTGTCAGTGGGGCGAGTGATTTGGGCAGTGGGTGTGTTTTAAAGCACCAGTACCCGCGCGCCGCCTTTGCCTTATTTCTCGCGCGTTACGTCACATTTACACCATCACGATAGCGTGGTCCACGTTACATTTTCCTGTCTGCAAACCGTTTCTCACATTTTGTCTTTTTAGTTTCCCCAGCTATCACAGTGATAGCTATTTGATTGAGTTTATCATTAAACACAAGCTATTTAATTTACTCTTTCAATTCATTATCAGCCCCGTCTGTACTTCAAATCTAAGGGGACGTCGCACTAACACAATAAAGGCAGTCGGGCCTGAAGGGTTTTGAAGCTGTCTGTATCAGATCACAGGAAGAGATAATAAAATTGTTTCTTCTTTCACTTTCCTGCGTGCTTGTGCGTTTGTATACGCGTGTGATAAAGGCAGACAGATGTTAATGCCTTCGAGAATGTGTGCGCATGGTACTTTGTGGCATGAACAGTAATGGAGATTATGCTACCACGTCTATTTTATCTGTCTTGTTTGTTGTGTTTACAGGTATTAGCACTACGCGCGAAGACTGCTGTTGCATCTAATTCATTAACATTTTCTTTCCTGATTTATTGAGTGTATAAAAATAGCTTTGGCTTGCTTGAGACAAGTTTAGCGATGGAAGCAGGGTCAGGCCAAGTTGTGTTTGTTATGGCCCTTGTCCAGAGGAGATGCGGCTCTTTGCTATCCCTCGCCAGACTGGTGGTCTCTGCCGGGAGCCTCAGCGGTGGGATCAGAGCGGTTCAGATGGTTGTGATTTCAAGACGGCAATGACAAGCTCTTTATTCTGTTTTGTTCAGCCAATGATAAAAGAAAAGATCATGCAGCACATTTGGGAAAACACAATTTTATTCCCACCTTTCTGGTGTAACCTACTTGTGCAAAGTGATTTACTGTATGTATTACTGAGGGAAAATGAGTTAATCACTGTTTTTAACACGTGGGGTTAAGAATGTGAACAAGCGTGTAACCCTACACATTTCATTTTGGCTTGTAACTGATTTATGGTATAGACATGAGTGATTTTTCAGATTGTAGGGCTTGTTGAGGAGAGATGTGATAACGCTTTTCTTAGCAGACTTTTTTTTGCCTGGGGACAAGCACAAAATCCCAGAGATTTAAAGAGGGAGATGAGCCACCTCTAGAATTTCATAGAAACTTGGGGGTGGGCTTTTTTGACTTTTTAGTAGGCAACAACCCAGAAATTCTAGCAACTGCATAGCAACAACATAAAACCACCAATCCGAGCAGTTTAGCAACCACAAAGGCGATGCGTTTTGTTTTAAAAAAACATTTAAAGGTACAAGTCTTGTTTTGCTACCCGCGCATGTGCCATCTGTAAGATTATTCGCTTTCTCGTGGATGCCGTTGAACCTTGACCATGACTAACACCAATCTCATTCCAGAAAAGCAGAGTCAGCACTCTATAATTCACCCACTGGACGACATTACGTAGTGCTTATATTAGGAAGAGATAACAACGTGTTTGTCTAAGTGAGAGTGTATGTGTGTATACGTGTATGGGTGTATATAGTCGTTCCCCTCTTGGTAAAGAATTAACCTGCTGTGTCTTAATCCAATTCCCAAGACTTAATCCAACTACGCATGAAATACCAGGAGAGACCTTTGACCTCATTGTCACGTCACATACCGATGTGAATGAGATTGTCAAGGGCCCCCAAATGAGCTTTTGCTAAGTTCTTGGATCTCGGCTGGGCCCCTTGACCCCACAGACCTGCATATTGAACACTGCGTACAGAGCTGGGCGGTATGACGGAACATGCTGTTACCGCGCAATAAAATGTCAACCGTAAGAGATTTTCTATTCCGTGTATTCTGTAGTCCATGGAATGCAAATAAATTTAGTGTTAAAATGAAAAACATGTGCCTTAATCCACCCATAACAAATTATCATATTACTTTTAGTATGTTGTTTCGTGATCCGCTCAAATCAGGCGCTTTCTCTCACCCGCAGCCGCAGGGGTGCAGTGATCCCATGAACACCATTTTGTAACACCAGTCATATTCTCTACTCTCATTGTTTGTACATAAATTCGTACTTCATTATATATGTTGTCTTTCTTCCTACTCTATACATAATATAGCCAGAAGACAAATATAAATAATTATGGTGACCATTTAAATCAACAAAAAATAAATAAATTAAACCAATCCAAGAAAAATGAGGCATAAAATATAGAATTATAATGGGAGATTTTTTACCGTGAAATATATCGTTAACGCGAAATAATTAACTCATTCCGTGAAATAGATTTTTGGTCATTCCGCCCACCCCTACCTGCGTATATTAAACATTACATCAGTTAGTATTATTACACGCTATTAGAATTAAGTTACACATCTGGGACTGTTAATGTATGTCGATAGCAGTCAGCAGTGTGGATTTCTCTTCTGGGGTGGGGGGGTTAGGGGGAACTTTTCGCCTCACCTCTTCTTTCTGTTTCCTTAGCAGCACATCTATCCCTCACCCTTATCAGGTCGTGGATCCGATCAATGCTATCTGCCATCTGCCTGCAGACTACAGCTTTACCACCTCCCTCTGTGGAGTTTTCTATGGCCCCTACAACTGATCCTGGATAGCATTGTCAAGCCACTCGCAATGTATTATCTTAAGCGTAGGGTAGGTTTCACTGATGCCAAACCAGCTGTTAAGGGTATTATTAACTGGTGCCTTAGTGTTTTTCCCCTTTTCGTTTTCCTGTGTTGTTGTATAGAAGGCTGTAGGGCTCTTGTGATGGAAGTTGCAGGCCGGCAACATTTCAGAGCCAAATTTCTGCTGCTGTATTCAGAGGCGTCCTTTACAGTGGTCTGTTTTGAATCATATGTTTATTTACCACTTTCTGCTGAAATTGACATTGGAAGCTTAGCTGTAAGGTACATAAATGCGGTTTTTGCGTGTGTGTGTGTACAGTATACCAAACGTATGTGTGTCCTGTTTTTTGTAGATATGCATGTAAGGTCTGTTTATGAAAGTTGCCCAGTTTACCCTTTCATGATTGTCTTCGCAGATACAAAAATGGTTTGCAATAGAAAGCGTACCCGTTGTCACATGATTCCCCTCTATGGTATAAGCAGTGTGAACTCAATAATAGACTATTTACTGTCTGGTTCATTTCATTTGGCTGATGTCTCTCCTTGGATACTGCAGCTGAAGCACTTCCTCGGGCAGTTGTGGTTTGTGTACTGAAAGCCGGTTAAATAATGCAAGATCTCTAGACTGGCCGTGTAAGTAAGACTAAAAGTGATGGAACCCATGGGGACAATGTTCGCCACGGAGGACCACAGGCAATGCAGATGCTTCAAAAGACTTTGAAGAGGTCACCGGTCGCCAGGCATATGGTTAATTTTTTTAAGCGTAAGACCCAAGGAGACAATATAAAAAGATGCCGCATGGCCTACACTAGAGCGTTCTGTGAAGTCGTTTCAGCAGATCGATAGAAGGATAAAGCTATCTGTTAGATTGATAGATGTTATATTAATGTCTAATGTATGAGTTTAAAGATGAGTGTGTTGAATTCTGCTTTTCAGTAGCCTCTTAATTAATATCTCATTAAAAGACCAAGCATATTGATTTCTCTTGGTAATGTTTGTCCTTTAATGCAGCCTGAGCGGATTTAGATCGCTCATAGCTGACCTCATGATCTCTTGTGGTTCATTTTGGCTTTATAGAGCAAGAACCTTCCATTTTTGGCCTCTGGTGCTCGCTAGCATATCTTTGCTACAATAGTCTGGTTTTAAGATAAACCGGGTTTCATCGTGAGGTGTTTTTAATTCAGGGAGAGAAACCCAATCCACAGGATCCTTTCGTGCGGGATTATCCGTTGCCCCAGCTACAGAGGGCTGTGAAAGGGTTAATTGAAATCCCAAAGCGAGGTGACACGTCCCCCTAATCCTGAGGTGCCCCTTGACCTCTAGCCTCACGGGGGGCCTTTGAAGAGGGCCCCCTCGCCCCTCCTGTATTTTGGTGTGCATGGCGGGCTTCATCATAGCTGAGCAAACATCTCCTTTCGTAATGATGCTTCCTGACAGAGGAGCAGTTTGGGAAGACAAAAATAATTAATCATGTTTATAGCCGCCTAATTATGTTTTTCCAGCATTCTAAGAGCGAGTAGTCGAACGGATGGACTGAACTTTTTTTTATGAATGCAGCACTGCCAACAATACTGCACAAACAAATAAAAAGCTTTAAAAACTCCACAGGGAGGCAGAAAAAAATAGGATTAGGTTTGAATAGAAAATAAATGCTTTCTATTACTCAGGTGTGTAAGAAAGGAAACATCATAATTCGCCTCTGGATTGTTGTTTGTTGCTGTCACTGTGATTGGTTGCTGGTAGCCATTCCTACTTGACTGCAGCATCCAACTGCATCAGCCGGCAGATCACGTCTGCATTCCCATTGGTGGTTGCCATATTGTGTCACAGCTTGTTTGCATAAAGTTGAAAGTTGTAAAAGCGTTTTCCAAGTTTTATAAAATGAATAGTAGATTTGTAAATTTTTTATGTGATTTGATGTAGTCATGGAGCGTGATTTCGATGCATCTTTATTTTTGGATTATTTTTACAAATTATTTTTATGACATTTTTCGAATTTACATATTTTGTTTACTTTTTTCTGTTTTTGGGGCGGGGATACAAAAAAACTTCCCCTCTAATTTTTATTAAAATTTTTTAGTTTATGTATGTATTTATATTTCTACGTATTTACTTATCAAGACTATTTCTGTTTTTGGGGGGTTATTTTCTTGTAGGGTTGTCTTATGTATTTTTATGGGTTTATTGAGCAGTACCTTTTTACTGTAAATCTCAAAATGTTTTATTAAAAAACATATTTTTAAGCACTTCTCTCTATGTCTTTCCCTTTGTCTCTCTCTCTCTCTCTCTCTCTCTCTCTCTCTCTCTCTCTCTCTCTCTCTCTCTCTCTCTCTCTCTCTCTCTCTCTCTCTCTCTCTCTGAGCTTGTTAAAGGCGCTCACAGTATTGAACATGGGCAGATCTCGCTAGCTCTGTTGAACATCAGGAGACTGATTCCTTTAACATTGCTGTCTGCAGTCGTTCTTCTCCTTGGAAAATCTCCTCGTCTCTCTCTCTCTTTCTCTCATCCACACACACTCTCTTCGAGTGGCCCGTTCTGGAAATGATTACTCTGCCAGACCAATGAGCAGGCTCCCCTTTGATGGGTCATAAACAGAGGTCAGAGGGCAAATTCCTCTCCCCAGATGGTATTAGCTTGACATGCTTCACTGCGGAGCCCGGAGGTGTCGGGGGACGGGTAGCGCGCGTCCTCATGCCTTAGTGGGTAGAGCGTGCATGTGTGTGCTAGATGTTACTGTAAATCTCTGAGATTTTGCTGCAAGTGATAATCTCTTATGGTGCCTATAGAAGGTGTGTGTGTCTGTTTGAATGTGTGAGAAAGAAGGCGTGTGTGTGTGTGTGTAAGTGTCATTCTAAGTGATGGCATGAGTAGATGTTCAGCCACAGGGGTGTTGGGGTGGCCTTTACACCCCTCCTGACAACCCGCATTTAACGTGTGTTTAGATCTGCTGGCGTTTCACTATTTTGATGCAGGTTTTTTCGCCACCTCTTGTTGTCTCCCAAAGGAGTTTTTTAATGGACACAACCTCTGACAGTCTGCTGCCTGTAAATTCAGACTTCATCTGGAAAACAAACTCATGAGAGTAGTTCATTCTGAGAAACACTTGTCAGTAGACTGATTAGGCACCTTAAAGCACTCAAGTGTGCCATCAAGTAAGACCAGAAAATCAAAACATGTATACGTGATGAATACAGAACATAAGGCTCAGTAGTAATCTGTTCTCTCAATATGACATTTCCTTTTTGTGTATGTGAAGTTATATACAATATGTGTTTAGTTCCATTACTCTGAGCTGTGGCATAGTGGTTTGCTGATGCGCATTGAGCTCTGATGCTTGAGTCGGAGGTGCAGGTTTAAATCTGGCCTGCATGTCTCTATTAAAGAGTGACACATTTTTTAATGGTAAAGAAATCCCATTACACATTTTCTGATGAATTTTGAAGAGGTGCTTGCGTATGCAAAGTCACCTGCACAATGATAGTGTGTTCACGTTTTTGTTCCCAAGTCTGTGAGGCTTTGGTCTCTAGATACAGCTTAGGGCCTTCAATCTATGGGAAATTTGAATAAAATATATATTTAATATGAATTGAACATCAAGTTAATATTCATGTAATAATCATTAACATTGAATAAAACAAATATTGAATATATTTAAAAGTCTGAGGGAGACATTTAACACCCGAATGTAATTGACGCTAGAAGAAGGTGGAGCCCAAATGACCAGGCCCCCTTTTCTGTAGCCTAGTAAAGTTTCAAGTAAAGACACTTGGTTTTTAATATTCAGAAACACAAGCACATCTTTCCTAACATCAGCAGCTGCCAGGGGCTGAAAATCTCTCGTGGATGAGGGCTGTTGTGAGGTTCAGCAGATGCTGCTCGATATAAATGCTCAACAGAACGTTCCAGATGATCATGAGAAGAATGAGTTGTGCTAAGTGTTGGAGAGCTGCCCAGTGCAATATAGATATGTCTCTTCGTTCTCTTTATAAATGTGCCGCTATCCCGGCACTGTCATTTATTTGTAGGCCTATAGAGGAGTGTGTGTGTGTGTGTGTGTGTGTGTGTGTGATTTGTAGCTTATGTGCGTGATGAGCTCATCCTGCAAAATTAATCTGCAAAATAACATCTAGAAAAAATTTATTGTTTTAGTGATTGTCTATGGGATGGAAGCATTTAGGCATTATCACATTGCTCGCTTTTTGCATTTGATTCACATGCTGCTAAGAAGGCCAATGTGACGTTTACAGTCTAAGCACTTGATTTGATGATGTATAAAGCAATTTATAAAAAAAATACAGTTGGTTCAATATGGCATGCAGTTGCCCCACTGAAAAAAATAAGATTTGTGAAGCCGATTAGTTAAGACAAATCACGATTACAACATCAAAGGAAATAATTGTCAAAATCTCACAACCCTAGATCGAACTTGGAGAGAGTGTCTTAATGGTGTCCTTTATTTCTCGTCCTTGGCAGATGCGTTTTGTGTGTGATGGCACAAATGCTCCTGCAGTCATCGCCCAGGTCGCATTTGTGGCTGCGACCGGGTCACTGTATAATTGAGAGTGTGATCCTCTTGAGTTTGGTATTTACAGCAGCCGATGATATTGTCCCTTTCACACATGCTCGTGCTCGGCTAAGATAAGACTTGTCTGTTTCAGCTTCTCGCAACATCGTTTTTTCCAGCTCAGTTCTCATGCTCCTGTGACCCTGTGAGTGATGTTGGTGTAGTGGCATAAGAATCGTCTGCAGAGCCACTGAACTCAGCTGTGCCGCTGATGGGTTGTGTGGGAGTTTTAACTCGACTTTTAGTTAAATAAATATTCTGATTATTTCAAATAACTGCATATATCCCTACTTAGGAGATTTTGTAGGTCAACTATTATTTGATAAGTCGTGTCGGCATCGACTACTCGATGATGTCATAAATAAATCAAAGTTTTGCTACTCGATTTGATTGTTGTGGGTGGGCAGTAAGACGCTCGTGTGTGCGGGCTGCGGGAGAATGGTGGGACTCCTGCAAAATTGCCTCTAAATATATAGTATCTAAATATAAATAATTTGTTGTTCATCTATTGCAAAAGAGCAACTACAACTAAACTAATATAAAACTATGGTAAAGCGCGAGGTCGGTGGTAGCAGTGGGGATATGCAGTCATACAGCAGCAGCAGGTAGATCTCTACAGCAGCCTATGGTTACTTCAGGTCCGAAGCGTGTGTACAGTCCAAGCTTCCCTGACTTTTTCAATAATTCAACTGAAAGGGTCATGTGCACTAATTGATGAATCAACAGGAAAATGTGTCGAGCTTGTTTGTGACTTTAGAATAACGTCAATATATTTATTCGTCTAATGCACCGGACGCTTTATCATAGCGGACTTACAATCGCAGCACCTCAGTGACACAGCAGCCAATATGAGAAACCTTTTTATGTATTCTGTTTGTTTCATGTTTTATTAAATGGGGAATAAGTACAAAAATCTGGTCCTAGGAACAATCAGGCGTCGTCTTAAAGGGTCAGTGTCAAAAAAATCACATGACCCGCGACTAGTCGACATCAAGCTTTAGGTGTCAAGCCCGAGCATTAATGTTGACTACTTCGTGCAACCCCTACTTCTCATTACTGTAAGCAAAATTAGTTTACACTATTCAAACTTTTCGCTTTTGTTTTGCATGTGTTTTAAGGAATAATTTGACACATTCAATCGACATGTCTAGTTTATACTTAAGGGCCGCTTATCAGTAACAGCCACGTTGTGTGTTTAACCGTGCGTTAATGACACTACGCTACTGTTTGCTCATTTGACTCGCTGCAGGTTTGTTTGCCGATCTCACGTGCGCTTGTCAACGTGTGTTTGGACTCCGTGTTTGCTGATAATCCATCCTTAGTTCTTAAAGTTGTATAGTCCAGTGTTATTCTTTCCTGTTTGCTGTTATGTTAAGATGAGTCAGGTCTACTGGCTGGAGGGAGCTCGGAGTGCAAACAGGAACAACGGGTCCTAGTGCAGCTATATAGGCCACCAGACCGGGGTCGTATCCAAACTCCCCTCAGGGAAATATGTTCAAGCTCTCTAATAAACACATGGATGTAAACTTCGGTTAACAAAGTAAATGCCTTGTGGGCTTTTCAGGCAACATTTTTCAGAAGTTGTTTTTGTCTGAAAATGAGCTGTGTACCGCTTCCACAATCCAATTTGTACATTAAACCTTTATTTTATAGGAATTAAAACTTATCACAATAAGTATTTGACTATGGTTATGAGTGAATCATGGTATCATATTCTCAGTAAGCGAAGGGGAATGAGCCTTAGCTGATATTTTGCTGAAGATTGTTTACAGTTCTTCTGTTAAGTGTCCTTAACTCTTCTTACCCAAACAATTTCATTTAATAATTTAGCAGATGTTTTTCTCCGACGTGATTTACAAATGAGGAATTCTACAATGAGAGAAATGTACAAAATGATCATGATGCCCCTGTGGTCGCGTTGTGAGTACAGCATGGGGAAATATGTTTCTGTGTGTTTATTTTATAGCTCTTTTTTGCAAGGTCTTCATCTCCAGACACAGATCTCTGAACAGAATCGCTACGATGGCTTTAAGTAATGACAGAAGTGAATTGTAGAAATGTTGTTTGTGGAACCAAAGATGGTTCTTCTATGGCATAGCTGTGAGTTTTTTTTATGAACCTTTATTTTTAAAAGCGCAGCTGTCATGATAAATTGAAATGTGCATTAGATAAAAAATCGAACACTTTTGCTCCTTTGATAATGCCAATAATCTGAAAATGTCTGATTTGAAGCTTGTTTGATATACCACTCGATCACTGGACTTTGTGTTTATCATCCAAAACCTTGAACTTTCAAGCCCCACGCCTGTTTGCAATTACAGCTCATGCTAACCCAGCAGCAAAGATCTCGCGAAGAGAGCACTTTAAAAACCACGCACTTTGCATCTCAGCTTTTTTTTGCTTTTATACAGTTCAGATACGTTGGTAGGTCGCTGTAGCTGGATTTCCCTGCGGTAATTGTGGAGCATAGCTGAAATACCTGCGTCTCTACACCGCGCCGGCGTTAATCAGTACCACATCTACACACGCTTCCATTTTTCCAGCGGATCAATCTCTGATCCTCCACCCGCAGGGTCCTGACACGTTCTTACACCAACCTCAACCCTTGGCCGGGATGAGCAGGCTTCCCGTCTGCCGCCAAGCCATCGGTCACTGTCATGGCAACACATTCCTGAATTGAAAGAGCTGGCGAGCGGTGAGCAAAGGCTCTAGTGGCGTTCGCTGCAGTGGGGTAGCGAGTAATATTAATGGCTAAAGGAGCAGTCAGACAGCTGGCTTTCAGAGGCTATGCATCATATTTGTCACCCTGTCTGATCAATTTTTTTGTGGGGATTCAGACACATTTGGGACAAGGTGCCCTAATTGCTGACTTAGGATCAGGTTTCTGGTTCCACAGGCTTTTAGTTATAGGCTTTATAAACCACAGATTATCTAAAGTGGAACACGCATAATAATCTCTTGAAGGTGTTGCAAGGTTCAATCAAAACTTAAATGTTGTGAATTATTTAACAAAACAATACATTTAATTAAAATTGGTAATGTTTTAAAATCAAAGAGTTTATTAAGTTAAAGAGTTTATTTGCAAAAACACAAAAATCATGTTCTTTATTGTTATGTTTTATTATGTTAGTTGGTTGGAATGCACATTAAAAAAATATATATATTAGTTATCTGTTTTGACAAACTCTTATTTAGACCCCAATATATAGTGTTTAATAATCAACAGTGTCATTAAAGCCAAACCTCTGAATTAGATTAGTTAAAATCCTTGCATTAAAACCGCTTTTTAAATCCGTGGGTGATTGGGGGTAAATAGTGTTGATTTATATCTCTCCTTTGCTCTTTTCGTCGCTCTCTTCTTCCGTGTGCATATTTCATCAGCGGCCTGCACGTTTAATGAGGAATTTCATTTCTATTAAAGATGCAAATGTAGCCTTTAAAGGAGATTGAGATGCAGAGCCGAAGCTAGCATTCAGACGGCTTTATCTCACCGCGCTGTTCATTAGCCGGGTGTAATTGTGTTAGCACAAACGCGTTCCTCAGGAACACACATATCTGACTAGAAAGGTCACGCAGATGACACGGCGCACACACATGCCGAACCGCATTCCGTTTTCTCTCATGGATGACTTCATCGCTTGAAAAGTCGTTTACAATAAAAGCGCAGGAAAGGTGTTTGTTTGTGCGCCGGTGTGGGAGGGAAGTAATGAAGGAACTTTGAGAAAGTGTAAAGCTCAGCACATAAACCCATGTATCCGTACACGTGCTTGCAGTGCGCATGGGGAAACGGGCCAAAGAATGGCCATTGCCCAATGATGCGATCCTGATGGAATGCAAGCTCGGCGAGGCCCGCCATACATGAAACACCATGAGCTCCGAAGCTACTGTTATGGGATTTAAAGTCTTTATTCCCTTTTAACCTGTAGTTTAAAGCACTGCTGCAATCGACCAAGCTTATCCAGAGTATCAGCTCGGTGTATTTGGCGGATAATCGCAGCTTTTTATTGTGAAATTTAGGAAAAACGCTTCGTTTGCTTGCGTGTTTATCATCATAAAGTCTATTGCACAACTCGTAAGAGCCGGCCGGTGAAAGAGGGTGATGGACGTATATCTGCGAGCTGTAGAAAGAAATAACTGAACGCTTCCCAGGAGAGAGAGAGAGCTTTTTATTGATGGCTGAACTTTGAGTCAGCAATGTTTGTGGGCTTTTATTGGCTCCGTGGGAGCTGTAGCCCAGACACAAAGGTGTGTGGTAATGGACGTGGATCTATTAACACGAGCAGGGATGAAACGGGAGAGGTCGGTGCCGTCTGTGTTTTTTGTTTATGGGTGTTGATGTTGGAAAGTCAGATTGTGGATTCTGTTTCTCAATTTTGTATGACTTTTATGTCTGGTAACTGCTTATTTGTGTATGTGGTTCAAATTGGATGACTACCGCACAGTCCTGCTGACCATATGGTTTGTCACATTAATATTAGCATCATTGCAGTATGTGTTAATCTGCCATGACTAACTGCTTTTTAGTATGAGTTCACCTATGGTCACGGTTGTATCATTGGGGGCGGGGTTAACGTCTGTGCAACCGTTCAGACAGCTGCGGTCGCATCGGCACGAGAAAAAAGTCAATGATTAGTCTCTCTAGCTTTTTTTCTTGCAGTGTCCTGTGTTCTCCATAGCTATACATTTATCCCCACTGTGACCTTATGAGCCTCAATTTTTTCTCTTGTTCATTTAAGATTTGTCTGCATTGCAGTGGTCTTTACTCTGGCTGTAATGCTTACAACAATCCAACAGTTTTTGGAACAGAACGTAGAGATAAGCAAACCACCATCTTGATTACTTCATGTGCTCACTTCACGTGTTCCCCCTCTTGTCATTTGTGTTTTGTGGAAGAAAGTCATACAGGTTGAAATGACAAGAGGGTGAGTATGATGACAGATTTTTCATTTTTGGGTGAACTGTCCCTTTAAGTGTCTTCAAAAAAGCGTCCTCAGAACATGCTCACAGGAAGTCACCAAACCTTTATTTTGTATGCAAGATGTAATGCTTTACATAGTACTGTAACACTATTATTATTATTGCTCATACCTGAGCAATTCATATTTGAATTGAGGGTCGGTGAAAATCCCCAACCATAGGTTTTTAACTTTGGCATGCACCTCAAATAGTGTGTATGTATTATTTTTTTCCCCCAGTAAAAAAGATAAGCATGTTTTTTTATTTGGGTCAGGAAACTATTTCCTAGAACACTCTTGCAACCACTTAACAATGTTGAGCATGAGTAAGCATTACTTGTGTTCTCTTTACAAAATGGAAAAATGTAGTTGGATAACTATTTTGCTTTAAAGGGATGATTCACAGACAAAAGAAAATCATTATTAGCATTACGTTGTTCAAAACTAGTATATTACACTTTCTTCTGTGGAACACAAAATAAGATATTTTGATAAATGAATGGCGGCCAATGCTGTTTACTTACCAATCTTCTTGAAAATATCATCTTTTGTGTTCTGCAGAAGAAAGAAATACATGTTTTGAATGGCGTGAGGGTGACGATTTTTGCTTTTGCTAATTTGTTTAGCAAGAAAGCCCTGGTTCTTACTGGTACCATCTAATGCTAATCTAATACAGCACGACTAGTCCTGCCCTGTTTAAATGACCACACGAACTTGCACTCCGCCTCCATTCATGGCTTTTAACTCCACAGCACACTCTCTCGGGCTGAGGGTGGGTATTGTTTGGGTTTGACTAATGGCCGTGCAGTGGGGAGGGCCCGGTATCTGCAGGAGTGCCGCACACTGAGGAGGTGATTGTGCGGCAGCCTGTTGCACTGTGCATGTGCCAAAACCAGAGAACACTGTCCTCCATTTATAGCGTCACTCTTTAGCATGTGACCCACTGACACCGTGACAGCAGCCCCT
Source organism: Barbatula barbatula (assembly GCF_947034865.1). Taxonomy (NCBI): domain Eukaryota; kingdom Metazoa; phylum Chordata; class Actinopteri; order Cypriniformes; family Nemacheilidae; genus Barbatula; species Barbatula barbatula. Next base: position 4,059,584 of record NC_136780.1, on the reverse strand, counting down.
CCCTTTTCACCCCAAAAAACATAATCAACTTTACACGGGCCGGCACCCAAGTGTAAACAGGTGCATTCTGGGAATTTCTTTTTTTGAGATTTTCCTCAGTGTACTTAAAGCTGCAATATGTATCTTTTTTTGTCTTTTTATTGAGCAATTGAGAATAAATGTAAACTGCTATGCTACAGTTTTAGATAAAAATATATATGTGTTGCTAAGTTTTAAGTGGTTCTTAAGTGTTTTTATGCAGTTGTTAGGGTGCTTTGGGTGGTTGCTAGGATGGCCCCTAACAACTGCATACCAAGTTATTTCCATGTGGAGTCGGGGGCCTGCGTTCCGCTGCATCTCTTTAAATCTTCACTCTCATACCACTCACGGCTTCATCTTTGATTTAGCCTCTCGCTATTCACGTTGAAGATTGGCAACAATGTTGTTGTATCAACTTTCCCTCAAAATGAGATGTCGTTCGACGACTATGTTTTGCAAATCATCAACAAGTCATTGTTTCCTCTATTATCCCCCGCGTTCCTAGTCACAGCTTGCCTCTTTTGAAATATCGCTTTCGTGGGAGGTCTCGCCGGATTGAGGCTATTACTGCTTTTTTAAAATTGGAGGGTAAATCGAAGCTGTCTTTTTTTAATATCTTGGCCTAAATCAAAATATATCAACTGTATTATTTCACCGTTAATCCAACAACTTTGCAAATACATGGACTTGTAAAATAAACTATTTTGGCGATTTACCAGAGTAAATAAGGCTTTATTCTTTTTGCTTATCAGTAAATAACTTCCAAGGTTTTGGTCTCGACGTGAACGCCAAGCCCGGCGATAATAATGCTCAAATATTTGCTCTCTGGACAATATTTTCATTAATTTTATTAAGATAATCTGACATCTTAATTTGATGACATAAATTGGTTTTACTACAGATTAGCATTTTTAATGGAGTCCAGAGCGTTTTCTTGTTTCGACGCCTGTTAATAGCTGGGGCTGATGTTGCGAGTAAATACAAACAGAAAGAAAAGTCAAAAATGCCAAAGAGATAGACGGACAGAAATGTGGGAGAACAAATGCAAGACAGATGGACCAATAGACAAAAAAGGACAGCCAGACAGAAATAACGAAATCCAAAGCAGAAAGACATCGCAACCCACGTGGGGTTCTCTGTTTGTGTGTGTTAGGATTAAGGCCACTATGTATTGATGCATGCGAGCGTGTCTGCGTGCCCGCAATAAAAAGCAGGTCCCGCTATGCAGAGCCTCTCTGGGTGGTTTAGTTGTGGCCATCACAGAGCCCTGCCTTTCGTCTACCCCACAATGCTCAGAGATGTGACCTCCATGTTAAAGAGGCACTGTGTATAAATTTGCTTAAGCATGGGGTGCCGTTTTCATGAGCTGTGCTGTAATTTATGTGCCACGAGCAATAAATCATTGCGGATGCCTTGGTCCCGCCAGCCATTTTCCGAGCTGGGCAGGTTTTGCCATCCTGAAGGTGCCACGCAACTCCCATACCTCCTTTAATTGATTCATTCAATTTCACCTTTGTCCTTGTGTGGGCCTCTGCGTTCAAATGTTTGGAGCGAGTGGGCGGTGGCTTCTAATTGCCCTATCCCATGAAAAAAGCACTGCTGTGCAGTATTAAGTCACAGAGCGCATATTTTGCTGCAGTATCATTTCCTTATTCCTTGTTCTGTATTGCATTTTTATAACCGTTTGAAAAGTGGACACTAGACATTGGTCGGTATGGGATTTGGGCAGTATAATACCACGGTTTCACTGTATTACTGTATTTCACTGTTTTATTATTACAACACTAAAATGTGTTATTTCCAAATATTTTTAATATACATATACATCAAACATTGAATTATATGATTTAATTATACATTTTTCTGTTTGAAACCTTAACTCTTGGAATCCTCTGTATACCTTGAAACCGGTATTCGCCCCATGCCTAGGGGACACTTGGCTGTGCATCGTTGCCACGTTATTAGCATATCGTTGTCCCAGATAAGTCAAAGACTGACAGATTTGTTTTTCTTGTTCTATTGGGCGTCAGGTGCAACATTGTTTCATGCAGTTTTAAGCATGTTATACGTTGTTTAGTGACTGGCTTGATTATTTATAGGCAAATTGTGTTTTTTCTGTACAGCTGGGAATTGCTTTGACAGGGTCCCTTTATCACAGAACTAAAAAGCATGCTGGACTGCTGATTCAGAGTTTGTTTAGCATGGAGAGCTCAGCTGTGATAAGCAATCTAAATGAGGGAAATTTGGGCCTCAATTGACATTACATTGCACAAGAAATATGCTGACAGATACCTCGGAATGGTTTGATATGTGACCTGTTCAACATGTGATCTTTCGGAGTGCCACGGTAACTATATGTTTGGAAATTGTGCCTGTATGCACTGTCAGATTGTTTACGATATTGCATCAAAATGTTTTGCAGTATTAAACATAAAATGTCACTTATTGTTAGGGTCAGACCTGTCAAAAACATTATTGAAATCTTGTGCCAAGTTTATGGGAATGCCTTCATGTTCCTATCAGTATCGGTGCTGGTGTCACCTTTTGCGAGATCATATCACATGATGTATAATTTTTTCTTTTAATGTATATTTCAAAATGCATCATGAAGTTGTTTGCGGTACCCAGGCCTGCACTATAGTGTGTGTAGGCGTATCACAATATGCCAGTATGGGCACAACCCATGATTTTCTCTCAAAAAAGAGAAAACAAAATAAACAAAATTTAGGATGAATTGGACATAGTATACCACGGTAATATAGCTACCACAGTTTTTGCCACGGTAACCGTGTAGTGAAAATCTGATATTGTAATTGACATGTTTTCCCTGGTATTCGTAGCCTTACGCATGACAGTCATCCCATAGTGCAGCTTCCAGCATATTGAATGAGACCCAGAGACACTCTCCTCGCTCAATAGTCTTGTGAAGTGAGATAAATGTCATCTGAGATACAATGATGATTCTGTTTTGAACACTAGAGAAGGTCACAGCAGCAGATGGTCTATGCTGCTGGCTAGATGAGAGGCCTGACATTGCCCTTGTGTAAGTGGCCCTGCACTCCGAGGATATCGCCGGACACCCAAGGCTCTTCTGCGTTGCCCGTGATCACATGAACATCATTAGACTTACAATTAGAACGAATTTGATTGATCGTCTCTCCTTCCGCAGCCCCGTGGTAGAGTCAAGAGGGCATGTTATTGGTACTGTGGTATTTTAAAACCTGATCACTTTCCCATGGTTCAAGGAAAGTGCTTTTGTTTTATGCAGGGTCAACTTGAGTGGCTTTACTGAGCAAGCGCGAGGAAATGAGTGCGTTTATTGCTGATGCTTCAGCGCTTATGGCATTCTTCAAGGTGAATTGGTAAACTAGTCTGTTTTTTGCATCACACATACTCTTCATTCCCCACCTCCTGTACGCTTTCTCTCTCCGTCTCTCCTGCACTTTGCCTTTCATTTTTTTGCCAGCTGAGTTGGCACAGGCTGTGTGAAATATTTAAGGACACAGCAGGTCTATCAGACGAGTTCTCAGTGTAGAGTTTGTGGAGTGCACTGGTGTCTGCTAGCTCGACACACTCATTAAATGTTGTATAGGATTCCACCCAAGGGCCCACTGTAAGATATTTATGTTTATGTGTTATAAGTTCCCGTTCTGGCAGGCAGAACTTTTAAAACTCTTTTGAATCAATTGTTAAACACTCATGATGTCTTCTTCTTATCATTGCAGGGCTTGTGGCCATGATGCTGCAGATGATGGTGTAAACTACAGCCGCGTGCCAAGAGAGCAGAGAGGACACTGGGTCAATAAGTTGCTCTCCTCACCGTAGACTGACAGACGCTGTCAAGGTTTTTTCAAGCCCGAAAGGTGAAACGCACCTGGCCGAACGCTTCCTCTCAGAAAGATCCTAACCATGCTGCTGTACAGGAGGAAGCTCCTTTCCGCCTCTCTTCGTGAGGCTTTTCCTTTTCTCTTCTTCCTCTCTCTTCTCCCTCAACATGGGGGGCTTGAGGTCAACCTCTCTTCCTTCCGGACCTTCGTCCCACCTGAGGGAGGGCTTACGCATTTAGTCGTCCATAACAAAACGGGTGAAGTCTATGTCGGTGCTGTCAATTGGATATACAAGCTCTCCAGCAACCTGACTAAACTGCGAAGCCATATGACAGGTCCTGTGCTGGATAATGAAAAATGTTACCCACCGCCTGGTGTCCAGTCTTGCCCTCATGAGCTATCGCAGACTAGCAACGTCAACAAGCTGTTGCTCTTGGATTCGGGGCAGAACAGGCTCATCGCATGCGGCAGCACCTCGCAAGGTATATGCCAGTTCCTGCGACTGGATGACCTCTTCAAACTGGGCGAGCCGCATCACCGCAAAGAGCACTACCTTTCCAGTGTATCCGAGCCAGGGACTATGTCAGGAGTGGTTATAAGCGGAACCCAAGGTGAAGATAGCGGGAAATTATTTGTTGGAACGCCCATCGAAGGCAAATCCGAGTACTTCCCCACCCTCTCCAGTCGCAAGCTGATGGCAAATGAGGAGAACGCTGACATGTTTAGCTTTGTTTACCAGGACGAGTTTGTCTCTTCGCAGCTCAAAATTCCCTCCGACACACTTTCCAAATTCCCCACTTTCGACATCTACTATGTCTACGGCTTCAGCAGCGAGCAGTTCATCTACTACCTAACCCTTCAACTGGACACCCAACTTACCTCGCCGGATGCCAGCGGTGAACAGTTTTTCACCTCCAAGATTGTCCGCCTCTGCGTGGATGACCCCAAGTTCTACTCCTACGTGGAGTTTCCCATTGGCTGTACCAAGGACGGAGTGGAATACCGACTGGTCCAAGATGCCTACCTTAGTCGGCCTGGTGCCAAGCTGGCACGATCATTGGGTATCTCTGAACATGAGGAGGTTCTGTTTACCGTTTTTGCTCAGGGCCAGAAGAATCGTGCCAAGCCGCCTAAAGAGTCAGCGCTGTGCTTGTTCACGCTGCGTAAAATCAAGGAAAAGATTAAGGAGAGGATTCAGTCTTGCTACAGGGGAGAGGGCAAACTGTCCCTGCCTTGGCTGCTCAACAAGGAACTGAATTGCATCAACTCGGTATGTTAAACTCTTTAATATTTATATCAATATGGCTTTGAATGGCGTTGATGAATGTAGAAGCAAATCAATCTATTAACAACTTTACTCATTTGTAGACCTCAGGTTATTTCCAGATCATTGGTGCAGTGAAGCTGGTGGGAAAGTTTTAGCTTGTGCATGGAAACGGAAGCTTGTCGCTGTTTAACAAGGCAACCTCGGCTACCCGGTCATTATCCCAGTCTCTTGGATTAGTGCCATTAGTGTCAGTCTCTGGCCTCGTGCGTCCCTATCCTCAAGTGATAATTGATTTAAAGTCCTAAAGTCCCCGCAAGTTCTCATGGGACCATTGTTTTGGTGTAAGAACATTGTGGACAGCCACAGAGATGCTAACGTGCACATACATCGGCAGCACTTTTTGCTCTGCTTTCTCCATTTAGAAAATAGCCAAAGCTCCAGTTCTACTGAATACAATGCCCTAGCACAGAATCAGAGGATTATTCCTTGAGAACAGCCCAAATCCTCCCTTCCATTATATGTGCAGCATGTTCCTGGGTGATTCGACTGTACCCGGTCATACAAGAGAAAATGCATTTTGGCTGATGGAGCGAGTCAGAGACTTGGGAGAGTAATAAAAGGATAGAATGATGAAACCGGTGATTAAGGGGGAAAAAAAAGAAGATGGAGGCAGATAAAAATCCCAGGCAGTGTGAGACTTCGTGTTGTATTATGATATATTATGATACAGCCTCAGCGATGCAGTTATCGGTTCACAATTCCCGTGCCATGACATCTCATTTCAAGCATTTTGTCATAACGCTGGTGCGTTGTGAATTATTACGTTTCCCGGCCAACCTTTATTAAATGCCCCAAATGAGAAAATGTAATATTCGCTGCAGTTTATAAAGGCAATATCTGATCTGATCAAACGTTAGTGGCATATACATCAAGGCTGTAACATTCAAACTAGACAGTAATTCTTTTTTTCCATTCATCATATGCTGAAATGTAATAACTATGAGAATGCGTGTCAAAGACCTGATGATATTCTCAGAAGTATTTTATAAAGAATAGTGCTGGTATGGAAGTGGTGGGAGCATCAGAAAGCATAATTCTGTTTTGTTGGTTGTTTAAGAAAGCTTGAGATTATCGAGTGTGTTTGTGAAGCTTTAATGGAGAAATGTAGTTTTATTTAAAGAAATCTTTCATACCGTCAAAACTTAAAATCAAACTCTGACTTTTTTAAGCTTAATTTTAAATAAAACTCCATTTATTAACCCAAAACATTAAAGCTTTAAAAGGCGTATACAATCATCAAGAGCAAAATATGAATGTAAAACAAAGGTTTAAGGGACGAACCCAATTTTCATTTCACACCTGTATGATTTTCTTTCTTCTGCATAACACAAAAGAAGATATTTTAAAGAATATTCAGTTGTCCTTGTTTGTGTTCTGCAGAAGAAAGTCATACAGGTTCACAATGACAAGAGGGTGAGTAAACTATGACAGAATTTTCCTTTTGGGTGAACTATCCCATTAATATTTAAAGAATATCTTTGGAAAATCTGGAAGGTAAACAAATGGTAGGACTTTACATTTTTAGGGAACTTTGCATTTAATTTTAATGTCACAAATTCCCTTTAAATGTTTGCACTATTACACAAAATGCTTTGGTGCTTTGAGTCTTGACAGCTGACCGCCTGTTTGTCGTCTGTGTGATATATACACAAAATTGGAAACAACATTCGTGATCTTTTAAGGTCTTATTTGTTCGGCTGACTCTATGCACTTTCATGAGTAAAGGCAGATCGAGTTCTGCTATTTTACTATGTTTTCTGTACAGTCCTCTAAAATGTTAGCTTTTGCACTCGACTGTTATTGTGGTTTAATATAAATAACATTAATATCGCTCCACCAGGACAATAGTTGACCTAAAAGAGAGCTGTACTTTGGATTTTCGAATGCAAAGATTTAAGCAACCATAGCTGCAGTGGACATGCTTGCATTCAGTTCGTTTCGGTCTTTACTTTGTCAAGTCTTCCGTATAATCTAAACTATTGCCTTTGCAGTGCATTGTGGGAAGTGTAAACCATATGGCCAGTGCAGAACATGAAGCGGCCATAGTGGTAGACTTCATCGACGAATAACTGACACTCGCATTAAGGATAATAACTGCTGCCATTATAATAAGGGGCCTGGAGCAATCTGCCTTGGTAATGATGACGGCACGGCTGGCTGAATTGGATGAAAAGATAACGCTCTGAGGGTCCTCCACCAGCAAGTTGCTTCCAGCTTATGAATAATTCACCCTCGCTCACCTTGTGTTGTTCATTTATATCCCATCACAATCAGTGCATGATCAAAAATCCCTCAGCCGCCTCGCTCTGCTTACAAGCAATTAATGTTGTCATTTTCCAATCACAAAGCACACTTTCATAACTCGCAATGCTGCGAGACAGGCACTCAGACAGACAGGCTTTGTTTTTATAAGACAGACAGTATCACTGCTTTTGACGTCTTTCTTCGGCCCACCTGTCTCATTGCTCATGGTAAAGCTATGCATATATGTAAATGAGACACTGTACATGATGTTGCTTGATTACCATCTGCGACGGTGTGTTGCAATCCATCACAGACATGTCAGCACAGCCAAAAAATACATATGTGCTTTTACTGTTCTGCGTTTGGTTCAGATGCTGTCAGAAGTGCTGGTCTTTCTTCTTTGAAAATCCATTTGACTAATGTTCATATTGGACACTTTTATAGGTCGAACAGTAAAAAACATGTTCGTACTTATTGAAGTGTACCAGTAAAATGATCTTAAAACAAACAAAAGATTAAGCAAAATGCCATTTTAGACGTTCAGAGAATTTCTAAAACACATTTTAATTTTGAGTGTTTATTACGTGTGGCGAACTTAAATACCAGAGCAGGGAATTTTATTGTACTTTTATTGTAGAATATGTCCTATACGTGCTGTCCGAAACATAGATAAATCAAAGCTGATTGCAAGACTCAACGAGGGAATATTAATGTATCTGCGTGTGTGTGTATATAGTCATTCAGTCATTGCATTCGGTTCCGAACTTATTTAATCATTTAAATTACTTATTTTTTTGTAAAAAAAAACGTTTGTACTATTGATTCTTGGCTAAATATTGGGAAATATTTAGAAATCTGATTAGCCATGCATTTGTTCTTACTTTAAATGGGGTGGGCGATCTGACGATCTTAAATCGAGATCGATCTTGAAGGCGTCCTCAATCCACATTTCAACGGAATCGTGAGGATCGTGATCTTGTCTAAAACAAGAGGTGTGTTCGACAACATTCAGCGCTGCACAGACCCTCTGGCGTATGACATTGAAGCCCCGCGAGAGCTTTGCATGCTTTCGGATGACTTTCGCCGAGCTGCAAAGTCTCGCACGTGCAGTTCAATCACACTAGGCCTATATTATCTAGGAATTTTGCTGCAGTTTACTATAGGCCTAGTAAATACTATAGTATAGGCTACTACATTATATTTACATGGACAAACACATAACCTTTGTTGTTAACCAGTCTATTTATGTGAAGATCTGTGCCTGTGTGTTTTTTAAAGATGATATCAGACATTTTATACCTGTGCTACCTACCTGTACTACTGTTTGGCCTGTGCTACAAAACTTCAAACCTCTGTAGCACCAGTGCTATGTGCAAAAAACATAATGTACAACCGTCTTCAGATCGTGGATCGAGACGGTTCATGCTGTTTGGTGTTAGCTACTTTGACCTAAATAGAAGTATTGAGATGTGTTTTGTTAATGAATGTTAAACAGATGCGATGCAATACAATGCATGGGTTACCCCCCTCCTACGCCAGAGAGAGTCAGGCTCGTTTCAAAATTTGTGAACGTGTCACTCAAGTCACGTACCATTTCTCTGTGATTTGTTTGGAGAATAGAGACATGTCTCTATTTTAAAGCACTAGTAAGTATAACATTAACAACCGGGTTGTTATTCAGGTGGTTTACAGTACTGTACACTGTTTATGTGGATATAATGTCCATTCGATATCACAAAAGAATTTCCAGAAGTGATTTCATTTGCGTCTGTCTCCCTTTGGAAGCACAATGGTGGCTCTTACAAAGACTTTGTCGCGTTTTCACTTCTTTGCCGAAGGAGATAACATATATACGAAAGACACTCTTAAGAGCAGTTTGCCCGTTTATGGCTACTGTAGAAACATCATGGTGAATTCCATGTAAGGGGATCCATGGTGCATGTAGAAATAGCTCATTCTAAGGTAATGAAAACGTCATTATGGTAAGGTCTTTATACACCTCTGAAGACGTAGTTATGTATATTATTTTGCATATCTGTCAATAGATCCTGCACCTTTAAGTAAATAATCAAACTCTGTGTGTACAACAGGATTAAGCCCTGACCATCAGCTGTATTTAACTACATTGTGTACGTGGCCAATATTTACTTTGCTGCCAAAGTGGCCTATTCAGATGTCAATGTGAAGATCTTGGCATTGATCTAGAGGATACAGAGATTATAGTCCGTGTTGGCGCCTCTTTGTCCATTTCCATGCGGGAGGCGTGCCAGGATCATCCCAGGCTCTTCTAAAATTTACGGCTGACATAACGGCAGAGGAACTTTTAAAAGTACCAGGTCACCTTCCGTGCCAGATGCAAGCTGGTTTCCAACGATCCGAATTGTGCTCGTAAAAAGAATAGACAGAAACAAAACAAACTAATTAGCATTGCTAATGAGCCTTTCAGTATGTCCGCAGGTGATATTAAAAAGCACGACACAATAACAACAAACGGCGGCAACAAAGCGCTCTCGTCACTTCCATACTTGAAAACACAGCGCGAGTCGCTCTCTCAGGAAAACGTCGCTAACTGCATTATTGCCGAACGACTGCTTTCCATTTCGGGACTTGAGCTGATTTTCGGTATGGCACAGAGACAAAATTTTGTTTAACTGATGAGCGAAAAATACACCAGGACCGACTCCTCACCCTTCGCTCCTTTGCATAATTACATTTATCACTTATCTCAGTTGATCACTTGGCTGGTGATTTTAATTGCTAACAGTTTTCCTTCCAGCATTCGCTTCTCCTTCAGACTGATGGCTGAAAGATTTTCCGTCTTGTCTTTTAATCTCGCTTCCTATTGAAAACTTCCCAGATGAAAGACTTTGTGATTAAATCATGACATTGAATATCATTTGCTTGCTGTTAGTATTCACTTTAGTTCATCTAATTCCCCGAGGACCTGCTCAAGAAAATGAAAGAACAAGTCCATGTGGGAGCTCTTCACGGACAGGAATAAAGATATTGTACTGGATTACACTTTAATGGCTTCCCATCTGTGACCCCTTCCCTGTAGAATATTGATCGGAGATGACTGGATATCGAAAATTCATATAGATGATATGATATGCACCTCGATATCCTGTGGGCTAATCGTTTTTCCATAGTATTATGTATTCTGCGTCTGAAACCCTCTAGTGATTTTCTTCCATGAAACAAAGGGAAAATGAATAGGAGACATCTGGTCGGTCCAAACATGTGGATAACATACCTGCAGCACTTTTAATGGTACAAATGTCTACCTTAAAGGGATAGTTCACCCAATTCAGTAATTTATTTACCCACGTCTTTTAAAACCTGTATGTGACTGCTGTTTTGTGTATATTTTGAGAAATGTCTCCCTGGTTTTGTGTCCAAGTGTTGTTTGGTTACCAACGTTAAAGAGATTTAAAAAGATCATTGTCTTATTTTGTGTTCTGCAGAAGAAAGTCATACAGGTTTGAAATAACACAAGGGTAGGGGTTTTTATTAGATATTTTCCCCAAAATTAAACTGACCCTGTCTTTTCCCACACAATAAAAGTGCATTTTATAGCCTTGTGAAAGAATCAAACCAAAATGTAGATCATTATTCACCTTGCAGCTCTAGTCACCATTCACGTTCATTGCGCGGCCCAGTTTTGTCATTCTGTTTAATAGACCAAAGCACTAAGTAAATGATAAGAATAAAATATTTTTCAGGTGAACTGTTCCTTTAACACAAGCCATTTGAATCGAACGAGGCCTTGCGAGCTACAAATAACGTGTAGACAACAGTATGAATTCACTCTGATGGTAATTTTAAATCAATAAGTCAGCCAGTTAACTGGGCTATAAGAAAAATGACCCCCCCCCCCCAGCATTCGGATGGAGGCTCGGTGTGTAGGTTGCAAATCTCTTCACAGGTCAGGCTTGGAGTGGTCCCCATCTAATTGTTGGCGTAATTATTTATTGATGCATGTTTGTGTGGGAGCAGCGTAGAGGGCGTGTGTGGGATGGTCGGTGGTTGTGATCATGCTGGCGGTGTGTGTTTGAGAGCGAGTGTTTGTGTGCGGCGCTGTTTGCCAGACTGCGTGTGCAGCTGTATTTGTTGTTTCCTGTGGTGGTGGGCAATGGGATGGATCCAGGCAACATCACACTGATTCATATTCCACATCGGCCTGAAAACAACTCTTACATGGGAAAATCCAGTTATCACTTCTCTGCTGAAATTAAATGTTTGAACTGGTTGTGACTGGTTAGTGCAGTGGATGTCTTGCTAGTTAAAAAGGCAGGATTGATTTTTTGACACCGTTGTCTTTGGATCCTAACATCCCTCTAGCAAGCAAAACATTCTCTTTAATTACCCTAAATTTTATTTTTTCTATTTTCTTTAAGTACAGTGTTTATTTCGATCATTTTAATACGTACACTACCATTCAAAAGGGAAATGTTTCTTATCTTCAACATATTTTGGTTTAAGTGTATTTGCATAAATGTTTGAAATGACTTGATAATTATTTTGAAATAAAATAAAATATTTGTATTAGTAATGGTTTATTATTATCAAATTTATATTAATTATTATATTATTTTATATTAGTGATGCTTTATTAATTTCTAAAGGTGTATTCATAAATAATAAAACATTAGTATAATAATAATAATAGTACATTGTAAACTTTAATCTTAATTTAAAAAGAAATTGGTTGATAAATGGCAAAGTTCTGCAGTTAAAGCATATGCATTTCTGCGAAATATTGGCAACGCTTGTTTTGGTCTGGATTTTGAGTATGGACTTTGAGTAAGGGACCCTAAACCTTTTAATTGAAATGTATGTTAATCAAAATGTTATTCTTTTATTTTCAGATGTGAGGGGTAGTATTAGGCCTGGGTTTAGGGCTTAAACACAACATTTTCAATAACATTAAGCTTATGAACATTAATTGGCCTTTGATTTTGAGCAGTTAAGGTTTGAGGTTGGTTTACTGTGAGGTTTGGACTGTGTTTGTTTAACTGGAAAACTACAATCAACTAAAGATGTTGTTTCAGGAACACATCATATTTTGCAAAACCACTGTCACTATTTTTTTAAACCGGGTCGATGGAGAACCACAAACCTTTTTATGTGATAGAAGAAATGCTCAAGCATACAGATCTACAGATGAACTCTGCCACTTTTGGCAAGCAAATTTCAGAGCATAACTAGCATGACCTGGAAAGAAACACGGTGAACCACATTTGAAAGGACAAAGCCATTTCTCATTCCTGGCACCTGAACCGAACCTGGAGAGCCAGTGGGAGAATCCTAACACCCAGAAGAGGTCACGCTGGCTTTCAGAACTTGTTTCCCTATAGCTTGCTGTTGTCAGAGATGTTTTTAGCAGGCTGGAGTCTATTTGTAATGAGAGGGTGTATGATTAGATGATGGCGCATTACTGGACGCTGAGGTCAGGGGTTCCAGGAAAACATAAAATGTTTTGGATTCATAATGAGGCTTGGATGTCCCTTTTGGTGTTGTCACAACCTTGCAGCATTTTTTAGGGGGTGGATCCAGTGCAGTAAAACCGAGAAATAATGTTCGCTAATGGAAACCAACAGTTAGGGCTGCAGAGCCAAAATGACTGTGCTTTTTGTTCAAGTGAGTGGGAAGGACGGTTTGCTTTATGACGTTGGAGTTTATGCGCACTAAAGGTTTTCATGATGATGGTGTGTTTGAATAGTCAGTGTTTGCAAGGAAACTTCCATGTGTTTTTTGTACGTTTAAAGCGCTCGTATTGCTCCAGGGAGATATTTGGTGATAACCACGATACAGTACATTTAGCAAATGAGCCTGTAGATGCTGTTTGATTTCATTGATATTTTCCATGACTCATACCAAACCCATTGCTTGTCGTTTCAATCTGGTTGTTTCACACCAAAGAAAGCGACGCTTTACCAGCTTGATCCAGTTCATAACCGCAGTCATCATAAGGAATGATAGCTGTTAGGATATTCTCTGACTGCATAATCATTGCTGTCTTTCTCCAGAACGCACTGGAGGCCATTTTTACATCAACCCTTGTGGAACTCTGTGTTGGGTGTATGGTAGAGCTCATCTATGTAGGCTAAACATTATATATATATATTTTTATAGTTAAATTGCAATAAAACTCTACTTAAAGGGGCAATCAGTAACTTTTGAAACGTATACATTTATTTTGTTCTTATCTTTATTTGGTAAACATTGAAATACACAGTCATTTGCTGTTTAAATAGTTTATCTTTTTATGTACCTGCTTTTTGTTTACATATTTCCAAACCAAAAATCTAAAATACAACACAATTCCAACCCTTACTGTACATGTATTAAGAAAGATGTAGTTTGGAAGAAAATAGTTTGTTATTTTCGACCCAGCATTGAGTCAAAAATGGCCAAGCCCAACCGTTGGGTTATAAATGCTATGCTGGGATGTTTTAACCCAAAATGCTGGCTTGTTTTAACCAACTGTTGGGTCAAATATAAATATTTTCTATATAATTTAACCCAACAGTTGGGGTTGTCTCATTTTGACCTAATGCTAGTTTGGAAATAACCTTTCATGGGGATGTACGTTAGAAATACTAATTGAGATGATGACACAGACAGTGCATCAAATTTGAACCTAAAATTGCCATAATTGTTCACCATATCTACAAAACAAACAACAATGCTAAACCCCAATTTGTGAGCTAGTTTGAAACAATAAAGTAACATTATGAATACAAATTTGATATCATCCAGCCCTGGTATGCAGCACATTTAACTGGCATTAGGCAATTTAACAACAGGCCGAACATTATGTGATCTTGGTTCTTTAGCCAGGGCCTTTTAAAATCCTCATGCAGTTTGTCACTCTGAGGCTTGTAGACGCCTCATGCTGAGTCTTGGAGTAGCTTTTCCAGCCTGGGTCGTTGAGCGGGCGTCAAATGGCAAACCCATATTCTCTCAGCGATACGTTGTGTTTATAGCTTATGGTTGTTGAGAATGAACTCAGCAGGACCTCCAATGGCTACCATAGAGCTGTTGAATAGAAGCTAATGAAATCGCTCATTGCTTGCTCATGCGCACACACATACAACAGGGTTATATCACGGATCTCATTACTCATTGCCGTATGAGAACGTAGCTCTTGAACACACACAATTCTTCAGCCAGAAATGCAGTTTCGCAGGCGCGCTGCTCTGGGTTGAGAGGCAGCATCTGAGCTGTAATTGGATTAGTGTTTATGGGATGGTTCATTTTAGATTATGGAGATTATAATCTGATGTATAATCTTTTGCTGGGACAACAACATTGAAAGGCTCAGATCGGTCTCATGGTTTTATAGATCAGACTACAGTGCAAAGACCGCATGCGTCTGACACACAAGGGCACACACACATGTAGGAATCAGTGCTTAATGGAGAGCATGTCATCATTAGATTAATAAACAAATTAAAGCGTAAATAGATATGTGTTTTTACGGTTTTCCAGATTTGATTTGAGTTTATTTAGGTTTATAGACAGGAATTTAATCACATTCACCATAAAAGTTTGTGTTTACATACATTGTGTGTACATCGTATATATATATATAGTTTAAATTATTGGTCAATATAAATAAATGCATCTAAATATATACACATGTATCTGTATGTGTTTGTGTTTAAAATGGCAAAATGAATATGCACCATACACAGACGTGACATTTATTCTGGTTGCGAGTAACTACGAATAATCATTCAACAGCCGTAGTTTTTATTGTGATATTCAGAATTCCTTTGCAAATTCTTTTCATTGCCGACAAAAGTATGTAAATCCATACAATAATGTTTTATTTTTGCAGATTTGTACTTTGTCAATACATTTTAACAACCCTTGGCCTTGAACAAACAGATTGTCGCATAATCTTGCCCTCAAACATAGACAGACGTTTACCAAAGTCTGCTCACTTTCTGTGTTTGCAGACCCATGTGTTTTTCAGGCCAGGTTCAGGTTCAATGGAATCTTAAGGGGAAGCGATCAGGCAGGAAGTTGGTCAGTAATGTTGAGAAATTGGCCTAAATTGCATTTCTTACCCAGCACATTAGTAAAAGGAACAGCTGCTTTCAATAGAAGCTTTTTGAAAGCAATGACATGTCGGCGTGCCAAACATACGTGTGATCGCGGCACAAGGTCGCAAATCATTCAGCCTCTCCAGATTTTTTCTCATGAGATGCGGTGCAGAGTTGGGGATGCGGTGCCAAACTCTTTGTTCCGTTATCCTAATGTAAACCATACGAGTACTGTTTTCATATAGAAACCGTTGCCTTATACCGTACGTACAGGTGAAGACAATACTGAGAAACACGCTTAAGGCAAATTTCATGACTTAATCAAGAGAAAAAATTTGGAAATAATTTTTCCTTAGAAAATGAAGCCTTTTTTAGTAGCTTTTAGTACTTAAGTGGTTCTTTTGCCTTTTTCAAGCTTGAAAGCTTCAGTCTCATTAATGTTTCCAGAATTCTTCATTTTGTGTTCCACAGAAAAAGAAAGTGATACAAGTTTAGAACGAGGTCTCGTCTGTTTGTGTCCTTTTGGCATTATTTGAGCTACAAAAACAATACGCTTGTTCATATCTTGTTAAGCATCTTTTGAGAGAGAACTACCAATACATAAATAAAAAGTCATTCTACTTTACTGAAAGACTCGTTTTTTGCTGAATCTTTATGGTGATTTATATCAGTTGAAATCCATCTATTACGTCATGTCAGTAAGAGAAGGGAAGATAGATGAAAAATTGTGTGTTTGTGTTCGAAAGGGGGAGAGAGAGAGAGTGTGTGTGTGTGTGTGCGTGTGAGAGAGAAGAAAGAAGAGATGTGTGTGTATTCTCTGCCAGATGTCACAAGGCTGAGAACAGTTCATGGGCCGTCACATAATCAAGCCTGTATGCGCTGCTTGGAAATGTTATTGCGTCATGTGACGCTGGTCTGAGGAGTTTGTGTGTGTGAGTGTGAACACGCTGTGTGGAGCGTGCGTGTGCAATGTCAGGTCAGCAGAGAGGAGATATAAACATCTGTCCCACAGCTTTAGACTGCTGCTTGGTAAATGACACAAGCGCACATAACACATTTGCATGTGCCGCTGCTCAGGTTTGGCTGGAATTCATGCACTTGCGTCGTCCTTCAGCTAATGTTTGTTTAAATATACTGTACTTTCATACAAGACCTTGTCGCTCAGATACTTGTAAGATTTGTTACTGTTTATGTTGGCGGCTTTTGGCTAGTATAAGCTCCAGTGTTTCTGTGTGAGACTTCACAGGGTATTGCGTCTCACTTTCTCTTTCTCCCGTTCAATAACCCGCTCGCTCGCGCATTCCCTTTCTCTTTCAACTCATCGTGTAACATTTCCCGTAAATGACCGTTTGAGATCAGCACTTTGAGTGCCGTTTCAATCTACTCTTTAATACCCCGACATTTAAAATGGGCTCAGATCAGCGGCGCACATTTCTGCTATGATTTCCACTGATATTTTCCATCGCCTCCATGCGGTGAACACCTGCGCTCACTCCACGACAGAGTCTCATGCAAGATGTTATAAAGCCAAACAATAAAGAGCACGAGTGGCGTTTCAGTGCCAAGGGAGTGGATGCGGGGAAAGACAGAGAGGAACTGAGACAGGGCGAGAGAGTCCAGGTAGGTGAGCGTGTAGACTGATATATCGCCTCTGAGTTGCAGCCACGCCGCAGGGTACAAGACCTGAATAACAGGACCCTTCTTAATGCACCACGCATGTGAGACGTTGCAGGTGAACGTATGAGACGTGTGATAATGATTTTGTGTTTATATGTTTACTTTTATTCCTCAATTAAATGACAGGTTCCCCTCACAAACCTTTCCCAAAGGACTTTGACTTTAAAATAACACCATTAAAGAAAGCCAAATGATGGATCATGATGACCACGCTAATTTGATGTGCATTTTTAGATAAGCCTCGGATGCTTGGGGAATCTGTGATGTTCTCCTGTCTAATGCTGTTAATTCCCGGAGAGAGCGTGCGAGAGGCATGGAGCGCCCAAATCCTGGCTCACTTTAGTGCTTGTACCATTAAGACCCAATTAGGGAGCTTCCATTGGATGTTTGGAGGAAACAAAGGCCAAACGGTAGAGCCGCTGCATTTCTACCGTCACCAATCAAAACAGGAGGCTGGACGCCTGCCAACGCTCCACTCATCTCTCTCGGTTTCTCTCTCTGCATCCAAAGATTTTGGCACTCGCTTTTTATCTTCATTTATGGGTTTCACAATCTACAAACACATTTGAGGGCGAGCACATATATACACATTTGAGGACAAATATGCACTGGGGTGGGAATTGATATTGTAAAGGGGGGTTGTGATGATATCAAGTTTTAGTAGTTATACCAGTAACATTTGGACAAATGTTAGATACCAGTGTAGATACGGTTACATTGTTCGCCTGAACATTTGTGATCGGCCACTAATTAGAGTACATCTGTATGGCCACCACCAATAATTTTGTCATCATTTATTCACCCTCATGTCGTTCAAAATCTGTATATGACTTTTATCTGTGGCACACAAAAGAAGATATTTTGAGAAATGCCTCAGTGGCTTTGATCATGCAATGGAAGTCATTGGGGTCGTTTGGTTACAAAACATTCTTCGAAATTTCTTGTTTTGTGTTATGCAGAAGAAAGAAAATCAGGTTTGGAATGACATCTAATATCGAAAGAGTTTTTCTTTTTGGGAGAACTATCCTCGATCACACAACTTAACACGCATCTATAGACTATTTATTGTGATTATATAGAACAGCTTGGTGGCAAGGTTTTTCATAGCTTTTACGTTATGACTGAACCATGACTGAAGTGCTGAATTGAGCAATCAGCATCCAGTATAAGATCCATTTATTTCATAAGCCTCATTGTTATTTTTGGCTACGTTTATGTCCTCCCAATAATGCCTTGTCTATCAGGTCTCTGTCTCTGCGGATTACGCCTGTTGCGTCTCTGAAACCCGCTGCCAAATTAACCCTTTGAGACCTGTCTGTGTCTATCACATCCCGCTTTGTCAACCCTGCCTCCCTTATCGATTCCCAAGGCTATCATTGGGCGGATGGAGAGAGAGGCAGGAAAAAGCTGAGAGATGCAGCGATAGAGACAGGAGGATAGTGTCCGCTGTGATATTGATCAGATTGTGTAACGATAAGACAGGAGGATTACAGTTGCTCTCAAGGTGTGCATGTGGGTAAGCAGAGGAGATCTAGCGTTGGAAGCATTCCGTTTTCCCCACTGAACCACAAGGGGTAATGTAAAATTAGGCAACATTGAGGTGTGTGCTTGCCACATGCACTGCACAGGATTATGGGTAACAGTTTAGCTCCACATAAGAGGTTCATTTTATCAGCTGATGTAGTTCTACAAGCGCCTACTTGTTTTAATCTTAGTTTGAAGTTCATTCTCTCTGGCAGAGCTGGATTTAGAGGCATCTCCTCCTTGTCCGTCCTGTCAGAGGCGTTTTCAACCCCTTCCATCTCAGCTGTCTTCCCCCTTACATTCCGCGGATATTGAAGATGACACGGCCCGGCCCAAGAAGCTGCGGTCGCACGGCGCCTGTCTTAAAAACTTGTTAACATGTCCGTGTCACTCAACGCCCTGCTCCAAATATAGAGGCTCGTGGGAGGAAGAGATGAGATTCCTTCTTGGGTCAGGACACACTTGTTGGAGTATCCTCCCTTCACCTCCCACTTTAAACATTCAGATAAATTCCTCCCTTGCGTAGCCAAACAACCTTACGGCATCGTTGAGTCTCAATTGCATCTTTCATCTGTAATTTGAGTTAAACTGGACAAAACAAAAAAGGGAACCTTTGATAGATAAGCACTGTTGGTGATTGCGGTCAATGGCCTCAGGTGTCTTCACTGTTATTTCTGTAGATCTGCAACCGGATGTAGAGTAGGAGGACAACACTCCAGTAGTGTTTGTCATCAAGTTTAATTTGTTTCTTTCATTTTTTTATTCTTACCTTCACATACAGTATATGTAACTTTTCCATGCTGTATAAATGACTCTACGCAGGTTGGATTCATTCATTCAGTGCACACCATTAGCTGTAGTTTGTCCCTGCAACCTTGTCTTTGCCAGCGCTTTTCAAGCTTTGCTAACGTAAGTGGTATTTCCAGCATCATTGGTTGGCTTACATTAACCGCCATTACTAGCGTCATTAACTCTGCCAACACAGATAATGTTACCTCATCCAACTGAAAATAACACCTAGTGGCAATAACTGAAATCGGTGAGCAACCAACATTAGCACCCCGAAGATTGCTGCCCCTAAGCAAAACCCGTACGTGAGGCCTACTGTAATTACAGTACCTCAATACCACCGCATGATGGTCCGGGTAACCCAGACAGTTCTATAACCTTAGGGATGCTATTGCTCCCTTTGTGTCCCCATTCGTTTATCCAATTCCATTCTGTTTGTTCTATTTCCAGAAGCAAATCCCGCCACCCCCACGGGTGCTGGAAAGGACACACACTCTTGTGTTGTAGGACACAGCATACAGTGTTAGCAAGTCTGAATATCCTTCCCGCTGCCTGGAACGGGTCATCCTTGGCAGCATCGGTGCCCCTTGCTGGGTGAAGGATGAGGGGCAGCATTGGGCAGCAATGTGGGCAGTTGGGGGTCATGGCCACTTTTGTCTCCACTAATGAGTCCAGTCTGTTGGCCAGAGCAGGGAGGACATCTCCCGGGACTCTTGGTGCATTGTACGGTGTTCTTTGTGTTGCCCGAATAGAGATTGTGCGTGTAAGGCTTTGTGTGCACACTCATGCGGCATTTGGTGTTGGCCACAGTGTTTCCGTACAGAGGAGGAAAGAGCTGAGAAGGATTTCCCTTAGGTCCTCTATATTTCAGAGCGTTCCCTTTGCAGCACAAGCTCAGGGATTTTCCCTGCCATATATCCATATGAGTGTGGGGCTCAGGCTGATTCATTAGCACTGAAAATACAGAATATGGCCTCTAATGACCCAGAGGAATATTGAGGAATGGATTGGTATTCCAGAAGATTAGGACTAGTGAAAATGCCACACTGCATCGGCGAAAGTCTCCCACTCACTAACTACTTTTTCTTTTCTTTTTCTCTGCAGCCGCTTCAGATAGACGACAACTTCTGCGGTCAGGACTTCAACCAGCCTCTGGGTGGCACCACCACTATTGAGGGGATTCCTTTGTTTTTGGATAAAGATGATGGAATGACAGCTGTCGCGGCTTATGACTATCGCGGGCACACTGTGGTATTCACAGGCACCCGAGGCAGCAGGATGAAAAAGGTGAGTTTCACGGTTCTTAAGCTTGGCGTTCGATTGAGTTTTGTAATTACAAGTTTTTTTGCGGTGAAATGTGGGTGTCCGGGAACATTTCGGGGTGTTAGTGATGCTTTTGTTCGACAGTGGAATTAAAAGGGAGACAATTGGATGCTGTTTTTGAATTGCTCACTTACGTTAGATATAAACACCACTTCTTGTGGAAAAGTAATTCTTTTACATAATTAGAAATACTTGTTACTAAAAAACAGTTACTTTTATATATACAGTATCGTCTCATTGTTCCAAACGTTGCAAATATTCATTACCATGGAATATATTAAAGTTGAAATGGCTTGCTATTTTTGTAGAAAATGTATTGGAGACACTTTTTTCGCAAGAATTTGACACCATCTAGACCCATTCACACCCGCGATAGTGCTGAAGTATGCAGTAACCCTGTCTCAGTCCTTGTATATGACCCCTGCCTTACGTCTGAACCACATAGGTTGTATACGGGACAGTTGGGAAAGGAGGTGAGCGGATGTTGTGCGCTATCTCATGATCGGAATCACATTTCCCCTCCGCCTTTCTCTTCCTGTAGTGGCTCTGATCCGGATAGCACTGCCTGTGTCATTAGACAGAAATCAATGGCCCGTGTGGAAATGGAGTATGTGTGTCTGAGCTCCTAATAATGTGAAACCTATAAGGTGTATGTACATATGTCGATGGTGTAGTTAGACGCGCATGTGATGGAATGCTTAACCGTGTGTTTGTTAATTAGGAGATCATATCTTAGCGTCTGATAATGCATACTTCACTACTATATCGTGCAACTGTACATTTGCATTTATGCATTTGGCTAGCACTTCAAGATTAAGAATTTTAATTGAATTTGTGATTGAACCTGGTCTCTTAGGTAAGCTTTGTCCGCGCCCTCATGAGATGAACCGGGCAAGCCAGGCCAGCTCTGGTGCTCGTGTGCGGATCGGTGCCGACAGGGCTGTTTTATTGCAATTCATTTAGTGCTAAAGTGTGGGTCTGGCCCTAATGAAATGTAAAGCTGTAGTCTATTGACGTGGGCTCATTGTAATTCCCCAAGTCTTCCAGTTTAGCTGTGAGGTCTTATTGATTCATCTGTATGAATATATAATCAGGGCCTAAATCTTAGTGGCTGCAGACAGCTGGACAAGTGGGTGTGGGTTTTAATGCAGTTTGGGAAGCGGAGACCCACGACTGGCTGTTGTGCAATGTGCCAGATTGTTTTCTTTGAGTTGCAATGATGTTTTGCCTTTGATGCGTTTGTCTGCCTAAATGTTTCATCTCTATTTTTTCTCATTCAGTCATTTTTTGATGCATTAGTTATTGAATTGAAGTGTGCTGAACAATTCTGAAGATGATTTATTTCTTTTTGTGATTGGTTACAATGGCATTTTGGAAATCTGGTCTGATTGGCTGATATATCCATCAAGGTCTTGAGCAATAAAAATTAACATTCCAATGTGTATGTGTAAGAGAAGTGCATTGTGGGTACTTCACTTATTATTCAGGTAGAGCGAGTTTCTGAAGGCTGAAAGATTTATAAATGTATGGATGTGTTTATGAGATTTATCGAGTGTCCCTGCTAAAGCACATGGCCCCTGAGGGCTCAGTTCACCAAAGGTCAATGCCAGTGGTTTTACAGAATCCACTTTTGGGGTTGAAGGGAGTGAAAATCCCCACGAAAAGCTTTTCGTGCTGTGGGCATAAATATGCAGCCCTCCTTGACATCTCGTGAACTTTCCCTTCATAGACATCAACATGACCGACTCTAAATTGGAGTTAACAGCTTAGAAAGATACAAATGTGCGTCAGATGAGACCATATGCTTGCAAGCTGTCCTCTGCTGTGTGTTTAGATCTGAATCAAAGCTGTGTGATGCGTTCTGCAGTTTTGAGTCAGAAGTTCAATAGAACATTTACCATGTTAACTAAAGTGTTGTGTTTTTTGAAACGTTTAATATAAATTGTTTAACTTTGTAGGGTTTAGACAGCCAATGAAATGATATAGCATTTCAACAACCGTTTTCAGTATTTACATTATTTTTTCATCAGTTTTATATTTTAAAAATGCATGTTCAAGCTCAGAGTTTTTGTTTTGCGGACATCTTGTTTTATGCTTTAAGGATTTGGTGTGTGGCAACCCCAAGGCTTCGGCCGATGCTTCGACTTACAATTAAGGTGCTTGTGAATATACAACCTGTCACAGTTCTATAACGTCCAAGTTTCTGTCTCTTCGGGTCAAATCTGCTCCGATGTGGCGTACACTGCCGAGCGAAAATCTCCTCTGAGAAGCTTAACGCTGACTGAGGGTTGCAGGTCACTTATCATTTAGCACGTTAGCATGGTTAATTAGCATGTTAGCGCAGCCACACATGTACCCCTCCATCTATGAAATGTCACTTTAATTAAGAAGCATGATCTGATTTGAGGTAATTTGCCGAGTGAATGGTAATTACAGATAACATTTGGAAGCAATGAGCAAGAGGAAAGACTGCTGGTGGTGGCGGCAGTGTGTGTGTGTGTGGGGGGGGGGCGTGATGTGCGACAGGAAGTGATTTCTCCTTGTGCAAATCTCGCCTGATTGAGAACGATTAATGATTGACAACATCTTGTAATCCTCTCCAGGAGCGGCGGAAGCCGTGATTGGTGGAGGTGATTAGGAAACGTGCTGCGACGAATAGAACAGATCTTTAGTTTGTTGCATGATCGGTCATTTTCAAATAACGTGTTACACTTCCGAACGGAGGGAGACCACAGCTTGTAAGAACTGATTTTGGGGAAAGTTGTAGGTCTGTGACACGGTGGCTGTGTTGATTTCGTGGCTGCTGGGTACTTTGGGGATTTTTTTTAACGGCAACAAGGGTGCTGTCAAAGGGATGCTGTGTATGTGCCAATACATAATTTTACTTTACTCTCACACAATAAGTGTCATATCTTTTATAGCGAGTACTGTGCCTCTATTGCTCATTCTCTACCTGTTCCTCTCTCTCATTCTGTTTCTTCTATGTGTTTTTCCTCAGTGTTTATAAGTACTAGAGACACCCGATGTGTGTTCTGGATCTTAGCCTTTGTTGTGCTCTGACTTGGATCCAAAACAGCTACAAATGCAATTTGAACTTCAATGTTTGTCCTTATCTGAATTCTCTAGCTCTGTTCCAAAAGTAGGCTACATCTGTAGCTCTGCTGTCTACCTGTAGGCTACATCTGTTTAATGAAAAATGCAATTATTTTTTTAATAATCTGAAAATATAATTAATACAAATTATGAACCGTTTAAGGCCCAGTTTCACAGACAGGGCTAAACTTAAGCCAGGACTAGGATATGTAAGTCGCTTTTATGAATATGTTTTAGAAAAGAACATTACTTGAAAAGTAATTTGTTAAGACGGCTCAAGCATTCATTTTAGTCTAGGACTAGCCTTAAACTCTGTCTCTGAAACCTGTCCTTAAAGGGACAGTTCACCCAAAAACTCACCCACTGATTGTTCCAAACCTGTATACATTTTCCCCCGCTAAAAATAAAGGAATATATACGGAAGAATATCAGTAACCGAACAGATCTCATTGACTCCCATAGTATTTATTTTCCCTACAATGGCAGTAAAGGGGAGATCTGCTTGGTAATTGACATTCTTCCAAAGATCTTCCTTTCTGGTTAGCGGAACAAAGAAATACAGGTTTGGAACAACCGAAGTAAATGTATAATGTCCAAATTCACAAATCTTTTCAGGAAATGGAAAAAACACTTGAAATATGGAGATAAACGGTTTCAAAAGAAAAGCAGCTATATGCACAGTGAGCTAACATGAGCGAACTACTGTACATTAGCAAAGATTAATATATGCTGAAACACAACATTGTTCATTGTTAGTTTGTGTTAGCTAATGGATTTACAAATGTAAACCTAATTATTAATTATATTACGTTTTACCAACTTCATTTAAATATACTTTTTTTAATCTCTACTTTTGTGTTGTACTTTTGATATGCTCATTAAAGTATTGTTTACCCAGCATGCCATTGTAACACCATTGAATCTATTAATGTCAAGCCTACCCTAGTGAAAAATAAATATACTGAAATGTATTTGAAATACATTTATGTCACGCAAAGTATAATGCAAATCCATTTACATCTTATGTACTTAATGAAAATACACTGCGATTGTATTTGTGGTATAGTAAATTGGTACACTTAAAGTCTGCTAAATTGGAACAACTAGTTTTGTACTTAATATACTTTAATTGCGCAGAAGTCCAACTAAAGATATATTTAAGTGTATTTGATTCTGCTAAAGTAGAACTATGGCAAGAATACTTCAGGTACACTCTGAATATCTTACATTGAAAGATTGATTTTATAGAAAAATCTGAAATGTACACTGTAGATAACTAGCACTCAAAATAAAGTTAAATTATAATTTTATATCAGTAAGTCATGTCAGCAAATATGTTCATACATTTAAACTATACTTGCAATGAAATTTACTAGGGTACGCTGGGTATTTTAAATCTTAACAATGTTGCCTTAGAAGGAAGCTGCCTATGTAGGCAGTATACAGCATATAAGCTCACTAGGGTTTGTAACAGTGCTTCCCCCAGCTCTACATGACCATTTTCGGCGCTGGCAGATGGGTCTGATTGAAAGAGCCCCTGGCTATGAAGCTCATTGGACATCTGTGTGAGAAAAGCACACTTTAAAAACCAGGTGCTTGCAGGTTTTTTCAAAGTCCTGACTTTGCTCAGAAGTGCCCTTGAGAAGCACTTAACCTGGGGAGTCCAGGGGGAAAAATCTGTACCCATGGATGGGGCTAAAATTAGCCCGAAATGGATGACGATTGTACACAGACCTGGTTATGATATCGCAAACTGCGACGAAAAACAAATGCCGATAAGCTGTGGCACACACGGAGGACTAATAAATAAGCTGTGCTTGCATTAACAATTTTCGACAGAAGTTTACGGCATGCGTTTATGTGGCTTTGTGTCTTTGCAAAGCGGAGAATGGCAATGCTCGGTTTTCTCACATTTTCTGCCTCATTTGTTTAATGTTGCGATGAGGTGGCTTGTGTTTTTTGACAGCTGTGGATCGAGCAGACGTGACTCCATCCGGCACCAATGGACACTGTCAAATGGAACAGGGGGTCACTGATGTGTGGAGTCCGATTGTGTTCTCTCCGTTTGTGTTTGTGTGTGTCCGATAGTTACCAGATGCCAACGGAGGATCTGACCGGCTACATTCCCGCGATCCTGCTTGCCAGCTTTCGCCACAGCTGCGTAAGGGCAACTGTGCGCAACATCACCTGATGCCAGGGACGGACAGCTGCCCGCCCAACAGCTAATGTACAGCATCTGCGGCGGGCCCTGACGTCATCTTGCTGTCTGACAACTGCAGACACTCCTCCATCCTCCACCCGCTGCGGAGGGCTGAAGCAGCTGCCCGCTTTCTTTCCCCTCATTGGTGCCATCTGTCCATTCGTCACGACAGAAGCGGCGCTCTCTGACTGCGGACAGTCACACGCGTTAACATCGAACCCTTGATCCCTGGAGTGTGGCCCCGTCCACTTGCCACGCTTGTTGGGGCCGTGTAGCAGTGCAGCAGACCGCATGGCTCAGTACACTCAGCTTACCAGTGGACTAACTTCATGCCAGGACATGTGCTGGGCGTCCATCAATCACACTGCGATTCTAGGAGTCTTTGCACTGGACAGGTGATGGATGAGAAGATGAGCAGAGTTTATGCATCTTACAAATCAAGAAATATGGAGATACGAGGTTTCAGAAGGACAGCGGCGATATGCTATGCGCAAACTACAAACTATTTGTCTATTAACAGAGACTTCTACTCTTTAATTTGAGAAAAAGTCTAAACTTTAACTCTAAATTAAAATTAAATTTAAAAAAAAATGTTGGCAAATAAAACAGTATAATTTTAAAGACTTTTCTCGGCAAGTAGTGATACTGTATTTATTAAATAAAGTTATAAAAATGTTGCATAAGCAATGTTTTCTTAACGTTTTGCAAAGTATAGCATACAGTATATAATATAATTATATGAAAAATGTATTTGTTAAATATATATTATAATTATTATACATATATAATTTAGAATATGTATTTATATAACATTTTTATATTACGAATATAAATATTGTAAATGTATTGTGTATATATATTAATAATATTAAATGAATTATTTATTGTTATTTATTAATACATTTTATAATTATTTTATAATATGAAAAACATAGTTCTGTAACTGCTGATCCAACTATTTATGTCAACATACAGCTGTTTGAAAGATATGCTATGCAGTATTTATAGTAGGTGTTGTTCAATTTTCAAGTAAATTGTTACCAGGAAGTGAATAAAAAAAATCACATTTGCTCCTTCTAAATCAACATCACGTCAGTGCAAACTTATTCCGGAAAGTTCCTTTACCTTATATCTTTGAGTGACCAGCTAAAGCTCTGTCTGCGAGGAGGACTTGGTGTTCAAGCTGCCAAAGCCTTTGTCACCGGGGCGGTTCTCCCTTGAGCTCCGTTGTTGTGGAAACTGAGTGTGTCATGCATCTAATCTGCATATGTGGTGTGTCTGCCATCGTTTCGGTTTCTTTCTCAGTATTTATGAAAGCACCTCACGCAAGCGTCCTTCCAGCCCTCCAGAATTCTAATGCGCTCCGTTGTTTGTTACGTTTCATGATCAGAAGCGATACGTTTGGCCCCTTCGGGACCTCCTTTCAAGTGATGTCTCGGTGATGAGACTCGGTAGGAAAGTTCTTCCGTGCAACTTTGAAGATAATGACTTCTGAATGCTGACAGACCTTTATTTTCTCCACAGACCTGCTCCAGGTGCTTTTGGGAAAGTAGTTACAGGTATCACAAGTGGGTTAGCTTGTCAACGTGTAGTGGCCAGTAGTCTCTTCTTAAAGGTATAGTTCACCCAAAAGTGAAATTGACTCACCATCAGAACATTTAATGTTGTTTAATGTTTCTTTTGTGCAAATTCTGATAAATTCCAAGGCTGGTCATTTTAATACCACATGTATACATCATCTTTTGTGTTTCAAAGAAGAATAAAAACAGTATTGGAACCCCATTTAGTTACATTGTATGGACACAAAACCAATGAGAATTTTCTCTTTTTTATTACATTATTTGTATTTAAAATGTAAAACATATTTTATTTTAGTAAATTTAGAACATATTATTTTCTACATCTTTTCTGTTTCACAGAAGCAAAATACATTGGATTGGAGCAACACGAGGCTGTGTAAATGGTTTGCATTTTTGCAAAACTATCCACATTTGGTTAGTTTAATAGTCTTCCCAGCACCTGTATACAGATTATTCCACGTTCTACACAAAACCAGCAAGGTCTGGAATTTCCCCACAGATTTTAAGAGCTTCTCGTCTGACTGTCTTGAATTACGCATCGAGTTGAGTTTTATCATATCAAAGATCTCACTCTCTTTTGACCACCCTGGCTTGGTTTCTCTCGAAGCCCTTGAGATGGAAATCACTGTGCTGTAAAGAAAGAGCGGGCCAATCCGGTCTGAGACGGGCTATTGGGGGCCTCAGCACTCCCGGACATAGTGATTATCAAGTAGGCATCAAGTCTCTCGAGGGGCCCGTGCAATCAGGACGGAGAGAACCTCTGACACAAACCCACACACACTCGCCCGGCCGCATACACACCTGCAGCCCAGACCGACATGCATGCTGAATACCCACTCACATCTTGAATTAGCGGCTCTTGGCGTGTAAGAGCGTGCCTTTCCATTTGAGTTTCAAAGTCAGTGGGGTGAAGAGGCAGTGGTCACACACACACACTTCACGCATTTAGATTCGACTGAATTGTAAGTTGGTCAAAAAGGAAGCCTGGGGAGATTGTGGCCAATTTTGAGCTTACTTTTTTAAGAAACAATGATGATGATTTGACGGGAAACGGACAACAGAAGAGAGCGAGAGAAAACGTTGGCTAGCTCCATCTGTTGACCCTCCCCTTGCCTAGATTCATTACATCTTCATCCGAGCACCCATGATACCCGGATACTCCTCAGCTCCTGAATAGTTTGGACAAGAGACTCCTCCCTCCACACGGTCCCCTCTCCTTTCCGGGCTTCAGCTCATTGTTGAGGAACAACGGCTGTGGAAAGCCATGCGACCGGAGTGTAATCTCCCTGTGTGCTACACAGCCATCCCAGCCTTTCATGGTCAGACGTCCCTGTAATTAAAGTATACCGACTTGGCACGCTTCCTGACAGGCCTCAAAGCAGTGTGTGGATGTGTTTGTATCTGCGCGTGTCTGTGTGTACGGCTCTCCCGCGTTATCCCCCCGATCCTCCCCTTCATCTCGGTTCTCTGCCTCCTCTTTCCCATGCGGGGCCACCCTGATCTTCTATGGCAGACTGTGGTGTGTTTGTATGAGTAGTTCACTGTGTGTGTGGGAGGGGTTGGTGCAGGATGAGGAAGTGCAATCTGTTTGGGGGATTCTCATTGGCTGGGAGTGGGACAGATGTTCTCCTGGCTCCGTGAAACCACTGGAACCACTGCAGACAGTAATGATGTGGGTTTTCCCCTCCCTACCGCACAGACTGATAACTTACAATTTTACAACCCCACTTTTGTGGTAGTGAAAGGGTTTTTCACTTCATGTCAACATTTTGTCTGGCTTTTTTGAAGGGGAATAGTTTGCCCCAAAATGAAAGTTTTTCAACATTTATTCACACTCATGTCAGTACAAACCTGTTTAACTTTCGTCTGCAGAAGAGAAGATATTTTGAACAATGTGGGCAACCAAATAACACCGGCCCCCATTGACTTCCATTGCATAGATACAAAGCCTTTGAGACATTTCTCATAATATCTTCATTTGTCTTCCACAAAAATCTTTTTTTTATTTCAAATGTAAAGATATTTTAATTGATTTTAGAACATTTTACTTTATTTGAGAATATTTTTTCATTTTATTAAATGCTTTTCTTCATTTGTGTTCCACACATTTTTTTATTTTTATTTATTATTATACAATTTTATTTACAATGTTAAATATTTTGTATTTCATTTTATTTCATTTTTTGAAAATCTTATTTTTATAATATTCATACAGCAGTAGGTGTCAAATGTATGTATTTATTTTATTTAAGAACATTTTATTTTATTTAAGAATATTTTATCTTAGAATATTTTATACAGATTTCCAACAACATAAAGGTTAATGAATGATGACACCCATTTTATTTGGGGGAGTAAACTATCTTAATAATATTTCAGGTGGCCCCTGTACATTTTATATGTGTGTATACTGTGTATATTTATATACTGAAGTTATAGTTTGATTAAGGTCTGTCTAGCTGTTTGAAAATAAAGGAGCCCTAGTCCGTGTTGAAGACCATCTGATCAGAGCGTGAGATGTTTTGGCTTTGATATCACACAGTGATCCTTTGTTCTCCTAGATGATCAAGGTCAAAACCAGACCAAAGATGTGTGTGTGTGTGTGTGTGTCTGAGAAAGCATGTTAAATTATAATAGGAAACATTTAGATCACATCCCTCCCTGTTAACCGTAAACACCCGTCTCTCCCTTTCTCCACGGACCGACTCTCTAGCTGATCAGATTTGAACTCATTTTCTTCTCCAACGTGATCATAAACAACACCCCCCGTCTTCATTCCAATCACATAGAGTCATGCAGTTTTTCCCATTAATCAGCCCTCGGGGTTTGGTGGGGGGGCTATCACATTTGGATCTGAAACTCTTTCACTCGATTCCAACACGGATTACAGAGCATTCATCACAACAAAGTGGATATTGTGAGCGTCGAGTTCTGCACATCTCAGATGACAAAAGTCACGCAGCAACCAACATATTCGCACACACAGAAGGGCAGGGCGTGACCGAGTGTGATGAGGTTTCGTTGCATTAAATGTCATCTTTACGTAACCTCATGCCACAGAGTTAATCACTTTAGTTTATTTCCAGACCCCGTGTGAACTCCTTCCTGTGATTCGCTGGAATGTCACTTCTTAGATGTTGTAAGTGGTGGTTGATTGTCTTCATGTGTTGACTCTCTGACCCCTGTGGTCGTTTAGTGTTTTAGAGAATCAACTTTCCAAAGCACACAGTGTCAACCGTACTGGACTTTTACATTGATGCGTTTTTGATTTCACAGACCTTGCTTTTATTAAAACATACTGTAATTGGGGCAGCGTAGTCCCAGCGTTGTTACAAAACTGTAGGTTGGATTGTTATCACCTGTCATTGATATTCTCCATCCTCGTATTTGAACTAGACACTTCCTCTCAGTCCTTGCATTGGCTTTTTCTTTGATGCAAACAGCACACAGGGGTTAATCCAAGCGATTACAGCAGATTTCCCCGCACTGGAAATGAATAGATAACAGTTTGAGCTCTGATACATTTGAAAAGAGGGATTAAATGCCTTGCTTAAACACTCGCAGATACATTGGGAGGTTAATTGTTCCCTGATAACATATTTATCCCTCCATTTGTTGGCAGACTGAGCATTCGGGATGAATCTCTGAATGACCTCCTGCACCTCGTTCTGTTGTTTTTTGTTGTAGATGAAGATTGGAGTTATTGACCAGAGAGTCTATTGTCCCAGTATCGGATTTGACTCGCAGATTCAAGCCACTCAGTCTGACAAATGAACCTTTTTGGATGAGCCGACGCTTTGTCCATCCAAAGGGCGTAACGTGAAAATTTGGACCCGTGTCAAATGACGTTCTACGTGGTGCGTTTGGACGTCTGCCCCGTCCCTGCAGCCCACAAGACATGAGCATCCTCTAATTGTGTCTTTTTGTAGCCCGCACAGGTGTGGAGTTCACAGCGGTCCGCCACTCAACAGTTTTACGGGCATTACATCAACAAAGAGTTAGAGATGAAATCTTAGTGGCACGTTCAAAACTACAGAGACGCCTGACAGCTGCCATTTCAATAACACACTTGTTTTTCTCAACCTCTCATTGTTCACTTGCTCAGGCTATTTTGTCTCTATCCTGCAATTTCTAATTCTCCTCTCTGTTGCGCTCTCTCTCTCTCTCTCTTCATTTTGTCTCTCTCTCTCTCTCTCTCTCTCTTCATTTTGAGGCACTAATTTATTTGGCTTTATTGACCTCAGCGCTGTGTCCTCTTCTCTCAGACACAGAGGGTGGAGAAATATGACAAGAACAAAATGGCCTCAATGAAGATCGCTGCAATACAACTCTAATATTTTCCTCAGTCTCAAAACTCAACATAATTCATGGTGTAAATCCCTGCCAAAAATAAACAAGAAAAAGCAATGTTGATAGCTTTTTGCTGCAAAAAAATCTTGATCCTGCTTTTTGTCTCGTTTTGCAGGTAAAATTTCTCAACATACTTAAACCAATTGGGAAGCAAAATGACGTAAGGACTAGCAAGATAGTTTTTCGCTAGTAGATTTGCTATCTAAATATATAATTATTAGTCAAGTTAAAACTAAAACCAGGCAAATTAAAGGCCATCTACCCCGAGGAATTTCCTCCCCCTCGATCATGACCCCTGAGGTGATTACGTCACATTAACAACATTAGCAACCGCATTAGGTTATTTGGCCATTAACAGCACCACGTTAAACTGTCCCATGTGCAAGGAGATAATTTTTCAGGATATTCTTATTTGTAGTAATGAAACTTTGATTAATATCGACCGAACACAATG
Organism: Barbatula barbatula; assembly: GCF_947034865.1. NCBI lineage: Eukaryota > Metazoa > Chordata > Actinopteri > Cypriniformes > Nemacheilidae > Barbatula > Barbatula barbatula. The sequence continues at coordinate 4,027,124 of NC_136780.1, read as the reverse complement.
CAGGGAGGCCAGCGGAGGAGGGCGGAGAAGCGCCATTGTCCTCAGGTATGAAAAGAGGCACATCCATGAGCACTCGAATCAGTTTGATGAAATACGACCAATAGTAATAGTTCATATTTTATGTATAACGAGTAAAATAACTATAAAATAATACTATGTTAGACTGTGCTCTTTGTCAAAGTAAACATATCTTGTTTAGGAAACTATTTTTTCCAATGTAATTTAGAGTGTTGCAGTGAAAAGAATGATGGGAAGCCCATGTTTTCTCTCCCCCGAGGCCATCTGCGTCTGAAGCGGGTGTCATAACCCTCAGAGCTGGCTTGGACTAAGACACTAGCATCCTATTGCCATATCTTACTTCTCGCAGGACTGCGTGAACCAGTCTCCCCTTGTCTATCTCCGGCTAGCACCTCTGTCCATCTCCTTCAACGTAGCAGATTAGACACTATACACAGAGTGACAGAGAGCAAAGGTTGCTTCTGAATGAATTGGCAAAAAACCTGGCAAAAAACCTCCTGACAGGTTGACAGCGGATGTCACGGCAGCAGGTGCCCGTCACCTTTCGGCCCGCTCTGGCTGATCCTGCCAGGACCTGTGGCTCTTCCACATTCTCTATCCCACACCTCCATAATTGAGACCCCAGCGGTCTCTTGGCTCGCCCTCCTCCGCCAGCCTTTCTGCCCTGCAAGACAGACACGTATCCCAAATGTGTCTAACAGTGCTCATACTGATGGCTTTATTAGCTTCCCAGCCAAATCCTGTAAGATCTCCAAAATGGATGCCAAGAGTCGTGAATCAGTGCTTTGCAGGGACACCCAGGCAAACAAACTTCAAGCCGTACTGATCGTATCAGCTTTCGGAAAATGAATTGATTTGATGTTCGGATGGAGTTTTGTGGTTAAACCGATTCAAGGGTGAACATGATGGTCAGCTATAGAGAAGGAATGTGAGTATCCTTTTCTCTATTAAACCCGTAGGGTTTCCTGTGCGTGGCCTCTTTGTTTAACCTTTTAATTGGATCAAGTCCTGGCTGACAGGAGAGCTCGTTCAATGCACACAGTCACATCTGACACTAAACCTCTACGTGTTTGTTAGGCCTGGCATCACATCTGAGAATGCCAGAACCAGTCAGATCACCCACACCATCTTTTCAACGCCTCCCTCTCGCTCCTTCCCATCACATTAGGATCATCTCACCGTCCTTCACTTGGCTGTTTATAGGAGGCTTTCAAAATTATTATTGGTAGCTTTTCGTATGTTATGTGTTACTTAAAGTTGCTAAATTGGTTTAAGTAGTGCTGTGTATATAGTACGGTAAGTAATGCCAAAAGAAAGCTGTTATTAGGGCACAGATATGTAGTTTTCATCTTATGTAAATCTACAGCAGTCGAAAGCCACTTGTTTAAAGCCAGATTAATTTCTTTAAGTGTAATACATTTTATAAAGTGAAGAATTAGTTATTGCAGCTTTAATGTAAAAGCTACTTATGATCTGACAGCCGCCAGCAGAGGAAATTAACCTTGGATCTTAAAAGGATGCTTTGGGTTGTTGGCTGAAGTGTTAATCACTGTTCCCAGGTACCATTAATATAACTTCCCGGCCAGTTCTGCAATAAGTATTATCTCTCTCTCTCTCTTTCTCTCTCTCTCTCTCTCTCTCTCTCATTCTGTATGTACCACCTGTTTTTCTTTGTTATAATTCTCTGTCACATCTGTCTCAATCTTTGTCTATCTGTCTCTATCTTTTCAGGTCTGTCTGACTATCTTTTTGTGTCTGTTCTACCTCTCTATAATTCTCTGTCTGTCTACCTTTCTATGTTCACCCATCTTATCTTTCTTTCTGTCTGTCCGTCTGATCTGTCTCTCTATATTTCTATGTCTGTCTGTCTATATTTTTTGTCTGCGTTTCTATCTCTCTCTCTCTCTCTCTCTCTGTCTCTCTCTCTCTCTCTCTCTATGTCTGTCTCTTTTTATTTCTGTTTGTCTCTATCTTTCTATGTTTGTCTTTCTGTCTCTCCATTATTTATTTGTCTATCCATCTTTCTACCCATTGTCTATCTATGTCTGCCTGTCTCTCTGTTTTTATATGTCTGTCTGTCCCTGTGTATTTCTATGTCTGTCTATCTATATGTCTCTCTCTTTTTTCTGTATCTGTCTTTCCATCAATCGTTCTGTTTCTGTCAATCTGTCTCTCTATCTTTCTATGTCTGTCTCTGTATCCATCTTTGTATATCTATCTGTCTCTCTATCCTCTGTTTAAAAGTGTATTTTTTCTTTAAAAGTTATGCTTACCTTTGAATTTTAAATAAGTATCTCTGTCTCTCAGTGTAGTTGTGTATCTAAAGTAAGTTTTTCTTTCTTATAATTCTCATTGATAGATGCATTGACAGCATAATTCCTCTGAGTTCAGTTTGGACTGAAGTTCTCGCTTGGCTCGTGCGTTTAGCACACACACTCTTTGTACACACCCTGCGGTATACCTCTAAGGTACAAATTCCCCATCTCAGTTTTACTCCATGCCGAAGGCTGTCAGGAGAACAAAATGAAAAGACGAGGAAAGATCAAATTATCGTCTGCTATTAATTATAGCGAGCAGACAGGCACAATAAAAGTGATAAATGTCTCTTTATCTTCATTTTAGCGGCACGGAAATAGAAGCAATGTGTTCTCGTCTCCATTGTGTTCTTTGGAAAACATGTTTAGTGCTCTGACTGAGTAAATGAACAGGGTTTATCGGATTAGGCATCGCTCTGATATAAATACTGTTATTTTATTTTTCTTAAATGTGATTACTGTTTACAATGCTGCCAAATTATTTGCAGTGGAAGACGACTATGCGTATTTGCATAATGTCGTGTTGATTGAATGCCACCAGCGAAGGCATCCTCACGTTTTGTCTTATCCATTCTGAACTCTTTTTACGTTGTCTGTCTGTCTGCAAGTTTTATCTGATAAAGTCTGATTATGTACATGTCTACCTGTCAATCTCTCTCTCTGTCTGATCTGATATCCCTCTCTCTGTCAATCACATCTGATGCTCTGATAATCTATATAATCTGTTTATTTTATTTTTCTTGTCTCATCTGATGTCTGATATGCGTGTTTGTCTCATCTGACGTCTGCTCTTTCTGTCTGTCTATCTCACTTAATGTCTATCTGTCTTTTCTCTCTATCTGTCCCATCTGATGTCTGTCTATCTTTGCCTTGTGATGTCTGATTATGTCTATCTTTCTGTCACTCTCTCTTTTTTCTCATCTGATGTCGATCATCGGTCTGTTTCATCTGATAATGTTATGTACATGTCTGTTTGTCTGTCTCACTCTTATTTCTGGTCTGAATGTCTGATTATGTGTTTTGTCTGTCTCATTCTATGTTTGATCTGCCCACCTTGTCTGATAATGTCTGATTATGTAAATATCCATCTGACTGATTTTATATTTGGTACATGACTGTCTGTCTGTCTCAGTTTACGTCTGTCTGTCTTGTCTGATTATGTACATTTCTGTCTCTCTCTCATTTTATATCTGGTCTGTCTGCCTTCTCCGATTATGAACATCTTTCAGTCTGGTCTCTCTGTCGGTCTCATCTGATGTCTGATCCATCAGTTTCATCTGAAATTTCTGATTGTATGTGTCCGTCTGTTTAACTATATCCTCAGCAGATATTGCCGTCTAATCTATGGTTCTTAATGTTCTCATTGCAGTCTTTGCAGAGAGACGAGGTGTTGTGAGTGCTCTGGGCAGGTGGCGCGTTTAAGCTCTAAGATTCGTACAGACTAAAAGCTTATTTACCTGCATGATTAGCCGCCTTTCCTTTCTCCTCCATTATCGAGCAGAATGTATCAGCGGCGCTGTGAAACTGTGCTGCGGTTTCTCGCAGATTGTTTCTCTTTACGAGCCGTTCCACCGACGTATCGACCGCACGGTAACGATTTTCTTTGTCCTCAAAGAGCATCTCTCTTCTGTGCCAGGATCAGTCGCCGGACCCCGGGGCTCTTTTAATAGTGGCTGCAGGAAAATAGGCAGGTGGAGATCTGTTTGTTCGGCCAAGCTCCATAAAACATAAAGACAGACCTGGCTTAGTTTATGCGTTGTGTAGTAGAAAGTGTGTGTGGTGGTGGGTTTTCACCTGATTTAAACACTTCCTCATGTTTTGTGCCTGCGGTTCCAGGTTTATTAAGTTGGCTTATTTAAGGAAGCTTATTTAAATGGATGGTTGAAGCCAAAATAGGAATTCTGTCATGTATTTGTTGTTTAAAACCTGTACACAAAAAAAAGAGATTTTAAGATATTATTTCATATTTTTCCATACAATGGAAGTAAATGGGCTCCAGTGTTGTTTGGTTACCAACAATTTTCAAAATATCTTCTTTTGAGTTCTGCAGCAGAAAGAAAGGGAGGTTTGGAATGACATGAAGGTGAGTACATATTTGTTTTGGGTGAACTATCCCTTTAAATCCATTGAGACACAGAGACGAATATGTTCAACTCACCTCTAGTTTGTCCTAACCCATATAAACACACGCACACATTCATCCCTGTTTTCCATCCCACTCACTAAGGCCAACATTCCGCCTAGGGTCAAGATCCCAGCGCTGTCTGACTGAGTCACACGCACGGTACTGTTGCTTCAGCGGCTGATGCAAAGGTGGGAAACACGCACACACGTGTAAACACAATCGCACATACTCGCGCAACAGCGGGCCGGAGGGTTTTGTTCCCTCGAGCTGTTCGGTGTACTGGGGAGGGCTGTCAGGTTGTATTAATCGGATCCTCTCCGCAACCGCTGAGGGCCTGTAGTGTGACCCAGTCAAACACTCACATAGGAGTTTGTCTGTCACGTATTCTGTCTGTCTCTCTTGTGGACCCGATACACATCTCGTATTCTCTTCGCAGAGGGTTGTGATCCCCTCAGGTTGTTCACATGGTCTCGATACGACCCTCACCGTATTAGCAGTCGATTGGATTCCGTTGCCTTTCTGGGGTTTTGGGTCTAAATAACCTAAAAGACTGCGCGCAATTCATGTGAAGTGACTTCTTAATTGTAAATGGGAATTTCTGAAGATTGGACGACAAACCGATAAGCCGGTTCGGTTTTCTGCTGACGATGCGTAATCCCCCTCACGTCTCCTCTTCGTTCATATCGTTATTACGATCTAGCGTTCGATTTGAACGGGCCGAGTATTTCCTCCCCTCCCCGGACGGTGTGGATTTCAAATGAAAGGAGAATTGACCTTGACAGAAGAGAAAGGGAAGGGAAATGATATTTATGTCTCCAGTGTGCCGAGGAGGCCAGGGATTGGTGGAGGATAGATAGGTGGGTTAGTTTTCATCTCTTTTGCAGACGCCCGGAGGAGATCGATCACGCTCGGGCTGTATTCGCTGGTGATGTATGGCCCGTGTTTGTGACATAATGTGCATGTCACATACTGGGTGCTGATGTCATTCTGTGCCCAGCCCTAAACGTCTTGGCGGGTCCTGGATGACCTCCATCGCTGATGTCATGTTGCCACGTATCTTCAGAACGTCATTTTAAAGCAAACTTTAAATTGCAGGAATGTCATGTGTAATACTCGTGGTATCAAACCTCATTTTTTTCTGGTCTCGTTTTGTTTTTTCTTTCACTTCTCCACTTTCTCGTCTCATTCTTTACTTTTCTGTCTCTTGTTCAGTTTCTTTCTGTTTTCCTCTTTTTTCTTGTATCATGTTTTTCTCTTTTTTTGACTCATTCTTTTCTCTTCTTTCTTCCGTCTATTCACGTATTTTTCTTGTCTTGTGCTTTATGTTTTTGGTTCAGTTCTGTTTTCCTCTGTCTTCTCTCCTCTCTCATTGTTTGCTCGTCTCTGTCGTCTCATTCTTTTCTCTTCTGTTTCTTGTTTTGTATTGTTTTCTGTTAAGTTCTTTTTTACCTTCTTGCTTGTGGCATTTCATTCCCTTTGTTTTTATCTTGTCTTGACTCATTTTTCTCATCTTATCTAATCTTTGTCTGTTCTCTTCTCATTTCATATTTTCTCTTTTCTTCAATGCCCCCCGTTTGGCACTTGCCGAACAAGCAGCTGGCCCATTTCCATACTAATAACCCCGTAAAGCAGGGCTGGCCAGCACAGTGCCTTATTCCTAGTGAGATGCTGAGATTTACTGCTTTGGGTCTCTAGGTGGATCCAGTTCTTGAATGAATCCCCTTGGGTATGATTATACTAAGCGTATTACATTTGGCTGGACTTTGGGTCTCTGACTGACCTACGGCCGGCTCGTGGCCTATTGTTCTGCTATTTCTATGATGATTTGTGATTACGGTACGTCTGTGAAGTCCAGTATAGCCTGGAATGACGCAAGATGCTTGGCTTAGGTTCAGCCAACACCTTTCTGAGTTTATACAACTGTCCTTGAGATCTGCGCGTGACACGTATATATACAGAAATTGATGCGAGATGTGTTACCTAGGCATTTGTTGATGAGTTTAAATAAATGGTTTGGTTTATCTGTATAGCGTTCATCCAAGTGTTTGCTTGTCTGCACTGTGTCAAGAAAATGTGTCCTGTTTAAACGTTTGAATAATATTTTGCCAATGTATATGTGCTAACTAGGCAGTAGTAGAGGGAAATCTGTTCTGGGACTGAACAGAAAGGTGGTAAAAATGTGGTTTCTGGTCTGTTTCTCATAAATAGCCCCCTTGAGTTTGGCCGTGTGTTAACTGTTTTGCAATGACGCCCAGGTTCTGTCTCTGCGTCACCATGAAGTCTCTAGGGCCCCAATATGCTTAAAATGACATCCCTAGTGCAGTCCCTGGGGTCACACATACATAAATGTACACACACAGGTATTTTTATGCGTGCATACACACATTCATTCACAGGTTATACACACACAGTTTACACACACCTAAGCACACGCATGCCACAGCTCTTACGATTTAAAGGCCTGCACTGTTTCAAAATCAGCTGTTACTAAAATTGTGTGCAAGACTTTCAAAATGGCCTCCAGTGGTCAGCTTGCCAGAGAGATCTGCTATGCTAACATCTGTCCGTGGAAGGTGGGAAGAACCTGTTTGTTAATTGGCTCAGACCTTTTGTAGACACAGTCAAAAGCTGTCTCAGCTCATTAGGTTTCCTTGCTGAGATGCCCTCCAAAAATAATTGAAAGAACCCAAACGAAAAGAGAATGTTGCTTTAATCAAATTTGCAGGCAAACAATGTCTCCGTGGTAAAATTCATAAATTTGGCTTAATGCAATGATATTTAATGAGGTCGTTTACACCGCCCCGGATTGCCTAGATGTCAAGAAAAGACGCTCACACGCTCGCTCATTAATGCGTTTAATGTGTATTTCCCTTCAAATGCTTGGCTTGCACACCCAGTCACAGAGGAAAGCCAGATGACATCAGAGCCGCCTGCGGAAGGACTGTTTAAACAGGGTCGTCCTACTGTCCGTTTACATTCTCACTACACGCTGCCCAAGGAAATATCCTGGAGATACTGTACTCTGCCGTCTCACGGAAAAGTTAATACACACTGACAGTCAACAAACACTTTAACATTCAAGCTGACGTTCCAATGTGACCCCGTGTCATTTCTGCATGTGTCCAACAGAACACGGAAAGGTGATTTGGGCATGTAGATACTGCTTCGTAATACTCAGGCGATTGAAATTGTTTAAAGTACTAAAATAATTTTTGAGTCAGTTAATTTGGCGGCCATCTTGGAAATGCTAAAGGTGCAGTATCTAATTCAAAAGGGAAAGACCGTAATCTCTGAACTGTTTGTTTGCCAAGCTCTCGTTGATTTGTAATATATGTCAATCCACCAATTTAACTGTATCGCCAGTTACCAACAGTATAATATCGAATCACAATCTGTTAGGACATAATGCTGGTTGGTTACATTAAAATGCATGCATTTGGTAGACCCTTTATCCAAATGATCCAATTAAGCTACAGAAATCGCTAGATTGTTTGGTACCTGTTGGTAAATGTTACATTTTCGACATGTTTTTAACCTGTAGTGTATCTTAATGGACACTTGTGTTGCCTTTAGGTGGTTTGTAAAGGTCAGGTGGTTGATGATCAGCATGGCCTTGATGAATTCATCAATCTCTCTGCTGCAGCTTGCAATCAATTGCTCCAATAATCAATCGCAGTCTTAATTGATGATTTTTCTCACAGATGTTTTCAAGAAAAATACCTCTGCGTCTGCAAACAGTGTCAAAGTTTACTGGACGTTATTTCACTACCATAGTTGAATTGTTAGAGCACTGCTAACGCAGTTAAATTCCCGCGGAACATGCACATTGATACAAAAATGATAGCTTGAATTTGCTAAAAAGTCTGTTTAGATACAAATGTCTAGATACTAAATGCATTAATTTAAATGTTAACTCATTTAGGCAGAATGTGAGGTTATCGCATTTAGACAACGATAATGCAGGTGGGAAAAATATTGAGTAATTTAGCATTTTTACAATGTATCCTGCTTGATAAACATTACATTAAATATACCATTATATAGCTTCTCTCTGTTGTTAATAATCAAAATAAATTTTACCCATAAGGCTTTCTGTTGCTGTAGTCCCGTGTCACAGCAGACCGCGTAGTGAGCAAGTGATTGACATCCTTAGTGTAAAATCTCAGAAAAAATTGTCCTTATTTGATAGCTCCAAAAGCGGTTATTGGCACCCATTTATCAGCAAAAATGTCAAACTCTCTTTCACACATTGCACACTGTGGTATCCATTACAAAAAGAGTTTTGTGTGTGTCATGAGAAGGATAAGGGAGTGATTGGAATTGTTGTTATTGGCGCAGGCTTAAATATACTAAGATAATGTTTTCGCTCCTCCGGAGCTGCTTTTCTCATTGTTGCGTTTAGTCCCGGTGCTGTTTTGTTTGTGTGAGAAACACACATTTGGAACCTAAACAGGCCCGTAATTCTTCTTTGTGTCACATTTAGATATAATATCTCATGAAGTCTGTGTTTCATAAACATCTATCTTGGATAAAGTATATATTGTGTTTTGTGGCTAAATGGCCAAAGCTGTGATACAGATGTATCTGTTTTTGAGGCTGGTGTCAGATAGTTTCTCTTTGTGTTATCTAGACGTGCTTTGCTGGAGGTAACTTGATTGATTGTCTGACATTAGCCAGAGACTCATTTACTCTCATTGCAATTTATACAAAGAGTTCTTAGTGGCTTATTGAAAACCAATGGGAGCCTTTGATCGGATTATTTTCCATTTTTCGGTGTTAATTACAGTGTTGCAAATAAAGGTTTTTGGCTTTTTGACTGCTGCTGGGCCACCGTAGGGCTTCTATGGGCTTAATCTTGACTTGAAATGCCCAGCCGACAGGAAGCTCTGGACCAGACATATAAGCAGAGAAGAGGAGATCGTTTAACCCAGTAAGGCCGTCTTAAAGCATTTCCTTTCGACTTCGAAACTTCCTGTTTGGAAATATCACACTTCTTGACTTTGGACGTGTAACTTGGACATTTTGTGATCTCTTTGGTGAGATGTATGATGACACATGGACAGTTCTGGTCTCTAGAGAGATATACATTGTTGCTTCGTTTGTTGGATTTGTACATTATGCTGTTTGCATTTTGTGTGTAAAATGCTGTCTTGTCTGTTGATAACGGTACACCTGCTAAACAACATATTTAAGTGTTGCCATATTTTTTATTTATGTACACTTTTATAAGATATGGGCAACAGTCAAATGACAAGAAGTCATAGACATTCCAGCAAAAAAAGGAGGAATATCCCACATTGAACCAACTAGCTGGATTTACCTTTGGTGTTCATTTACCTATTTCATTTACAACAGTTTAGTTTTTCTTAAAAAAAATAACCGTGCCAAAACTTGACACAAAAAGTACGTACACAAGAAACTGTAAAATAATGCTAAAAAAGTAAATCCTACTGGTTGTTTTTCAGTGTATATGCATGACACCGTAAGGGTTTTTAAATGGTTATGGCGAGTGAATTAAGAATCCTTACCAGCCATAAACATTTCTAAAGCATGTTATTTTGTATTTGGCGTAGAATTATGTTTTTTTTGTGCAATGTTAAAAAAGCATTCAGACATCAGATAACAGTTTGAATTAAGAAAAGGTGCTTACACAATGAGTTACTATAGATGTTTTCTTTAGTAAGTGTTGGCTTTGAAGTTTACATCAGGGAGACTAGCATTCTAACAATTTAAATTGTAGATTAGCATTTTTACCATTTAAATAGTGTATAATGTTACAGATCGCACTAAAAATATCAGCCAGCTGGCAAGTAACTCGATTGTATTTACTCACTAAATCCCATTTTTAATTGCATTTGGCTGTTAGCGAGAGCTCATGTTGGACCCTGATAACAATACATAATGAGTGTGTCGTTTTTTTCCTCTTGATTTTCTCATGTCGACTTAATTATTACCACATACCCTCGAGTTACATCAGTCAAACTGAGTCAAATACTATTTGCTTTCTTTGCACCTTCCGAAATATCAAGGATAAATATTATTACAGTGGCTCTCAGCGAGCAATGGGCCGAACGGAGCCGTTCGTGGGGTGGAATACTCCATCCCTGCGAGAGAAAGGTCAAGGAGCTTGTTACAGAGTGTAGTGCCTGCCGTAATTCCCCGTCAGGCAGGAATAATGGAAAGCTCCAGAACGCCGATGCAAGAAATTAAGGGCACTGTCGAAAAAGTCATGAGACTCGCTCCATTCACCCTGTCACTGTTTAAATGGACTCGTAGGTCTTTTTATTGGGAGAAGACCTGAGACCGACCCCAATGGATTTGAGGTATGGGAATATGAGTTTCTCTGAGGGTTATACGGATGGTTTCAGGTCTGAATCTTGACAGACTTGGCACACTGTGGCATAGCAAATCTTGTTGTTGCTATTTTATATTTAGTCTCGGCGGTCTCTTGCGCAAAGCACCGTATTAGTGGTACAATGTTGCAATGGTGGTGACCGATGACACCATGGTGCACTGAAACATCCTTCAAATTAACAATGGTTTCACTACAGTCACTTTGGTTTTCCTTGCACGGCAAATTGTTTTATATATTTAATAATGATATTCTATAGTGTTGCAAGTTTCCAGGTCTGGGTGTTATGAGATAAGTTGCTAAATGTTTATTTATTCCATTTTTTACATTAAATAAAAAACCGTGAATATTTTATTTTACCGTTTAAACCTCTTCAAACATATCAATGCATCATGTATTTAAAATCGAATTACTTATTGAACTATTACGCATTTGTTTTATTCTAGTATTTAAGGTTCACCACACTTCTTAGCGTATAGTTAAAAGAATACCATAGTATTACCATTGTGTTAACTTCCACGCATGTGGAGTCCACTTTTATGTGCATCTTTAGATTTTTTTTGGTTTTGTTGCATTGAAGTATTTTTCTTTGAGAAAAAACGGCGATAACAAGAGAAGCGCGCGAGTAAGCGACAAACACAAATAAACGAAATGGTAAAAGGGGTGTAAAGTGACAAAGCGAAAGATGTTGAACGTCTTTTGTTTGTGCCAGTCTCAGGTGCTGTGTGCCGACGTTCGGCATTGTTTTGTTGGCAGCTGAATCAAGCGTTGGCTAATCGTCAGCTTTAATTAGCTAATTGGAGCTTGTTTTATACACTGTGGCTAAATCGTTTTGCGTCTTGTTCTTATCCGCCCCTTGTGGAGGCTTCTAACAGTTGAGAAAAAGAAAGGGAATGTTTTATTTTTGTCGTTTTCCCTTTTGTTTGTCATTCCATGTATGCATAACATCCATTCATTCTATTTGAGTATTCATAAAGTAACCAGGCAAGAAATGACGGACTAAAAAGCGGTTTTATTGAATGTGATTGCTCAGTCAGTGGGATCGCCTCTCTCTCTGTTGTCTGCTGTTTGTCAGAATTTCATTACCATCTCTAAGATGCCACACTGACAGGAGAAGATACGCATTGTTCTCTGAGAGTGCGACGGCTAAGGGTTGCTCCAGCGTTCGTAAGATGGTTGAGAGCGTCCAGGGCTCATTAACGTCTGCGTCTGTAATCCATTCCACTGACATTTCCACACCACTTCCTCTAAAGCCATCGGACATCACCTTCTGACCCTCCAACCTAATCAACTTCCTCTTTCCGGCAGGCAACTTCCTCTTGCTTGTCTTTGGTGAGACAGGGTGATTGAGAGTGACAGGAAGTTCACCAATGAGATTCCCCCATATTCACGCAATACAATCTCATGGCAGTTCATAACTATTTTACTGTTTGTATGAATTTACAATTTCATCCGTACGTGTTCGTGGGGGTACGATCTGGTTTTGTCTCAGTAATGGTTTGGTTTTAGGGGTGGAGCTTGCTTGTTTTTTTTATTTTGCATTGTCAAATTCATATCAAGATCACCACCTAAAAGTATTTTTTATCATTATTTACATTCACATTACATTTAGGCTTTTGGCAGACGCTTTTATCCAAAGCGAGTAGATTGCATTGTACTATACATTTGTTTCTGACCATGTGCGATCCCCTGGGATCGAAACCATGACCTCGATGTAGCTAGCGCCATGGGAAAGCTTGTATTTAATAGGGATGTAACGATATCAACATATCACGGTACAATAACACCTCGGTGTGATGTCCGCTATACAATATTATTTGCCATATTTAAAAAGATAAATGAAGAAGTGAAATAGGTTTTTAATAAACAATTATTGAACATTGCAATGATGAACAAATTAACAAATGATTTACAAAGGAACAAATTAACCATGTCATATCCTTACCTCTTTTCTTTGTCCTTTAATCACTGTTGCTTTGAGGTATGAGGTATAGTGTATTATAACTATATCTATATTATATTTTAATTCCCTATTATAAAACAAAAAACTGGACCTTGACAGAGGTAATATCTGCTATTGTTAAACATTCTCTATCTTAAAGGCTCAGAAGACCTATCGTTTCATAGTCACGTGACCACGATAAGAATATTGATAATACTGTTAAATCAATATTATCGAATTATGATTATCTGTTTAAGTATGATTCGTTTATTTTTATTTTATTATTTCAACGTAATATTTTAATGTTTTTACATTTCTTTAACACATCCTCTGGATAGAATAAAAATATAACTGACTTGTAAATGTTTTAACAGTGTAAATTTGTATATGAATTATCTACAGGTCTTCAGTTTAAGCATAAAACAATTATTTCGACAAATTGCATTTTCGTATGAGCCAGGCCACACTCGGCAAGACTCCGTTTTATACGTCATGTCACCGTCTTTTTACCCACCACTCAGCCCTCAGCCTGGAAAAGGTTGAAGACCCCCGTTTTAAGTGACTTCCCCAATCAATAAACATCAAGAGTTTCACACTCTTGTGAAGACACTATTGGGTTATTCGTCTCCACGCTTAGAACAGCTTTGATTTAACATCGGCCATGTGTGTGACCTCTTTTCTCCAGCTTCTATGAAATGGCTGACATCTGTGAGCTGCTCTTTAACTTCAGTGGCTCCAGCAAAAATGTCAGTAGGGAGTTAGACGTCTCGCTGGGTGGTATCGGCCCCTAAACTTCTCCATGTGGTAGGAAGGCTGTGAGCTGGAATGCAGGGCATGCTGGTGCTAGGACTGGCAGATTTGTCTGAGTCCCTAACCTGGATAAGACGACTGTGCCTGGCACCCATTAACCACCCATCCTCCTCTTTACTGGTACTGCCAGGCGAGATCAAACACGGCCTTTATAACGTTGCTTAAACCTCTGAGAATGCCGGAGGTTTATTGCGTTCATGGTTATGAAGGCTTTCTATGTTCTATTGTTTTATGACCTCAGATAATGGTATTAAATTGAGAGAGTGGTATTAGGACCAGCTGGCTCTTGTTAAGTCACATGTGAGGGGAGGGGGTGAGTTTAAGTTCAAGTCAACTGTTTCACTTCCTGTTTGTCAGTGTCTCATGGCGCGTGACATCCTAACCCAAAGCAAAAAGTGTACTAATACACATCAAGCTAGTGTCTGTGTTTGTATCCCAAATGCCATTTTGTCTTTATTGTATAACATTGTACTGAAAACTGGATCTGTTCAGTCGCAGCTAGCTTTGCTGATATTCTGAAGAGAAGGTGATGGGGAGAAAAGGGGTGATTGACATTGGAAGATGATGTAGGACAGACTTGAACACAAAATATACAAACCTAAAGATACGAGTTGACTCTGCATTTGACATTTGTATTTTGCAAGCTATTAGTACGCAGAAGTATTAGCCCTAAGACATTTCTCAGTCTGTAGTATTTAAAAACATATGAAAACGTTTGCCACTTCGTCCGTGCATCCGGGGTCTGGTTCACATATAGTGTCAAGCAATAAGAAAAAGAGAACCGACACACGGAGCAGGATTGAGTTTGTCTTATTACAGTGGAGCACCGACAGGCGTCTCTTATATTAAGAGCACTGATCCCAGGTCAGGCACAAGAAGAGGGTTCTGATCTTCGATAGTATTCATGGATCACGCTCGAGTTTAGCAAAAAGATAATTTGACAATCCATGCGGGAAAAATAATGTCAGGTCAATAAACAGCGCCGCCCAGATGTTGCATTAAAGGTCAATGCGCATGGGAACGCGTTGTGATATTCCCGATCCTCTTTATCCCGGTCCTGTTGTTCTCTGTCATACTGCTCCCAGTTGTCTGATGGCTTTGAGCTACTGCAGGAAATACCAGCATAGGCCTGTTGCCATCGGGACGTGGTTTGGTTTTAAAATCAAGTTTTTTTACCTTCCCTTTCCTCTATCCTCTGTTTGAAATTCTCTTTTTTTTTTCTTTTTGGTTTGCAGACTATAGGATCCTGGCACATTTGAACACAGAGACATTGTTGAGATCTCTTCCGATTTGTTAAAGGAGACACATGAGATTCGTGGGTTTTGAGAATCAGGAGACTCCGTAAGCAAACATCTTGGTGCTGCCTTAGAAAAACAGTGAAGAACAAAAGAGATATCATCTCTGATTTCTCTCTCCTTTAGGTTTATCCACCCTGACCCATCAGGAGACAGTATTAGGATCTAGGGGAGAGGTCTCGTTTTTTCCCTTTGCGGGCGATGCAGGGCTCCTCAAATATTGCTCTGGTTGAGCCGGGATGTCTCATGCTCACCAGACTCTGTAAACTTCAACACACACTGTAGAAGAAAAGGCGGCCGGGGGTGGAGTAAGACATAAGAGATAAAACTGGATGTTTAATTTTTTGATTCGCATGAGTAATAAGCCTTGATTTGGTAATTTAATGACGAGACTTCATGTCTAGCGACAAGAGATAAACGCTACAGTGTCTATTCCATCCTGATCAGTCCCATATGACAAGACTGCGGTAGTTTTTCACTTGGCTGGGATAAGGGATTAGAAATCGAATTGGTCCCGCCCCGTACACATTATATCATTACAATAGAAAGGGCATGTCTGTGAAAAACTTCTATAGTTAAAAATACTTTCATCATTAATTTACCTTCATGTTCCTCAAAACCTTTGTGACTCTTTCTATTCTTTGGAACACAAAGGATGTACAATGTAATGGTGTTCATGTAATGGAAGTCAATGGGGTTCAATGTTGTTTGCGGACAAACATTCTTCAAAATATCTTCTCTAGAAGAATCAAAGTCAAACAGGTTTGATATAAATGATGATAAAGCAATGACGTTTTGTGCAAACGATCCCTTAAAATTTGCTCATGTCACGGTTGGTCACAAAAACTGAGCTGTTCACCTATCGATACCTTTCACCTATTCTCATTGACATTCCTCCATCATAAATCCCTTTTATTAAACGTTCAGAAATAAATTCCCATCTGCACGGTGACCTTCTGTTCTCCGATGCGTTTTCCTTCCCCAGCACTCCAGCTCTACCTGTGAGCCTTTTTGCATTCATAGTGCCATCTATCCCCTGTCGTGGCACGGGCTCAAGGCTCCGGTTTGTTGGCAGCCGCTTGCTGGCATGAGAATCGCGCACAGCCAGGGCTGCTTGGAGAGTTTTTGGAGTGATTGTGGTTTGTACTAGTGGAGTGCAAGCAAACAACTCCCAGCTCCTACACATCTCCTGTTCCAACCGCGAAGGTCCGCGCGTTGTTGAGAGTCTCGAGTGAAGTGAGGAACGAGGAGAGAGCGTTTTGAATGGAGCCCGCCTCAAATCATTCTTTTCGGGAGGCCATCGAGACAACCGAAGGGCTTAGGTTTGGATTAGTTTTAAGCCCAGGTGAGGGAATGTAGGTTCAAAGTAAGTCCACTCAGGAGGGTGGCGCCTCAAGGAATCATGCATCAAAGTTGAGACGGCAGTTCAGAATTTCGTGAACATTGTTTCATTTCGAAACGTTTCCTTTTAGCCGTTTCAAAAGAAAGCTGTCTGGCGGTGTCACTGTGCGGTTCGAGATGTCCTGAAATGACACGGTGACATTTAAAGCAACACTAATATGTGTAATTCTGGTGTACTTTGACATTAGGACATCTTGGGAACATCTGTCGCGCAGAATTACTTCATCTGGTTATTTCTCTCTCTCTCTGCCATCAATATTTACTCTCACTGGGTTATATTTTGTCTCATTCTGGTATGAGGATTTTAACCTCCTAAGTTAACTACATGTTTCCGGTTCACCTCTGTGATGTGCACCCCAGTCACTTATTTACTCACTCTCTCTCTCTCTCTCTCTCTCTCTCTCCCACCCTTGCAATTATATTTATCTCTGTCTCCATGTTACCCTTTGTTGTTTCAGAATGGTCCAAAGGGGTTTGATTTAAAAACGGTTTATTTGTTGTCTGCAGTCAACGGCATGGAGTAAGTTAATAAAAATATGCTTGGAAAGATCTGAACATGCATTATAGAAAACAGGAAGACAGCATTGACTGCCTGTGCATTTTTCTGTAGGATAAAGTGATGATATTTTATTATAGCGTTTTTTTAAGGTCTTAAAGATATAGATCAGCCAAAAATGAAAATTCTGTCATTATTTATTTACCCTCAAGTCATTCAAAACCTGTATATGAATCTTTTCTTCCCTGTGGAACACAAAATAAGATATTTTGAGAAATGTGTCAGTGGTTTTGTGTCCCTACAGTAAATGTCTATGGAGGCCAATGTTGTCAAGTCGTACAAGTTTGAAATGACATGAGGGCGAATGAATAATGAAAGATTATTCATTTTTGCGGGAAATATTTCTTGATTTTACGTGACCATTTTACCTTTCTACCCTTTAACCGCACAGCCTGTTGTTATTGTATATTGAAGTTATGTTTATAAACCTATGATAGGCATTTCTTCTCCACTATATATTGGCATACGTCTCACTGTTGATCATCACCACTAGAGAAGTTACTAAGAATAGATTTGGTGTTATGTATACGTGGGAGAACATATGTTAATGAGCACATGGTTCAACCTCTGAATGTGACTACATTACCCATCACTCTCTGCGGCAGCACAAGGATGATCAAATACATTAAAAAGCATCGATTATACACCTAGTGCACATCCTTTGCTCTGCGTTTTGCTATAATAGTCCTAAAAGCTTCCTGTCTTTCTTGCGAAAAAGACATTTTAAATTGCCCAGCGAGATTTTATTCCAACCGAATTCACTTGAGCGCCCGTTACATCCCAATTATGATTCCCGAACTCGTAAGAAATAAGCTCCCAAGAGGACAGTCTTTGTTTTTATATATGGTCTTATGTACTAACATTTACAGCATAATGCTAGCTCAATGTTCTCTTCTGTTTGAATATAGAAAAACAGAACCTAGATTACATCGCTAGTGACCCTCATCATGCTTTATTAAACACATCGACAGCACGCTGAAGTGCTAATGTCAATCATACAGATCTCTGGTTATGCTGCACGTCGGCGGCCTGCCGTCTCATTAAACTCAGTCTAACTGTGCCGTGCACACAGATGCTGGCTCCTGTTTGAATGACGGCGGTGGTAAAATCGGTGATGGTGTCACGTACTCTTCAAGCTGTGCGATCGCTGTCGCTGAAGCATGATATGGCACAAGCAATGGAGAAACGCTGTTTGTGTTCTGCTGCAGGCGGGATGTGTGAGCTCGTGTCAGTGTCAGCCACTATAATTCTTTTAATGACGACCTGTTGTGTTGTCCGTGAATCTTGGAAGGTGTTGGGAATGTCGGCCTCGCTCGTAGGGTTGTGAGAATACCAACATTTGAATGCCATAAAACGTTAAATGCAAAATAGATTGTCAAATTTCACAAGCCATATTTAATGTAGCAGCTGATATACGTTAGAACATCTTGATTTAGTTTCATTTTTATTTATTTGATCGGATAGTTTGCTAGATTTTACATTTTTGCAACTCAATCTCATTCGTAACTAATACATGCATTCGAATTCAATTCATGCGAATTTGCCACCTCGTAAAATTCTTACAAAGTTCTATGAGATCAGATTGGATTTGATCAGATTGGTGTATTCTAGATTGTCTTTTTTGCATGTAGCTGCGCGAATGCTGCTAATTAAATAAAAGTTTTTTTTACTACAAATAATAATAGTTCATTTTTATAATAAAATTATTTAAAAAAAAAATATTATTAAATGACAGTCCTTCCTAGAAGGGAAATCCTTCATACAACATCCTTCCTAGAAAAAGATAAATTTCCTACGCCAGACAGAAAGTAAACATTCAGTTTTATTACCTCCAGCGCGGTTAAGCCTATTGGTTATTGCTTAAGCCTGAGAAAGCGGGGTCATTTTAAAGAGGGATGGAGATTTTACTTTGTTGACATATGCAGATGGGCGCACACACATACTTGTCTCTTCGTTAGAGCGCTATCATTGATCCATGCATAAGAAGCCCATCTGCTGGGTCATAGCATTGTATTAACTCTCTGACTGATGATACCAAAAACCTTGCGTGGAGGGTTTCTTCTGTAGACACAGTCTGTTTGTGGCCTTTTTGCATGCGTGCTCAATTTAATTTCACATTCCAGGTCATATTTCATATCTTCATATCAATCACATTGCATATCAAACAATGACATTTATTGAATTTCTTAGGTATGTTTGTTGATACTTGCATCTTCCTGCTTTAGTTAGTAGGGTGTCAGTTTGCTTTGAGGTAGCTTTGAGATTGAGAAAACATCCAGAAAATGTTCAAATAAAGGCATGGTGCTAGGGGTGGTATGGGTCGTTGCTGGGGTGTTGCTATGCTGTTGCTAGAGTTTTAAAGGTTGCTGCTAGATCTTTGGTTATTGGCTCTAGTTAAAACATTACATAAAATGTAAACAGTTTTTTATGTTTTTTTTACAGAGATGGCGATAAAAATAATTACTAATTGCAACTTTTAAAGAATGCACCAAAAATTAATATAATATGCTGATCCTTCCTTTATTGTAAAACATAACGTTTCTATAAACTAACTTTACTAAACAGTTGTTTCGAAGAGTTTTTAACTGTTCAGAATTTGTCCCTTTTGCGCAGCTAAATAATGCAACATTTGTGCTTTGTCTTATTAATCCTAAATGTGAAACTGTCAGAGCCGTCACATTGGACAGGAGATAAACATCATGCCAAATCGAAATGTCATGAAATACCTCTCTTGCCATCCGTCATTGATCCTCTGATGAGGTTATGTGACTTACATCACAATCTTTGTGTTAAGAGAGACGTCGACCCTTCGCTCAGTGAGATCAGGGGCCTCTTGTTTTTGAGTTTTCCTCCTTCCATTCATCCTCCTGAGAACGAGGAGCTGATGAAGAGAGGAAAGTGGAATTCCAAACATGAGGAGCAATGTTTCTCTACCGTGACCGCAAACAAAAAGCCCTGCGCTCTGTGTGGCTAATGGGCTGTGCTGTATCTCGATTGTCTGAAGGAAACGCACAGTTTGTGCGCTCAAAGCCTGTGTCATTGCATCTGTTTTATTTATTGTCTGTATTTATTGTCTGTTATTGTAGTGTTTTCTTTCAAGAATTTGTTCTGTGTCGGCTCTCTAGTTTGCAGAAAGTATCATATGAAGACATTGGGCAACACAGAGATGCCAAATATGAAGAGTTTATTTTCTCTGAATGTTTATCATGTATTTTTATTTTGGATTCCAAATATTATAAATCAAACTGCAATTGGATTTTTTATATTAACAACGAAAAAATCCCTGATAAAAACATGACAATAATGATTTTTCAATGTATTTCATCTCTTTTCAGATAAACTCTTCATCTTTAGCTTTCCTTTATCGCCCATTGTTCATCGTTGTTAAAAATGACAAAAAGCTTTACTAAGACTTTTGACCTTGATCTACTTTTTTAATGTTTACAGTTACAGTTATAAAATGTATCAAAAATGTATAGTTTTCTCTTTCATTGTCTTTTTCGTTTTTTCTATTTTCATTAGTTCTCGATGGACCTGCGTAGTCGTGTTTTTTCAACATGTTAAGGTTTGTCCTGTCATGAAGTCCTGTCACGCAAACCCATTTTATTGTATGAACAATTAGTTCCCTCCCTGTTTTTGTTCATATAAAATGAATAATAAATCTTAGTATCGGTTCAGTGCAATTTAAAGTGCATACTAACTATCGTCTGTCATTTTTAACACTGACACTGTTTATGTTCTTCGAAAGTTATCCCCTGACGTCATGTGGCTGCGGTTTGAATCTGGTCGGCTGGACACGGGGGGGGGGGGGGGGGGGGAATTTTTGGCCCGCCTGCCTTATTCGAGTGCAGTTTTCAGTTATTCCCACGTGTCAGTTTTCTCAAGATTAATGGGGGCCCGATGCGCATTGCCTCCGGCGTCCCCCTCCCAGGGCTTCTCGTAGCCATTCATATTCATTTACAACCTGCGTGTGGCACTGCGGGAGCGAAGCCCGATTGACACGTGCACACACACACACGTACATAGCACGCTGCCACGAACAACTGGCGAGGTATTGTAGCAGAACACACACACACCGAGATCCTGAGATGGCATGCCAAAAGATGGCAGCCATTCAAGGAGATCGCATAAAACAAACCGAAAGATCTCACACTTTTGTTTGCCATCCCAGATTTGTTTTGCGCAAGGTTCCTCGTTTTCCTTCCCAAGTGTTAAATCAACAAGTGCGGTGCAGTCGTAACCGATTTTACACACAACCGTAGATCAAATCGTACTTTTATTGGTGAGCCAGATTTCTTAAGTCATTCATTCTAGGTGAACCCTCACACAAAAGAAATGAGATGAAGGCAGGACTTCTGGCAGGAAAGTGAACCTTTGCGGTTTCCCCGAGACTGAGATCAGGTTTGGTTTCAGATTCGATTTACACTCCAGCTACCCGTTATTGATGGACGGATTGATTCGAGCTCGTTCATAACAAAGCGGCTAAATGAATGAATCGGACGATATGATGAGATTCAGTAGAACCTGCTGTGGTTTCACGCACACACTCTTTATCTTATATTTGATTGTATAGGGCCATTATGAGCTCATCATTCCCCGCGGACAAGCCCCTGAAGACCAGACGGCCCGTAATGCATTTGATTTAATCCATCCGTAAGCGGCTGGAATGAATGAGACACATCATTAGTGGTCTATCAGGTTACCCGGCTGGTTTCTTTACACTTTCACAATACATCGTAGGCCTTTGATGGTTAGAGCGGGTGTTTGTGATCTCTACTTTGTTGCGAGATGCATGAGAGGCTGATACAGTTTGTGAAAGTTGTCTGTTGTCTTATGGAGAGGGGTTTGCATTCAAAGGCGAGAAAAGGGGGTTTGGGAACCGCTTGGTGTTTTTGGCAAGCTCACGTCTGTTATGACATTCTTCTCGCAACCACAAAATGACTACATTTCCTTCTTTTTTCCACTCGCTGGTTGTGTGGCTCATGTTTTCCCAGGCACTCCGCCTCCCCAGATGGGGGATGTGAGACATGGGCGGAGATGATCTTGCGTGTTTATGCACTTCTCGTAATGATGCTTTTGTGTGGTCACTCGTCTTTTTTCGTCCTTGCTTAAAGTATAAACAACATTTTATTTTCAAGCTACATTTGGCCTCATAAACGTCTTGCCGGCTAAAGTCTTGCACTAAACTGATCTGCTCTCCTCTGCTGTCAGGCTCGTCGTAAACAGCCGTAACTCAGACTTGGTTTGGGCCCTCTTCGCCCCGTTTTGCCATTGAAGTGCAGACGACACCAGGAATGTGGCATTGTGTAATTGTGTATAGCTGCTTTAAATGGCAATTTGAAGCTCTGGTGGCTCTGTAATTAGTGGTGCGGTCCCTTAGGAGCGGGCTTATCGTTTCCTTTGTAATTACACATCTGAATACAGCGGTGTGCATACATGCGGCAGGCCTTTCTTATCGCGTGCTGACGCGTCGGCCGTTTGGAGAGAGTCTCGATGCCGCTATGGTTTGCCCTGTGCCGCATGGCCATGACAAAGGATGCTAAAGCGTGGGGATGGAAGAATGTGGGCTTTAGAATCAGCTGCGGCGGGGTGATAGCGTTAACCAATGCGCTCTAGGGTTAGAGAAACGACTTCAGCCCTTCAAAGAGTCGTTTTTTAATGACGCCGGGGTATTACATTTGGCATTCAGACATTTTTAGAGGCCGAGACGTGATGAAATGTGCTTTTTAGTGGTGGGGCTGGGCTAGGTATTCCAAATGGTTCTGGCTAAACCAACATAGTATCAGTCTTTTGTAGTTTTTTTCACTTAAAGGGATAGCTCACCCAAAAATGTTTAATAGTGTCATCATTTACTCACCTTTGAGTTTTTCCCAATCTGTATACATTTCTTTGTTCGGATGAAAACAGAGAAAGATATTTGGAAGAATCCTTATAACCAGACAGATTTAGTCCCCCATTGACTATCATAGTAGCAAAAAATACAAAGGTAGTCAAAAGTGCACGGGAACGGTTTGCTGTCCTACTTTCTTTTAAATGTCGCCGTTTGTGTTCAACAGAACAGAAATATGATAAATAAATGTTTCCTACTATGGGAGTCAACGGGGGGCAAAATCTGTCTGGTTATCCCACGTTCTTCCAAATATCTTACTCTGTGTTCATCAGAACAAAGAAATGTATACAGATTTGGAACAACTCGAAGGGATAGTAAATGATGACAGAATTTTTGGGTGAAGTATCCCTTTAAAATATCTATTTTCTCTAGCCTACCAGAGGTTAAGATCGCAAATTTGGATCTTTGACCTCATAGCCACACAGTATACATCCTTATATTGTTTTCTATATATTAAATTTGTATATGAATCTTCTCAACTGCATTTCTTTGTATTATCTAAGCTCTGTTTTATCCAATCGTACCTTTAAAAGCGTTTCTCCCTCCGCCTTCAGGAATCGCTCATTTGTGGTGTCTTCACGTAAGAGCCCCTTTACATGCTGCAGTGGGTTAATGATTTAGTGTCTATTGTAATACAGAAAGAAGGCCTGGAGTAAAGAGAGAGAGAGAGAGAGAGAGGGTATGGGAGAAAAAGAGAGGGTAAAGAAATAGGTGTTTACGGGGAATGTGTGGATTAAAAGCCATAATGTTGATGGATTGTTTTAATTTGCTGGCCTGTGACCACACGAAGACGAAGATGCCAAACACTCCACTTTCTCTCACTCCCTCTACTGGCAGGAGGTGACACTGCACCTACATCCACTCCCTGTAGACATTACCAAATTCTCAAAATTGACCCCATGCTTAAGATGGAAGCTGCTTTATCTAAAATAATGTTTTTAAGGTCCCTGAGATGGTTTTATCTTGTGTTTGAAAGGTCAAGGTATAGCTCACAAAGCCCAGAGTGTGTTAAAGTTTGATCATTCTCTTACATTGAGTAGTTTGTAGTTGTGTACTTGGACCGTATTCTTCATTTTTTGGAAAGCAGCTGTTGTGTTTGGATACTCGTGTCCTTTCTAGGTTTCTTCAATGGCTTAATAAACAAGATCACCTTGCACATTGACTATTTATAGGTATGTTTTAGGTTAAATTATCACTTTGTTTCATTCTGTGAACAACTAACAATATTTCTCCCAAATTTCAAATAAAAAGATTGCTTCTATTTGCATTTATGTGCATAAAATGAAAACCGGAGAAACAAGAACAAATAACAGAAAAGCTATGTATTGTTTCAGACCTCAAATACTGCAAAGTTAATGCTCACTTTTAAGAAATATGTATTTAAGAAGTTCAAAAATATATTTTTCATGTCATGCTGCCAGTCTTTCACGTTGCTGTTGGATGACTTTGTCACTCCTTGGGTTTGATTTTGATGAAATTAAACAAATACTGGGCTGGAATGACCACAATACATCTAGAAATGAAATTTTTCTCCGCGCTTCAGTTTGTTGTAATAGAAAATAGCATGAAAGATTATGAGTTACAAATACTAAGTGATAAAAATACTCGCACAAGAGAACATCTTTCAGAAATGGTTTCTCTCATATCGGTAAAAGTTTTTTTCTTATCTGTTTTTCTAGCTGCAGATGGTGTTTAGAAAAGCATTCCTTGACTAGACCTTCCTAAATCACCTGCTAAAAACTCCCCTCTGTGCTGTCTCTGTCTAAACAACTGTTATCTTCAAATTCGTGTTTTATGTTGCCAGAAATTGGCAGAACATTGGGTAATATGCTTATATCACCCGACCACTGGCTTGCGGAACACCTGTGCTCCCTCACACCATTATTTTCCCATTATATTACTGTTAAACTTTACATACAGTATAATGTGCGTTAAAATGTATGCACGGAGGTGAGGGGGATGTTTAAAAGAACTATTATTATTAGAGATGCACCGACATATCCGTCAATAATCTGTATCGTCGATAAAAGCAATCTTTCATTCTATTGGAAGATATTTTCTGTGTCCTATTATTTAAAATTCATTTGTGCTCTTTATATAGAAAATGTTAAGAAACATCACCGGTGTGATTTTCTATATTAATAGTCATTATATGAATTAATAACATTCAGAAAGTGAAGAATGTTCATTTAATCTCAGTATATGTATCTGTATCGGCAGATGTCACTCTGTGGTATGTAGTAGAAATGTAGTATCATGCATTATTGTTATATTATTAGTGCTAACTCTTTATAATAAGGTTTTTATTTGCTAGCCATAGTTAAAGGATTACCTAACATGCACTATTATGTTGGCTTTAACTAACATTAACAAAGACTTTCTGAAAAACATTATCGCTCATTGTTAGCTAATGCATTCTCTAGTGTTAACAAGTGCAACCTCATTGCTGTGTTACCTAATCTCTCTGTTTGCTTTAGAAAATATGAGTTCCCACCCTTAGCATTTTTTTACTGGATCCCATACTGTGCAGTGAACTATATACTCTCGGCTCTCTCTGTCATCATTAAAGCCATGTATGTGTGCGTCAATGTGACCAGCAGGACACCGTACATACTGTAAGGTAATCATCAGTGACCCCTCGACCCCGTGCACCTGCACGCTGAGCGATTACTGCGACGCTGCATTAGTGACCCTTTGTGTCTGTAGCGAGGCTCGTGTGAGCATCTACACGCTCTCCGCCAGTCTCTCCAGTCTTTAATATAAACAGCGTTACGTTCACTAAATTACTGCTGTATGCCTGCTTGCGTTTACAGTATTGCGATGTAAGCGACATGTGCTGTCCATTGAAAACCTTCAAATGGTTTTATTATAAGTGTGGCTTTTTGGTGGACTTGTTACCATTTTTATCGCTTCCGATTTGCTTTGAATATCATTCTTAATCTATGGTTACTATAATGATACCATGGTAAATGTGTGCTTACTATGGTTTTAATGCAAACATTTGGTGTCAGTTCTCAAGTCTTTTTGAAGTTTCTGCCTACATAAGCCTCATTTTAGTCACTATGATGTTTCATTCGGTTGAATGTTGCCTGTAGATGCATATCGTCTAAAACTGTGTTTTGTGTGCTGGTTTATACACTTATAATTTAGGGCATTGCGGATCAAGCGGAATATACATGATATGCTTGTCACCAGTGTAGATCAGCGTGAAGTCATATACACACGTATATAAGGTCTTAAACATATGCTTGACGTATATGTTAGTTCACCCAGTTCGAACGCTTAACCGACCTGTAAATTCAAACTAGTCTAAACTGGTCAGGGATAGCTATTGTGACAAACATCTGCTCAGTATTTACACACATATTACTTGGAAGTTCGTTCCAAAGAATCATTTCTGTAAGTTTTCTGCCTGTCTGAGAATAGCAGAGTAAGGGTTTTGTTAAACTTATGATTTATTGTCTTATTTGCCTCTCACTTGTCTCATATCTCATTTTGCTGCAGGTGGTGTTTCTGTTTGGAAATAGCGTTCTGTTCTTAGACCTGCGTAGATCACCTGCAAAAACTCCCCACTGTTCTGCGTCTCTCTCTTCAACCGTTCAGTTAACGTGTGCGCACATATTATTAAACATATATATAAATATATACATACATTCGTGTGTGCATGCATGCATGTATGTGTGTGTGCATGTATGTTCATGCATAAATAAATATAAGTGTGTGTGTGCATATATGTACTGAAGTTAAATGTACAGTGTATATGCAGCATGAATATTTATGTGTGAGGGAGAAAGCGAAATGCTGAGGAATGAGCAAACTAACTTAAATCTAGGTCGTGCAACAATATGCCGAGCTACTGTTACGAATGCCCAAAGGAGACTGTGTGCGAGTGTTTTATCCCGTGTGTGTGTTGTTCTTTTCTCAGTGGAAGTGATAGATGCGTGTGATCATGAGTTTCTGCTGTGTATCAGGTCTATCTGTTCACGTGTGTGTGTGCGTTGAGATGCTGACGCTGCATTCTTCTCAAGCGTGTGCACACGAGCTGCGTGTTTGAATCATTTGAGTCTGCAGTAAGTGCATTTTTATGCAGCGCTTGAAGTAAGGGTTTTAGTATGTGCGTATTGCATTGTGATGTCATGTCTTGGGTGTTTAGAACCATGAGGCCTGTGGTATTTGCGGTGTAGCTGTTGACTTAGAGTAGAGGGCATATTAAAATGTTTAACCTTTATTTGTTTTTGAAGAAGTATCATCAAGTTTCTCATTGGAATGGATGAAGTGTGGGCTGTTAGATGGCAACGTTTATTCAAAGAACAAAAAGAGAAATAAAAAGGTGTGGCACATTTTCCTTTCCGATTTAGGGCTCGTTTTGTAAATGAATCAACTGCTAACTGAGAGAAATCACTTTCTACAGATGTTATCGTGGAGGAAACGTTCATTTAAGGGGTCTGTCCTGGGGTGGACGTTGGAGAAACCTAACGCTAACTATTTAGCGTTGTAGCCATTTCCTGAGATGACTCTTTGTAGTCTTGCGTGCTTGTTTACGGCCCCTGGCGTTGCACGCCGCATAGATGTTCTCTGGAGTCCATGAGATTCTATTTGGCGTCGGTCAGCGGCGCAGAATGTCGATGTTGATAATGTTTCCGTGAAAAATATGTGCGGCTGAGTGGAATGCTGTAAACGGATAAGCGTCTTTGAAATGCGCTTGTTTCCGCCGAGGGTCTGCTTGGAAGGTTAAGTGTTTCTATGTGCATTGACATTTACTTCAGAAGAGCAACTTAATCGGCAACACACTCACCCACATACACACACACTTAGAGGTGCACATAAACATTTCATCTTAAATCGGTTTATGAGCCAAACAGAAGATTGAATAAACCTCTTCGGGTTTAAAGATGACCACTCGTGTCTTTGCATACGTAGAGGTATAAGTGATGAATTGTTTAGTAATGTATATGCAAAACTCATCTGCGTACATCTCGGAGTGACATTTCTTTTCTTGAGGGTTCAATTCAAAACCTTCTTTCTCTGGATAGGAAATGGATTGTGGTGTTTTTATTGCCAATTCGCCTAAAAGTAAAGTGCTTTTTTACCATTTGATAACCCCTAAAGACTAAGCGATCCAGCTTTGTCTTCTTTTTACGACTTTGTGTTGGATTTTATTTGAGTTAGCTCCTAGCCAGCGAAACAGATCAAATCTAGTTTGACTCGTAACTGCTTTCAAAACGAGAATTGGAACCGGTATACACCGGTTTGAACGTTCAGTTGACACGTGTGCTTTAAAACGTTTAAACTTTACTTCAGTTCGCCGTACCATCAGTCTTAGGACTTTCTGAATGCAGTTCTCTGCTTCCTATGGTGAGCTCTTCCATGAGATGGCTTCCCTGGGATTATTTTGACCCGCTTCGCCCTCCGCAGATTGTATCTCGCAACTCTCTCTAGGTTTAAAGCGGCGGCAGGTAGCTCGTCTCCGCGGAGGCTGTCCTCAAGTGATGTTTCTCCTCCGAGCTCAAAGCCAGTGTTTTTTGTGTGCTCAGGTATGTCAGATTGTCTTGCAGGGGTGAGATCGGGAGACCGGCACGCTCTCCTTCTTTGCTTTGAAGTGTCAAGCGCGCCGGCGTCCTTATGAGGGAGTATTTGTTTGGCTTTGTCAGTATTATTGGCTCACTCCATTGTTGAGGCTGGCATTTCGTTGACACGCGCTGAGAGGCGCTATTGAAGATTACGGAGCCGTGTTAAAGAGCTGCGTTTGTTGCGTGCCGCGTGACTTATGCCATCGAGCGAGAAGGTGGAATAGAGTTTGTCGGAATGTTTTGAGTGCGGTTCTTCTAAGCACCAGGAGACTGCACCATTGTTAGTACCCTAAAAATGCGGCTTGTCATGCTCTGTTTGCAGCACTGACCCCCATTCTGCAGTCTTTCTAACTTCTGGTTGTGTGTGCAATCGTGGGGGGGTGTTCACCCATAAATGAGCATCTGTTCATGACACATTTACTTAGCTCTGTATGAAAGACTGGACTTTATTGGAATACATACTGTAGACATTTAATCCTAAAAAGCATTGGAGCTGTTATGCTTCAATCAGACGAAACGTTATTTTTTCATCAGTACTAATAATAAAAATGCATAATTTGATAGTTGTATTATATTTATCATTATATTTAATGTATTATAGTAGATTGTATTTTTATTATTTAATTAGATTCAAAATGTTTTTATAACCACATATAGTATATACTTATACTACCGATACTATGATAAACTATAGTAACAATAGTAAGACTATTAATATAGTAATATATATTACAATATTTTGTTGTATTTTTTACTAATGAAAAATTCTTATATGACTATTTGAAGTTTTTTGGTAGCTTTATGCCCTTACAGAAAAGTTTACCATGGACCACTTGAAAAGGTAAGCAATGCTTGTCCAGAAGAACTTCCTGTTTCAGGAACCTCAATATAAAATACAACCAACCAAATCAAATTGTTAGACGAATATCTTTATGATTTAATTATATAAGATTAAATAAAACTGGAAGTGCATCTGGTCCAGTGTTTACATCTTGAGAAGGGGTCTATACTGTCAGTTTTATTCGTTAACCATTTGAATAAGCATTTTTCAGTCTACAAATACTACGGTTGATCTGTGGTTACTGTAGCGAATTAATTCATTAGTTCATTTGTGGTTACCATGGTTATCACCATAGTTTTCTTAATTAATTTGTACTTGACCATTGTACATTTTTGTAAGGAAACATACTTTGTGTAAAAAGAAATGAAGGCATATGCTGTCATTTGTGCTGAACCCTGAAAGAACCTCCGTAACATCACCCTTTTTTCGCTCGTAATAATGCAGTTGATGAAGCTGTGTCATTTACGCTCACAAAATGCTGTTTGGAGCCCCCATTTAGCATTCTGAGATGATGTATAGTCAGACGCAATCTGTAGTTAAAGAAATAATCGCTTTGGGCTTCTCTAATGACTATTGGTATTGCAGCGCTATGCTAAGCTTCATAGCATCCCATTTATTCGGCGTTTTCCTCCGCAGTTCATTCTTGTCAGAGGTTGGAGTGTATGAGAAGTGGCCCGGCAGTTTCGGGCGCGCAGCTCGTGACAAATGGAGATGACTTAGGAGTTGCTTTCATACTCACCGCAGGGCAAACTCCCATTTTTTCCAGCTAGTTTTAACCGTGCAGTCTGTCTTGCTTGACTGCCGGTGTGTGTCTGTTGTGTCAAGAGGACCTGAAGGAGAGAGGTCTGAGAGAGAAAGATAGAGCGAGCGGAAGGCGGAAAGACTGCGAGTAGGAAAATAGAAATGAAATTCCTCGCAATGCTCCAAGGAGCCTCCGAACCCGGGGCCAAATCAGATATTGCAGGGGAAGTGGAACGAACCGGTGGGGTAGCGAGGCAGAATGAGCCGGAGCCGCTATCTATCGCACGGCCTGTCATAATGAAAACGTTTATGATTGGGGTTGTGAAAACAGGAGCTTTAGGCCAACCGTCTGGAGACCTGTTTGATTGGCCCGTGCTCCCTTTGCCAGCTAGCGTTGGCGTTCTGAGGCCGCCTAGTTCTCAATACCCACGAGGTACGCTTGTTTTCCCGCAAAGCCCATCTGGGCCAGTGAGTATATTTTGTCTGTACCACACAACAAAGTTCTCCCTCGATGAAGGCTTTGTATCTCTTCGTGGCTTCAGGATTGTGACCTGCGGCTTTTAATGCGCAAGTTTTGTTTTTGCATCTGCCACGAAGAAGATTAGCAAAACGGGACGGTTGAGCTGCTTTTAATTGATGTGTCTCTGTGTAAAAGCATCTGGTGGGGCAAATGGTTTGGTTATTAAGAAGGGTACGATGCTTTTGAACAAAAGGTTAAAGCACAGATGATTTGGAGCTCTGTTGAGGCTATACTTGTCAGATTCGTGGCTCGCTGGGAATTGATGCTCAGGAGGTAAATATCGCTATAGCTACCTTTCAACAGGTGACACTTAAACTTTTAAATGAAGGAAATCAATACCAATTTGGACTCCACAGCAAATAGTTTTTGTTATTGAACATTTCTTTATTTAACTATTTTAAAGCTGAATTTAGAAACATTTGGTTTATTATTAATAAAAATACACAAAGTGTCACAACAAATTTAAATTCACATTGGCTCTTAATATAACATCACATTGGCTCTTAATATAACATCACATTGGCTCTTAATATAACATCACATTGGCTCTTAATATAACATCACATTGGCTCTTAATATAACATCACATTGGCTCTTAATATAACATCACATTGGTTCTTAATATAACATCACATTGGCTCTTAATATAACATCACATTGGCTCTTAATATAACATCACATTGGCTCTTAATATAACATCACTTTGGCTCTTAATATAACATCACATTGGCTCTTAATGTAACATCACATTGGCTCTTAATGTAACATCACATTGGCTCTTAATGTAACATCACATTGGCTCTTAATGTAACATCACATTGGCTCTTAATGTAACATCACATTGGCTCTTAATATAACATCACATTGGCTCTTAATATAACATCACATTGGCTCTTAATATAACATCACATTGGCTCTTAATATAACATCACATTGGCTCTTAATATAACATCACATTGGCTCTTAATATAACATCACATTGGCTCTTAATATAACATCACATTGGCTCTTAATATAACATCACATTGGCTCTTAATATAACATCACATTGGCTCTTAATATAAGTTACGAGTGTTGCTTTCCTAGGCACTGATGCATATTTGCACCTTTGGTAATGGCCGTGTATGAGAAGTCTGATGCTGGATCGCACGATCATGTCCTTTCCCATTGTACAGCTTTACTTCTCTGTACAAACCAGAGACTCACGCACAACTACAACAAAACATGCCCTCATTAAGAAAACAAACACATTTAAGAATATATGTAAATATCTGTCAAACAAATATCAATGCAGTACGCATTAAAATAAATGCGATGATGTTATGATCTATATTTAATACAAAGCATCTTGCAGATTGTGCAAGGAGGATATGAACTTATGAGTTCAATAGTACACACGAGGGCTGAAAAACAGATTATATACAAATGAAACCGTACTAATACTGTAGTATTGTTTTATATGATTATACATTCAGTTTGATCTGGCACATACGTCTTATTTTCCATCTTCACCTATGTCCTATTTTTACACTCTTCTTGTTATTCGCAGCGCTGAGCCTGTTCGCAATCTTCATTGCGCAAGGCGCTTCAGCGCGTCCCAGGAGTGTTCCTCAGGTTCCTTCCAGGCTTGGCTAGGTTCCTCTCTGGGGAGCAGCTGGGACGGACAGTGGCAGCCGCGTGTCGGGCCAGCGTGGGCCTTCTATCTCATTAATTAGCCAGTGATTGTGCTCAATCACATGCAGATCTTTACTTCAAGGGCTGCATATCAAAGGCAGGAATCTGGCGGCTGGTTTATTATTCACGGGGAGACCTAGTTATGTCAAGAGCACGCAAGTGGAGCTTGTTGCAACAGCGGGGGTGAGTGGCAAAGGAGATGCTCTACCCATGGAGAGCCTGAAAGATTAAAAAGGGTGGAGGCTGAGACGTGCCTGCCGCTCTCCGGGGACCCGGCGTCGACTCCCTCTCTTCCCTTATTATTTCCTCCCTTCTATCGCTCTCCGTCTTTCCCCTTATCATTTAGTCAACGAGATACGATGCCACAAAGACCGAACAGATGCGACATTGATCCGTGGCATCTCCAGCTGGATCGCGGCGCTGGTTTATTCAAGCCCTTCGAGCGTGCAAAGACCAACCCTGTTCCTGTTTCCCTGTCTTATTAATGACAGAGCTCTCCGGGGAGCGGGCACCAGGACCCGGGGAGCCGAGCGGTGGCGTGCCATCATTGTGCCCGCTGGGACTGTCTGTCCACGCCTGCTCCGTCTTGGCCGACTTCCTGTTGCGAGAGCAGCGGCATGGCAGAGAAAGATGATTAATTTCACAGAGTAATCTGTCATGCTGATCACGCCCAATGAGTTTCTTAGTACCAGGTTCTGTTCGTGCCGGCACAAGACGCAGACTTGTGAAGTCAGCAGGTGCCATGGGAGGCTTTGGATACCCTCCAGAAAAGGGTCAAAGAGACTCGAGATGCTCGCAGTAAGCGGCTGTCCCTGCATGTGTTTCAGGGCCTTCGGTGGGTAAAAGAACATTGTTTGTAGAGGACGTTTGGATTTGGGTACATTGACTGTGACAAAATCCATAAAGAACGTAATAAAAACTGGCTAAGGGTGCACACGACAATTACACAGATTTAATGACATTTCATTGTCTTCTATGGGAGCTTTTAATTTGATCTGAGTGACCAAATTAGAATGCATTTTTGGCCTGGAGGTCGAGCTCTGTTGATACCAAGATGCGGAATACCCAGCATGCCTCTGTCCTGCATGTCAACTCAGCATCCTTTATTGATCATATGTGTTGATGTCGAGACGCGATCAGTCCGAAAGCGACCTCATGGTCCGCACATTATCCGTGGCTGAGAGGGCACTAATGAAATTGGTTTCAGTCTCATCTGGAAAGTGCCCTCCTGTTTGATTTAATTAGCCAAATCTCCCCGTCCAGTCTGGACTAAAATGATTTTCAAAAGCCGAGAGCCGATGGATTGGATTGTGTAGAAACACAACTCCTCTCAATGGTTGACATAACCAAAACTTGCGCAGTAACAATCTGAAATATAAAGCTGCTTTTTTTCCCCCTTAAAAATTTGCATCACAACGCAATCTCTTTAATATCTCCTGCACTTCATCATTGAACCGACTGTTGACCTCCATGATGTCATAAGGTCACATACAAACTAAGTGCTTAACACAGACGTTGACAAGATTGAAAAAGCCAGGCACGTTTCAATTTGCTCTGAAGTCATCAGACGTGACCCCTGGATGAACCCTGCTCGACCTTAATTATGGTTCATCCATAGAACCCGCATTAAGAAAGACTGCAGGGCTCTCCTTTTTAATTTATAGGTTCCCATTTCAGGTTATTACCAGACGCGCTCATTATACATGGTCTGCAGTGGGGACAGACGCCTCAGGAGGCGAGAGATTGTCCCGTCTGTCCTGGGAGGACAGAAATTGTGCAGTGACTTATTATAATGGGACCATAAACATATGAGGATAATGTAAGGAGCAATCACGGATCACATTCGTCTAACAGTACTGTGTGAGTTTAATGTTTGTTTTTGAGTGAATCATTTCAGTACAGCACATTTGAATTTGGCTGTTTTTTATGGAGATGGCATATTTATCAGTGTTGAAATGCTTTTATCTGTTCGAGCTTAATGTGCATGGAAACATTTAAGTAAGCCATTTGCAGGCTGATTTTTTAATAGTGTTGAGCGGTCTTGTCTTGTGTGTTTTCTGACTCGGCCAATGGCTCATCGAAAATCTTGTCAAAGGAGCTTTTTTAAAATAAACATAAGCAACACTGCATTTAGACGTATTATCTAATTAAATAATTCATATCAGAAAAAAATCACATGTATTTTATGAATGCAAAAAGGAATTTCTCAGTGTTTTTGTTTTCAGTACAAATATCTAAAACAGGGGTTCTCAAACTGGGAGCCCCAAGATGGATCCAGGAGGACCACAGATTTTGTAGCGTTTAATGAAATGTAGAAATTTATATTAGACGATGTACAAACAAACATCAGAAAAATAAGACCACCAACCAAAAGAATCGATGTTCCAGCATTTTATAACAGAATTTGAAGTTTAAGATTCTAAGTCTTTATATGGGGGTGCACTCTACACAAAGGGGTCTTACAACGAAAAAAAATAAATATTTAACAGTTAAAGTAGGCAATGCTTAAAACAGGCATAACATTTCTGCCAATGATGTAAGAAAAATATATTACAGTAAAGTAAAAACTTTATTATAAAAATATACATACTTACCCCATTTGCAAATATTATGGCTTATTTTAAGCGTGAACTCACTTACCTGTTATTTTACCTAATAGGTGATTTTGCTTCTCAAATAAATATCATGATATTAAGAATTTTGTGGTATGTGTTTTGAAGTCTACTGCGGTGGCTGATTTTCTATTCATTTAATTATAAATAAGTGAAAAACTACCTGCCAGTATGGTAGGACAAAATACACTGAAATGAAAAAACTTTCTCTTAAAATTAGATTAGACTTGATTAGAAAACTTAATGGCTGCATTACCTGTTTGACAACCAGTGGCAGACAGAGATTTCGATCATAAGAGGTGGGATCATTCTTTGACTAACATATGTGCTGCCATGTTGCTCTTTGACTAACATATGTGCTGCCGTGTTGCTCTTTGACCCCAGGAAGTGATTCAGCAGCACAATCGTGGTATCTACCATAGGGACAACAGCAATAACCAGCAGGCTGCTTGAGTGTGCTGGGATTCATCTGCAGTCTGTCGGGAGATCTGAATTTGTTGTTGTTTTTTTCACCTCCCAACTTTATCTCTCATGGCACCTTCGTAAGAGAACGGAGAGGAGACGCTGTAGATTTCTGTAGCTCCTCGTTCTCCTTCCTGTTAAGGGAACGAGGGCCATCTGCCAAGAATCTGCTGTCTGATGAGTCGCTGGACGATTACGGCTCTGAAAGAGGGAGGAGCAATGCAGATGGCAGGTTTTGCTCACCCTTGAAGAACAATTACGTTATGTTCGTAGTTTCACACTGCAGGGAAACTGTCAGATTACCTGCATTTGAGTGTTGTTAGGTTCTACATCTTCCCCTTGTTAAAAACAGACAATAAAGCACAGCATAGCAGTGGCTGGTTTGCTTAGATTTGTATTCCTGCTCATGCAGGTACAGTATACTATCTCCCCGTCACACGTTCTCTGTGAATCTGCACAGACGCAGGGGAAGATGCTTTCTCTCTCTCTGCTCGCGTCCCGTTGCAGGAACTTCAGCATTACTTGGCATTGTTTCCAGAAGGACTGTCCTTGAGCTGTTATCTGCCACTACCTCATAATGAACCGCGTCCTGTGGGAGTAATGCTCAATGAAGTGATGGAGAGGATGACAGACAACAGACTCCAACTCACAGACAGCTTTGCATTGTCATCGTTCTCTATCATCCATCTGGCTTAAGTTACAGCTTAAGCACATTGCTTATTTATGATGTAATACTGAATATTTCGGCGACAACCATTACACTTAGTTAAAAGGTTAACTTGTTATCTACTAGGGGTGTTAAACGATTAATCGCGATCAATTTCATTCAGAATAAGTGGTTGTGTTAACAAAATATGTACTGAATATTATTATAAATATATGCATTAAGTATACACAAACTTTTAGTGTGAAGGCGATTAATCGCAATTAGTCGGTTGACAGCCTTATTATCTGCATATGCAAAGGTATAAATAGTTTTTATTATATTTCACAAGTACGTTGTGCATTTCAGAAAACCATAATTTCTATTTACGGGAGGCGATGGAAGTTTGACACCTTAATGCTGTAAACGGAAATGCAACCATTTCAAGTTTCCCGATTTGTCTTTTGTTTCCAAATCTGAAGGCTGTTAATGAATGAAGATATCATGCAACTACACTTCACGTGCTTTTGTGCCTCAAGTCTCATCTTAAGAACAAAAAGTGCAACCTAATGAAGTTTCAATGTAGGTACGAACTTCGTAAATAGCACAGCTAGGAAGATCTTATGAACGGCTGGTGCAGGGCTACCCTTGGGAAGGATGTAACCCATGTGCCTATTGTTTATTTTATTTCCTCTGTATATGTGTCACATCGCACAGCTTCAGGTTTTAGTTACAGAACTGCTGATTAAGTTCTCCGCTATATCTATTTTCAGATGTTCGATGTAATTTTAGTTGCCTTGATCCGCCTGCGAGGTTTGACCCAAATAGGCCAAGCTGTCTAGTCCCAGGTGTGGGCGACTCAAAAGTTTGTGCAGCTCTTTCGCTTCATGATTTGAAGCTCTGCGAGGAAACCAAACAGAATTACTGGCTTTCATAAGTGGGTCGGCTGGTTCTGCTGGTTTACTCTGGTGTACTTCGGGCTCTCTCTTCATTAGCGGTAAGGTGGTGTCAGAGGGCCCAGGTAATGCGCTCCCATGACGCTCTGAGAAGGGGACGGTCATTAATCAGCAGGACAGACGGCACTGGAACCGGAGCACATCATTAGGACCTGAAACGTGAAGGTCTGCATCAATATGGACAGAGAGCGGGCTGGGGTTCCTGGCGATGTTAGGGTGGGCTGAACTGAGGTCAGGAAGGCTGCTTTTATATTATTGACCATGATCCATTTTTTAGCAGCAGCGCAGTTGCCACCCCATTTGCAGATATTTTTGCTTGCTTTATTTTTATATAGAAAACAAGACTTAACATCGTATGTCATTTTACATTTTGCTTCAAGTAAATGTAATATTTGCATAAGCAAAATGACCAAAGATATTAAGTCTTCTTTTTTTTTTTAAGTACACTAAATGCATCTTGATATTTGTCCTGGAAAACAGAAATACGAAGTAATGCAACCATTTATACATTTATTGTAGCGTACAATTGACACATCCCTCTTTTGAAACCCACAACCTCGAAGCATAAATAAAGGCACAC
This sequence comes from Barbatula barbatula, assembly GCF_947034865.1. Taxonomy (NCBI): domain Eukaryota; kingdom Metazoa; phylum Chordata; class Actinopteri; order Cypriniformes; family Nemacheilidae; genus Barbatula; species Barbatula barbatula. The sequence continues at coordinate 3,989,821 of NC_136780.1, read as the reverse complement.
TATGGTCACATCTTTGTGCCTAGTGGCGTCACATAGACAGGTGAACTTTTAGGATACATATTTAAGATATCTTTAAGATAACTGTGTTTGTCTGTCATTAAGAAAATCACTTTTAAAATCAACTTTTAAATCGTTGTATTGTGGAATTGTGTAAAAGGAAGTGACCGCTTTGATGTTGCAGTGTGAATATAACATGGAGCCCCAGAGGAAATCATTGTGTTCTGGAACTATAGACTTTGGTGGATGGTTGAGAATGCATTCACACTTCTATAACAGGAACTGAAATGGTTCTGCCTCAATTTCAAACTCATGAATCATACGCAGTATATTGTGTATCTGTTGGCAACAAAAACTTTAATCTGATATGTTATGTGGCTCTCATAAGTCTCCTTAATCAATCAGCCAGGCTGTGCCAGACTGGGGAAGGTCAAGCTGTGTTGTGGAGGTTAACAACCAACTCTATATTTAACGTGACTAGGGTTATGTTTTACATAGCCTCAGACGTCACGGACCGTTAGCTAAACGTCTGACGTACAAGGCACACTTTTCTGGAAACCCTTACGAACGTTAGAAGTCATCGGATTACTTGAATTTCACAGGATTTCCGGTAGACCCGCGTGTCGCGTTCTTAAGCCGTCCACCTGGAAACAACACAAAGCCGTCTGATGTAAGTAGTAAGCTGTCGTGTTTACAATGGTTGCTATAAGAATTCATCACGATCGATTCAACTCTTAATTCTTAAAGGTTTGGAAGGTTCACGGCATAAACGTATTATTATTTTGTCGCTGTCAACGTTTGACACTTGAAGGTACAACGGTCTGTTACTGTGGGGACATTTCCACGCCTCTAAACATGACGCGGCACACAACAAAACATGATTGGTTGCTTTCCTGTCAGTCATATGGCCTCTTGGGCCTTTGGTCTGGCTAAGCGAGACTATGTTTTACATAACCAGCTAATGGGAAAAACACACGAAAGTGTTAACCTAATAAACCGTATAGTATTGCTGTGTGATTTACACATTTTTTGTCATCCGAGGGTCTCCCGATTTGAAGCATGGTGCCTTGTGGTAAACAATATATTACTGTGTGTGTTTCAGATCTTGGTGAACTCCATTACCCAGCCTGCACTTCTATACGAGAACGTGGCGGTGAGCGAAGGGAACCCAATTTTGAGGGACATGCTTTTCAGCCCTGACCATCAATATATCTACACGCTCACAGATAAAGAGGTAAGACTTTGGGGATTGTACTATTTTGGCTTTGATAGTCGATGTGTTTTATTTGCCTAGAATGTTCTGAGAGACCCACAGACAAGCAGTTTGGTTCGGCCACGCACCTGGATATCCCCATAGACTCGGAAGAAAACACGCAATGAATGACACGCTTTTCTGAACACCGTCCTTAAATCCTTTGTGTTGATTTATTTTAATTATTTCGTGTGACATTACCATTGCTTTTAACTCAGAATATTACCTTGACAAACAGAAATAGCTTCTTTTTACTCTGTGCTTGGACGCCTACCCGTTCTTATACACGTCTGGATATAGAAAATGTTACTCAGATCTGTTGGCATGCATTTTTCCACATCCTTTTTTTTATTCTGTGTGTGTGAAAGAGAAAAGAAATGCGGTGCCTCCCCTGATTGCCTGCATGTGATATTAGACACTGTGTGTCAGCCCGCATCCCACTTTTCCACACGTCCACATGCACACACACGCATGCACGGTGCCTCTGGTAATTCACCACTTATCAGAGAAAATTGAGGAAGGGCCTCTCTGATCTTTTCTGATGGAAAAGAAAGCGTCCAAACCCCATCCGAACCCCCCGCCTTATTCTCTCAGACGGAGAGCTTGAGAATTTCTCATCTTTTTCTCCTTCCATCTCGCTCCTTCTTTTGTTTTCCTCTCGCCTCTTTCATGTTCTCCTCACTTAGGGCTGATTGGAGTGCTTCCTGTCTTCCTCTCATTAAAGGGCATTTCCTTCATCACCATAACCCCGCTCGCTCCACGCCGGCCCACGCCGCCTGTGATTGGAGCGTCGCATCGGAGCCTTAAATCCCAACCCACGCCATTTATTCTGCCTTTTAATGTCAGAGATTAAGAGAGAATAAATGTGACAGAATCAATGCAAACATCTGAATAATTTAGCATGTGTTTTTCAAATGTTTCCGCCGGGAGAAATTACAGACAGCTTTTAGAGCCGAGATACGGCTGGGGGTGCGTGGGGAAAATAGACCTTCATGGAAGTTCATGTTGATGGCACACAGTTGGGTTCTCGCTGATGGGAGCGGAGCGTCGCTCTCTGACTGCACTCTGCCCTGCCACAGGTGTTCATGATAAAGCCAGATGAGCGCACATTAGTCCTACATTATTCTAAATATCTTCTTGTGTGTTCAACAGAACACAGACATTTATACAGATTTGAAACGACGTGTGCTTCAGTACTTACTATAGCAAATTTTATTAAACTGTAGTAAATTACAATGCAAACCACTTTGTCAATGTATACTACAGCATTTTGTGATATTAACTCAACTGAATTGATCAACTGTAGTGTACATAGTGGTATACTTAAATATTTACTATAGTAAGTGTGAAAACACTATATTACTACAGTTTACTAAAGTAAATACTGATATAAATAATGAATAATTTTTTTCGTTTCACTTAAGTAAACATGTACTCATCCTTCAATGAGAACCGTAATTGTCATGAAAATTATGTCATGAAGCACAAAATGTCACGGCCTTCGATCTCATCAATTCCATTATGTCCATTATTGTGTTACTTTCTTGAATTTTGTAAAAATAGCTGTATCTTTAAAGACTTTAATGTATTATAAACGTGACTTTTTAAATTGGATAGCAACTTAATTTTATTCAGAAGAACATGCAAGTAATTGTAAGATATTTGGAAGAATGTTGGTAACCGAACAACGGCGTGACCCATTGACTTGAATTGCTTTGGTTTCTAATACAAATAAGTGATTGGGTACCACTGTTTTTCAGTTACCAACATTCTCAAAATAACTCTAACTGTTAGCGTTTCATTTTATTGTTGTGTAAACTATCTAATATTTCTGTAACGCTTTTCCTGCTATTTAGATTTTTCCGGTTCCACAGAATCAAACCTTCTCGAGAGGCATGTGCACAGGCTCCGAGTTCAAATCAACATACAGCGAGAAAACATCCGGTCTTAAGGGAGCTAACCCTGTGTCACACTCTAATTTACAAACCAAGCTCGGCCTTTGACCCTAAGCCGCACCCTGACCCTAAGCTCTAAGAACTACACTAGTGCTTTAATACTCAATACAACAGTTACACTGCCTCCTCTGTGAATTAATCCAACATAATGGTTCCCCAACCAACCAACCGCGCACACCTGCTCACACGCACAAAAACATCTCAGCCGCCTTAACTCTCTGATCCATCAGCGATTGGAGATAATTGTTTTTAATGTATCCGTGTCTTTTGAGAGAAGATGTTCTGTAATTGGTATAGATGGGTTTTGTATGAGCGCCGCGCTGTGTAGATTGCATGTTGAGAGGCCAGGTTTGATAACCTCTCAACACATTAACTTACCGGAGAGGAATGTTAGGGTAACGCTCTTTAAATGAAGCCGCTTCTCTCTGTGTATTCGCTCAGTGCTCGGACTAATATTGATTTAAGCGAGGCTGTAAATGGCTTTGTTAGAGAGCAAAGATTTTATAGAGGAAAGAAATATTAAACTGATACACAAATGAGAGGAAGGAAGTGCTTTACTTACAGGAAGCACGATGGTCACACAGGGAGATGAACTCCCTCTGTCTTTCTCTCATACTGTATGTGTCTCTGGACGATGAGTGTCATTGTAATGGAGATGAGAGTCTTGTTGCTGTGGTCAGCGTGTGGGTGAGAATGTTATACCCCGAGGTTTTGATTATTGCCTTGGAAGGACGACAGACAGACAGACAAAAGCAAGATATGTAAATGTGGTTCATCTACGTTCATATAAAAAACATTAGTACACAGTACTCTAGTGTACTGTAGTATATTAATACACTAGACATTTCTATACATTGGTAAAGAGATAGTTCACCCAAAGACGGACATTCTGGTTTCATTTACTCACAATTTACATTTTTTCCGAACCTTTATAATGTTTTTGTTCCGTTGAACATAAAGATAGTTGGAAGAATGTTAGAAACTGACAGTTCTGGTACATCATTATCTTAAAGGAGCTGTTCCCCTTGATGCCAATTTTCTAACTTTAGTTAGTGTGTAATGTTGCTGTTAGAGCATAAATAATATCTGCAAAAGGATAAAGCTCAAAGTTCAGTGCCAAGCCAGATATTGTCTTTAAGAGAATTCGCTTTTCAAGGACTACAGAGAACAGCAAGAATCGGACTAGAGCCCTTTACTTCCCGGGTAAATTATGTCACTATTCCGAGTTTTTGAATAACCACAGACAGCTACACATATTCTAAGATAACCAATGATCGAACAACAGCTTCCATGACTTTAACATCGGCTGTGAAAGCTGTTCTGTGTAATACACTGATATATGTGTGTGTGTGTGTGTGTGAGCGCATACCATTAAACACTACAAGTATCAGTCACGTTTGTTGCAGAAAGCATGGAGTTTACTACTTTGAAGTGTGAGTAATAGTATCAGAAACCAGTTTTCCCAATTGTTGAATTCAAGTCCCCTCCAAATTATTCCCAGTTATATATTCTGGATTTACCCTGCAACACATCACATTACAAAAGGGATTTTGCTGTAAAGTGCGTCCAGTGGAAATGCATGCTGGTTAATTCCGTGCACCTGCTGTATTTTATTCTGCTGGTGATGCTCGAGTGGGTTTGGACATATAGCGCGAGGTGAATGAGTTTCACAGAGCGCTCTCTTTCCATCTCCAACCGCTGCACCCAAACACCCAGAGGAGCGAGAAGAAAGAGAGAAGTGGAAATTAATTGGTTTGAAGCAATTTGTTCGGTCTTCTTTCCTTCATCTATCTTTTCTTTCTGTCCTTTCTTTTAAGTGCTCCTCCTCCAGTGGAGGAAGGAGTCAATGGGAGAGATGGCCCAGGGGTCAATTTCTTTCAAATAGCAGCTACTCCTCGCTCTCTCTACCTCTGTCCCTCTCTCTTTGAGAACCAACAGCAGTCGTATGAGATAGATTGTCATTGGATAACTCCGGCTTCCGTGAAGCTGTCTTTCATTCATTTTTCTTTCCTCGCATTCACTTTTTTCCCTGTTTATCGTAATCGGAGGCATCTCGCCATCTTTCTTGTCAACAGCGCTGGCTAACAAGGCTCCGTCGCCGTCTTTAGTCTGTCGCACGTTTTTTTTCAGGTTTTATTATGCTTGAGGGGCGGACGAGCTGTATAAAAAAAGCCCACGGCGTTCTCTCATAAAAGAACGAGAGATGTTATTGTTCCCTTATTTCCAATCCACCAAACAGAAATTTTCGAGACAATCCGTAAACACAATCACACAATAATCCGGCGTTCCGATCCGCCCCACATTTTAATATGTGGGCTTCCGTACCTCAGGCTTAAGGAGATATGGCACGGCATTAGACTAGAGACAAAGGCTGTAATGTTCAGACATATCGCTGTTATTTCTCTCGTTTTTCACAGATGTGGGGGAAGACGTCCGCCTGTCGCGCCTTTCATGTTTTTCCTCATTTGTATCTCTTCATTGGATAATAGAAACCAGGCGCGGAGGCCCGTGTTGTGCCTCAAAACATCAAAAACTCAATTTCATCGGGTTGACAGAACAATTTTCCATTTCCCATATTCACACCCACTTAATTAAAAGTTGCTGATAGCCCCGGTGTCTCCGCTCCGCTCTGGGGTCCACGCGAACACATAAAACTGTCCCGTGCTAAGCGGAAAGAAAGTTCGATTAGCGGTAACTTGATTTAAACAGCACTCGCTCCCGCTCGGACGATAAAGTTTTACAACATTTATCTAAAGCTTGAAGGAATTTCTTGGAAAACAAAATCCATCTATGGATTTGTCAGTTTTGTATATTGCTTATGTCGTTTGAAGAGCTAGAGGGCTCTCTTGCATACCGTACGCTTTTTCTGAAGGAATCTCACAAAACCTCTCAAGAACATCCATGTCTGGGTAATATCGGATTAAAAGTACGAAGAAACTATAAACATACATTTTCTAAAAGATTATGATGGATGGATGGATGTGCCATGTAACTTCTTACTCATTGGTACTTTTCATTATATTGTACATAGTCCGTGATACACATTTTCTGTATTCAAATAAGAATGTAACTAGTATAACTCTGTTATAACTCTGTTATACTAGCATGAACTTACCTCTTGGAGAGTTCATCGTCTGTATCATATTATTACAGTTTACAACTAAACAAAGGGTACTTATACTAACCTGGATTAGAGAGGTCCTTTACCGTAGGTCCATTACAGCATCCTGTAAAGATCACAGATAAAGTAAAGTTGGGGGAGTAATAAATTGTCGAGATACATATTATCAGAACCTTGTGCAACACCCTATCAGAACTTAAGAGGGGTAAATCCTAGGAGGTACACATGTACTGTATACCACTTTCTTTGTCAAAATCATTCAAACATACAGTATACCGACAGTGCTTGTATTGTTTCTTCACATAGCTTCAGTGGAATGAGGAAACTTTACACTGCTCTCTCTCTTTCTTTTTTTCTCCCTCTCTGGCTGTGAAGGTCACTGTTCTTATGTACTGTTCTATCAGAGGAAGTATCAGCTGGCTGTAATCGGATTTGTGTGGCGGACGTCTTAATATAGGCAACGTGACAAGACGGAAGAAGAAAGTGCCAGCTCTTCATTTCTCTCTCTCTCTCTCTCTCTCTCTCTCTCTCTCTGTATGTGTGTGCGTGTTGAGGTAGTGGGCTAATTTATTGTATATGCTACTAAACAAAACTTTGGCCGCACTTTACTGATTTTTCAGTTAAAGCCAAAAGAGTGAGATCACCTTTAAAATGTAGATTTCAGAATCCTGTTTAGAACTTACTAAAGAAAAAACATAAGAGTATATAAACAAAGAACCTTTATGATTCACAACAAGACCGTGTCCTGGCCAACATGAATTTAATTGATTTTCCTTTTTATAATTGGTAGGTCTGTCCAAACTTTTAACTGGAAATGTATCCGCAAGGATGGATGCCGGGAAAGAACACACTCTCAGCTCTAACCGTATACTAAAACTCTTACGCAATTACATTGTTGCTTCACGGCCATTTACCGCCCTCACACATTCATAGTTTTAAATTCTTTTGCTAGCCCCCATCTACTTTCTCTCCATTTTGTCTTTTGTCCCGCTTGAATTTTTCGTTACTTTCTCCTTTCTCGCACTGATTTTTTCCAAGGATATCATTCAGACGTGACACAATGACCAAGCGAGCCGTTCCAGATCCCAGATGTTGCCATGGTGATATCTATAGAGCTTGCATAAAATCCACGGGCGGGCATGCACACACACACAAATCCTTGAAGGTGTGCTGGTATTGATAAAGCGAGAGGTTTATTGAGCTTACTCCTGGAGACATGTAGCACTGTGCATTTGCGTTCAATAGCACTTGTTTCTCTCTGCTGCACATCGAAGGCCATTTCTGCTCGCACATATACTCTGTGAGGAACAAGGTTGGAATATCCGATATGAATTAATGTCTGACAGACGTTTACTGGAGGTAAAATAAAGGGAAGGGTATGAAAGGAAACGTAAGCGCGTGGAATGCCAAACGTTAATTATGTTTTATTAGTTGTTTATCATTGAAACAGGCAGTTGCTTTATATAACCGCGACTAAAGCTACAATTTAAAGTAATTATAGAGCAATAAGTATGTAAGCTAAATTGATCTTAAAGTTTGAGCTGTTGATTATATTTGTGTCTGAGCTGCTGACAGATAATCGCGGGAGACACGTACGGTTTGTATGGAGTGGGCGGAGTCTAAATCGTGGCACGGCTGTTATTAGATGTACTGTTAATTATATTTGACTGAATCACATCTCGGTGCTTCGTAAAGTATGTCTGATATCATAAAAACAGGTTATTTTGGGCTTAATGCTGTTTTTTAAAACTACAGTAGAGGGGGGGGGGCAGGAAAAAAGATTAGGGAGGAAAGGACCTTTGGTAAGGTGCCGTCTTTGAAGGGATAGTTCACCCGAAAATGAAAAGGTTTTCATCATTTACTCACTGTCTTGTCATTTCAAACATTTATGACTTTCTTTCTTCTGCAGAACACAATGCTGGTGTCCGAACAACTGCGGTACTCATTCATTTCTATTGTACAGACACAAAACCAATGCACGTCAATGGGTCCCGCCATTGTTAGGTTATCATCATCATTCTTCAAAATATCTCCTTTTGTGTTCTGCAGAAGAAAGAAAGCCATACAGGTTTAAAATGAACTGAGGGTGAATAAATGATGACAGAATTTACATTTCCGGATCAACAATCCCTTTAATGCTATAAGTGATAGAACACAGAAGTGGATCTTAACCTTTTTGACCCTTCCCAGCCACAATATTTGAGGCCCCCCTTTCTCAATTATGTAATATATTTTAATATTCTTGGCTCAACTAGAAAGATGTATTTTCAACAAATACTAAACCCTGATATCTTTAAATTGACTGAGTAAGGCCATGTCAAAGATCATAGGGATGACTGTAAATGACTGAAATCTAACGTTGTTGAACAAAGACTTAAGCCTGGTTTTCAAAGGTAGGGTCACAAATATTCTTCTTTATTGGCCCGGTTTCAGAGACGAGGCTTAGCCTAAACTAGGACTATGCGCTAATACATTTTGGCTATTTAAGTTGCCTTTTTTTTTTTAAATGTCTTGGAGAAAAACATTACTGATGTGCATCTTGAGACAAAACAATGGCACTGACATATCTTAAGATATCTTAAGATATATCAGGGCAAGTTATTTTCAATTAAGACAACTCAAAATTAATTTTAGTCTGCGACAAGCCTTAAGCCATGTCTGTGAAATCGGGACATTTTTATTTTATTTTTTAAATATATTTTTTGCCTTTATTTTTGAGAGGAGAGGGCAGTGTGATTGGAAAAGGACTACGAGCTGGGAACTTGAGCTCAGTTTTCCCAAAGCGTTGTTGTGCTACAGGTCCACATGGTTCAATTTTAATTAATCTTTAGTTATTTTTCAATCCCCTTGGAAGGCCTCCTAGTGAGCCTTGGCCCCCTGGTTAAAAACATTCCAATAAGGTCTCTTCAATACGTCTAAAAATGATATTGAACAGACTCTACGTTCATGCCTAACTGCCTTGTTTTCTTTAAAATGACGTTTAACCCGAATGAGGTGCGTGAGGTCTGGATTCAATGTGTGCCAGATTTGAACCAGCTCAGAAGCAATGAATGGGACATCAAAAGAATACATCGTCTGAAGGTTTGATCTTCTTGTGAATTTTAATCTGATATAGTGACATTGTAATGAAGATTATTCTCTACACGATAAGCTAACTACAAGCTCATGGTTTAGCGTTACAGGTGTATCCCTGCAGATGTTGTATCCCGGGGTGTTCTGTATCACAGAGATCCTGCGGGGTTGTCAAGGTAAAAAGAGGTGACCCCATCACCCCTCTTCAGCTTAACCAATGGACACAGACCCACAGGGGTTTCCATCAGTCTGATACATAATTTATGTTTAATGTGGCCAGCGTTCTTTTAAACCTATATTAGATTTGTACTACAAGGTCTCTGGCGCAACAAGTTCTGTCATGATGTACCAAAAGATGACCGGCGAATTATTTTGCCTTTCTTTTTCTCTCGTTCTTTGCTTTCATTCAGCCTCTCCCTCCTGGCTGTTTCTGGCTTCCTGGCCATGATCTATGGTTTCATCCGCCATTTCTTCTTTTGTACATGGCCAAATGGAAGATAGATGAACGGGCTCGGAAGGGCGGCGTTAAAGAAAAGCAAAGGCTCTTTCTCAAGGAGAAAGTTTGCTCTTTCTAAATTAGGCCGTGTCATTTCGGAATGCCAGAAGAACGACCTTATTCATTTGGCGCGCGCGCGCTCGCTCGCTATCGGAGGTGCGCTTGTGTTCTGAGGACGAAAAAATAACCCATCGATCATCACGGGCACCTTTAGTGCATGACCAATTTTTGGCCCAAATTGCACAGATGGCGCAATTACATGCGGCGGGTTCCTTCAAGCCCCGCGCCGAATAATGAAAACACACTATCCTCAATTACATCAACAAAACCCCGGCTTCTCTTTCTCTCCCTCGCGCGCTCCCTGATTGAGATGCTTTTCATTGTGACCCAAATGCCTCGTGCCTCGTTTGCAGATGTTATTTATATTTAATACACCCTGTGCTTCTGCACCTCCTCCTCTTGTAGGGAGATGAATGGTTTCTCTTTCAGCTGTTTAAATAGCGAGGGATGATTGCTCTTTCTCTCCGTACCGACGGATGCTGTATAATAGTATTATTACCGGCCCTGACGTTAATACAAAGAGCAGAGGTAGGACGTGATGCTCGCCCCTCCGATCGGCAAACCGGCTACAGTGGTGAACTATCCCGCCCTGACCAACTGAGCATTGCATTAGTGCTGTCGTCACACATCACGGTTTTTGATCCTACAGCACATCTAGATCCTATAAACACAATGACTGATTCCAGGACAGTCTGGGGTTTAACCAATTTAAACATTAAAAGCACTGAAAATAAGTTTAACCCAATACAAAGTGAGAAGTGTTTGTAAATTGTGCAAATGTTATACGTTTGAATATCGTAGTCCGCTGTGTTGTCAGCACTGCATCGTATGATTGAATAGACCATGTTGGTCACTGTGGCGTCCTGCATCATTCGCACAGCCCTCCGGCAGGTTGATCGATGCATGTCTTCCTGCTCTGACCTGTCTGTCTTTCTCTGTGTGTGCAGGTGAGCCGGGTGCCGGTGGAGAACTGTGAGCAGTACAGCAGCTGTAGCGAGTGTCTCGCTTCTGGTGACCCCCATTGCGGCTGGTGTGTCCTGCACAGTGTGTGAGTATCTCAACCCACAGCTGATCGCTCTCATTGTCTCACACACACACACATTAGGTTTCTATGCATTGTAGGGACTTGCCAAAGACATAATATTACTTTGTAGAAAGTGTATTGTGTCCTCTAACGCTCATCCTACCACTAAACCAAATGCATTTCTTTTTAAGCATCATTTAGTATCAAGTCATAAGCCCAAATACGCTATGGGTTAACAGCTAGGATGCACAATGTTTGGCACAATGTAAAATCACTATAAACCAAAGCTTCATTGGGCATATTGCTTTTATAAAACGGTTATACCATACTGTATATATAGCAAGGTTTTATAAAACACAGCAAATAAAATGATGATATTTAAAAATATGTTCTACCAAACTACGTAGTTCCTCAGAAACAACAAGCAGCACAGACGCAAAAACAGCGGTTCAGTGATGCTGTAATGTGGTCAGCGGTATGTTTTGGGGAATTTTGCTCGGCTTCGAACACTGCACAACCAAACAGAATCAAGGACCAAAATAAAACATTTGATAATGTTTGATAATCAATGTACACGTAGGTGAATCCGACATTTCCTTGCCTTCGGATAAACCTGTACACACTTTGTGAGGATCTTCCATCGTTTTTCTATCCCCAACCCCACCCAAAGCCTAATCCTGCCGGAAAACTTTGTTTTATAACAATATATGCAATATAATGTATATATTTAATAGAAAACCTGTAAGTATGTTTATTTTGCCATGTAAATGTTGGGAGGTCTGGGATGTCCTCGTTGTTTAGGGGTTGCGCACTTAATCCTGAAAGTCAACCTAAAGACACACTATGTTATCCAGATGTTGAGTTCTCATAGGTCAAACATCAAAGATACACTCTCAATCTTTTGCACAAAAACGAATAATCCCACTAATAAACTGTGCTTTCTTGTTGACAAGATGTTCTTTGACATTTCTTTGAAATGGTGAGCATTATTTCTGTTTGTGTGTGTGCGCAGTTGTTCTCGTAAGGACCTCTGTGAGCGAGCAGACGAGCCTCAGCGTTTTGCTTCCCGTCTGGAGCAGTGCGTCCGGCTATCTGTGCAGCCCAACAATATATCAGTCACCATGTCTGAAGTTCAGGTGGGTTTTGTATTAATCTGGTATTTCACACCTCTATAATGTTTTATGGTTGTGCAATATCCGTTTGCCATCTTTCGGACGCATCCAAACATTTTCTGTATCTTTTTCCTTTTGTACAAGTTTCTCTCTCGTCCGTCTCTGATTCTGTCTTTGTATATTTATATATTCACATTCTGTGTATATCTTTGTGTCCGTTCCATACAGCTTGTTCTTCAGGCCCAACACGTTCCCAGTCTTGCTGCTGGTGTTAACTGCTCATTTGAGGACTACACTGAAACAGAGGGGCACATCATGGGCGGACGCATCTACTGTCTGTCCCCCTCGGCACGGGAGATCGCTCCCATCACACGTAACCAGGGTAAGACACTCACGCGCTCTTCTGAAACCCTTCTTGTTAAAGACGGCTGAGGCTCACAGTGTGTCTTCTGGCAGGTGACAAGCGGGTGGTGAAGCTCCATCTGAAATCCAAAGAGACGGGGAAGAATTTTGCCAGCGTGGATTTTGTTTTCTACAACTGCAGTGTCCATCAGTCGTAAGTCAACTAATTCTCGTGCCGTAAGGAGGAAGGCAGCTGCTGCCGCCAGACGACTGTCAAAGTTGAAGTTTGTTTATACGGGACGGCCCTGTGTGTGTTTACTGCTTCAAAGCGATGGAGGAATGTTATTTTTGTGTCCCGTTGGCAGTTTTTCGATGAGCTCAGAGATGAGATCAGACTTGTAATGTCATTTCATTAACGAATCTGAGAATCCCTGACTTCAGCTTTCCAGTTTTACTGCTCGTGAGTTATAATCCCGCTTCTCTCTCTCATCCTCACTCTCTCACTCCATCTCTATCTCTGTCTTCTGCTTCAATTTCTATATTTAGCTTCTGTTCCCACATATGTGACCAATAAAAACATCTCAGATTATGAAAAACCTAAAATATAATCTTTAAATTCATATCGGCTTCATTTTCATCCAAAGTTTCGATTGAATGACTCAAATGTCAAGTTTTGTAAACATCAAGTTTTTTATGAGGTCATTCATGTCTGCATTTTCGTCTTTGTCTCTCTCTTCTACCTCTCTTTGCTCTCTCTACCCCTTCTGCATCTCCTCCCCGTATAGACGTCAAGTTGAAGTCCAGACGGGATCGACTCCAGATGTTCTATTGTCTCTTGTTTATGAAGTCACGCTGTGGGCTCTTTACATTAGCATGTCACCGTATGTACCATTAGCATCCCGACCACTTCATCTTATTGTGCACGCTATGAAGTGCTCACCTGGTTTACAGTCACATGGTTTTGAGTATTTGTATGTGTGACTTAGGCACTTGTGATGTCTCTATTGGTGTGTGTGTGTGTGTTTGAACGGGCTGCCTGCTTGGCACGGCAAATTACCCTGCTAGCTACTTACATGCGGCGTAACAATATTAGAGTTGAGCATGAGACGGGGCGGGGACGCTTAATCGAGCATGCAAGGGGCCCGATGCATTTTTAACGAGAGGAGCGTGGCGAATGAAGCAAAGAACGGCAAAATAACGGCAAAGAGACGGAGAGATGGTGGCTTTTGTTAAGCGATAAAGAGCTGGCGAGGCTGAAAGGTTGACAAAAGCGCTGGCATTTTAATATGAAAGGAGCCCGTGCGTGTGGCACAGGTCACACATCCTTGAAAGAAGCGCTCAGTGTGTGTGAGTGTGTTGCAGCCTCAGGGTCGGCACCGTGCAGTTGTGACGTCTGTTGAGCTGATTCTCTCCTGAGCATCTTGGTCGACTGTTGAGTGCTTGGAGGCAAGAGATGGACATATGTCAGAAGTACGATGCGGGCCTAGATGGAGTGGCCTGCGAGGTGTAATAAGTTATCAATATAAAGCGTAGTTTAATTTAAAATCAAATCAGATGAGAATACAGCGAAATTAAGAGTCTTAAAGGTACAGTAGAAAAGAAACTTTGTATAGATGAATTATCACCGTTTCTGCTTAAAAAAAACGTATTGGACGTTAGAAGATAAATGCACATGCACGAGGTGCACATTTAAAGCACTCTAAAATATTCACAGACCGAGATTCGCAGAATAATTTGTTCACGATAAGGTGGATGCCATGGTGCTAGTAGTGATGAAGGTGTCTTTTGAGGAAGTATGATCAAAATAATACAAGATCAAAGTGTGCCAATGTGACATTCATTAGTGGATGCTTCCCTGCACCTTTCTCTCTCTCTCTCTCTCTCTCTTTCTTGTCTCCCTTCTCTCTTGTTCTCCCTCTCTGGTGCTTGTTCTCTCTTTCCCTTTCCTCCTCTCAGCCTCTGCCTCTGTATTGTTGTTCTCTATAGAATGCAACAGTTGGGTTGCAGAAGTAAAACTCCCCCTCAGTTCCTCCATAGGAGTATTGACTTTTAACAATAACTTTTAACCTGTGAAGGCAGACCTACTGTTATCTTGGCGGTCGGTAATCGGTTAAAACCACCAGTCCATGTTAGTTGGAATACATCTTAAAAAAATTGAATTCTTGTTAAGGAACTGCGAAAAACCCATCCGGTTAAGCAGATATCACATTAAAGAAATCGTTTCTGTTCAAGTTTTAAACACGTCATAAATCAAAGTTTATAATGTCGTTCCTGTAGCCCAATTGGTGGAGCATTGTGTCAGCAGAGCAAACCTCATAGGTAAATTATTAATGTATGTTGTTATTAAAGCTGATTTGTTTGGTTGACATCCTAAAACCCATTTAAACAGAGTTTGAATAAGAAAGAACATTAGAAATACTTCTGGAACAAAAGTGGAAGTCACGGTTCATTTCATCTGTTGCCTTTTGCTGTTTTAGCTTTGTCTCTCTCTCCTTCTTTCTTCAGTCTTTCACTCTCTCTCTTCCTCTACCTTCAAGAAGTCCCTCTCTCTGCTCCTCACGCTCAGCCGGTGGGTTAATTCAGCAGCTCTTGTGTCTGATGTAGTCTGAGCATGCTGAGGAGAAAGCTTTATCACGCACCAGCAGCGGACGCAAGCGTGAGCCTTTGAACATTTGGCACCGACAGGCGGTAAACGGTAGCGCTCACTTCTCGCCTTTTCGTGACCACGGAAGCCTTTTCTTGATATTCTGAACAGAATTTGGGAAACGTGTGTTACGTGAAGCTCCCAGTGAACATTCGAAAGCGCCACTTCACGTAGACTTTTAACATTGAGCCGTTTGAAAGTCCTTCGATGTAGAAAATGAGTTTCTTTGGATGGTTTGTTTTCTTTTAATGTTTAATTTAGAGTCATTGTAAATTTACTTTTCAGATCATTTGACTTCAACGCACGTAAACTCATTAGTTAACCTGCAAAAGTTAACATTTATCAGAATTGATAATCCTGGTTTTATTTGGCACAATTCCTTAGTTCGTGTTATTCTAGACAATACGATGTTTGTTTTAGCTCCCCAACTGAGTCTGCAGTGTTGACATTGCTTGTTTATGATAACTTTAGCTGCTTGTTTATGATAACTTTAGCACCGTTGTCATTTTCCAACTCGCCCCAATCCAAATTCTTTCTTACAGTGCCCCACAAACTCTATAAAGTTGGTTTGTAAGATGTTTAACATGTATATGTCAAGCTTATATAATTGCCTGAGAAGATGCTCCCACTCAGCCCTGTTTACGACTTTGACACAACTCTGAGACTCCGAGAGTGCAGATCGGCATACTTGTCCTTCGCTGCCAAATGCAACAAATCCTCCCGCGTAACCATGGTAACAAAGCCAGCTTACACCTTTGTCTCAGTCTGTGAAGTGTTGAAAGATGACAGAACGGTGTTTGTGATGCGTCTGCTGTTCACCTTGAGGTGTCAGATGCAGGCTCACTGGTTAAACGTCTTAAGCGAACGAGTCATCCGTGTACTTGATGAAAATGAGTCTTGAGATGTAGTGTTTGACTTCCGAGCTTTGTTTCTTTGGAGATCGTGTAGTTATTGAAATCATTTTTATTAAGAAACGTTTTTGGGTGTCAAATCCATTAATCGCGGTTATTGATTGACAAATAAATGTTTATGTCTATTTATTATATATGTGTGGCTTGTATATTTATACCGTATATATATATATATATGAATGCAAAACCCTCTAAAAGCCACCTCTGTCAAAAATGAGAATATGATGTTAAATGAATGCTCTCCACACACAGTATACATTACTCTTATACATTTGCTTCAAAACCACACTCTGACCAGTCTGAAATATGTAATATTGGTGAAAGTTAATTTAGGAGTCTGATAAAAAATGCTTGTTTAAACAAAACATCATCTGCCGGGTTTTGCATCTAAACTCTTTATATATAGCAAATATTTATATAAATATATTGCTGCTGTCCTTCTAGCTGGAACCTCATATCTCCTTATGTTGTGATTTAGTTTTTAGCCATTATTATTATTACTCACCCTTTATGTTTGTCACGTGGTTTTACAAATATCTTAACCAGTAAAAGTATTAAGAAGTGCTTTTCCACTTTGTCAACACCGTATTTAATCATTTTAAAAGTACTTTTGTTTTTCATTTCCTGAAAAACTCATTTACACATCGGTGACTGTGACAATTTACATTATATTTAAATGTAATTTACATTATGTATAAATATACTACTCATTATTTCTTAGATATACAGTATACATGTATGTTTGTGTATATATACTGTGTGTATGTATATGTATATATATATATTCACATGCATATCCACATATATACATACACATATATACATTGATACATATATACATATAAATAACCACACCAAACACACATATATTATATAAACACAAACATTTATTATTCGAAATAGATTCATCTATTTGACAGCACAATCATTTTAATGAAATGATTATGTCTAGTTTACTTTCTGAGTGTTGATGCTTACGCTTGGTTTGGCATGTTGACAATGTGGTTGGCACTGTAGGGATTTTCGCTTGTTGCTTGGGTGATGTCAGGGTGTTCTCAGAAGTTGCTACGTGGGATTTTGCCCAGTTTAATAACGGCAAACCCTAAGTGTCTATGATATTGTGGTCCCTAGATATGGCTTGGGTCCCTCAATGCCTGTTTCTAACATTTTCCAGGCACATAAAAATCGGATTAGCGGTGTTCATACTTCCTACAAGTGTCTGAATCTCTTAATTCAGCTCTGAGCCCATTGTGAATCTTCCAACTAGGAGGAGCTTTGCTTCAAGTCAAAGGACCTCATCCCTCATTCTCTGTAATATTCTGGTCCCTAGATATGACTCTAGATATATCTGGATCTAATTTATCATCTCTGGGCGAAATTGCATATCAAGGTTTTCCCCTTCTTAACATGCCAAGTAACTTTCCTACTGTCTCTCTCCATAGGTGTCTGTCATGTGTGAATGGCTCCTTTCCCTGCCACTGGTGTAAATATCGACACATGTGCACTCATAACGCCAACGACTGTTCGTTCCAGGAGGGCCGCGTCAACGTGTCTGAGGTCAGTCTCACTCACATAATATATACGTTTGCACACAAACCCCTTCTTTTCATTTCATAGAAAATTGCTTTTCATGTTCACAACCCATCACCAGCGAGCACGCATGTACACGGGCGGTCACGTCCCATTTGCGAACGTTGTTGTTCTTGTGCGCTGGCTTTGTGCGAGCAGCTGTTCTAAGGAGAGTCACGCTGGATTAATGCACTTATAAACGGCACTGACTGAATGACTATGCAAATCATATCGTGTTCTACATTTACAAATGCTACATTTGCATAAAAACCAATATCAATCACATATTTCCCTTTTGCTCGTGAGCGAGAGAGGCTGCGCTACGCGCATACAGCGTG
Organism: Barbatula barbatula; assembly: GCF_947034865.1. NCBI lineage: Eukaryota > Metazoa > Chordata > Actinopteri > Cypriniformes > Nemacheilidae > Barbatula > Barbatula barbatula. The sequence goes on along the minus strand of NC_136780.1, from coordinate 3,971,928 downwards.
TTATGATTACAGACGCGCGTGCAAACACACGCATCAATCTTCCGCGTGCTTATTCTTGACTGCCGGTGTGGTCTCGGGGGAGCAGTTGTATCTTTAAACCGCTTAAAGTCGCTTTTTGCATATTCTGCGGATGTTGAACAGAGCGTTTGTCGTAGAGAGGGACGTTTAAATGTAATGTACGTAAATGTTTACCCTTTTCCACAGACTCTTATCGGTGTTCGTTACCTAACACTTTTCTGCTGTGCTCGGGGTTTTATTTGCCAGTGATTTTAATTGGTCGAGACAATACCGTCTCAGTTCAGTCGTGTGAAAATCGGATCTCTGAGCTGTGGTGTGTGGACATGACTGAGCTCTTTAAGGGAATTCGAAATTGTTGTCATTATTTGCTTTTATTTAATGATTCGTGTATCGCTTATCTTTACGTTTACATTTATATTGATATCCTACGTTGACATTTTGTTTACACTTTAGCTGTACAGCCACGGTGATGTGCAAAGATTTACATACAGATAGAAAATGCTAATGTGCAAAGTCTCAGTAGTTTATTTATTCCGAGAACTTATTATGAGAACACTTCAGGATGTTACGGCGGGTTGTAACCGGTTTATTTAAGCAATAAGGTACGAGAGGACGCGGCACACTGGGAATATTGTCAAGGCTAAAGGCTCAATAGCTTGAGTTTCTTTTTTATTAAGCAAATCCATCGTTCCACCACAACATACTGTATAGTCCCTGACATGTAAACTACGGTTAATAGGATAGTTCACCCAAAAAAGACATTTCTTGTCGTTTCAAACCTGTATGACTTTCTTTCTTCAGCAGAACACAAAAGAACGTTTTGAAGAACGTCAGTAGCCAGACAACATTGAAATCTATTGACTTCCATTGTATGAACACAGAACCACCGACACATTTCTCGAAATATCTCTGTGTTCCACAGAAGAAAGAGTCGTATACAAGTTGGCTCTCGTATTTTTTTGTTTGTTAAATAACTAATTCAGATTCAGTCCCCCTGCATCAGCATCAGCGCTTGTGATAGATCGCCATAGAAGATGCTCTTGTCTTATAGTTTGGTGGTTGACCAAGATGTTGTCACATGTTCACTTCTTTGCCAAAGGCGATCACATGTTTACATAACGCACTCTGTAGAGCAGTGTCTGTTTGTAGAAACAAGACATTTCTAAATTTCACCTTAAATGTGAGATTTTCCAGCCCCACTACGTGACTGCAACCTTCCCAACCTACGAAAAGTCGCTAAAAAGGTGACCAGTGTTCCCACCGCATCTTTCCGAATGACTTCCTCACTGCCGTTATCACAGTTTAGTCACTGTGCTAGCTTACCTTAAAAGGTACCCAGACATCCTCACGTTTACATGAAAGACAAACCGTGCAGTCACCGAGCGTAATGAGTCACATTTGCAAATCAAATGTATATAAATCAACATTTGCCTGACAGCGGATAAACAGAGGAACACATTAAATCTGACCAGGCGGAAAATTGCTTCAGTAAGCCACACTTGAGGAATCCACAAGGAGAAATAAACATACTTATAAACAAACAAACAGCGCCGCTTACGCCTTCATTCTGCTGTTATTCAGGAATCCAGCTGTTGGCCGCTTGCTCATTGAGACACATCTTGTTCTTTTGTTAGTCCAACTGTTTTATGTAGACGTACGCAAGAGCTTAAATCTATGTTTTAGTATTTCTTTTGAAATATTGGTACATTCTCCCATGCTCATAATCATTTGTCCACTGGGATTGGCGAAAAGAGGTTGACCCGCCATGGGAGCCCAGCATCCAATCTTTCCTTCACATCTCACTCACCCGACCCCATTGAGAAACAAGCGCCCGGTCCATAAGCGTAATAAATGAAGTTTGTTTAAAGGATGATGAAACTGGTGTTACGGCTGCGTTCCCTCGCTCATTTGAGACTCATTAGTGTGCGTCTCCGATGAGACAAACGAGGGTTTTGATAAATAAGTCATGGGGTGGTGTATCGCCGAGGAACCTCTGGATGGTCCCGCGGGTGCTGCCTGATTCAGTGATGCTCTGCCTCCCGTTTGCTCTTATAAACAAAGACACATCACCCATGATAATAGCAGGAAAAGCAAAGGATTGTGGGGGTGTGTCTCCTCAGTCTGATGCGTATGTGAATTCAAGATTTGTTTGTAAATAGGGCTGAATTAAAACACCGTTTATAACTCTCATAATTCATACAGGGCCGTTAGCATTAAAGCGTAATGCTGTTGTGCATACACAGTTTTTAAGTAATCAAATAACTCAACAGTGCACATTTTTTATCCTCATACATTGAAAACCGTTTCGGGGAATGCGTAACGCACTAATAAACTTGTCAGCAGGAACATAATTCAAAGAAAGCCTACACACAGACACAAAACAGAAGTCATTCTTTTGTCTTCTTGAAAGGCGGGTTTATTCTCAGGGTTTCGCTGCCTCAAATATAATCAGCACCAACTAATACACCGTTGCCAAATTTGGAAACTGCACAGTTCAGTTCATCAGAAGATTTTATTATCAGGATAGCATCGTGTTTATACTCCTTTCCTCTTCGCTTTGAAGGGCTAATTAAAAATGAGAACGCGGTTTTTCATTTCATGTCTGTAGTTTTGTCTCTCCAATTTTCTTTTTAGATGATTAATCATATCTTTGATTGGTCCACGGAGCATGAAGAAGATCTCAAACTGGTAAAATAATAGAAGAGCCTCATTACTGTACACTTAAAAATAATAGATTGGTTTACGACACCTGTAAAGAACCAGATCACATTAACCCCAAACTAAAAGAAATTTGAAATGTGAGTGGAAGAAGAAAAAATGATCATAATGCCAAAGTCTTTTATGTAGTGATGTTTTTCACATTGCAGTTACTATAATGTAATAAATAGTCTATAAAGGGATAATACATATAACGCAGTTATTAATTATTTACAGTATGTTTAATATATATATATATACACAATTTATTTAACTTTATTTTATACAATATAATTATATGACAATATATATTTATTTTAGACAATAATTAAACATACATAATATATTTATAAATTTGACATATATGGTTAGTATAATTATCTAGATATGCTGTATATATGCTGTATATATAAAAATACTTTATTCATACAAACAAATTATTACATGTATGTATTAAACGTATTTACTTTTTATTATTATTTATATATACATAAATATACATACACATATTGTTTCTATTATATTTGTTTATATGTATACAGTACACAGTATATACAGTATTTATGTAATATATGAAAAGTTTGCTTCCAAAATGAGATAACTGTTTTAAAAAACAAATGTTTTTATTGTTTTAGTTAGCTGTTTTTAACCAACTGCAGTTTGATTAATATTTATTGGACTGCACAATACAAAAGCATGATTTTGTGAACAATTATCTCCTTTTGGAACCAAACACTTCATATATTTTCTTCATATAACAAATGCTTCCACAAAGAATAATGTTCATGTTCTTTCCATCTACATCTTGTCCTCTGGGGACACCAGAAGCGACGGCCCATCGTAATTAATCAATAACCATAAAAGCAATTAGCAGAATTGGGACCCCACCACGCACCCTTACCTTGGTTGTTGGTGCGGGTCCATCCCGCTGTGTTGTAAGTGGGACTCAAAGCCCCCATGGTTCTTGCTCGCTCTGGCACTGGGCCTCTCGGAGGGATCTGACGCCACCACTGATCTGTGGCTTTAATTATTCAAAGTGTATTAAATCTTAATTTCCAGATGCCTCGGCGTCTGGCTGCCTAATGGAGACCAAAGATGAATTTTACATTCAGGAGTCAAGATGATGGTGTGAGCGCTTGCATAGTCTTGGGTGGTACCCAAGGAGACCGGACCAGTGCCGGCTTCCTTATGCTGTTTTTACTCGACCCAGTGCTTCTCACTGGGTTTCTTTATATGTCATGTTTGTATCACTTTTTTTTGTAGATTCATTATTAGTTTTTCAAGCACAACAAACCTTTTAGGGTTTAAATTGTACTTGGAAGATGGAGGATGCTTTATTCAAACTGACTTTTATCAGTATGTTGAAGGGATAGTTTACCCCTAATTAATCTATTCGCCCTTATGTCGTTCAAAACCTGTTTGACCTTTTCTTCTGTGGGACACAAAAGAAGATGTTTTGAGAAAAGTCAATGGGGTTCAGTGTTGTGCCTTCAAAATATCTTCTTTTGTGTTCTGCAGCAGATAATCATACAGGTTTGAAAGGACAATGAGGCATGAGGGTGAATAAATGATGAAAAATTTTCATTTTGGGGCAACCTATCCCTTTAAAATAAAAGTGTAAGTAACATTGAATTAATATTAATTTTAGTAACATATTTCCAATTTTGTTAACAGATTTCTTCGGTTTGCCCCACGTCTCTATAACTCCTGAATACCGCTCTATTTTTAAGACCTGTGTGGGTGGACACTCAAAAGCTCTTAGACTTCAAAGTCCCTTTCATTCAACAACAGACTCCTCTCAGAGCGGGTAGTTGTTCCCCCCTCACCGTTTGGCCCTTACTAGTCAACAAGCTTCTGACTGCCTAATTAGACAGCATCTCATCTGTTCCTCATCTGCTACCCCGATGAGTGCCAAATAAGTAATAAAAATCAGTAGGGTAGACCAGGACCCTGCTTTGGTGATGCCGCCCACAAGTTGTTGATATAAATTGATTAAAAATAATAACAGGCTTGTCAAGTTGTTTATTCGCTCATTCAATCCCTTATAAATAGCCGAGCAGAGCCGTGCAATTCTCCCACCCGTCTTATTAAAAACGGACAGTTATCTGTTTACTTTAGAGGATCTTTGGTGAAAAAGTGTAGAAAATAGGTGCAAAATCAGGAGAACCGTGAACCACAGAACATCTGCTATGAATCAGTAAGCCAGTTTTGCTTTAATATAGATGACAGGCCATTTTAAGAGCTCGGATCTGGCTGCAAAAATATCGCTTTTTTCAACTTAAGAGAAGTCTGAAGGGGCAGATATTACGTTTTGTAGGGGTGGCGCATCTTGAATGAGATCATCACACTAGGCTTTTACTTTAACTATCTTCTGTTCCCTTTTGCCCGTAGAGTGGTGAAATAGCCATTGACATAATTCTGGCGTCTAGCTTTATGGTACCGCATCAGTATCCTGAGGGTGCTGTCGGTGCGCTCAAGCCTGTCTTGACTGCTGTTGGTTAGATGTGCATCCATTCATCAAGTTTCTCACTTTTTATGACTGACACATCATTCTTCATTCTTTAAGGAGGCTCTGACAAGGTGTACATTTACTTTCATTGCATTAAAGGTCAAATTTGATTCGGTATCTCTTTTGGAGAATCAAGCCTATGACTTTGATTGCATTTAAGCAATGGACTGCAGGAGCGACATGAAAACGTGTCAAGGTTGTACTCTTGCAAAAAAGACTGCGGTAGTACTGTGGTACAATGATAATATCAGATTATAGTTTTACTTTATGTAAAATTATATCATTTTCATGCAATACCTTATTGTAGATTTGTGTTTTGATATATGTTTGTAGTGTTTTACTTATCAATGGTTTGTTTGTTCTTTTTGTCCCTTATTATTATTTTAGTTATCACGATACTTTGTTTTACATATATTAACCTATCTATAAGCTTTCAATTTATTGTGCAGGACTTTTGGCAACCTTGGTTGTATTAAATTGTGCTTTAGAAACAAATATATTATTTACATGGCACCCCTATCTTTAAATATTTGTTTTAACTAGAAATTGTATATATTATATTAAATTATAAATGATAATAAACTTATATTAATATAGTATAATTTGTTGAATATATATATATATATTACTGTTACTTACTTTTGTTGCATCACTGTAAATAAAAAATGCAATCCATATAGCATGTCAACTCATCAAAGTTATTACTTTTAAATTAGATTTGATAAGTTACATCAACTTAAAATAGTAAGTTAAAATGACTTTTTATTATAAGACGATTTGATTCTACTATAACATGTAAGCATTTGTTACACATACAAGGCAAACGTGCAATGCAATTTAAGATTGTCATCATTTCCAATTCCTAACACAACTTCGCAACAGGAAAATGTGGACGACCCAAAAACCGACCTTCCTTTCCTACATTTGCAGTGTGGGTTTACGTTTCATGAGCGCAGCCTCTGGATCGCCCCGCAGGTTTCTCAGTCTAGCTGAGAGATTGCGAGGAATAGAGAAAGCGAGAGGAAGTGGAAGAAAAGAGCAGCAGATATCATGTTTTGCTCGCAGGAGTTGCGCTACAGGCAACGTTTGTGCAAAAACAAACAGCAGACTAGCAGAGCGCCTCTGCCAGCGAGCCGAGCCAAAAAACTGCCTTCCTCTTTCCCTCAGCAACAGTCCTGCACTACACACCCCACGTCTCCATGTTTCTTTATCTGACTCACAACACGCATCAGGTCCAGAGCTCTCTTCACGTTTCAGCTGAACCAAGAAGGCTCGCTCGGCTAACGCCCTGCAGTCTTGTGGATGGCAGATTTGAAACCTATGGGAGTAATCTTAATAAACATATCCTGGTGTTTTCTTTCCTGGAAAGATATGGGATATCCTGGAATCTCATGCATGCATTTTAAAGGCCAAAACCGAGGATTATCGTTTACCCACCCTTTTATCAACCTGTTTGTTGTAATTGTTTTCTAGGGAATGCTACAAGAATCTTCACACAACACTTTTCCATTTAGCGACATATGTGACAGCATCTGTCATGCTCTAAAAATGGCCCAATGTCATGTACCACATGATACATGCACACAGATTTGGTTTCTGATTCATAAACCGTTTCAAATCAGCAGATTCATTGACAAGTTACTCTTAATATTTGTGGGTTTTTTTTGGAGCTTTTCATCCATTCTCTCTTTATGTTTCCGTCAGAAAAGCATGCAGGTTGCTTATTTGCCAAACCCTTCCTCTAAACCTGTTTACTATATAAAATGTTAAAAGAGAGAGATTTGGAGCTACTTTTTCTAACTTGTTGCCATGCGAGCTTATTCGCGCCGTGCGATTCAGAGCTGTGGGGGCGCGCGATGCATGCTAACCTGGATTCCCGGCTCACCGGAGCCACCGTCGTTTCAAAGCAAATAAAGGCAGTGAAAAAACGAAATCGTGAAGCGCTTCAAAGAAATCCCCGAGGTACACCATTATTCCATTGTGCTCAAGCAGCGTGCCATCTGATCTGCACTTTTAACTCTGTTTTGACACCTGTCAGGCTAGTTAATAAAATAGTTTCCAACGTTTTCACTCTTTTTCTTTTTTTGCCTTAGCACATTATACCAGATAGCAGTAGCTGTACACGACTCTCTGGAATACTCGATTCTGATTGGTCGTTTGCAGTCCATTGACCACCGATTCTCATATTTCTCACATTCCAGTCTGTCTTCTTCTTTTACCTTCTTTATCTTTTTTTCCTTTTCCATTCCCACTTTTCTTCCATATCTTTGCGGGGACGTACATACAGTGTTTGTATTTTTCATGAGCGGGGCTGGACGCACAGTTGTTATCTGATGGTATGAGCAATTCATTAAATGTGTAGTTTACGGCTATCTGTTCTCCACCTGTGCGTTTTGATTGCCAAAACCAACAGCAAAGCCACAAGCAAAGCATCTCTTAGCATTAATGATAGCACCGCTTTCTCATCTCTGATTGGCTTTCGTCTTTCTTATCGTTTTTGGCCTTCGCCTCCTGCATTTGTGAGCTGAAGACTTTGTTAAATTGCATTTTGTCACATTGGCGGATTCTTTTTTTGAATCAAGCTAAACTAATCACGGTAATTAGGTTTCACGGCAGTTTAGTGATAAACAAACTGAGTAAAGCATTATCCGTGATGATGATGATGAGGCCTAAAGGTGTCTGAATGTTTTTAAATGTCTACAATGGTTTTTTAAGCATGTGCCATGGTAGTATCATTGTGTTTTTAGGGCATTTGACGATATGTTTGTCTGAGAAAAGTTACAAATTCTAATGGTTTTCCATTGAAGTCTGTTTGTGTTTATCAATTAAAACCATTACAAAATGTGTATGTAGTATGTTTTGGGCCTTTTTCCTGTTTTCCCATTTTTAAGTGAACATCCCACTTATACAACCCATCACATTACCAGTAGAGATCATTAAAACCATTAGTTTTCCTTAAAACCAATAAAATTCCCATTATAGCCAATAAAACCCATTTCCTTTTAACGTAGTTTTCTCTTCAGCATGAAAGCAATTTGAGTAATAATGTAAACTGAATATCAAAATGCCAAAGCAGTACTATCGTATCCCATCACGTGTACCATGGTACCGGCGCATTCACCTTTAAAAAAAGCATTTATCATACAGATCATAACTAGATCTTACAAGCCCCGTAAACAAGCTTCTATTGAAACCTTTACCTCTGAGCGTTAAACCTAACATTTCAGGTTTGCGTATTGCTTTCGTCGGTAACCGATAAGGCCTCTTTGCACTCGGCACACAGGCCTTTATTGACTCTGAACAAATTGCACCTTTTCATTAGCAGTGAAACCCTCACCTTTGTGTACCACACAGTAATTGAACACTAACACAGGCGCGCTCCATCGAGGGGGGGCGGGGGTGCGCATCACAGTCTATTTATTCAGTCGCAAGCGAATCGAGCGAGCGCGGCACAGTATTAATAAGGAGACGACCGCCCGAGGCAATTAAACCAGCCGCCCAATGGAAGTCTGCAGAGTCACGATGCCGCATGTGGCTTTCCCATCAGGTTTGCTTAAAGAACCCTCACCGTGGCGACGCTAACTCATATCTCTTGCAGATTTTAATAACACTGCTGCTAGTCTTTTCTCCTCCCATTCAATTAGAAACAGAGGCGGGGGAAGAGGAAATGAGGGTAACCAGTTTAGATGCTCGATCAGTAATAAGATGGGCTGGGGTAAGATCCACACTATGCACCTTTCGTATGATCTCGCCTTACATGAATACTGGAGATATTAAAAAAGTGCCATTGTGTTACTGTTTTGTTTTAGTTTTTAATGCAATGTACAGTAATCAATACAAGCACCATTGTTTCTAATGCAACAACCAGCTGAGTTGTCAACTGAAAACACACAGGACGCACAGGTTAATGCATGCACTATTACTGGGATGTCATATGCACTTGGTAAAGTCGAAACCATTGAAATGATAGATATACTGTATGTAGAGGTTGCTTTGACCACAGATTCCACAATATTGGATGTATAGCGTGCAGTAATGTTTACATTACAAAGGTGGTTCACGAGGAGTACTTAAAGTACAACAACAGTACAGGAGACAACATCCTTTTTTAGAGAGACTAAAAATAATTCATTGTTTTAAGAAATTTTAAAAACTCATGCTTGTCGAGTCCCAATTCTTTGGGTTTAATAAATGTTGACGGAATAATGTGGAATAACGGTTTTATAAAAGCGAAAAGCCCACGAAGAAATGGGTGACAGGGCATTTTATAACAGCCGTGAGTGCCTAAAACCCCATTAGCTGTTATATAATGCACTTGTAACCAACTGCTTCGCTTATTGCTTTTATAAAACGGTTATTCCTTATGCGTAGCAAGGTTTCATAAAATAGAGTACAGGTAAATAAAGTGATATTTAGGATTTGTAATGCGGTCAGCCACTAATCAAAATCAAGGACCAGATCGGACCATTTTATAATATCATTTAATGAACATGCAAAAATATGTTTTCATTGTTTAGTGTAGTAGATCAAAACATATCATGCACTTTATTTATGCAGACGCTTTGGTTGGTAATTTTCATTGAATTCCTGATATTTTTATTTGAGATATATTTAAATCCAAATGTTTTTATTTATTTGCATAAATATATATAATAATAATGAAAAATGATGCAATTATTTTTATTTTACAATTTAAACTACTGATTTTTTTAAATCCAAAAAGCTTTTGTGTGGTCTTTTTGTCTTATGTCGCAATGCAAAAAAAAACCCAGATATCCCTAAAATTGGTTTTATTTACATATTTTAAAGTAGAATTTCGTGTCCCTTCATTTGGATCTTGAGGTAAAAAAGGACAAGGTTTTTGTACTGGTTTCATCAGCTCCACTATTTCAGCCCTGTTTCCCTGCACCCAGGCATCAAAAGAAAGGTTGATGCTTTGATCTAGTTGTTTGCCTTCCATCAAGTTCTGCTGTAGTGTTTTGGGCGCATTTCATGTGCACATGAGCTTAGTTTGTTTTAAAAGAACACGCCATTTGTTACCTCACTATCGCTTTAAAGATGCTGATTTTTTAACCTCCACAGAATATTAATATCGAAAAGATGAATTTGTAGTATCTGACTCTGAAGGGTATTTCAGGAGAGGTCCTGTGGGGTGAGGTCTCACACCCGTGGTAATGCTGCTGCTTTGCTAGTTAAAGTGCACAGTTGGCATCATAACTGGGATGCCACTGCCAAGTCTTTAAAATGGCACACGCCCTCAAAAAGCTTAATTGCATCTTGCTCTGTGCCCTGGTTTTCCAATCTGTTGGCATGACAACAGTGACGATGGCCTTGAAGTCCTTCTAGCATCCTTCGCATCTTTGGCACATGATGTAGCGACATCACAGAAAGGCTCACAATGTCTGAATAGCCACATTTGCTCAAGTAGTGAGATCAAAAGTGTTTTTGATCTCCTTTTAGATGCACCTCTGTGCTATCATTTGCATTTCTCAAAATCGTAATAGCTAGTCTTTATGTTTTCCCTTTCCTTCAGTGTGTGTATGCATAAAACTAAATGAAAATTCTGTACCTCTAAACACGTCTGACATGTGTTATGTGCAATCTGCTGTTTGTTCTGTACTGTTGCCGCTTGTTAAGTAGACGTGTTCTGATACCATACAGCATCAACATAAGAAACACCTAGAAAAGCATAGCAATGTGCTAATAGCCATCCTCGGCAACACCCTGGCAACCACTCTCTTGTGTTTTTTCCTCATAAAATGTAAATACGTGGTTTCTAAAATGTTTTCTCTATTTGTATTTTGAAGGAGTGTCCTCAGATCCTGCCCTCCACCCAGATCTATATCCCTGTTGGGGTCATGAAGCCCATCACCCTCTTAGCCCGGAATCTTCCACAGCCCCAGTCTGGTCAGAGGAACTATGAATGCATCTTCTATATCCAGGGCAAAGAGTACAGCGTCACAGCTCTGCGCTTCAACAGCACCAGCATACAGTGTCAGAAGACCATGGTGAGTTCAAACACAGTTTTCTTGCCGTTTACCCACAGGAGGATTCATAATAGACCACTTAGCGGTATGTAAACACTGGTCCAGTTTCACTTACGGTTTCACCTTTATTTATTTTAGTTTAACAGATAATGTATAATTAAAGCTTGAAGATATCCGTTGAACATTTTAATAAATGTTATGTTGGTTGTAATTTTGTTCAAACAGTTGAGCTTCTGGATTAGCGTTGGATTTGTTTTGTTTATCGAAGTGGTCTATAGGTGTCGGCTTTGTCTCAGGTCTTTTTCCTAATATAGCTATAGACCATTTTGCAAGATGTAAACATTCCTGGTCCAGAAGCGCTTCCTGTTTCTGTTTTACATTATAGCAAATAATACAACGGCACATTTAAAACGGAATTGAAATGTTAAACACATTTTTTTTTCAAACAAACAATCAATCGATTTTATAATTTATTACATTTAATAGTTTACGTTTTTAAAACACAAAATAAATATATATAAAATATATATTTTTATAAATAATTAAACAATAATGATGAATAAAAATATATAAATATAATTTATCGTATAAATAGAATAGAATAGAATAGAAATGTTATTCATTTTAATCTGAATAAAAATTGAAATATTAATATAGGAAGTGTTTCTGGACCGGTGTTTTGCAAAAATATTATTATTGTTTTTAAATGCATGTGAGTGACATGGATAAATAATGTGGTTTTTATTAAGCTAATTTAGATATTAAAATCTATATGCCTTTAGCAACTGCTCAAATCGCAAAACAGACCTTTTTGAGCCACGTGTGAGATTACAAACGTTCTCTCGTTTTGGTTTTGATTTATTTGCTTTTTTCATTTCTTTTTTTGTAGCTTATTGTCAAATGGACAGTGGATAGACAGTGGATAGTCTTATGTCTGGATGTGCTTATGTCTGTACTGCAGGCAACTGGTTCTTTCAGACATGACTGTGACCACTTGAATTGCCACATCTATTGGACTGCTCAGTCACAGAGTTCTTTAAGAGCCATTATAGACGTTGAATCACCAGTCCAAATGGCTGCCTTTTTGTACAGCCTTGCCGACACAATCCGCCCCCTTTTGGGCAATCAACATTTTGTCTGGCTGTCAGAACTCCCATCAGGCACTGGGCAGAGACTGGTGTGCCATTAGGGCCCATTGAAAGATGTTAAACTTATCATTAACAGACTGCTTTGCAGAGGCAGTCATAAGAGGCGAGCGGAGGCTTGTGTATTTGATGGCACCATGACACCTCTCACCGTTGTTTATTGATGGCCGTTGTAAGATGCACCGTCCTTCTGTGGCGTCCTCTTTTGTGTTGAGACTTGTGGATGTTACTAAAGGGAAGCTAATTACATGGCTAAGAGTTTGCGGCGAGCTGTCTCGCTAAAGACTTTATCGACTGTTTGCTGTCGCGCCCGTTTCGAATCAACATCCATTGCTGACGAAAAGCTTTTCCTCTGTCTCCGCTAGCAGGAGGCATCAACCGGAGTGATGTTAACTTTAACCGTCAACACGAGAGTAGAAAACAGCCAGCTGATAAGTGCCACTTCTCTTCTCATTTCGTTAAGGGGTGGGTGGATGCTCTATACGGTTAAAGTGTTTTGGAAGTTTCTGGATTTTATTTTTGAGTTTTGTTATAAGATTTATATAAGATAATATAAGATTTGTTTGTATGGACTGCAACGGTTAAGCATGGCTGATGTTTTATGTTCTGTATTTTCAATTTTTCCCCTTTCTTCTGTAAAATATTCAGTTTACAATATATTTTAATAATAATGTATTTCAATAATTGTTATTAATTAAACAAATTGCCAAAGCATTATTTAACCATGTGGCTGCTGTCCTTCTGAAACCTTGTATCTCCATACTTTGCAAATTTTCTTTTCTTCTGTAAATCATTATTATTGGTCACCATTTAGCTTTTGCAAATATTTAACCCACGAAATGTATTCCAAAGTGCTTGTAAACTTTGACAACACAATATTTAATCATTCAAAATGTTCAGCGTTTTTCTAATTTCCTGAAAAACTGTGAATATGGACATACAAGGTTTGGGAAGGAGAGATTATCTAGCAAACTATTCCATGTTTTCTTCAGTATATTATTGTCATACACTGAAAAAATACTCATACAAAACTGTAATATAAAAAAAGGTTAAATTACATTTTTGTCAAGAAAAATTACATGTTTCTCGTGTTATTTTATACCCAACTAGTGCATTTCTACTTAGTATTTCTTGACATTTAAATAAAATAGAAAATGATTGATGTTTTTGAATACTTCACAGCGTTTACTGTGAAATCTTATTTCTCAAACATATCTGCTAATAACCAGATGAGACACCTGTGAGTGCAGGGTGACTCATCGCTATTCTTGGTCCGCTTTTCTTGTTGAGAAACACTAGCATACAGAGGCCTTTAACAAATCAGGTTAGCAGCAGCTCATCTCTATCTCCGTTAGAGCTCTTATAGTGCGGTTTTATTTCTTCTTCAAAGGTCCGGTCCTTTCCCCAGTCATCTGCGGTTAATGCCTGCGACGGAACCACGCCAGGTTTGGTTCTGTGCTGCTGGGTGTTCAGACAACCCGTCAGTCCTAATGAGAGCCGCGTTTACAGCCGTGTTAAGATCCACACTGCAATTACACCATTAAATGCCAGCAATTATCAGTTACTTAGCGTGCAGTGATTTTAGCATGAGTGCTGCGTAGCCCTGCGTGAGAGTTCCATTACAAGAAGTAGGAGCATGTCTAAAATGACAGGCTTTGGCACAGATCAAGAGCCGCTATTGTTTTAGTCATTCACAAAGTCATTCCTTAGCGATTTAAATGACTGGTCGTCAATACGCTTGAATTGAAATGATCCTGGCACTCGTGGGTTAATGCGTGTTGGCTGGGGTGCCAAACGGCGGGTCGGATATGAATCACCTGCCCAATGTTCTTTTCACACCGCAGAAACCATCTCCATATGAGAGATTAATTATAGCGCTGACTAATGGTTCTGTTGAATTCAAGGTCTTTGAACTGCCATAATAGTTGAGTTTCTACAAAATGTCATTGTAAGGTTGTTGTTGGTGTTAGGGGTTGTGTGTTACACGGTCTGATCATTTTTTGGCTGGTAACAAACACTGCTGAAGAATAGTTTGTGGAAAAAGGTTAAAAAAATATTTTCACGCATGCTATAGGGTCATTCTCAACACAGCCAGAGGTTTACCTACAAATTGCAAATGGAGCCATCTAGAAATCCCTATATCTCTTGGAAATTGCAAGTGGAGTCAAGTCAAGTCAGCTTTATTTATATAGCGCTTTTTATCATTTTCATTGTTACAAAGCAAAACATTGACTACAAGGAAAACATATTAGGTTATGCAAGTCAAAACACAGGTTATTAGGAGCCAGAATCTAAATATTACAAAATAAATAAAAGTACAGTTCATTTTTTAAAAGTCAAATGTTTAATATACATAAAATTAGTTCTTCTTATAATATAATATAACTAAAATAGCTTTTAAACTGCAATTATTTATTCTTTTGAATCTCAAAGATTGCTTTACAAAAAAGAATATATACGAAAATATTGAGGTGCCCTGTAATTTAGCTCCAAATTTCTAGGTGAAAATTATCAATTTTGAGTTTTCAAAATTTGGTTGCTTTGACACGTAATAACCCTATATTGATATTTTAAATGAATATCGTCGGCTGTTTGTATACACGTATACAACCACGTATTTATATTGTATAGTAATGCAAACATAACCAAATCTGTTCTTTTAACACACTTAAGTTATCGTTTACTTTAGCTAGTAGGAGTTGCGGTATAATGCAATGGCTTATTTCTTAGGTACCCCAAGAGCAATGCTTGTAGATGAGCCTCTTGCCAGGTAGATAGCGGGCAACAGCTGGCAGGTGGGCTCATAGCAGGCAGATGGCCGGTGCTGTATGATTCGGTTGGCAGGGCTGATTGTGTTTGCCAGAGATTGATCAATTCGATCTTGTGTCTCTCTGCTTAAGACAATAGAGAGGCGGGTTAATAAAACACGACTGTGTGTTGGGACGCAGAGGGAACTAGATTGTCCTGACTCAATCGATTGAGTAAACAAAGGATATAGGGCTTCCTACGAGGTGTGCGAAACGGAGGAACATCATTGAGAATTAGAAGCTTGATACTGAAGGTGAGCTTCTTGGCGTCGGCTGGCTGAATAGAGGCAAGCTTCCTAGAGCATTTTGTTAGGTTTTGGAATTGTAGTATCTCCGTATAGGTGGTTTGGATCTATAACCGGCTCCGAGTGTGAAGAAAAGAGAGACGGTTAAAGGAAGGTGAGAAAGGGTTAATATAAAAAAGGCGCCTGAAATGTTTTTCTCAACTAATCTCTCCATCTTTCACCCTCTTTCTGTCTCTGAGCGCCACAGACCAGGACCCGAGGGATGAACGGAACAGGGTGATGGTATCATACTCTGGTTTACAACATTAGCTCCAGCTCAGATAAATGACCAGAGAAAGATCTAGAGACAGACACAGAAAACACAATGATGGAAAGAACCGTCAGGGTAAAATCTCCTCCGTGCAGTCCACCGTTCGCGACCGCAAAATGAGGACTATCGGGAGAGTTTGATAGGATCCAATTAAAAGCCGTCGCAGATAAAATGATGATGAATTGCAGCCGTGCGGCAGCGAGATGGTTTCTGACTCACCGCGCCTGTTCCTCCCCGAACGCTCCGAGGGGGAGAAATCGAAAAGAGGGAAAGCAAATGAGCTGGGGTCAGGCGAAAAGGGAGGCAGTGTTTTTGTTGGTGTGAGAGAGAGAGGTGAATAACTCAAGGAGTGTTTGTTGTGTCCTGCAGTGGGGTTAAGATTGTGTCAGACGCTCCTGTGGAGAAGATCTCTTGCTAGGAAGAAGATTCGCCGCAAATTTAGAGCTGCATTACGACTTTAGCCTCTGTTCTTATAGAAACACTCTGTCTTCCCTAATGCAAAGAAAATATACTGTCAGTGAAAATGTATAATGTTAATATTTTACAGTGTTAATATATTGAATAAAACAAACAATGACGCCAGACAGGAACAAAAGAAAATATATCATATGTACAGTACTGGTGTTTACGTATCTATGTACTCGTATGGGAGATGCATGTCCGTGTTTAATAAACCTCGTCCAATTAGCTGATGTGTTATTTTTACCCAGGCGCACAGGTACGCTATCAAAATGACTAATTACATAAGACTGACCTACACAAAAGGCTGTGTCCCCCAAACCCCCACCCCCCATTCCAGCTGCTGCCGTGTTTTGTTAACATAGACACTTTCCAGCCCCATGGACCCAGAATCTCCCGCCTCACCCCCTCCTCGCTTCTCTCTGATCTATGGGCTTGCCAGCAGAGGCCGGGCGCAGGCTGAGGAGATGCCCGATGTCTCACTTTTTCTTGGGCACATTCGTTTTCCTCTGTGAGGGTAATTATGCATTTTGGGTGTGCAGGTGGGGTGATATAGAGTACCAGATCCTGTACAGCTCGTACGTTAGGCTGTTCTTGCACCTCTCGTATGTTTATTATACCTGGAAAAGTTTTAGTACTTATTTTTTTATCTTGTTCAAAGTGAAAGTGTGGTTTGTTTGTTCTGCTGTAAGGTCATTGTAAAGTTGTAGCCTGTGTTCTGCGCTTTTTCACTTTGGGCAAAGTTTTGGGCCCAAAATCCAAACACATTTTTTTGTCACTGTGATTGGATGGATTTATTCCTGTGATTGTTTTTTCTATGTAGTGGCCAAGATATCTTGCTCTACAACGTTTATTCCTATTCAGATTTATTTCTTTGGCACATATAGTACTCATATTAAACCTTTTGCAGCGTTTTAAAGTAGCTTTACTGTAAATACATATTAATACAAATAATAAGAAAAAAAACGTGGTATTTGTTTTCAATAATATCACTAAGCTAACTGATAATAATCCTAAAAAAGTATCCAATTTTTATAACATGCTGTATTTTAGCTATATATATATTATAATAATTAAGAAATAATTAAGATAAAGATAATTATTTAAAAATAATTGTATCACATCAAAAGCATATTTCTTTTCACAAAAAAAAATATTTTTACAGTGTTGCAGAATTTCTTTATTTTAAAGTAGTGTTTAGTATTTTCTTCACTTTTAATAGTATTTAAAGGGACACTTCTCTAAAAATAAAAATGATGTCATCATATAGGCCACTCAACCTCGATTTCCGTATACATTTCAAAATCTGTATAAATGTCTTTCTTCTGATGAACACAGAGAACGATATTTGGAGGAATGCTTGTAACCAAACAGTTTTTGGCCACCATCGACAACCATAGTAGGAAAATTACAATGGCAGTCAAAACAACAACAAAAGCGATTTTGGTTGCAACCATTCCTTTAAATACCTTTCTCTGTGATCATAGGAAAAAAACATATATACAGATTTAGAACAACTTTGTTAATAAATGCTGAATTTGTATTTTTGGGTGAAATGTCCCTGTAATGTGAAGCCTCTAGACTTCTATCGCAGTAGTTTTAATGCATACATGATTTATTTGAACGCACAAATTGGAGTGGTGAGAATTCTGGGGTGTAAGGTGGGTCATAGCCCATATGCTTTAAATTCTTTTTTAAAGAAAGCACTTTTCCTGAAAACACACCATGTTGTCCCTGTGGACACTGTGATGTGCTGTATCATACAGCGACAAAGATATGGAGAAAGAGACATTGTAGCGGGCGTTGACATTTATCAACACCTGCCATTTCAGCTCAGCACCTGAGGGACTGTGTTTGTGGGCGCGTGCACGGTGCGTATGGAATAGTTGCCGGATCACGGTTCTTCTTAATTAGGTCATGTGCATGCTTCTACTCACCTTGTGTGTTGAGCCCCCCAACGGCCTCATGGGAACTCGCACTTGCACTAGCAATTAATTACCCTCCACCACGTCTTCACGCTGACCACGGGCTGAATAATGAGCGTTATTATTCTTCCCGTCTCCAGCAGAAGAAGAGTTCTCCCCGAGCTCCCCGAAAGGACCCGTTGTTTTCAACCACCTTTCCGATAAATGCAGCATATGTGACCTTTCGTAAAGAACAAAGCCCTCTTCAGTCGTTTCCAGCTATTTTGTGGTCTCTGAAAGTCACGTGACCTGGGTCACATGACCTTGGGGCTGCAATTAGCGTGTGCGGCGATTGTCCGGCCGAGGTGAGCGTGTCAACAGCATGTTAATGGTGATATGAATAAATCATATTTGTGTTTTCGAACGGCCTTTGGGGAACAGGGACGGCGTTGTTGAGACGTGCCGTGCGTGGGGGCGGGCAGCCCCGACTCTTTAAAGTTTAATGGAGCTGGGACGCTGGTGAGGAGATGTAGGCTAAAGAAGTGTGAGAGTTCACGTGGCTGGTTGGAGAAGAATGTTTGCATGAGCGTGGAGGTCTTTGGCGGTCGGCCGGGAGGATGTTTGATCAAGCTGAAGCTTTCGAGAGGAGCTGTCAATGAATCGTTGTGTGAAGCAAAGGTCTTGTGACTCGAGGGCGTTCAGCGGTTTTACTTTGACCTTGAGCCTTTCAAAGGCTTATCATATGAATCTTTGGCTTTGTTCAGACTGGTAGCTGATATCAGATTTGTGTGCGTGTATCTGATGTGAATCTGTCTGGGGTCGCTCTTGTTCTGTACTTTAACTCTGTGACTTTTGAAAAGAAATGGCGAGTTGTTAGAATGGTGCAATTATTTTCATTAATTAAAACGTTATTCCTAAGTTAACATGTTGGGTTTTCAACGATTTTGATCATGTTTGTGTGGAATGTTTCAGAAAACAAGTTAGATATCTTGGGGCGGGAGTCAGTGTTAGCCAGTGTTAACACTGACTGGACTCATCTGGCTGTTCACATGTTAAAAATACAAACCGTTGTCAACAATTATATGTGTGTGTGTGTGTGTGTGTGTGTGTACAAGAGAAGACAGTACAACTCTTAATGAGATATGTCACCAAGCAAATTGGAAATGCCAATTTCACTTACATTCCCGCAACACGCTTCACGCCTAAATTCCGCCACTTGTTTGTTACACTTCCAGTCTGTAATTTCGATTTCTGAGATCTCCCGCACACCCTTTCTCTCCCGTTCCCATCTCGGTTCCTCTACGCGCCTCCTGACCTCTCCTTTCATCCAGAAATGTGAAGATGCGCTCTGACAAATCGCATTTTCGTATGTGCTGGTTCTGAGTCAGTAGTTTTACTGATGAGACCGTTTCTCAGTGATACGAGAACCTCGTCTGTTAGCGTGTCGTCTGGTACGTCTGCTGCTGTTTATCGGTGCTCGTAACGTGTGTGTTTGTGTGAATTAGAGGAGCAGTAGTGAAGAGCCTGCTGTCGGGGTGGAGTGTTTCCACCTCCCCCTGTATTGATCTGACAGTCGCACAATTGCGTGATGAGAATCCAGACATGTCTGTTTCTCTCCATCCGTCTCACTCTGTTGCCCGTCTCTTTTTATCTGGCTTGCTCACTCGTTCTTGCTCACTCCATCTCTCTAGGATACACACTTAAATGGCAAGATTTACATGGGCCGAGATAAGCCAGCATGTTTCATTCCGAGCTGGAAAGCTGGAACAGTGTTTCTCAGAAATTCCTTCGTCCCAACGGACCCCAGTCGCATGTCAGGATCTGTGTTGTGCCGTATTGGCGTGATATTCTTTTTATACGTTTGTGGGGGACTGTTTTTTTGTGGTTTGTTTTGTGGAGCAGTTATTTATTTATTTGTGAATTGATGCACTGTAAAAAGAAAGCTGTTCTGGGTCCTGAAATGTGAATCCATGAGTTTGATCAAATTGGTCTTTCTTTTTTCTCTCTCTAGTATGACTACGAAGGAAATGACATCAGCGACCTTCCTGTGGACCTCTCCGTTGTTTGGAATGGAGATTTTGTCATTGACAACCCATACAATATTAAAGGTAAATCTGACCTCTCTCTTTTACTCTCACTAGTTCAGTGCACATTAAGTAACAATCCCTTCACTGTGTAGTATCCGCATCTCTGCTCAGCGATTGTGAAGAAGAATTAGGGCGGTTTTATGCCTGCCTGCTTCGTTTCCAGGTCTCATTGGTTTTAGAACAGATAAGCTGGTTCTGTCTGTGATGTTAATGCCACAAAACAATGAGAAAACACACTTCACTTCCTCTCAAATCATACAGAATTATAGTGTGTGATTTATTAGCATCCTTGGTCTTAAAGGGATTGTTCACCCAAAAATGAAAATTCTGTCATTATTTATTCAGCCTCTTGTCATTTCAAACCCGTTTGACTTTCTTTCTTCTGCAGAAAACAAAAGAAGATGTTTTGAAGAATGTTGGTAATCGAACAATGACAGCACCCATTCACTTCTATTATATGGACACAAAACCGGTGCAAGTGAATGGGTGGCAGTTAACAACATTCTTCAAAGTATCTTCTTTTGTGTTTTGTGGAAGAAAGAAAGTCATACAGTTTTGAAATGACACATGGGGGAGTAAATGCTGACAGAATTTTCCTTTTTGGTTGAACTTTCACTTTAATGATACGAAGTAAAGCCTCGCTCACGTGTAGAGGTTTTTCACTTCATTTTTTTGGTTCTACTTTGGGGTGGTTGTGAAAATATTTGTACACTAAAGAGACTAAACTATTTTTAGATAAGCTATATATCCCTACAAAAAGAATGGTATGTCATGTGTAATGGGAATTGTATTGGTTTTAATGAAAACCTTAATGTGTCCACTGGTATGTGATGGATTTTATTGTTGCGATGTCTTCTGGCAAGGCTTATTGGAAATTTATTGGAATAATGCCCAAAACACACCACAAAAAGTAACTTTGTACTGATTTTAATGGAAAAGCGAATGATTCGTAATGGTATTTTAATGAAAACCATTATTTCTGTGATGTTTCTATTGTGTCTGTTTGATTATTATTGATATACTCAAAGCACAGCCTTTAAGGTTTTTCACCTGGTATTAATAAATACTTAAACCAGGTGAAAATATGTCCCAGAAATATTATAGACTTAAGAGTTGGGATTTTATCCTATTGCATTTTATAAAAAGGTGAAGAATTCATTTTCCTGGTTAGGATGTTTAGATATTTTAAGTATCAAAATCTATACAATTAAGTGTTACAATTTTGCGGTGTAAAGCTCACTTAAAGTCTTTCCAGATTTTTAGACAGAAAATCTGCAAGCGATGAAGAGAAATGGTCTCTATGCTTTCTGTTTAAATCATTTTTTCTACCGTAGCCTTATAAAAACACTGTCTGAAGTCATTCACAGACTAGGCAGCTTGTTTTGGTCCCATCTCTCTTAACCAGTCATTTTCTTTTGTTTGCCGTTCCATCCATATGTCACTCTCTCCTTCTCACTCTCTCTCTATTTCCGCACCCCTCTTTACGGCATATTAAATGTATCTGTCATCTCCACGCCGGCAGAGAAACCCCCAGCTTTATCCTGCTGTAAAGTGGCAATGTTAATGTAATTAAATCATTCATTTGGTTCAGTTTAATTAGCGCCAAGCTACTTTTGAGCTTAGCCGTGGCTAATCAGATTAGCACGAGGCTGAGATGGATGGGTGCCCCGGTTCTTTTGAAGTCCAGCGGCAGTGAAGCTCAGGCAGCAGAACGTTCAGTCACAGCATCCTCGGGCTCAAGGGGCCTGTGACAAAAATCAGCATTCTTTATCTTAACGAAATGTTGTTAGTTGTATCTGAAGTGAAACCCGTTGGTTTATGCATATTTTCAACTCCTATGCTGCAATTTTGCAGTTTCAGACAACTGAAACTTTTTGTTTTCCAAAAATCTTAATTTTTACCAGAGGTAGTATCTTATGCAAATATAATGCAATATGTCTCTTTTTTTGGCCAGCGCACCTGTACAAGTGTTACGCCATGCGGGACAGCTGCGGAATGTGTTTGAAAGCAGACCCTCGCTTCGACTGTGGCTGGTGCGTCCAAGAGAAGAAGTGTTCGCTGAGACAGGAGTGTGCTCCTCTTGAGAGCATCTGGATGCACCCCAGCGCTGGAAACAGTCGCTGCGCACACCCGAAAATCACCAAGGTAACCTATTTTCATTCAGTCAACCCATGCACTCTTAATCACAAGGCTTAAAAAAAATATTTTAACAAATGCCCTTTATTTTGGACGCAGTCATGTGACTGAGGGAATTAACCTGTCAGTAAAGGGATTTTCAGGATTTTGCCGGTTCTCTATTCTGCTGTCTTCCATTCAGAGAAGCTTTGCCTTTTGTTCACTGCCGTGTGCTGACAAAAGCCGTGCCCTGCCATTCTTTAGTTTCTATAACATTGACACTCTTAATCTAAAACAATAGACCTCCGGCCCGTCTCTCTGTGTTTTCAGCACCGACGTTGGCAGACAAATCTATCGCTTTGCTTTTATTGGCGTGCAGCAATGGATTGATGCTAATAAACTGCTATGTGCCAGCGCTGCCAGCTAGTATTCAGAGAGACAGCGGTCTCTCTCAGTCAGATTAGCCCCTGATACTGGGTAATTGCAAATGGCACAGTTGCTAATCCGTCAGCTCATGGCTGTCTCTCCATACTCATCGCTCTATAACCAGAGCTAAATGCCTCGATGAATAGAGCGAGAAGAGAGAGGTTAAGACAAAGAAATTAAACAGCGTGGAGTTTTTATTTCATAACCCGGGCCACTTGTCATAATAAGCACAGTTCTAACGGATAGGAAGGAAGGCCACGATACCAGGTCTATTGAACCGACTAGTTGGTAAATGAGATGATTTTGTTCGGTATTGTTTTATTTTAAAAGGTTCTGAAATTTAGCGGCATCTAGCGGTGAGGTTGCGAATCTCAACCAATGGCTCGCTCGCTCTATGGTGGCTGACAATGGACAAAGATGTCAACGTGCTTTTGCTTCTTTGCCGATGGAGATAACGTATTTACCATGCACTCTCTGTAGACCAGTTTAGGCCACATCTCACTGTTCACGTACTGTAAGGCTCCTGTTTTGGTTTTCTACATCTTACAGAGCATTCACTTTCTCTATAATAGCGTAACACAAGTAGCATTATGTACGCCTATGTCTTCCGACCTCAGCACAGGCATTTTGTACAGTTTTTCCTATTTTTAGCGCATTCTCTTGTTCCTCCTTTGTTCACATCAGAGCGGTGTGACTTAGTATATTAGCTGCTGGATAAGCTTCTAATTTCATTTGGAATAGAGTCCTTAACTGGGATTTTCTCAGTCTTATGCTGTCTCTTCAGAGAGACCCCTGGGTCTGAGTGGTAATTGAATTTGCTTTATGTCGGTCTCATTGTGGACTGCTTTGCGTCTCGGCCGAAGCAGCCTGTAGAAGTCAAAGTTTTTGTGCTTTGATTTCTGTTCCAGCCAGTGTGGCTTCAATAGAGAACCTCCCATTAGCATTCAGCTCAGGAAGTTTTCAATTCTGCACTGTTTGTATGTGAGCAGTAAGGTGTGTACTGTAGAAATAACATTGCAAATTCCATTTAAGGGGACCCGCGGTGTATGTGGATAGAAATATCTCATTCTATGCCTATAAAAACACAACGCTTCATTATGTAAGGTCTTTACACACATTTAAAGACATAGTTACGTGTATTTCTGTCAATAGATCCTCCCAAAAATTTGACATTTAAAAAGAAGAGGTGCATTTTAGGAAAACCTTTGGCATCAATATCACCCTAACTTGATGAGTGTCGACTTTCCCCAATTACACAAGAGTACAGCGCACCTAACAATGGGCAACAGTGAGGTTTCTAATGCTGGGTATTTAAATTCCTTTATCTGGGTTTTTGTTGCTCTCTCTTCTCTCTCTCTCTCTCTCTCTCACACACACACACACACACACGCACACACCCTTATCTCATTTCTGTCAACAGAACACAGAGCTGATAAGCTTTGACATGAAATATGTCAAATATACATGTTGTTGTGACTTGGTTCGAATGCGGCTAGATGATGTGAGACAGGCAAGGGAGGGTAAACAGAAGGAATGATTTTCACAGCTTCTGATTGGATGATTGGATGTGCGCACCCTGCACTCTCCAGCATATGAAAATAGTCATAAAGATGGCATCCTTGTGGGAGACCAACGAAAGCAAACGGAGACCCTTTTGCAAAGTCTGTCTGTGATTGGATGCCGCCAAGCGACATGCAAAACAACCCCAGTGAAACCAATTACAGAACACTTTTGCCTGTTGTTGTTCAGTTATTCTGTATTCTTTATTGGCATCGCTTGTGCAAAAAGCAAATTTTGATTGTATGGTCTATACGAGGCTGTAAGATTGGCTTGGGGGAAGAGGGATTTGTGAACATATGCTACAAACTAGAAATATTGAAGAAAATTCTGGAAGAAAAAAATGATGTACAGAACTCCCAGATACGGCAGAAGTTTTATTCTTCAGCCCTGAAAATAGAAGGTCTGCAGGGTGAAATCCAGAGGGAAACACCTGTACCCGTAAGCAAAGACACTTAACCTCAATTACATCAGGAAGCAAAGAGCGCTGCGTCAGACGGGTGCCGTCGCATATCTGATGAATAGCACATGTACACATTTCTACCTGCAAAGCACCTTATAACAAGACGGTTTGTGTAATATGTACGTCGCAGTCTGAGATCCTCTGCTATTGTGTTGCCAATGCCTTTTGATGGAAAGATTTTACCCAGGCGCTTGCCAAATCTCTCGTCTGCGCTCAGACATCCACGCCGAGATAACTCCGCACCTTCCTAATGAGGATCAGGGAGAGAAAGAGAGGCAGACAGACAGACAAATGACAAGCCAACGTAAACAACAGAGGACACGGAACACCAGGAATCTGTTAAGCCTCGCGCACCGCGCAGGTGGCTGGTGGGCGGATGGGATCTGGATAACAGGGGTCTTTAGACTGGCCCCATTCTCTTCGCCCTCCAAGTTCTCCCACTCTCCCTTTATTGTTGTCCTCCCACCCGCGGGGGGTGGGGACGGGGGGCACGCGCAAACAATAATAATCTCGCCACGGTAAATCTGCAGGGGGTTCCTGCGTTCCAGTGCACTTTAATCGCAGTAATTGCATATATTTTTTAAATGTATCGTTACCCGGAGCCGATAATGAAAGGGAGATTTACTTAACTGTGTATAATTTAACAAGGTCCTCGGGGAGAACGTGCCTGTATATTAGTGTTCTCTCTCTTGTGTTGAGAGATTTTATTTTTATCTGTCATCCCCCTTTTAGGCTGATTTAATTAGAAATGTATAAATGTTTTTTTTACATACAGACATGTAATGTAGGTTAAATTTTGTGTAATCCCACAGCTACACTCTCGAGTCCAAATTCTGTCATTTTTAGGTCAAGGCTCATTGGTTTACATGGTCTATCAATAAAGCCTGAATTTGTTTCGATACTCAGGCTGTTTTACATTTACATTCATGCATTTGGCAGACGGTTTTGTAAAAGGGACTTTAAACACATTTAAGGCTCAGTATCATTTTTTCAGTATGTACAGTAATGACAAAAAGTGATTTCCATTTTGGAAAATTGAAGCGTTAGCTTTTTATTTGAGTGTATTATTGAAGATGTTTTAAAAACGTTGTATGGATGTTGCCTAGTTGTGGTTGAAGTGCAAACTGAATAATCTAAGGAGGCTTGACAATTTTTTTATGAGTGATAAAGTTACAGTAACTGAACTATAAGATTAGCCTTTTTTGCATATTTAAATGTAATACTCTTTATACCTTTTTTCCAAACAATGTTTCCCAAAAGTTAAGTGTTTTGTCAATTTTTTGCCATATTTACTAATATTATTTAAACCTGAGAGGTCTTTAAAAGCACAAATTGTACAAATACACCCCTTTGGACATCACTTTGGGCCACTACAAACTAACACAGCGTTCTACCGGTTAAACTACATGAACTTGTTTTGAAAATCCGATTTAGTTTCTCATTCAGTGCAGCTTTGTGCGTCTGACCCACCGTAACTGTAATAAACCGTTCTGACGTTCTCATTGTCAACATTACATTAGCTGAACGTACAGTAAGACATGCCCCATCCTTTCCACTCCAGAATTTCCCCTTAGAGCCCCAGCCTCTGAGGCAGACGATGCCCGGCTCCAGGTTTCCATGGAGACCTCGTGGTGGAGAGATCGGGCGTAGAGACTACCTGTAATTACCTCATGATGGCTGTTACAGGGCGCCGTCCCGCTGTTACCCCCGCACATCATTCACCATATTTGTTTTGTCATGCCACACCTGTCCTTGTTACGGAGAATAATCCAGCTAAATAAATCACATTACCCTACCACCTTGCTCCACGCAGCTCAGAAGCACGCATCCAGGAGCATGGGTAATAAGTTTCAATTAGAGGCTGTGTGGAGGAGGGGAGCCAGAGGGACGTATCTCACTGTGCCCGGCGTTAGGGGCTTCTGCTCTCCTGCGCCAGGGGGTGATTTGTCTCCATTAAAACGCAAGACGTCTGAGTTTGTATGGGAACTGTGAGACTGGGGAGCTGTAGGGCTCCATGCCAAGTCCTTTCCACTGACCAGAGGTCCATTATTTAGTGTTCAAATATCACTAAGGCTGTTTGAAGGGAATGTTCTTCTGACATGGGACAAACAGTGTGATGTTGACTTCAGGTCAGGTTTACAGTTGCCTCGGGTGATCATGTCATAAGTGTTCAACGGTTGGTGTTTACATCTGTAAAATGTGTCTCCTGTGACCACATCATTGTATTAAAGAAATAGTTCACCTAAAAATGAAAATGTTGTCATCGTTTGGTCAACCTTCAGTTGTTGCAAATTTCTTTGAGATGCTAAACGCAAATGATGATATTTCAATGAAAGTTGTTACTAAGCCGTTTTGGGTCACCATTGACCCCCTTTCTAGGACAAAAGACTATTATGGGAGTCGCAAAAGAGCGTAGTTACAAACTAGTCTTCAAATATCTTCATTTGTGTTCAGCACATTAAAGAAATGTGTGCAGTTTTGTGACAACTGGAGGGTGAGTTGTCATTTCCCCCAAACATGCTTGAAGTTCAATATAAGCACAATCCTTTTCTGTCAAACACAGCTGTCTGATATTTCAGTTGGGTCCCTGACCCTATTCGCACTTGTATTTAGCACGTCCGGATCACCCGAGATGAGTGTGAATGGGGTCTTAGATTAATCCTTGTTGTTTTTTCATCTTGAAAATATGGCCTGTTCAGTCAAGGTGAAGTAAATCTCTTGCAGTCCTCTATTTTCATACAAACCAAAGTCTTTGTTTCTCTGTTTAAAAGCTGTTTCCTGAGACCGGTCCACGTCAGGGCGGAACCAGGCTCACCATCACCGGAGAGAACCTGGGCCTGCAATTCAGAGACATTCAGACGGGCGTTAGACTGGGAAAAGTTCCTTGCATTCCTATAGAAGAGGAATACGTTAGCGCAGAAAGGTGATCTCTTACCCTTACAATGCATAAGACATCCTTCCTATGGTATATTAATAATAAATCACGAAGAGATTCATTTTACTAATAATATTTACTGAAGCGCTGTATCAGTTTACCGGATTCTCACGTTTCTGTTTCTGCAGGATCGTGTGTATGCTGAATGACGCCACAGGGTACCGCGTACAGGAAGCACAGGTGGAGGTTTGCGTCCGAGACTGTCTGGCTGATTACAGGGCGCTCTCACCCAGGGCTTTCACCTTTGTGGTAAGACGAGGGACAGTTCACCCCAAAAAAACTAATTCTGTCGTTATTCATTCATCCTTTTCTTCTGTAAACACAAAAGAAGGTATTTTGAGAAATGTCTCAGTGGTTTTGCGTTCATACAATGGAAGTCGAAGGGGGCCTGTGTTGTATGGTTACCAGCATTCTTCAAAATATCTTCTACTGTGTTCAGCAGAAGAAAGTCATTAAGTTCGGATTGACATGAGGATGAGAAAATTATGGCAGAATTGTTCTTTTTTTGGGTGAACAATCACTTTAAATCTACTAATGCATACTTAACACTGTGTTGATCATTGCATCTTTATATACAATTTTATCCCATCAGACGCCATACTTCTCACGCATCCAGCCTGCTCAGGGACCTCTCTCCGGAGGGACCAGAGTCACGATCGAAGGGAACCACCTCAACGCCGGCAGTTCGGTTGCGATCAATATCGGCCGTCACCCTTGTCACTTTAAAAAGTGAGTCCACTTGTCTTATAAAAATTCAAACGCTCATAAATATAATACGTTTTGTTTGTATGTCTGCCTTTCCATATTTTTATGTCGGACAGAATTTCACGTTAACTGTTTGTTTCTGTTTGTCATATAGTTTCTGTTGGTTTGTTTTGTATTTCATTGGCAATGTGCCGGTCCATTTGACAGTTCGCCCGTTGGCTGTTTTGGTGTAACTTTTGCCAATAGACAGCCTGCTTTTGCTTGTTAATACGGTCTCTTTCTCTCTCCTCCTCTTCCATCTGCCAAGTCGTCTCCCTTTCTCTTTATCCGTGTCATTCCAAAAAGCTTCTCACTCTTAGTACTTCCACCTGTCATTACGTCAGTCAAAATAGCCCGACGTTTATTTTTTACCCCTCGCCGTGTATCCACGGCACAAAGACACTTTGAAGACATCAGCTGGGTTACGGCGCAGACGGTCCTAGAGGATTGACTGCTTCCGCAGTGAATGAAATATCTGTAGCAGCAGACTGCTCTGCATCGCAGCTGAGAATAAAAACATTGTCTCGGTGCCAATGCTCAGACGGGAGAGAACGAAAGAACGAGGATTAGCGCAGTTCTCGCTGACTGATACGTCAACCACACCTGTTCCCGGGTCCATGGTTCACATCAGGGAGAAGGTTCGGTTTATGTGAACCCGCTACACAGTGGGCTGGTGAGATTAGGGCGAGAGTTTTAAAGGGATAGTTCAGTCCGAAATGAAAAGTCTGTCTTTGTTTACTGAACCTCATGTCTTTCCAAATCCATGTGAATTTCTTTTGTGGAACAGTAAATGAGAAAACAAAACAGCAACATCAGACTATAAAAGAAGTGAATTATTATTAACCGTTTTATATGCCCAGACTAAAAAAATCACCTTTTGTGTTCCATGCAAGAAAGCATTTAAATCAACACCGGTTTGAACCATCCTTTCAATACGTCTCATTTTCTTGTGCATTTTGTATCTTCAATTCGTAATATTCCTTGAATTGGTATTCAAATTTATTCCCCATGTCTGTAATCCAAATTACATATTTAAAATGCAAAAACCTCTCAAAATATCCCAAAGCAACGATTTTAAAACTTTGTTTCCTTGAACGTCTGTATATTTTTACCTTTGAGAAATATAGTCGCTTATCCTCATCGTAACTTGCTTCAATCCCTTTTCTTTTGTTTGTGACAACCACCTTGTCAAAAAATGTGCTGTCTTCTGAGGATTTCTGGGGTGTGCATCTTGAATCGGGTTCCCATGGCAACAAGCTTAGGGGATGTGAATGGAGATTGCAGGCACGTTTCCAGGAGAGGAGGGGAAAGACGGAGATAGCATGCTCGGCCGACAGACGAAGGCAGACTCAAAGTCTTTGAAACGGAATTGCGTCCCATATGGCTGTTATCGCGAATCATGAGGCTTCATCAAACATACTGAACTCTTATTGAGTAAAGAATCTGTGTCCTGATGAAATGTGAATGTGATGACATGCTTTATAAACACACAGTCTGACTATAATGAGTGTGATGGTAAACTTTTGACTCGATATCTTTCACTGTAGGAGGACGTCTAAGGATATCGTGTGCGTGACCCCGGCCGGCCTTAACCCTGGAAGTATCCCTGTCATGGTGGACATCGACAAGGCTGAGTTGAGAAATCCAGAGGTGAAGTTTAACTACACAGAAGATCCAACTGTCCTGAAGATAGACCCGGACTGGACCATCGCAAGGTACGTGACGTCCAACCTGTCAGTTAAAACGCACTGCGGCACGCGTACTTCATCTCTCCGTATTCCCTTGAACTTAAAAAGAGGCCTTAAGATACAAAATTAAACGTGAAATCGCTTCTGGAGGAAACGTTCCGTCTCCGCCGAGGGAGAAGTTTGAACATCAAAGTGGCAATATAAATCAATATCAGACTATTTGTTTTACAGTTTCTCTTGACACATGAGCAGAACTCATTAAAAGGGTGAAAAATGAGATTCTTTGCAGCGTCGATCTGGAGTCACACCGTCAGACGTCTCTACCTGCGAGCAGATCTGCTGTCAGATGCTGTTTTTGCAGGTTTCTTGGGAGGAGCTGCGATTTGCACTAAAACGCATCTGGGCTGTCGGGGCTGAGATAGAAACAACAAGTTAAACGAACAGCATCGCTGGTGTTAGATGAGGCAGACGGGACGGAGCACTTATCACCTGAAACTCGGCTGTTTTTGTGGGTTAGAGAGTGAGGTCTTTAAAAGCCTGGAGCTGAAATAAAGCTATCGACACGTACCTCTCTCTCTCTCTCTCTCTCTCTCTCTCTCTCTCTGTGGGGGCCGGCTATACTAGTGCAGATAACTGTACACTGTAAAATATATATTTTTTGATAATTGTATCTTTTGCAGTACATATATTAATACAAAACTAGTCTTAAATCTAGATATATTTTCTTCCTTAGCAAAATGACCTAAGGGAAAGACTTAAAATTAATTTCTAAATAATTGTTAATACAAATGAACAAGTCTTGTTTTCTGAAAACCGAACTAGAATAATTGTTAGTAATAATTTAAAAGTATTGTTTTCGATATGTTGATAATAATAATAATGAACACGTCATGTTTTCTGATAAATTATTAATAATTAATTATTAATTGATTATATTGAAAAGGAATTGAATTTATGTTTACAAGAAGAAAAATATCTGATAACAGGGTAAAAAGTAAAATTAAGTTTGACCTTTTAAATTTTTTTTTTAACACATTGACAAATATTTTTGCTTGTTTCAAACATAAACTACAGTAGCTACATTTTTTATTTTTCTTTCAGAAAGCAAAAGTTAATATCTTTGACTATTGTGCTTCTCAAGTCATTGAATATGGATTTAATTTTTTTTAAACATTTGTACTAGAAAACGAGACAAAAATAGAGCTTTCTTTAAGCTTTTGCCACAGAAAGTTAAGACATATTAATTGAATCTTCAGAATTGCTTTATCATCAGATATCACTCTGAATAGTCGGCTATCGGTATGAGGTTGAGAAATGTAGTATTAGTGCATCTCTTATTATATATTACAATAGAACTGCAATATACAATTATGCGTCTGGCAAGTGTTTTTATGCAAAGCATCTTACATTGCAACACATATACTTCCAGACCAGGACCTTTGCGCTGCTAACACAATACCAATTCAGTTAAAGGAACAGTTGGTTGGAAAACAATGTTAAGAATGAAAGAGATTCTCAACATGTACCTCTGCTCCCAACCTCATTACACACACGCATCTGAGTATATGTGTAATGGAGTGTGTGTTGTTTTGCTGACCCAGACCGGCACAATCAAGCCTGTGCTCTCTGTAGACTTCTGCTTTGAACGGGGCTATTATTCCCCAGCAGTGTCAACCAGGTACCTTTCGCCCACTCCATATGGATCTGAAAGCAGACGCACACACTCTCTGGGATCAAAGTGATATCGGAAATGACTGCGTCCGTGCAAAAGATGCCCCCAGCTTAAACAGACATAACTGCAACCAGAAAGTTGCGGCCCTAAAGCCAGTTAGCGCGCGCTGAGTGAAGCTGTATTGATTCGAGCCGAAAATGCCCTTCAGGGCCACGGCACAGCAGGCGTCACAGAAGCAAACAGGGTGGAGACATCGCGGCCGTTGCCACGGCCCCAGATTTAACACATAGACCAGCTATGTCAACAAGCTTGTGAACACAAGTGGGTTTCAGAAGATTGCGGTATGAGAAACGTTGAGCAAATTATAGTTTTAAACCGATTCGGAGGTAAAATAAAGTCCAATTTGGTAGTTGAAAGAACCCGACATCTTCAAAGAGGGACTGAATTTTTTAGGTTGAACAAATATGATATGAAAAGTACGCATGCACGTATACAACTGTACAAGACTTTTAGTTTAAAGGGGTCTTCATATATCACTAAATGGAGGTAGAGCATATTTAAATGCCTGACTCTTCAAGACAATCTCTTTTGTGTCTCACCGAAGGGCTGATGGGATACATTACCTCTGCTCATTTATCCTTCCCTCTGGGATGGGAAGCTTCCTCAGATTTAATTCTTAAGCACGGAGACCGTTTCATCGAGTTAATAAGTGAGATTCGTGCCCAGTTTAAATGATGATGACGTTCTGTTTCTCTGTTTTAGTGGCGGCACCCTGTTGACCATCAGCGGCACCAATCTGGCCACCATTAAAGAGCCCAAGATCCGTGCCAAGTACGGCTCAGCGGAGTCCTTCCACGTACGTATATTTCCCCCCGTCCTTATCTGACATTTCTATCTTCCGCACCACTGGTCTCCTGTTGTTTTTCTCTGTTGTTTTTTTACAGTCAAAGGTTTTTCCTCTTTCTCTTGTAGAGGTCAGTCATCGCTCCTTCGCTTTCTCTTCCTCAGGTTTCCCTTAAAGGAAACCATCGAAATGTCCATCTCACTGATACATTCCCCTGCCACTCTCGCTGTGCCTTATAAAAGACTTATAAGACACAGAAAATGTGAATCACAGTTCTTTGAAAAGGTCACAAAAACCTCTCTCTAGCTGGGTTTTAAAACTTAGTGAACTGCTTCTGTGTCTACTTAGGAGACGGCTTCTAAGGCAACTGTTATGTAATCTCATAAATGACAGAAATGACTTTCTATAGGAAACTTTAGAAAGAAACCCACGACCCCATGTTACAAAGCAATGTTTTATCATTCATAAAAATACATCAAATAAAGAAAAATCACTCCACAAAACTGTTTTGTTATTTTATTAATGATGTTATTCTTTTCTATGTTTCCATTACTCGACAATAAAGGTCAAGTTTGGTTTTATCTCACCTTTTGTCTTTCTCTCTTATTCTCCTCAGAACTGCACGGTTTTCAACAACTCTGTCATGGTTTGTCTGGCTCCGTCCGTGGCTGATTCTGAGCGAGGCTTCGCCGACACAGGCAACGGACCGGATGAGATCGGATTCTACATGGACGACGTCCACGCTCTCATGGTGGTCAACGAGACGTTCAGCTACTACCCGGACCCCGTGTTTGAACCGCTCAGCCCAAACGGCATTCTGGAGCTCAAACCAACATCTCCACTTATCCTTAAGGTAACACCCGTGTACGGATAGATTCGTGGACGTTGGTGCGTCGAGTCTCCGTGAAATTTCAGATCTGACGGTCACGTTCACATCTGTTCTGGTAATAATTTCCGGTCGTCTCTTCACCGTAACTGAATAAAAGGAATGAAAGTCCAAATATAAAAGATGGGGATTTTTGTGGAATATCTAATAACCAATATCTGGTGTGATATCTCGTAATACAATGTCATTCTCCTAATCTCGTTCTTTTCCACGTCATATTTAGTCACGTAACGTCACTAATCTGACAGGTCCATCCATTGTCAGGCGACTTCGCAAATGCCCCGCTTGCCCTTTTATTTACAACATCAGAATGCCGATCACAGACGCCATATGATTTCTGCTCTCATAAAAGCCTCTCTTTTCTCCGAAACCCACTGAGGTGAGAGTCAAAGCATGTCGAGTGATATTTCTTTGTTAAATGGAAATGTATTAACGAAACCTTTTACTTAATGCCCGATCCCCCGCACGGCTTACTGCGTGGAGAGAAACAACTCGGTGCATTAGCCAAGAGAAGGAAAATACGAAAATGCAATTTGGTGAAATAATCAAGGATATTCTGGAGATGCATCACATTCTCCACGCAATTAATTCCTCATCTAATTTGATCTGGGGTTGGCGGCGCGGATGAGATGAGAGAGGCAGAGGGAGGCGAATTTGCATTAAAGACCGGCGTGCCGTGACCTCGCTGAACCCTGGTGGTTCTCGGCTGGGGGGGCAGAGTATCGATGCTTTGTTGGCGTTCGTCAACATTTCTTCTTCTTGTGTCCGTGTGTACGAAGAATATCTTTTGTCCTTTATTTTTTGTGGCGTTTATCTGTGTGCGGCGAGATCAAACTCATATCTGTTAAAGCCGCTGGGTTTTTTCCTCTCTCAATATCTACATGACCTTTATGTGTCTGAGCTTGTGTGATGCTTACATTTATCTCAAACCGCGGTTGTTATCAGGAAAACTCGTTCCGGGACCTTGAACGAATATTCTTGGTTTTCAACACGTGTGGAATTTCAAAGACAATACGTTTAGACAGTTTTGTCAGGTTGTGAACATGAATGGCAAGCGTGTTTAGAGTAATGCACTCGTAATGGAATCCAGCAGTAAATGTGCACTACCTCAAATAATCTTTGAAGTTAAACATCGCACTGTATTAAAAAAAGTCCAGACCAAAGTGTGAAAGCCCTCGCAGAGGACTTTTATAAGAGAAAAACTTTTCTCTTATACAAGCTCAGTGGAATCGCATGCCGTCTGTCTAATGGTGTCTTTTATTTTATAGGGTCGTAATTTAATTCCAGCAGCTCCCGGTAACTCAAGGCTCAATTACACCGTGTTTATCGGAGAGACGGCGTGTGTTCTGACTCTATCCGAGACCCAGTTGCTCTGCGAGTGGCCAAACCTCACCGGCCAACACAAAGTCACGGTACGTAACCTCAGTCTCCACTCATTCACACTGTGATCACAATACATTTCTAATTGGTTTCAGTAAGTGTTTCGATAGTTGACTAGATATTTTTTTCGGTTTTGTTATTTATAAAGTCACTTTCGGACTGAAAGGGTCTAAAAAAGTGCCAGTACACAGGAAACGAAAAAACTCTTCAATAATAAAGCAGGTTTAATAACCAAAATAACACGTTATTTGCATTTGTTTTTGTTGGTTAAAAACCTACAGACAAACACGAAGAATGACGTATAGTAATGACTTTCAGTCCAAAAACGACTGTATCTGCAGAACATGATTTAGATTGGTCTAAAATAAACAGATTCATATTTATTTATCGCTAAACGTCTTGGCATTTCGCGTCACATGAGTGTTGACTTAATGAAAATTGTACATACTGTGTAGGCAGTTAGAAGACGCTTATTTTACATCTCTTAGTTCCCTTTCTGTCGGTCTCTCGACGTTGTGTCGAAGCCGACAGATGGGGTTCGCCCTTGAGAACCAATCGTCTCTGACTATTTTGAAAAGGCCAATGAAATTGGCGAATGAAATTTGCATGCCGGGCTCCGCCCCCGGATATCCGGGTATAAAAGGGGAGCCGGCGTGCTCATTCATTCACCTTTTGTTCTTCGGAGCCTTCGCATCTGATGACATTCTTCGAATTGCCGATTTCTACGACGCGGTGCAGCGGAGATTCCCCTGGGCGTCCTGGCAGTTCCTGAGGTATTTTTCTAAAAGAGCAATTTCCTCAGCGTGGCATTGCCCGCTGATCTCTTGGGTGCAGTACACTCATCGAGGACGGGGACGGACACGGTGGTTGCCGCAAGTGTTCGGGGGTCCGATCACTGTGGCAGCCTCGTGGATTCGTCCTGCCCGCACGGCGCGCGGATGGCTATTCAGACGTTGCGTCACTGCGCGCGGATGGCTAGTCAGACGTTGCGTCACTGCGGGCGGACGGCTATTCAGACGTTGCGTCACGTTGGCTACGTTCTGTCAAGAGCAAGCCACCACCTCGTTTGCTTCCCGTTCTGTGACCGCAGCGGCTACGGCCCTGCCGTCAGCGGCGGCGAGCAGCGAGGGTGATGTGGGGATTATCGTGAGCGTTAATCCGTCAGCCGGTCGGCTCGCGGACCGCTCGCGCCCCGTCTCGCTTGTTTAGCAGGTCCCCAAGGATGGTCCTACGCCATCTTATTCCTCAGCCACGCGCTCGGACACGAGCCGTGGAGATGAGGTGTCTCTTGCAACATCGGAGCGCGACCTGCTGGCATCAGACTCTGGCGATTCCCTGAAGCTCCCTCCCTCGGGAGGTCGAGCACAGGTGAGAGCAGACGTCAAGATGTCAGCCATGCTCGCTCGGACCGCCGTGAGCGTCGGGTTGCGGTGCAGCCCTGGTGCTCACGGCTGGGTACTCGCACATTGGGCCCGGCTCAAGTGCCAAGTTTTACCGAGCTGCATAAGGAGTTCAGTAAGACCTGGAGCGTCCCCTTCGGCGCGCTTCCGTCTAGCTGACTCTATCGCCCTCTCTTCCCTCGGGGCGGGGAGGCAGCTAGGGACTATGTCAATGCACCCTGGGTGGAGCATGCAGTCGCGGGTATCCGCAGACGGCGGCCACCTGGGGGGCTTGACCTAGACTCACCGTCCAGGGCATGTAAGGTCTCAACATCTCTGGTGTTGAGGCTGGCAGTGCCGTGGACCAAGCTGCCTCCACTCTTACGCATGGCCTTCCTGCAGGCCAGGGCGCTAAAGAGAGCCCCATGGGGTAAGACCGACCCAAGTAGTGCCGCCGCCGACTGGCCCTCCGGGGACCGCGGTGGCAGCGCAGGCTGGGTCGGACGATGTCCACATCAGTGGCCCGGAAAGATGCCTCGGACCCAATCTTGCGCAGGGGGGCGATGTCGAGAAAGGCCACTTTCCCGACTCCCCTCTCGCAAGGTCGGCTGATTGGTGGCGCTGTCAAGGACTGCTCCAGCAGCCTTTTGACAGTGTAGAAACAGACCGGCCTGCTGTGACCCGGCCGCCTTTCGGCCGTCGAGGTCTCGCACGTGGTCTGCCCCCGGCAGCCCTGGCCTTCTCCAGCGTCGACTCCGGTTCTGGTGCCCCCGCAGGTGGCCCCCCGGAGGAGGACGTCAAGAGAAGGACCACCTAGAGAGATTGAACCATCGGGCCCGACCCAGCCTGGGTTGCTGGATGGTCGGACTGGGGCGGTCCCTGCCGCGTCCCAAACACCTTCTGGGCCCCTTCGGGGGCCTAGTGCCCGCCTTCTCACAAGGAGAGGTCTCTCTCTGGGTCCCACTTGCAGCCGCTCTCACCCTCTGAAAGATGGTGTTCGGCAACTCGACGTTGCGTCGTGGCGGCACGCAATGACGAGTATAAAGCAGCCCTCAGCACTCTCGCTTCGACGGTGCGTCGAGCTGCGCCATCGCCTGGCAGGTGATTTAGCGGAGCCGTTCCCCCCGGGGAGAACAGCACTGCTAGTCATTGAACCAACCCCCGCGGGTTGATGAAGTAGATCGCAGCCCCCCCTGTGAGGTCTCTGGGTGCTTGGTTAGCATTTCAAACCATCACGGTGGCTGGGAGTGTGGTCCGTCTCGGCATTCGATCCAGCTCGCCAGACCTCCGCCGGACTTCAGGCATCCTCTTACCTCAGCAGAGGCAGGGATGTTCCTGTGCTCCAGGCCGGGGCTGCCACCCCTCTGGCGAAGGCGATCGAACCGTCCCCTCGGCCGAGATGTCCAGTGGCTTCGACAGCCGCACTTCATCATCCCCAAAACCAGGGGTCGCTGCATACCTTGAGCAGCACCTTGCAAGGGTGCCGTTCGGGAGGCGCAGAAGCGCGTCCTGGTGTCTGTCAGACGCCAGGAGTGGTTCATGACAACTGACCGCATACTCTCATGTACAGTTCCCTCGGCACTGTCGAGGGGCTGGCATGTCAGTAAACGGGTCAGCCGGGAAAAAGAGAGCAGCTCTCCCTGGCGCGGAGCTCCCCCTTTTCCTGGTAGAGAACTCAACACTGTCTCCATGACGGCGTGCTCGCTCACGAGCACGCACAGTCAGTGCTGAGCTGCTTGAACTTTCAGGCAGCAGCCAGCGGTCCCCTGAAATCAGTTTCAGAGGCTCCTGGGCATGGTGTCCTCGGGGGTGGCCTGTCCCCCTCGAGTTGACGCACATGGGACCGCGACAGCACTGACTACAGAGATGAGTTCCCTGGAGAGCGTGGCGCACCGGCAGTAGGCGTATCGTCATTACACCTGCTGCCGTCGCATCCTAAACCCCGAGCAGGTCTTGAGGCCGGTCGTGGAACGACAGACGCCTCCCTACGGGGTGCGGGTGCGGTGTGCAATGGGCGCGCAGTGTCGGGTCGCTGGACGGGCCCCCGCCTGCGTTGGCAGATCACTGCCTTCAAGTTGCTAGCTGTCCTGCTTGCACTGATGAGGCTCCGGCCTCTCGTGCAGAGCCAGCATACTGGCCCGGACAGCACGACCGGCGTAGCGTACTAAACCTCAGGGTGGCACTCGCTCGCTGCAGTCATCGCAACTCGCCCAAAACGCCTCCTCCCGTGGAGACAGCAGGTGGCAAAGCCCCTGCAGGTCACATGCCCACCGGGCGTCCTGAACCAGACAGCCAAGCGCTCTCTCGTCAGTTGACACCCCGTGGGAAGTGATGACTCCACCCCTGCGGGCTGGCCTGGGTGTGGTTTGGGCGGGCACAGGGGGACCTGTCGCCTCCCTGAACACCACCCAGTACCGCTGGGCATTCCTTGGACGAGGACCCCCTCGACACGGAGGCCCTAGCGCGCAGCCTCCAGTGGAGACAGCAGGTGGCAAAGCCCCTGCAGGTCACATGACCACCGGATGTCCTGAACCAGACAGCCAAGCGCTCTCTCGTCAGTTGACGCCTCGTGGGAAGTGACGACTCCACCCCTGGTGGAGACAGCAGGTGGCAAGGCCCCTGCAGGTCACACGCCACCGGGTGTCCTGAACCAGACAGCCAAGCGCTCTCTCGTCAGTTGACACCTCGTGCGAAGTGACGACTCCACCACTGCGGCCGGCTTGGGTGTGGTTTGGGCGGGCACAGGTGGACCTGTTGCCTCCCTGAACACCCCCCAGTGCCGCTGGGCACTCCCTGGTCGAGGCTCCCCCCTCGACACGGAGGCCCTAGCGCGCAGCTGGCCGCGGGACAAGCGGAACTACGCTTCCCCCCAGTGAGCTTCATTGCGCAGGTCCTGTGCAAGGTCTGGGAAGGGAGTATCAAGTGCTGCTAGTTGCGCCTTACGGGCCCAACTACACTTGGTCCTCGGAGCTAATACTCCTGACGACAACTCCCCCTGGCCAAATCCCCTGGCGAAGGGCCTACTCGCAGGGGATGGACACGTTGTGGCGTTCGAGCCGGACCTCTGGGTCTGGCTCCTGGATGGGACGAGGAGTTCCTGGATGACCTACCCCCCTCAGTGGTGGAGACTGTCACTCAGGCAAGGGCCATGCCCACAAGGCTGGATGCCTTTAAGTGGCGCCCCTTCTCGTCCTGGTGCTCTTCTCGAGGAGAAGACCCGCGGAATTGCTCGCTCAGGAACGTGCTGTCCTATTGCAGGAGAGGCTGGGGAGTAATCTCCCCTTCCACATTGGAACGTGGGTACCCGCTGTCGCGGTTATCACGTACCAGTTGCTGGTGAGCCTCTGGGGCGGCATGACCTGATTATTAGGTTCCTCTAGGGCGCGAGGGGCTAAGGCCTCGTCCGCGCCCCGTACCCTCTAGGGACCTTAAGGTGGACCTTTGGGTCCCCTTTTTTCGGGCCCTGCCGAGAGCCCCTTCCTCGTTCTGCGAGGGGGGTTGGCTCTCCTGCTGGGGCTCGAGTCCATCCAGAGGGTGAGGCACCTGCAAGCATTCCGTGTCCACCGATTGCCAAATTTCAGGCCCGGTGACTCTCACGTGATCCTGAGACCCCGGCCGACTTACGTGCCCAAAGTTCCGCCGCCCCCCTTTGGGACTAGGTGGTGAACTTGCAGGCGCTCCCACACCGGGAGAAAGACCCAACCTGTACGTGGGGTGTCCAGTAAGCGCATTGCGCCTCTACTCGAACCACACTGAGGGCTTCAAGGCCCTGAGCAGCTCTTGTCTGTTATGGAGGTCAGCAACGGGAGTGCTGTATCCGAGGAGAGTTGTAGCGCTGGGTCGCACACGCCGTCACTACGGCGTGCCGATCCTAGCCCGTGCCCATTTGAGTGACGGTACACTCCGCTCGGGGTGTGACCTCCTCGTGGGCATCGGCTTAGTGCGCCTCTCTGGCAGACATCTGTAGAGCTGCGGGTTGGGCTACGCTATACCTCGCAGAGGCTTACAACCTCCGTGGGGAGTCGGCAGCTCGAGTCTTGCCAGCAGGTGAGACCAGCAGTCGTGGGGCGTACGCCTGCGCATAGCGCCATTCCCCTTCTGAGGTGGACCAGTGCGCTATGGGCTGCCTCCCTTCTTTCCCCAAGGGTGAAGAATAGGCAGTCCGTCCATCCATCAATAGCACTCAGGGCGGCGGGCTCGGCGGAGCAGCCCTGCCGCCTATGGCCGGGTATCAAGCTGAGTTATTACATATAGCTCTAACCGGACCTAGTGCCCCACACGTAGTAACCCCCCACTAGGGTGGTTCCGTCTGAGATGTCGTCATGAGATGGTTCCCCGCGTGGCAACCCATGACCTCCCCAGGTGGACATCCACCTTGCGGCATTCCGCACATACCTCCCATGAGTTCTCCCCTATTTGGTGAGACCATGTTGGTGTCTCCACTGTATTCCCCCCTAGGGTGGGAAGTGGTCTCCGTAGCGCACGTCCTCATTGAAGGAACAGCGCTTACCCAGTAGCCCTACGACTGGATGGCCCTCGCCAATGGGGCCGTCTGAGTTGGCGGAGGGCAGGGGCTACTCATCTTTGCCAAAAGCTCTGGGAGCCCCTGCCTGCCCACTGGAAGGTTACAAATTTCGCGATAGCGCTCACGTGTGGCTCGCCCAGGCCGGTCAACGTCGCTTCGCTAGAGATTGTGACGCGGCTAGTGCCGTGGCGTTTTCCATAGGAACCCCATCTGTCGGCTTCGACACAACGTCGAGAGACCGACAGAAAGGGAACGTCCCGGTTACGTATGTAACCTCTGTTCCCTGATGGAGGGAACAAGACGTTGTGTCCTTCTTGCCACGACAATAGCCGTCCGCTGCAGCAGTCACGAGATGCTCTCAGGCTCCTCAGCACAAAAGGTGAATGAATGAGCACGCCGGCTCCCCTTTTATACCCGGATATCCGGGGGCGGAGCCCGGCATGCAAATTTCATTCGCCAATTTCATTGGCCTTTTCAAAATAGTCAGAGACGATTGGTTCTC
Source organism: Barbatula barbatula (assembly GCF_947034865.1). Taxonomy (NCBI): domain Eukaryota; kingdom Metazoa; phylum Chordata; class Actinopteri; order Cypriniformes; family Nemacheilidae; genus Barbatula; species Barbatula barbatula. Next base: position 3,930,644 of record NC_136780.1, on the reverse strand, counting down.
AAGGGCGAACCCCATCTGTCGGCTTCGACACAACGTCTTGTTCCCTCCATCAGGGAACAGAGGTTACATACGTAACCGGGACGTTTTCCACCGAGCATTTTTCATTTAGTTTTTAATGCAAGAATTTTTTTTAATTCGTTTTAATGATTTTTAAAAATAGTTCTAACATACATGAGAGAAGCAACGCTGCATAAGAGATGAAGGCTTTTCTCCGAGAATTTATCTTCACATTAAATTAACTTTTTAAATTAAAATTTAAGTGTAAACCTAATATTTTTTAAAAGCTATATTGTATCAGATTCAATCAAAACTGCTGTGTTGTTTTACTGTTAAGTTTAGTTCACGAAAGTGTTTTAAATGGATAGTTTTCGTCCTGGTTCACACTGACCAAATGTCAAGCGATTGGAAATGACAAGTCACCGTCTAAAATGAGCTTAACACTAGCTGAGAGCACTGCTGAGGGAACATGAGGGAAGGACGTTCTTTATCTTGCACACCATGTTTTACTTCATGTGATGGCTCTCAAAGAGAAATGATTGCTGAAGAAGAAATATTTACCACCACTATTCTGAATACCCATTATTTGTGAGCGAAGCTTCAAGTGTCAAGTCGGATTCACAGAAATTGTCTGAAATGCGTGTTTGTACAGCCGTTCTTTGAAAGATGCTGCTTCAAAAATAGACGTGTCTCTGTGTGTTTAGTGTCCTTATGTGGTACTTTAGGGGACAGATACACGGCTGTACTCTTCTCCCCTCGACAGTGACCTACTTATGGGATGCCTCAATAGGCACTTGGTTCTTTAGCTGATGTCACATGTGTGCACGTTTTTCTGTTTGTAGGAATTAGTGTGCGCCCGTGTGTGTGTATGACTGCACTAGCACACAGCTGTGTGTTGACTGCTGTGACCCCAGTTAGTGAGAATCTCTCTAGGAAATTTTGTATGGCTTGGATCTTTGACCCCTTCTCTTCCCATGAGCCCCTGCAGTTTAACAGACAGCATATAATGTCTGAGGCCATGTGTATATACAGTATGACATCACTGGTGCACTTGAATTTTCTAGAAGTTTGTTTCTATGCCACACATGCAGCAGTTACATTTGCAGAAAAAAATTTATCATCGATTAAAGATACAGTATAATAATTGATAGTTCAAGTTGACGTTAAATACAGGGTATACAAACATCGACACTACTAAGATTGTATTTTAGTCTGAGTCTGAGTAAACAATTTTACAATTCATTGTTAAATGTTCTATTTACGAAATACAAGCTTTTACAAAGCTCGAAATGATCCAGTAATAACAGAACATTTCGAGCTAAATGGGTTTTCAATCTCCTCGCCCGTCTCGCAAATGTGACGGGCTCATAAAGTTTTAATTACGGCTTGACGCAGAACTGTCTCGACTCTGATTTTTCACGTACAAAAATCTGACTTTCTTCGTATTACTTCTGTTAAAGATCCGAGCAGGAGGGTTCGAATATTCCCCCGGTACCCTGCAGATCTACTCTGACAGTCTTCTCACCCTTCCTGCTATCATTGGGATCGGAGGAGGCGGAGGTCTTCTCCTGCTGGTCATCATCGCCGTGCTCATCGCTTACAAGCGCAAGTCTCGCGACGCCGACCGCACCCTCAAGCGACTTCAGCTGCAAATGGATAACTTGGAGTCGAGAGTCGCTCTTGAGTGTAAAGAAGGTGAGTCGAATGATTCATAAGTCATAAGAGATCGTGTTCATTTTCTTTATTAGTTGAATTATCATCTTCCATTCTCTTGTCGCCATGGCGACACCATTATGGTTGTTAACATGTCTCTGTAACATGTTGGTGTTGGCGGACTGCAGTGTTGTGGCATTCTGCCCAGTTTGAAATGCAGTCGCCGTATGCGATAAAGGTTCCCAATACCACGAGAAATGCGCTGGATCTAATTGGCCATTATCTTAGGACTGTCGGACCTCCTGGTCACGACCCTGTCAGGTGGATGAGAAAGGCCACCACGGCTAGCTAGCTAACAAACAGCGTTCTCCACCGCAAAAGGGGGAAACGGTTAATTGGCAGACAGCAAATGATGAAAGAAATTTGTTTCTTGCCAAATGAGTGAAGGAGCTGGTGGGCATTGATTAGCTGTCACGCTCTTTGGCCTGATTCGTTGTGATTGGCTGGTTGCCTTCATTAGAGGAGAACATGAACGGGTTGTTATCGCGCCAGCGCTCAATCTGCGCATCAATATTTTATTTGGATGGTATGCGCTGACATTATTTACAAGCTCTGCAAAATATTTATGACCTTAGCTTGTTTTCAGGTTTGGGTTTGGATTTGTTTTGTAATGGCCGAGAGCTCTCAAACTCTCTTTCTAACGCAAAGCATGGAGGTCAACGGGGTTAAAGAATTGGCCACAAGACTTGTGGAAAATAGCTGAGACAGAAAGAGTTTCTGGTCATGCTCCATGCAATGCCTTTTAGAGCCACTCAATTTTGTGGGAGTTAAAGTGATAGTTCAACCCCCCCAAAATATCTGCCGTCATTTATTCACCCTCGGGTGTACCCTTGTTGGTTTACAACATTCTTCAAAATATATTTTTCTGCATTCTGCAAAAGAGAGCCATACAGGTTTGGAATAAAATGCAAATAAATGTTTGACCCTTTAACCTCCAGTTCTCATTATTTTGATACAAAAAATATGTATATTATGAGGATTTGGAAATGTCTAGGAAATAGGGTAGTCTTCATTTTCTTTATGCAAAAAAGAGTTTCATACTTACAGTGTGTTGTTTAGTTTATCGAGGGAAATTGTCGTTTGACATACTTAATGAGATTTATTGTATCCAAAAACATCAATCCCTCAGATTTAGTCTGTCCATATAGCACAGGGTGGAATAAGTTGTGATGGTGCAGTCACTGGGCGTGAACCAATGAACGCAGTCCATGTTCAGAGACTTACTGAGGCGTGATGAAGCCCATCAGAGAACGCAGCAATACAAACAAACAAAGCACGGCTAATGGATAATTAGTGAGCAATCCAGCGCCGGTTTAGATACTGGCAACACTCAGTGGGAATATCGGCTTACTGCTTTACATTAGCCCAGAAATGTTAGCGCAGACGTGTGTGGACATCACGGTAATTGAAATAGTTTTGAGTGCTTTTGCCACGAAAAGAACCGTTTCAGAAAGGAACGCGTTATCAGGAACATACGAAACTTTTGACAAACAACTGCAGGAAATGTTTTGCTAACTGACCTTGACAACACTTCCACAGAGGCGTAATGTTTTGCCCGCTCTAAAAGCGGGGCTTTGAAAACGGCACGTTTAAGCTGTCTGCGATGCCCCCTCGCGCTCTGCCACCCGACACGCGGCTCTCCGAGTAATGAAGCGAAATTGAATTACAAGGCCATCCCTCATGTTGGAAATCTTTGTTAGGCCTTTCAAGTGCACTTTGACGAGGAAGAAACATTGAATTAAAAGCTCTTTAGGCCTGTCACTTTTTTTCTAAGGAGACTGATTCCCATCGGGCAGTTCATGTTGAATAATATTTGTGTAGTGTTTTTAAGATGAAAAGGCCTCACTTAGAGCCGAAGCGTCACTTTTCGCATCCCAGCGGACAACGGGGAGGAACAACAGCTGGAGGAAATTATGCATGAAAAGCTCCGTTACTTTATTAATTACCCACTCATGCAATTAATTGACTTTCTTTTCCCGTGAACTTTGCGTCTCTTACGTCTCCCGCTTTTTTCAAATGGCAAAACCAAATTAGTCGTAAGCCGAGTAAACAAACAGATTGACAGACGTAGCATCGCTTCTGTTTACCCAACAAGCGCCTGGTTTTGTGCGAAGCACCTGGTGACCAAGTTTCCCGATCACATGCTTTGTATTTAAAGATTCTCAAATAAAGCTTCGAGCAAATCAAAGAATACATTTTTCTCAAAACGACTTGACTTTAGTCATGCACATACAGTAGGTTTGCTTTTTTAATTGTTAGTTGACTGTTCGTTTGCTTGTTTGTTTGTCAAAGCATTCGCTGAGCTCCAAACCGACATTCACGAACTGACCCAGGAGCTGGACGGAGCCGGTATTCCATTCCTGGACTACAGGACGTACGCCATGAGAGTGCTCTTCCCCGGCATTGAGGACCACCCGGTGCTTAAGGAGATGGAGGTACGGGTCAGTACATCTTCGTCACCATGGTAACCGTAGAACAGAGCTAACAGTATAATCATAAATGAGAAAACCAATACTAACACCGAAGACATCATTTCATCAGATACTTATTTGATGTAATGTGTCTGAGATAACATTAAGATTTAGTTTAAAAATGTGGTTAATTCTACCGTCTAGTGTACTCAAGGGATCTGTGTGATACACATTGTGACCCCTTGTACTTTAAAGCCAGATGCTAATGACTAGCATTTTACAGCGTGCACGAAACATCAAAACCGGCCATTGCAATTAAATACTCCATTACTCCAACACGCTACGTCCACAAGCATGTATATACCGGGTCACGCCGTTGGCTTGCGGAGAGATCACGTATTTATTATTTCTTCTGGGGTTTGTTTTCACTGTATTTGCCCCCGAGTCCCCGGCGTAATCAAGTGCCTATACGAGCGGCTCAGGCCCTTATTGCTCTGTGTAGCTTCTCGCCCCAAAGCAACCTACAGTAGAATCGGCCTTCCCGAGAGGCTGCAAATTTCATTCGGCTCAGCACAGAAGAATTGAGCCACTTTATTAGTCTGTGTTGTCGGAAAAGGCCTTTGTCAGGTTACACGCTACATAAGGCGCTGTAGGGGACAATAACAGATGCTGCTTTGATGGCGGAGAACCGCGTTCTTGCTTTGATGTCTGACTCCAGTGTTCTTGTTCAGAAGTTTCGTTCGTTCATTGTTTGGGTTTTGTTTTCTGTAATTTCTTCAGATTAGAACACCGTGTCCTAACCTGGCACGGGGTTCCAATGACAAGTCATTTGCCGGCGCTAGGAGCGAAAACGCTGTACGAGGCAACGTTATGACAGCCAATCAGAACATATTTAATGTCTTTATGTTGTTTTGGACTAATGAGATTGGATCTACCCAGCAGGCCTGTGTCAAACTGAGTAGCCCCGCCTTCAGTGATATCTCACTGGTCCAAAATCAGATGTAGTGCTTATATTATGGATGTAAATGTGTGGGTTCAAGGACTGATACATGGAAAATGAAGTTTGTTGTGTGTGAGAGAGAGAGAGAGAGAGAGAGAGAGAGAGAGAGATGGAAGGTGACATTATGCCACCCTGTGGATCATAGGAGGACAGATCACTGTGTTTTACCCCTGGACACTGAGATCACGTCTACTTCCTGCTGCTCTTCCTCTCCATCTCTCTTTTCGAGATGTATAGATTTGTTTTGCATTTGAATAATAGTTAATAATAGTAACAGAAATTATTAATAATATTTATTATTATTATTATCGTTGTTATTATTATAATACTTTTTGTTGTTATATTTTAACCAATAATAATAATTTATTTAAAATATATTTACTATTTGTGCTTTTACATTTATATTTTTACATACATTCTTTTTATCTAAATGTATTTTATTATTATTATTTATTTATTGTTTTTTTTTTGTTGGTATATTGGTAAATAATGACCCTTTAAATTAAGGTCTCTCAATTAATTCATTCATTTTTTCTCTCTGTTTCTCCTTCTCTCTCTGTCCTCGCTTCTGCGTTTCCCTTGTTTTTTCATTGATTTTCATTCATTTTTTTGTTTTACGAGCTTCTTGCATCTTACATTTTCTTTGTTGTCGAGCAAGATGCTGCGTCCCTCATGCGCTTTCAACACTGTTTGTTTTACTGAAGTGCTTTGACAAGTTAAAGGTCTTTGAATCAGACAGTTGCAGGCTGTAGATAGACAACATGGCAAACTGTATTTATCAGATCTACATCATAATTATACGGTCTAAAATTAGTAAGACGTTTCTTTTACATTCCTTATTTATCGCTTCATCAAATATGATATCAGAGAGCTCTCATTTAGTCTCTGTGTAATAAGTGTAAGTGTTTTTTGTGTGCTTTTCCCTCAGGTTCAGGCTAATGTCGAGAAGGCCTTAACTCTTTTCGGTCAGCTCCTCACCAAGAAGCACTTCCTGTTGACATTTATCCGGACACTCGAGGCCCAGCGCTCCTTCTCCATGCGTGACCGTGGCAACGTGGCGTCGCTCATCATGACGGCACTACAGGGAGAGATGGAGTACGCAACGGGAGTCCTCAAACAGCTGCTCTCTGACCTAATCGACAAGAACCTGGAGAGCAAGAACCATCCCAAGCTACTGCTCAGGAGGTGAGAGAAAACGTACTCACAAACTCTTGCGCGTAAGCCGCACCACATTTTTATTTGATAGCTCCGTACTCCAGTGACTCGGTCAAACTACTTACAGCTTAAGTGAACGCCTGAACACACATGCACACCAGCATCCATATACTGACAGACTCACACATTGACTCGAGCCGTATCTGGTGACCAGAATATCATATAGACCGTAGGAAGGGTACCTTTTGAATTTGTGTTGCCTAGCAACCACCTTTAACACCCTAGAAATCGCATACCTGTGCATTGTAAACAACTCGGGAGTACCTTAGCAACCACATGTGACGTGATGACCTACCACTCGTGATGCCCTAGAATTACGGTGAGGGGTTTTGGAGAGACAAGCACCACTCCTCATCACAACAGAATGCTGGTACGCACGGGATAGCTGTTAAAAACATATCATTTATTATTAGAACTCTTAAAGGTACAGTAGCAGAAACAGTCGTGACTAAAACAGATTTTTTTGGTGGATTTAAGTAATAAAATAAGATGCTGCATTGCAGAATATGGCCAGCATAAAAATACTACCTCAGCATTGCCTCCCCACAACATAGAAGTTTGCAAGTCAGTTTCCTCCATTTCACCCAAACTAGTGCACTTTTAAGTGCACGCAAATGAGCTACTCAGGACACTCGTACTTCTAACTGAACACCTCTGCATTCACCTTATTTCTCCTTTACCGATTTATTAATGAGTGTATCATTTAATAATAGGATCTTATGTAAGGAAGTGATGGGGAGCGGGTTAGTCTACAGTGTGTGAATGCATTATTGAAAAAAAGAAACGTTTCTGGAGGGCCCGGGGGAAAGAGCCGCAGTTAGCAGGCCATGCTAGCAGCCTCTCGCGCTCGCCAGCGATACAGTTGATGAATTACGAGCATTGACGTCCATGCATTACGGATGCTTTAATTACTTCTGTTCTAAGGGAGCTTTTGGGAGGTCTACGGCTGGCAACAGGTTGCCCATTAATGGAAGACATCGCCCAATTACTGTTATTGTCCGGTACTAATGAAGACGGGTGGTTTGTTTTGAACAAAGTGTAGGTTTTCTGTAAGAGGCATAATGTGGAGTTTTTCTTTTAGTGCAAAACTTCATTTACTTTTGGATGTGTTTTCTTAACAATAACAGGTGCTCTCCGTCTCTGTTTCTTTCTATCGTTCTTTAAGGACCGAGTCTGTTGCTGAAAAGATGCTGACAAACTGGTTTACCTTTCTCCTGAACAAGTTCCTAAAAGTAAGTGTTTACATTATGCAGAGTGTTTTCGCACCGCTGAATTAACAGTGCCACGGAAATAATATTTTACTTGAGTTGTGAGTTTGCTGTCTGAATCGAATGTGATGAGGTGATAAGTTTGGATAGCGTACAATACTAACACAGCATATTTACATAAGACATCTTTCTGTGACTGCACTCGCTTTTCTATAACTCACACACACTCGATTCGACAAACATTGATCAACCAAAGAGCCTTTCCCATTAAAAAAAGCCAACATGATGAGATTGGAGCAGTCCGTCCGTGGAGAATGAGGTCGGAGGACATCCTCTGCATCTGAGCCCACATCGTTTCTATCTTTCATTCTGTCTCCCTCTCGTCTCGCGCGCTCTTTTGCTTTTCTCTTCTCCTTCATCCTGCTTTACTCTCGTCGACGGCACTCACGGATCGTGATTGAGCAGCGGGACGTCACCGCCTGCTCTTCCTCGCGCTCTCGGTCTGTCTCGCTCTCGCATTAGAAGCACTCTGGTTTTATTAGTTCAATCACGCAGGGCTCAGCACGCAGCGAACGAATTTTAATCAACGGGAAACAGGAGTCCAGAACATTGTCACGTCAGAGAATCACAACAGAGTAAGAGAGATAAAACGTGGAAGGAAAACAGGATGTATTTATGAGAACGTCATTCAAAAATGACAAAGCCACGCTGTAACCAAACAAATGTAATTCGGGGAGAAATCCGAATGCAGGCTTAAAAAGAAGACGTTTTGATTGTGTGGTTGACGTGTCACACATACAACACACATTGCAAAGTCACTTTTGAAGTTTAAAAGAAAGGTTCACTCAAAAATATACATTTTTATAATTTGCTTACACACACGGTGTAACAAATTCCCCAAAACTTGATTTTGGCTTTACAAGTCATTTCAGCTTCCTTTAAGTTGGCCAGTGGTGAGTTGACATCATTTGAAAGAATTTGTAACACTGCAGATGTTTATGACTTCAGGATGATTTTATAATGAAATTATGTCATATTATAGGTTATGGTACTCAAAATGGTGAATCTTTAAAAAGCACCTGCACCCATCATTAAAGCAATGCCATCTATGAGATTCAACATATACTGTATGAATTTAATACTCGGATCTGTTTGTTTACATTTTATCTTCGCTAAATAAGTGTGTAATGTTCATTATTTTCTCTAACAAACATATTGCTTTAGAAATGTGTTTGTTCTGTTGAACACAAATGTAGGAAAGCAAACCGTTCTGGGGCACGTTTGACTACCATTGTCTTTTTTCCTACTATGTCAGTCAATGGTGGCCAAGAACTGTTTGGTTACAAGTATTATTCCAAATATCTTTCTCTGTGTTTATCAAAACAAAGAAATGTATAAAGGTTTGGAACAACTCGAAGAGTAAATGATGACAGATTTCTTTTTGGGGGGTCCCTTCAATGGATGCTTGTCACCATTTTGAGTAGCGTAAAACAAGATAACATGACAGCATTATAATATAAAATAGTTTTGTGTTCAACTAAAGAGAAAGTTTAATTTAAATTTGTATGCAAACTGTTTCTATTAAAGCATCTATTTATTTCAATTAAGAGCTACATACATATTCATTCTGAGCTTAAGTATTTCACTGAAGATATAAAGTCGGCATAAGGGTGAATATAAAACGAGAAATTTTCCGTCTCTCACTGAACTTTCCTTTAGAAATCAAAATGGCCAATTTAGACTGCTCATTTTAAGTCCTCATCAAGCTTCGACCGTTTACAGGCTCGTCTTTGGCTCCTCTTGTAGCTGACAAAAGTTCAGAACCCAAAAATTTGCCATCAGTAATTGGCATCAGGAGAGGCAGGGCTGTTTTAACAGGATGAGACTGTGGCTCGAGTTAGCAGAACTGACAAACTCTCCTCGCCAACACGCATTTAAAAACGACACTCGGACAGCACGGTTATTGCAAACTGACACGAATCCAAACCTTCCCAGAAATCAGTCAAAAAAATGTTATCAGCATTCCGACCACAGTTTTTCTTTTTCAAGCAGGTTTGCTCAAGGCTACAGTGTGGAATAATTGATCAGTATCTGTATATTTCAACAGGATATTTTTCCTCGCCTGTTCATTAGCTCTATGGGTGGGTGAGGTCTGGCCGCGTGGTCTGGTCTCTCGCTCCGTTTCTATCCGTCTCTTTCTTTAATGAAGCCGGAGCGTGGGATGAGGTCTGGTCTCCGAGCGGGGGTCTCTGAGAGTGATGTATTCGCGCTCGCTCTCTCTAGTTAGCAGCTGTCTGCTTAATTAGCGCAGATGCTAACGAGACGTTAACAGCATATGGTGGGAGGGTAGGTGGAGTAAAACAGGATGAAGAGACGGAGAAGACCAGAGGAAACAGTTTTGTGTGGGTATGCGCGAGGGGTAGATGGCGGTTTTCCTCGTTTCCACTCGTCCGTCGTAATCACAGTGGAGGGGTGGTTGATATGTTCTACGTTTGACACCTCACCGTGAAACTTCCAGGTTTTGATTGTGGGTTGAACATCAACCTGCCAGAAACTAAAATAAAACGTGCCTACATGCTAGAGGAATCTCACACAACGCATTATTAGTTGGGTTTATAGCGTAGGTGCCACACATCGCATTAACACACACTACAGACTTGTATAAAACACAGTGATACAACACCACAGCATAACAATGGTAACAATAGCAATAAGAGGGAAAAATAAACAGTGGTCTAAAATCACAACAAACAGAACAGAAACTGTGTAAATGAATTCTGTAATGACCCCTAAATGAAAATGTTGTCATCATTTATGCACGCTTAAGTAATTCAAGTCCTTTATATGACTCTTTCTTCTGTGTAACAAATATGTAGATATTTTGAGAAATGTCTCAATGGTTTTGTGTTCATACAATGGAAGTCAATGGGGGCCGTTACTGTTAGGTTATCAACATTTTTTAAATATCTTCTTTTGTGTTCCGCGGAAGAAAGTCATTCAGGTTTGATAAATAATAAAATAATTGTCATTTTGGGGTGAACTATCTCTTTAATTTTACACAATTAAAAGACATAGTCACAAATTTGCATTGGACTGCATTAGAAGGCTCTTAATTTATGCGTTTATTTTATATGAAGAAAGACTTTGTTCATTTATCATTCAGATTTATATTTTGAAGTTTGATAGTTACCATTGTTTCACAAAAAATGTAGCTTGTGCTTAGGCTGCTGGAGATCTTTTTTTTGTTAACCTAAAAAATATTTACATATTAATGTACTGTATATATTATATGTGAAACTTTAATCAAAAGCTTCTACATGCTGCAGAAACATCATATTCTTCTAAACACAAATGTGAACGTAGACAAATAATGCCGACAAAACATAACTTTAATGTGCAACCAACGTAAATATTTTTCATGCAGAGTTTTAAATGGCTGAAATCGGGACCCGTCTCTCTGAGATCAATGGATGTCTAAGTCAGCATAAGTTAAACTGTTATCGTGCCCTATCGTGTTCTTTGAAATGGGTAGAATTGAATAAGGTTAAGTCTGGCTACAATGCGATTTCCAGGTTCCAAAACTAGAATAAAACAACGGACAGGTTAAATACAACAAAGTGCAGTCATTTCACATGTCAGTCCGACTCCATTGACAGAATAAGAAACATTGCGGCCAAGAAGTCAGACTGCAAGAACTTAACTATGTGCCTGATTCATACAAACCTCAACAACGTAAAAAGTTGAAATCCCAAAACTTAAAGTAGAAACTTTTTTGTGATGTTTATGCTAATGTTGAAAACCCGTGCCGCACCTATCAATCTCTCTCTCCCGTTTCACAAAGGGCTTTAAGTGCTTCCTCCCAATCGTTAACCTCCTGCGTCTCTCTCTCTCTCTCTCTCTCCGGCGTTTAAACTGTTTGTCTTTTTTCGAGAGGGGCTTTTTGAGGGTGTGAGAGGCTAATGGTTGTATTGATTGGCAAGTCCTTGTGATTATTTGAAAGCGCTGCACCATTACAGCTGCTTGTTTTTCACATCTGAAGTGGCAGTTTATCAGTAATCAAGTTTTGCTCAATATACATACCTGAAATGCATTTTATCTCCATGAAAGGTAAGAAGAGCTATTGATTGCTTTGTGTGTTTGCTTGTCTCTCACTTTTTATGAAAAATCACATCACAAATATCTGAGCGGGACTAACTGTCTGCCGTCGTTTCTCTCTCTCTCTCTCTCTCTCTCTCTCTCTCTCTCTCTCTCTCTCTCTCTCCCCAGGAGTGTGCAGGTGAGCCTCTCTTCATGCTGTATTGTGCCATGAAACAACAGATGGAAAAAGGCCCTATAGACGCCATCACAGGGGAGGCCCGATACTCCCTCAGCGAAGACAAACTCATCCGACAACAAATCGACTACAAGACGCTGGTCAGTGTGAAGTCGAGTTCACCCAAAAACGATGAAATTCTGTCTTCATTTACTCACCCTTCACTTGTTCCAGATCGGCATATATTTCGTTGTTCTGATCAGCACAGAGAAAGATATTGGGAAGGATGCTTGTAGCCAAACTGACAATGCTAGTCAAATGTGCCCAAGAAACGTTTCATTCTTCAAATATCTTCGTTTGACCCAAGAACTGTTTGGTTACACGCATCCCTCCAAATATCTTTCTCTGCATTCATCAGAACAAAGAGATTCATCCAGATTTGATACAACTTTAGGGTGAGTAAATGAAGACAGAATTTTTGGGGCGACCTAAGGGTGTTAATACCAAGACAGGATGATCAGGACCGTATTTGTACATATATATAGTTAGACGTGAAATATTGAATTGAATTTAAATGCTTTTGTTATGTGAGAAGATCCAAGAGACACGAAACTAGCACATTGAACCTAAAAATCTGTTGGATGGGATGACAGTCAGTTGCAGTTTCACAGTCACATTCTGTAAAAACATTTGCGTCAAATTGTGTTTCATTACCGTCTATATCGGTGTTATTTTTTAAATATGTACTATGGTTTTAAAACCGTATTTTTTGCTTCTAATGTCTTGTGACAGACTTTGCACTGTGTGAATCCGGAGAACGAGAACGGCCCGGAGGTGACGGTCAAATGCCTGAACTGCGACACCATCACCCAGGTGAAAGAGAAGCTGCTGGACGCTGTATATAAAGGAAGTCCTTACTCACAGAGACCCAAAGCTGGAGATATGGACCTGGGTAAGATCTCCTAAAAACTTCAGGATGGACAAATGGAGGTTGTTAAGAAAAACTGATATACAAGTGTATTAAATATTAAAGGGGTCGCATGGCACAAATCTGCACGTTTCAGAGAGGCGGGTAAAAGTGGAGATACAAACATGCAACCTTAAATCATGTATACACATTGCATTACATCTAAAACAAACGATAATATTAGTATTAGCCGTGTCACATTTCTGTAATAAAAAGTCCATGTCCATAGCAGATACTTATAGCCGCTACAGGAAATGTAAAGCTTATCAGTGGCGTGATATAAATGCGTGCTGATGTCACCGTGGCGGGCACCAGGGGCACAGATGCTGAATCATATCATCCGCTGTGAAATTCTATTAGCTAGTGCACTTCCCAACGCGATGGCTATCCACTTTAAATTGAGCGATATTATCAGTCGTGTTTTGGAGATCTGCCGTCATCTGTGTCTGTTCTGCTCCGTGGCAGTTGTCTTTCAATGTTTCCAAATGAGAAACTGCGCCCCCCGCCACACAACAAACAAACATGGCCATTTCGGGAATGGGTTATGTGTAAACAGCTCAAAAAAGTCGTCCTTCTAACCTTGATGGGATCTCTGTCATTGTGTTTCGCATCATGTGGGTCAACACTGTTAATAGAACTTTAAAAAGCTCATGTTTGGAACGAAGTGTGCGCATTGTTATGGGCTTTAAATGAAATGGGAGCTTGTAAAAGAGAAAATCTTTACTTGAGTAGATCTAGTTGTGGGGGGGATGTCTGTGTGTGTACACAGAGTGTTCATGGCGTTTTGTGTGTGTTGCAGAGTGGCGGCAGGGGCGTCTGGCTCGGATCATTCTGCAGGATGAAGACGTCACTACTAAGATTGATAATGACTGGAAACGGCTGAACACGCTCGCGCACTATCAGGTACGGTCACTGTCTGAACCTGATGCATCACCCAAAGCCCTAGTGTGGTTAATGTGTGTGTTATTTATCTATGAGGTCTGTTATTTTCACTTGATGCCAAGGACCCGCAAATATGACTAACCTTTTGTGAGGGACCCTATTCCTATAATGTAGAGTTAATTTGCACAAAAACGGATGACGGATTATTATTTTATAATAATAATTATAAAAATATAACAAAATATATTGTGCATTTCACTTCATATCAATCAAATTTGTTATTGTGAACAATTATTGCGTTGCATCCTGTTTTGGAAGGATTGTGTAATTTTTTGGTATTATTTTAATATTATTTATTTGAATGTATGCATTTATACTACATTTTATCATCCTATTTGCATAATTTTACATTTTTGTTATGTAGTTGAATCGAGTGTTAAATTTATGTTTTATTTATTTACTAATAATGTATATATGTATTGTCATCGTTTGAAATAATTGTGATCTCATCATTGGGCAAAATAATTCCTCACAATCAAGCAGCACTATATAACGGATGGGATTGTTGGGCTAGTCTTGGTTTGCCATTGGGCTAATTTGGGCGCACATCTGGCAACCCTGTCAAAAATGTCTAGTGGTGACTCTGAACCTCATGACCCCAGTTTAAAAACCCTGTTGTAAACTGCAAAGATTTAGCAGTAACGTTTCTTTGCTTGTGAATAACTGTTACAGGACAGTAATCTGTAATTGTGCGTTTGATATACTATAGTGAAGTGTTTTTGTTGAGTATAGTGCAGTAATGTTGTCACTCACCGTCCTCAGGTAACAGATGGGTCTGTCATCGCTCTGGTGCCGAAACAAAACTCTGCATACAACATCTCAAACTCCTCCACCTTCACCAAGTCCCTCAGCAGATACGGTGAGTGTCAGCTCTTCCTGTTTGGATGTTGTCTTCAGAACTCCACAACTACCCTCCTCAGAAGAAACCGAACATATCCGCTATATTAAACTGAAAGATTTGTTTATCTGTCGCGCAAGCATCAATTTCCCCCTTTAAAAAAAAGACTCATGCTAGTTTCGCATCCTCTTTTCTCGATTTCAAAACGCCACCAGGCTTGATGTCTTTTAGATATTTTCTTTCTGGGGATTTTCTTTTCTGAGCACTTTTGGTGTTGGTGTGAATAAGAGGGGATGATTGCAGCATCTCCAAGAACTTTGTTTTGTTCCTCGACCGAATGAGAGAGAAAAGGCTGTTTAGTGCCATCTCTTCTCCTCAGGAGTGAGTATCCATGATTGCCGGTGAATTACGTCTACTCGAGCCATGACTCTCTCACGACAAGCGTCCGTTTCCCTGTGAGAAAACGGATCATTTTATGGGTTCTCAAATGGAGGACACAAGCGTTGTATGGTTCAACTTGTGGTCCACTCGTTGCCACGGAAACCAGCGGAGAAGTTTTAATATTTCGTGTAATCTCACTGTTATAAGGAAGCATTAAATATGTCTATTACTTACTTTTTTACTATTATGTTTTCAATATAAAAAGCGAGGAGCCAAATGAGTGTCTGTTTCTTTCGGCCCGCCAGTCTGTGACTGATGAACTCGACTCTCTATCTCTCACACCCACTTGCCACTTAAGGATGGAGGAAACCTGGGGGAGTTTTTGATGGATTCCACAGATGCAGTGTATTCACTGTAGCATAGGGCATCCACAGGAAAACGCTCCTTACCCAGAATGCCTTATCCTCAGACAGATTACTGCGCTTAACCATCCATTAGCCGGAGCCCAGCTACTTTCTGCTCTCATCTTTGATGTGTAACTCCTGGGTATTTAGAAGCCGACTGCTCATCAGATAGAAGAAAGCGTCCGCCTTGATTTACGACTGTTGATATGTCTGTTTCATGCCGTTTACATTACAGTTTATCTTATATTTATGAAGACACGGTATCTGTGGGTTTAATACTGTACCGTTTGGAGAGCGCAGTGTGTGTTAAAATAACAGCAGTGAGAGACTGTGTCTTACAGCTGTTTTACTACGGTAAAAGGGTTGATTGAGTACTAAAGGATTTCGATTGGCTTTCAGGTTTTTCTTTTTTTCATTGTTTGAAAGTGTTTCTGGTTTTATTATTTCGTTGTTCATCGGCTACAAAAAAATTATCTGATATTAGATTAGCTTAAAGGTTCGGTCAATTCTGTTAACGTCGCTTTATGATCTTGCTTGTTCTACAAACACTACGCACTGCACTGTGTTTTACCTTTTCTGTATTTTCATGTTTTTTTCTTCTGTAAAGCTTCTTCGGAACAAAGCGCTATATCAATAACATTTAAATGAAATGAATTGAATGCAAAGTGATTCCGGTGTTATCAAATTGTTGTATTTTATCATTATGGTTGTGGTGTGGACTTGAATAGTTTCTTTCATTTATAATCATTTTTAAAACTTCGTATTTATACAGCCGCAAAATTTGACTGTAAAACAATATTTGAACTTTTCCTAAAAACATGTACAAATATGACCGTTGCATTGCTCAAAAGTAAACATGAGCAGCTTGTTTTATTTGCCGTTTTTGAGGTCTGAAAAAATACAGAGCATGTTTACTGTTATTTTGACCTTTTTCTTCAGTTTTCATTTTCTGCAAATAAACGCAAATAGAAACAATATTCGTATTTGAAATGTGGTAGAAATAGTCTTAGTAGTTCGAAGAATGATAATTTTACCTAAACACATACTTATAAATAGTAAATTCAGAAAATAATTGCGAAACAATCTCTTAGTGTGTTCCGTGGCTATATATTATATTATTTATATTTGTAGTTATCGGCCTTGGTGCATACAGGTTCACCTGATTCCCCTGATGTGCATTGAAGCTCGTCTCATCCAAGCAGAATTTGAAATGATGAAATCATAACACTATTGATCCTTCGTCTTCAGAGAGCATGTTGAGGACGGCCAGCAGTCCGGACAGCCTCCGTTCCAGGACGCCCATGATCACGCCCGATCTGGAAAGCGGCACCAAGCTCTGGCACCTGGTCAAGAACCATGACCATGCTGACCAGCGCGAGGGCGACCGTGGGAGCAAAATGGTGTCAGAGATCTACCTGACACGACTGCTGGCTACCAAGGTGGGTTTGCATGATGTTTACACGCATTTTATTATAAAAATTGCAGCCTTTTATTTCGTCACCCTTGAGGCTTTTTGAGGCTCATAAATACAATCAACTCACATTGTCGCTTCCGCCTGTACCCTGTACCTTTTAGATTTAGCCTTGCGATGTAATATTCTTCCTATCTCCCACTTCTTTTCTCTCATTTTCTTCCTCCCATCTGCCTCTTCATTCCTCTCCCACCCTCCTTCCTCGGCTCCGTAGCTTATTTCCTTGCCACCTAATTGTAAGGAGAGGCAAAAATTGAAATCACAATATGTTTACAAGCCTCTCGGGTGGTCAATTTTGATACATAATAAAAAACGATAGATAAATGTAATGCTAGAGCGCAGGAGAACAGCAGGAGACAGGTAATTTGTTGTGGATCGAGTGTTTCATGGTGCGTGGTGACAGAGCGCTGAATAGATGCCGGGAAACCTTGCGGACTCTCTCTGTCTATCTCACACACACACACGCCGGCATCCTAATCAACACGCACCGTATTATCTGAGAGCCACTCGCTCTCAGAAGTGACGAATAATCCAACATCTCTGCTTCGGATCCTTGAGGGAGTTTAGTGATTTTAGACTTGCAAGAAGTCGTTTTGAAGCAACCTTTGTGATCAATAATATGAGGTGTTTAAAACTGATCCTAGTTCAGCTTCTCTAGTGAGGAGTTACTAGCATCAGTATATTTTTGTTTTTATGTGTATTCAATTTATGTAATATAGTACGCTGGTTTTGGTTGGTCACGACCCAAAGATCTGAAGCGTGATGCGATGCAGACGGATGAGAGTAAACAATGATAAATGCTAATAATAAAATTCAACACACCATATTATCGTGCATAGTTA
Source organism: Barbatula barbatula (assembly GCF_947034865.1). Lineage (NCBI taxonomy): Eukaryota > Metazoa > Chordata > Actinopteri > Cypriniformes > Nemacheilidae > Barbatula > Barbatula barbatula. Next base: position 3,913,003 of record NC_136780.1, on the reverse strand, counting down.
AGATATTAAAATAAATGGACTTTGAAAACGGGAGGAGAATGTGTTTTGTTGTTCATATCAAATGCCGTGCGTCCAATCCTATTTGGGTGCTTAAGTATCTGTCGCTTGGTAGAATTTAGCGACATTAAAGTGATAGTTCACCCACAATCTTAAATTCTGTCATTTACTCTTGTCAATTCTATACCTGTGTGATTTTCTTTCTTCTGCAGAACACAAAAGAAGATATTTTGAAGAATGTTGGTAACCAGACAACACTGGTACCCGTTGATTTGCATTGGTTTTGTGTCCATGCAATGAAAAGTGAATGGGTACCACCGTTGTTCTTCAAAATATCTTCTTTTGTGTCCGTCAGAAGAATCACTTTAACTGTTTATAATGCATTCACAATATCCATATTGTTGCGCCTGTGCAGTTCATGGTACCGTTAAAGGATTAGTTCACTTTAATGGGGGCTTATTTTCAAGTGAACTACAGTACTCCTTTAACATTTCAATGTTTGTTTTTTTACCTTTGTAAATTAAATCTTGGTACGATGTTGCATGAAATAGATCCTGATTTAATATTTATTGCTTATTTAAAACGTGCCATCACATGATACGTATTAAATATTTCATATTCACAAAATACGCATGTTCTCACTACACTGGTATGTCTCACTACAGGGTACTTTACAGAAATTCGTAGATGATTTGTTTGAGACGATATTCAGCACGGCGCACCGCGGCAGCGCCCTCCCTCTCGCTATAAAGTACATGTTCGATTTCCTGGATGAACAGGCGGACAAACACCAAATCACAGATTCAGATGTCCGGCACACCTGGAAAAGCAACTGGTGAGGAGAAGCGTACTGTGTTGTTTAGAGGAATACACTTTAGGAGTGACATTATACATGTGTAATTTTAATACATAAGCTAGCCTTTGATCAGAGGTTCTCAACATGACTCCAAGGTCCACCATGTATTCAACAATATTCTACATAAAAACTAAACATTTCTAGCCAATGAAATATTTTAGAGCTGGGAAAATGTTTATTCATTATAAAAATGGCCAAATTATAAATAACATAAATATATATTTGGTATATACCCCCACCGGTTGACAACAATTGCTTTAGATCGATGGAACTTTTTCATTGTAAGGCCCCCCTTGTGTAGAGTGTTTCGCTTTGGGCCCCCCCAAATAAATACGTATAATCTTAAACTAGGAATTTTAATCAGACCAAAAACAAATGTACTTAATCAATACTGGAACATCAATTCTTTTGGTTGGTGTTATTTTTCTTATTTTGATGGCCTAAAATCTATGAACAATTTATTTATTTTGTAAAATGCCATAAAATCTGTGCCCCCCCCGGATCAATCTTGTGGTCCCCAGTTTGAGAACACCTGCTTTAGATGACCTGCTCACAATTTACGTTTTCTCTTGTTCTCAGTTTGCCATTGAGGTTCTGGGTGAATGTGATCAAGAATCCTCAGTTTGTGTTCGACATCCACAAGAACAGCATCACGGACGCGTGTCTGTCTGTCGTTGCTCAAACATTCATGGACTCCTGCTCCACATCTGAACATAAGCTGGGCAAAGATTCCCCCTCCAATAAGCTCCTCTACGCTAAAGATATTCCCAACTACAAGAACTGGGTAGAAAGGTATGCAGACTGTATTTCACTGATCATTTTGTGGATGAATAAAGCAATTGTACACTTATTTGTACTGTTGGAGACTTTAAACTTTAAGAAAAGATCAAGTGGTGAATTGAGGCAAATTGGAACGTGACTACAATGTTTCAGTTTTGATGTTCCTGTAGATTATACATTAAACCATGTCACTATGCATGAACCAACCAAAGTCACCAAAATGTCACCAAAACTCGTGATTGTGATTTGTTCTCCGAGATCTAATTTGCTATTGCACTTATTTTGCCTCACCACCTCGCTTGTTTAAGTCCCTCGACGTAACCTTGTTGAAAGGCCACAAATTCACATGAAATCCGAGTGCAATCGCTCGCCCCACCAGCACCCTGACGTTAAACTGTCTTGCCGTCCTGCAGGTATTACTCAGACATTGCACGTATGTCTGCCATCAGCGATCAGGACATGAGCGCGTATCTCGCCGAGCAGTCTAGACTGCATCTGAATCAATTCAACAGCATGAGCGCCCTACACGAGATCTACTCTTACATCACCAAGTACAAAGATGAGGTGAGTACAGTCGAAAAAGAGGATTGCATTTGGAATGGCATACTTGTGGCTTTCTGTGCACAGTATGCATGTTATTGTTCAAAATAAAAGTTTTAGCACTGATCTTGATGTTCATCACAAAAGAAATAGAGTGGTACCGTCAGACTGAGGGCATGACATCATGGGATACGGTGTTATATATCCAGTGAGGATGGGCATGTATATGATGGATTGTCCGAGTTGTGGAAATGTGCATACTGTAAACCGTATAGATGCTATATAAAAACACTGGAACGCAATGTAAAAATTGAAATAAAAAGGTTTGGATTACGTTCAGAAATAGACGTTTAAGAAAAATCTTGCAGGGAAAATTATGAAATCCTTTTCTCCCCAATGAATAGATAGCAGGCAAAGCAGATAAGGCTGTTAAGATGGCCGAAAGTATAATCCAAAACATTTAAAAGGACACTTACGTTACGCCGACTGACAGCACACATGGGCGCGTGTGTCAAAACCAGTGACTCATTCCAGCCGGCCCGGATAAACGAGAGATAATGAGCCGCCAAAGGAGACCATTTACATCTACCTCACCCAGATATGAGACCGAGGGTGTGTGTGTGTGTGTGTCTTTATTTCAGTGAAAAGAAGTAGCCACAGTGGGTCTGTTAATTGTTCCTACATTTACGACTGTGTTTCTTCAGCCATTACGCGGATATAAAAAGGTGTCTGTAGTTAGCGCCAGGCCCCCGTTCCTTTAAAACCATTTCATTTCCGTCCTACGTTTCCTTACCTTTGGGAGATTTTAGTCGAGCACGACTCATCAAGCATCATCCCGCCTCTCCGTGAAACCTCGCTCTCTTTCTCTCTCGCCGTCTGACATTAATACACTGCAGCTGGTCGCGTTTTAAACAGCCGTTTATGTTCATTAGTCTTTATTATCCAGATGCACACGTGTCCACGTGAAGATCCTCGCTGAACCTGCGTGAAAACAAGAGGGAAATTAGCAATCCATTATCCGCCGCTGAGGGTGTTTCCAGTCCTTGTCTTTTCGACTTTTAGTCGGAGCGCTTTGTTGGACTGCGCAGATGTGCATGCAGATGTATTTTAGCATGTGCGCTTTTGTTCTGTTGTAGGTTGGAAACCCAATTTTGAAATGCGTTTGTATTTGAAAGTATTTGAAATTAAATTATATTTTGTTGTTTTAACACATTTTAATAATGCATTTATTATCTGTGTATTTTAGTGTTCTCACACTTGCATTATTGTAATTTCCCGTTCCGCAGATCCTGTCCGCGCTGCAGAAAGACGAGTTAGCCCGGCGACAAAGACTGCGCAGTAAACTGGAACAAGTTATTGACACCATGGCTCTGACAAGCTGAGGACCCCTTCTTTCTATTGGCCCCACCTTCTCAACCTCCTGGCCCCGCCCCCCAAGCCACTCCCACACACGCATTAAGCTGACAGACTGCAATGTCAGAAGCAGTACACTGGAGACCCCTCAGCCCAGGGTGGAAATCCTCTTTCATCCCTTCCTTTGAACTCAACACACACGCCTGAATGTCTCCCTGGACGTGACGTCCAACCAATAGGACTAGTTTGTTTTTCTTCGTATGGTTTCGCAGTGTGTGTTGAGCCACGGTTGTGCGTGCTGTTACTCACCAAGGATGTCTTGTATTTTGAGCCTGAAGATCTTAGTCTACAAAAACTATGAAAACGGTGAACTTTCATGAACTCCATTTAGTTTAGCGCTTAATTTTCGACGTTTTCCCCCGTTTCTTCTCTTTGGGTTGATCGACGGACTCGCTCACGACAGTCTCCTGCCACTTGTGTTACTGCTGAATTTGCACAATTTACAGGAACTACAACAAATGAAAATGATATAAATATATATATAAATGTGTATAGAGATATAAATACAACTGCATTTTTATACAAAAAAGTAAGAGTGAAATGAAGCGTACAATGTTTTCCATTTTAACATAGTAAAGACTAAAATATGAATTTGACATGTGAAGCAAAGACTGGCAAGAAAAAAACCTAGAAAAAAATGTCCTGTGCCATGTTTTCTTTGAATGTTGTTTAGTGCAAAAACGATTTTCTTTAGATAAAATGTGCTATGATTTCAATGTTACCCTAGTGACTGAAGAATTATGAGTGAAAAGATGTGCAAAAAAGAACAAACGTGTTCCCGTGTGGTACCTCGTGTTTCTGGAGGGAACCGTCCTCACCAAAAGGGTTTCATTGGTCAGTTGGTGGACGAACCAAGTTTGTACGCATTTTTGTTGAAGCTTTATTGTTAATATTGTTAAGTTTCAGCCACGTGACCACATTGTTTGCTATCGTGTGACTTTTTTTGGAGAAACGAACGCAAAACTCGATTATGTTCAACGAACGGCCCCTTTTCGTATCGTTTCTCATCATTTAGTCGTCTGACAGAAACGGACGTGAGCACTTGGAGCCTTGAACGATAACTTTTTGCACAAAGCACATCGGTTTATAATGAAGGAATTAAGGTTGACTTTACGCTTCGCAATTTGATGTCATACAATTTCGAGGAGGTTGAGAGACATTTGGCATCAAATGTAGCAAGGTCCCGCAAACCTCAACCTTTCTCAGCTTTTTATTTTTTGGAAGTGTGGTTCAAAGCATGTGAATGGTCCCTAGTGCGATGAATGTGCTGATTTGACCGATTCCAAGAAACACGAACTTAAGCTAGAAATTTATTATGGATCTCACAAAGACAAGATAGAAACTATTGTACCATGTTCTGAAACATTTTCGGAAGGTGATGTTTTATAAAGTATTTTTTATTTATTTTTCCTGTTTCGTTTTGATCTCATAAGCTAGTCGGCTTAATCCTCATGGCATCCCCGTCCCCCCTTATTTCGTTTTTCTCTCTCTCCTGTATTTCAGTCCAACATGCCCCCCCCCGTCAATTTACTATGAAGTTTAATGAATGAATTTAATGACTTTTTCTGTTGTGAGTTGTGATTGGTGACTTTACAAATGTGAATCTCTTCAGGGGTACGAATTCGATGAAGTCAAGCTCTTCCCCTCTACTTAACTTTTCTTCGGCGTTCTGGTTGTTTTGGAGTTTCTCTTTATCTTCTCTCTCGAGAACGTCGATAACTTGGCGAGGGTCTGTACCGCGGTGACAGGCTTTCATGTGCTGCAGCAGTTCTCCAAAAGTCAGTCACGTTCAAACAAGAGAAAGCCTCTTCTGCTTTCGCTTTCCACTGAGATTAAAGCAGAAGACTTTCTGAGATGTGATAGAAACGTCTTTGAATGATTTAGGTCAGAAACCCGAAGAGAATGAGAGTGAGTCACACAAACTTCACAATTCCATGTTTTCTCGCTCGCTTTACCTCGATACAACCAGACATCAGGGTTCATTTCAGCCAGGAAAGTAATAAAGAATCATTCTTTACGGATGTATTTATTTTTGGATCGTGCTTTATGTTATTGACTTAATGCCATTGCAAATTTCTCCTAATCGACTGGGAGCAGGTCTCCAGAACTCTTCCATGGTAAAGACAATCTCCCTTTACATCTAGACGTTATTTTTTCTTTGCACAGATCTGTTGAAGATTATTCAGCTTTTGATTTGTTTGCATGTTTGCGGTTAGCTCTCATAAATCTGATCATTTTAAACTATTTGGAAGGAACGTTCAATTAAGTAGATAGACAGACTTCTTGAAAGTGAACATTAGTACACTGGTGTCAGACATTCAGTTCTTTATGCCTGTAAACTTTTGTTAGTATCTTAATTTCATTTCGAGTAATTTAGTTTGCATGTTTCTACACTACAGGTGCAGCCACGTTGTTGGAAAATACAAGCATGCTATTCCACTTGCGTTCCAAAGGCTGAATTTCCTTGTACTTCGGGAAGTTAACAGTCTGGCCGTGTTTTTATTTTCTCTTGCAGTTTTGCAGACGAAGAAATCTTGATGTGCTTTGCTGTGTGCTACTTTAGCAGATGATGGTGATTGTAAAACAGCTGTTTGCATTGTAATGTCTCAGGACGTGTGTTTTTGATGTTGTCTATTCTCTTTCCATTCAAGTTGATTTTTATGGCGAGTGTAACTTTGATTTTCCGTCGTTATTTTGATGTTTTCAATGGAACATGTGAAGTCTTCAGAGATGCGCCAAAATTGCCAGGATGTTGATGTGCAGCGTATTTAGGTGATCACCTCTCATTTTTCAGCACTTGTTTTGGGAACGCTAACTTATTTTGAGTACAGGAACAAAAGACGAAGTGAAGAAATGGCTTTTCTTCAATAGATGATGGGAAAAAGCTGAACAGAAGGTGTTTTAGAGATCAAAGAGCTTTCGTTTCTGCACAGAGTGCCTTGTCAGCTCATCTCCTCGGCCGCCTCTGACCCTTTCATTACCCACAATCCATCTCTTCCCATCCGGCTCTCTATCACCGTCTGACCACGCCTTCAGCCCAACATCTCGATCTCTGGTTTTTCATTTCTGCTCATGGTTTTTCCAGATCGAAAACTCCTCTTTGAAGGATGAATAAACTTAAGCGTAGGATCAAAAATGTGAGCATGTAGATTTCCAAGAAAATAACTCAAGAATTTTAATACTTTATTAAATCTGATACCTTTTGAAGAGTTTCAGACTTGAATCAACTGTGACAGGTTGGCTGTTAAACGCTCATTGTGTAAATATTGTGCTCTTTCCTATTTTGCAAATTTATTATGTGTAAATAAACACATGCATCAAGGAGAGATTAAACATTTTTGGCTAAACTTGCTGTTGTCCCTGGTCTCCTGACTTTCAGCGTGAATGATGTTTTATTAATGGTCATACAATGGTGTGCTAGAGTTTCAGACTGCAAAATACTAAAAAATAATTTTGTTCATTATAAATAATCAGCATAAATTTGAGAATGTTTCATAGCATAAATGAGATAACGTGGTCAATATCACACATTTGTATGGGCAGAATCGATTTATCGATTTATCACCTTATTACATTTTCTTTAGTATTTATTAATATGATCTTTTCAGGTTAAAATTGTCTTTAATCCCACATTTTAATCTCACACATTTGGACTCCACTATAGGCGAGATGTGTTGTCTCTACAGATATTGAAAGGTGGCACCTACATTATCCTTCACATGTAATGTGATCCCAGAATGCACTGCGAAAAAATCTGAGGGTGGAAAAATACTTGTAGTTATTATGCAAAATAAATCTCTACTGAATATTTGTGTGTGCCGTACATGCACTACGCTTATAATAATAACAACGTGTCCAACCTTACATAAAACTCCACCGGAATAGGTTACACGGTCTCCTGTTTAAAGAATGCTTCTTGTGCAGCATGCCAAGTTGATGCCTCCAAATCATTCAACAATGTCATTTAGTATGCAGCCTTAGAATGCAGCTGCCAATGTAGACGGCGATGCAGCTCGCAAGAGTTTGGAACGGAGCATCAGTGGGCAGATGTTTATCTGAAACCGTCCTTATATTTTAGTCCCGGTAATGACAGAGAGACTGAGATTTCAGTCTTTATGCAGCTCCGCGAGCGCAGCCAGATGAAACTGGCCCCATTAGTTTGGAGCATATAATCGCTCAGAGTAATTCAATTAAAAGTCTTTTTGAAGGAAAGCTTAAATTGTCCTATGATTGCGAGCCCACCGAGTCTTTAAATGATTCTGTCAGACTCAAATGTGCATGTAGCACTAAAGCTGTGATTTATGACTGCCTGGCAGTGGATGTGATTTTCTTTCCTTTAAGCAGTTACAGTCAATGATGGCCGCCTCACAGCTGGAGTAATTAAACCTCCGCTTTACTTTTGTTACGGCTTGAACGTGTTGAATGACAGAGAGATGCACTGATACAGTCAATGACTTGTATGGAGTTCGCATTTCACCAGACACAAAATCTGTCTCTCTCTCTCTCTGTCTATCCATGTCTCTCTATTGGTCTGTCTACCTTTCTGTCTGTTTGTCTGTTTATTTAAATCTCTGTCTCTCTGTTTGTGTATCTGTCTTATTTGTCTCATTTCCCCTCTGACTGACTCTGTCGGTCTATATGACATACTCGGTCTATATCTCTTTGTTTGTCTCTCTGTCTATCCATTCTGTCTCTCTGTTTTTCTGTCTGTCTGTATGATTGTCCCTCTGTTTGTCTATTTATCAATGTGCCTGTCTATCTCTGTTTGTTTTGTCTGTCTGACTATTTGTCTGTTTGTTTGTCTGTCCATATGTTTGTCTATCTTTTGTTCGTCTGTCTGTCTGTTTGTTAGTTTATCTGTCTGTCAGTCTATCTATTATTCGTCTGCCTATTATTCGTCTGCCTATCTGTGTGATTTTTTTGTTTATCTGTCTGTCTTATAATTGCTCTGTCTGTCTGATTGTCCCTCTGTTTGTCTATTTATCAATGTGCCTGTCTATCTCTGTTTGTTTGTCTGTCCATATGTTTGTCTATCTTTTATTCGTCTGTCTGTCTGTATGTTAGTTTATCTGTCTGTCAGTCTATCTATTATTCGTCTGTCTGTGTGTTTGTTTTTTTGTTTATCTGTCTGTCTTATTATTGCTCTGTCAATCTGTCTGTCTGTCCACACTGAATAAAATAACTTGTAGAATTGACTTGATAAAACTTACGGCTATAATTCAAGTACAACTTACTTACCACTTACTGACACTTCATTCATATTAAACTATAGATCCAAAGCATGCCGGGAACTACAGATCAACTGCCAAGGTAGTTATATCTACAAATCTACTGTATGTGGTCTCAACACAAAATAAATACGTAAACTTAATTTGACCAATTTAAATGGGTTTTACATAATAAAATTGAGTCGGATTTACTTAATAATAATGTTTGTTACATTTATATAGCGCTTTACATTGAAGGGAGGAATCTCCTCAACCACCACCAATGTGCAGCATCCACCTGGATGATGCGACGTCAGCCATATTGCACCAGAACGCCCACCACACACCAGCTTAATGGTGGAGAAGAGACAGAGTTACGAAGCCAATTGGTACATATGGGGATGGTTGGGAGGCCATGATGGGGAGGCGAATGGTCGAATTTGGCCAGGATGTCGGTTACACCCCACTCTTATTACATTTTTTATGACCACAGAGAGTCAGGACTTCGATTTAATGTCTCATCCAAAAAGGATTCAGAATTTGTTCAATTAAAATTACTCAAACTAAATAATTAAAATCTTAATTTTATTCCCAAGATTTTTGTTATTTTAACTAATTTAACTAAGAACAGGAACATAATTATATGAAGTATTATTTAATAATTTATTTTCATAAAATCTACTAAAGCACATAATACGTTTTTCAGTGTATCTGACTGTCTCTCTGTTTTGTCTGTCCATATGTCTGTCTATCTATTATTCTTCTGTCTGTCTGTTTGTTAACGTCTTATTATTGTTCTGTCTATCTGACTCTCTCTCTGCTGATCTGTCAATTTCAAATCATCTTTGTTTATCTGTATGTCTCATTATCGCTCTGTCTGTCTGACTGTCTATCTATCTATCAATCTGTCTGTCTGTCTGACTCTCTCTTCTTGGTCTGTCTGTATGTCTATCTATCTATAAATTCTTTCCACATTATATATGGTTAAATAAATTGTGGAAATAGGAAAATGTTGCAGTACTACATTAATATGCATTCATATGTGATTTGGACACGTTATGATTCCTCCATTTTACTTCAACATGTTCAACCAGCCATCAGCTCAATTTATCTTCCTTCCACATATTTATCCCCATTTTCCACTCAGCCTTATTGCCCTCTTTTCTATTTCCCTCTTTTAAATGTCTCTCCCCCTCTCATGGCCTCCACATGACAGACACATTCTTGAATGGTTGATGGTCAGAATAAAGAGACGCAGATGTGGACAATTATCTCACTGCTTGCTCATGCGCTCCGCCCGCATATCTCACCCGGCCGCTCCGTGGGTCTCAGAGGACGGGGGCTGCTGATGAAACCGTAGGATCGCCCCTCTGGAAATGATCACACCTGCGTGGGGTAAGAAGATGGCGGTTTGCTGAGAGCCGGTTTGATTACCGAGCTCAGAATCGAGGGCTGTGATTGGCAGTGGCATGTAGACGGTGTGATTACCGGGGACGATCTGAGCCGAGTCTCACACGGTCTTGTTATTTCGCATGGTGAAGAGTTGTTAGAAATGTGCCTAAGATTAAGACAGCGGAGTTGTGTCTGTGTGTCTCATTGTTTAGACAGGCCAAAATGTTTTGGTAGCAAAATCCATCACCATTTCGGAGAATTTAAATACAGAATTTAAGGTTAGCACAGACACTTTTACTGTCACATCACCAACAGCATGTCCAGAAGCGAATGAAAGTCTTCAGGGTTTAATCCAGACATACTATACAAATACAGTACACATTGTTCACAATATATGCAAAGCGTAAACTCTGACACGTAAAAAGACCCACATTGTATGTGTAACGTGAATGATCCCTCAAATCTCGCAGCTCCTCAAGGACGGAAATGCTTAACATTTTCAAAGCAATCAGACCTGCAGTTTTCTGGCTGATGATAAAACGGTTGAACGAATCCATAGATTTACTTTGAAGGAGGAACTTAAGCAATATCTGGAAATCCGAATATCATATGATTTATCATGGAGGCTTGGAAATAAGATTCTTTAGGTCAGTAAGCAATTACATAGCAACTGCTGACAAGACCCTAGCAACCACTCATAAGTGGTGCCAAGTGGCCCCACTTGCATTTTGTAAAGACCATGTAGAAATGTAGTTACTAGTCTTAAAACCTGTATGACTTTCTTTTCATACAAAACACAAAAGAAGATATTTTAAAGAATGTTGATATGGCGATTCCCATTGATATGGCGGTTCCCATTGACTTCTATTGTATAGACACAAAACCAATGCAAGTCAATGGGTACCAATGTCGTACAGTTATCAACATTCTTCAAAATATGCAGGATTAAAATGATAGGAGGACAAACAAATGATAAGATCATTTTCCTTTTTGGACAAACTATCTCTTTAAGAGGCTTTTACATCCCAAGATTCTTAAAATGCCCAGATGTTTTGGTTTTAATTTAATGCACTTTAGACAAACAGTCAGTGACATCATTTGGTTGCTTCCCAAATATTCTTTTAGAGACTGTTCTGTTTTCACTAAGAGTGTCATTTCATTATGAATTGTGGTGCAGTCCTTTTAAACACTGTTAAATATTATCCACTTGAAAGAGTTATAAGGGCCAAACTCACTTGGGGAAAAAGCATCAAATTATTTAGCGGGGACATCAATTTCGTTCCGCTTCAAGTACAAGCGCACCTCGCTGCTGTCAAATAAAATAAAGTCACACAAACACACTGCTGTTGAGTTTAAAAACTTTTCACATACGTGCCTTGTACTCTCACGTTTGGTCTAAAAAAAGTGAAGATGCAAATGAAGGAAATTAATGAGAACGGTGGCGTCGAAAGAACAAGAGGGCGCGAGCATATTGCAATCTTTCAATTTATCAACGGGGGATTTACATGCTGGTTCGTTATGTTTTGCAGAGATAAGGGAAGCATTGCAGGTTGGCATGTGAGCACGCCAAACGGGATCTTTGAAGCAACAGAGAACCTTTCTGCGGATCTGGAGATAGTATGCGTGTGCGTGTGCAAGCGGATGGGGTCTGGGCACTCTAAATCCTTCAAAGGTTTGATAAAGAAGAGTCATTTAAGAACAGCTCCGGCCGCTGCGACCGCTGACGTGTTCACATTGCAGTAACACAGATTTGATGTGTGAAATTTTAATGCATGTCCAGAGCAGTGTGTCCAGACAAAGTTATAGTCAAAGTAACCACAGCCACACTTGGACGTTACCACATTAGAAACCCCTGCTGATAGAAACAAATAGGACATAAATATAACTGTCCTTGCTTTTTTCATAGCTTTATTGGTGGCTACTTCATATGATGCGAGTCAAACAAAAATGTACGATTATAAAAGCATGCAGACCCACCCCTAAACCTAACCGTTTAGATAAGCAGATCATGTAAACATGAAAATGTCTGAATTCTCTCGAATCGGCCAGCTTGTAAAGTAGTTACGAATTGTCACGAAATTGCATTCCCCTATACATATTTTGTCTATTGATGAGAAGATGGGATGTTAACCCAAAAATGAAAAACAGAATCTTTCATTGTTTACTCACCCTCATGTTATTCCAAACCTCTGTGACTTTGTTGTGTGGAAAGAGGATATTTTGAAGAATATTGGTAACCAAACAACATTTGACCCTTTTGACCCTATATATTTTGTGTCCGCAAAAAGTCAGTCATTCTGGTTTTGAATGACATGAGGATGAATTCTTGAATTCTTGTTCTTGTCCATAAATCATATTTATTTTACTCTGACTGAAATGCATATTTTAGTTTTGTGTGACTTCTTTAATTATCTATGTATTCTCAGAACAAAGTTTCTGAATTTGTAATATACTGCCAACAGTATGTTTTAATCCAAATCATATATTTTTTTTAAATGTTAAATTGGTCAAAATGACCTAAATGACACGTGGAAATCCAGATGCTCTTCATGCATCGTTACATCACAGCTCACATTTCACATCTTTTATATCCAAACACCAGTAGTCCATGTTGTAAAAACGCACAACATTTTGTCATAATCCTTTTTAATATGCGAGTGATGACATTTCAGATATTGCGATGGAGTTGCATGCTCTGCGCCGCAGTTTGGTGTGCGCTTTGCTAATGAAGGGGTCTAATGGGGCGAACCTTCCGAGTGTCAAACCCAGCTAAATATTCACTGCAGAATATGTGCATTCACTGCAGAGCATGCTGTAGTAAACTGACATCGCAACTCTTGATGCATTTTACATGAGGGTTGTTGGGTCTCTCTTTCTCTCTCTCTCTCTCTCTCTCTCTCTCTCTCTCTCTCTCTCGCACACACCTACACACACAAAACACACACACTCACGGGCTCTCTCTCTCTCTCTCTCTCTCTCTCTCTCTCTCTCCCTCTCCAGAGCTGTTCCACAGTTACACTTTTCAGTCAACACAATTGAAAGAGAAAAAGAAATGAAGCAACGGCTTCATTGTCTCATCAAATCAACCTTGCATCATGTACCTTTCCGACGTACCCAGAAGCCATCATGATCCGCATATGCTGTGTTTACAAAGGAAATGTCTTTAAAGAGCTTTTTCTGCCTGCGCTCTCTTTGTTTTTCCTCAAACACTTGACATATTTATGCTTTAATAATACAAGCTGCATAAAAACAAAAACTCATCATTACCAGTGGACGTTCAAGAAACAATTTTCCGCACTATTAGCTCATTCATCCGTGCTTGTGCTGATGATAAGCAAATAACCAAACTTAGATTCAGAGAACTGTGAAGAATGGACCGCAAGCGTTGCTGTTTGCGGTAGCCAGCCGCCTTACCCTCGGCGGTCCTTATTACGGTCACGTTTTGTCTGTTTCAGCGTCTGATCTCAGGTCAGCTCCTGACAGTGGCATTATTCACATCTCATTTCCCCCCCTCCCCATGTGTGCTCCCCTGCTCCTGGGTCAGCGGCTCCTGCTGGTGTTAGTAACATTCCATTTACCCCATGTGGCCCGGCCTGATCTGGGGTCAGCCACAGGTGGAGTTGCTCAGGTCTCATTTTCCTCCATCTCGCCCCACTCTGATCTCTGGTCAGTGAATCCGTAGGATCGATGGCGCGTCCGTGATGAATTCATGGTGCAATGAGCTAGAAAGAGAGTAACACATTTGTTTCCACTGTGGTTCAGCAACACAAACTTGCCCTTTTTTGCTTTCTTCTGCAGAACAAAACAAGATATTGTGAAGAAAGTTGGTTACCAAACAACATTGGTCACCATTCCACTGTATGGACTCAAAATCACAGAGACATTTCTCAAAATATCTTCTTTTGAGTTCCACAGAAAGAAAGGGGTGTAAAGAACATGAGGGTGTTTAAATGGATGTTTGGATGAATTATTCCTTTAAACATTTTAACCACTTTGCAAAGAATCACATCCCAGGACATACAAATTCTACTTTCGAATACTATTAGGACGGATAGTATGTTGATTGGAATGCAGGGATAGCTTTGTTTAATGGGATTGTTGCATGGCACTGCGCCGCGCCGCATCCAGTATGGACAAAATAAAACATTATAATGGGTTCTAATGTGTTCTATTGTCTTTCGTAGAGCAGCTACTCTAGTAGTCTATAGTTTTCTTTCTTACCAGGCAGTCGCTAAAGATAACGGACTGATTTCTTCAGGTAAACGTAAAATTACGTGACAAGAGACGACACAGACAGGACAGGGCCTGTAATCCAGTGTTTACGCATTAGTTCTGGTAACAGTCGGGTTAGCTCTGCTCCGTATCGACCAGTCCGCTCCAGCATCCCTCTCTCCCAAAGAACGAAACACATCGCAACAAAACAAGAAAATGTGTGCGCTGTCTTCCATTGACACAGCCCAGCGCTCTGGGTCGATATCACCCCATATGAGTGTAATCCTGGCCTCTGAATTATACTAATCTCATCCGAAATAATCTATATACAGCATCGGAAGGCCTGTGGCATGACGTGGGCGTCGGTGCTTAACCAAAGCCTTGTTAGAAAGATTCATTTGTTGATAATTGACACCGTATTTGTCAAGGAAGGCGAACGTAAAATAAAGCAAACCTATATTTGTTTATATCAAAGCCACAGTTGGTTTAGTTGATGTAATAAATGATACATGAAGCCACAAACAATCAATTACATTGATCCGCACGCAACCCTCCGTATTAGCATTTGTTTATCTCCAGGTTAAGCATCATTAACACTATTCCAATCCGAATCCACACTGTCAGATCTTCTGTTTTATTACAATGTCAGTTTCTCCATTAGATGCAAGTCTCGTCTCCGCCAATCCCCGCATACTTGTAACTCAGATTAGGGGAGTAAAAAAGCGAGCTAGAGAGAAGCAGTTAGATAAATAATAAAACAAAGACCCTGCTGTTTTGTCTGAGGGCAGAGTACTTCACTTTAATGCACACAAAAAGTGTACACACACACACTCACACTCGCTTTCCAATGCCGGGAGAGCTGTGCTTGCCTCTGCAACTTCTCTCTAATTAGTCCCAGGGCAAACTCAACGGAGAGAGAGAGAGAGAGAGAGAGAGAGAGAGAGAGAGAGAGATGGAAAGGTGAGAAAGTGGTTGGGGGAACGAGACTTATGCTGGTTGAGTTTAGATGAGAAATAAGAGGAAGTTATGACTGAATCATCACTTAGAGTATTGTACAAAAATATGACACCAAAACAATGTAAGTAGGGGTTTAAGCATATTGGAATAAACAGTTTACCAGGGTGTCCGAGTATAATGTGGGATTTATTGTATATAGGCCAATAACATTTCATAGAGTCCTACTCTTTTAATTGATAATAAACAGATCAGTAATGCCAAACCATTTTCGGTTCCCTAAGAACCATTTACTCAACTTTTTTATAGTTTGAAGAACTTCTTTACACAACACATAACCTGTTGTGAAAAAATATATATTTTGGATGTTATAGGGGCTTTTTGGAACCATTTAATCAACAAAAATTGAGACAAAAATGAAATTCATGGAGTATCCGTTCAAACAGCAGATAAACAAACAGATGAAATGTATACGTTGAATGCACTTTTGTTAATTAAAGCATCTGCCAAATGCATTAATGGAAATGTATATTATAAAAAAGGTGTCACTGCCCACCCTTCATGGGCACTAGGGACATTTCTTTAATAATATATGATATGTTTTAGCAGGTGATGCAGTGTGACGTACCTCTGAGGTTGGCCCCTGCCCCAATACAACCCATGCCATTGAAAATGATTCACTCCCTGCACTGTCTACATAAAGCCAACAGAAACATCATTAGAAGAGTTTTACACAGAATGGTCTGAATAGAGAGAATATAGAATCAAACCAAACCTTTCGTGAATTAAATATGTTCCCTTAACACTGTCCATGGTCTGAGATACACTCTAAATAGGAGCAATGGCATCATCTTTAGTCTGAGAATCAGGAGATGAAAACTTCACTCCATGAGAGGCTTCCTCCCACTCGACTTAGTCTGGTTAATTTATAAGACCATTTTTAGACCCAGAGAGAGAAGCATATGAAATTCCACGTTGCTGACAAAAAACGGCACATTTGTTGTGTTAAAGTTTCCAAATCCTTCTTAGAAAACCGGTCAATGTTCCTTTATGGCCAAGTATGGTCCACTTTACTTAAATGGAAAAGGACAAAAACTGTATGTTTCAATTTATCACAATACAAGAAAATAACGCTTGGGTGAGATGTACACATGGTCAACGAGTAGAAACAGAACTGAAACGAGAAACTTCAAAACATTCTGGACCTTTGTCACTTTAGAAACATCAGCATCAACATTTGCAAAAGGAGTATGTTATATTGATTAGGTCAGAATTGACATAGAACTGCATTTATTATTATTATTTAAGTTTATTTGAAAGGCACCGTGTACAATTATAACATTAATGTTCCCATATCATGCATTGTACCGATATTAGCCAACAGGTTAATTTCCGTCGGCAGTCCCTTTGATGCGTTCTGTCTGTTTTGTTGTATTTTATGTGGTAAAACATGTCAAAATTTTAACTGCAGTTAGTTCATTAATTTCCAATTTAAAACCATATACACATATTAAGTACAGACACTGAAAAAAACGACTAGATTGATTTAGTTAAACTTTGTGTTAATATACGTTTCTGCAAATTTATTTTAAAGGACTCTTCGGAGGAGCACTTTCAACAAGTTGGTATGATTTATTAGGGTCTTTGTGAAATGTCTTTAACATGTTTTGTTAAAGACATGTGTACGGCTGTGTAAACACAACCACCTTTGCCTTGTCAAAAACAGCTATGCTCACCAGCAACCCGTTTTGGTGCATGTCTCTTCAAATGATAATGAGCTACAGCGCACCCCACCCCCCTTCCGTCCGGCGTGCCAACAAAACCTGCCATTGCAATGGTTTAGCTCAATTATATTTCCTGAACTCCTCTGTCATTAGTTTTATTTTAAATGTCTCAAATCAATTATGCGGAGACCAAAAAATCAGTCTGAGCAAACAGCGCGTGCTCTCACATTGTGCGTGTATGCTTGCCTAAAATCCACGGAATGCGCACCTGCAGATCTCAGTGGAAATATGTGGTTTTAGCACTTGTCATTGACAAGTTATAACGTTACATACACAACGAGAGAGCATAACTAGTATGCTGTGACAGATTTTTCAGTGTAAGGACGAATGATTTGAGACGTTTCAAACTAAACTAACCACAGTTTTCGCCCTTGTTCATTAGTAAAACAATTAGCTTGTCGCAGCTAAACATATTAACGCACATAATGTTTTAACAAACATATATCCAAACTCCAAGTGCCCATTTGCCAAATAACATATACGTTTTGAGAAAGTTTAACACTGGCTTTGAATGTTCTATTTAGCCTGTGACTGACTGAACTCCCTTAGCCATCATAGGCTAAACGTATCCTCTTATATCTTATATTATCAATTCAGACTGTTCATACATTTTACTTACATCGGCAGCTTTGTCTCGTTCAGTCGGTCTCGATCCCTCTTGAGGAACAATTTGAAGCTAATCCTGCTTGTACTGTCCCAGGTCGAAAAAGCACTGCGGCTTGAAGTGATTCGCGCAAACAAGCAGGTTTTGACTTATGGTTATGATAAATCTTACTTATTTTTTCATTATATATTATCTTTTTATTTAATCAAAATAATTAAAATTATCACAAGTATACCCAAAAATAATTTAAAACCTATTTTCTATGTCCTCATATGATGAGAAGGTTGTCTGTTTTTCAGTATTGCAGATTATATTTATGTATTTATGCGTTCTCCTGCTTCTGTATTTTTCATTTGAAATACTAGAAATATGTGAAATACGTGCTATAAAAATGTAGTTGAATTTTTTTTTTTTGGAATTCACAACTGAGTTTCTATTCAGGAAAAATCATTGGCACCCTGCATCCTGAAGGCCCTCTTTACAGTACATATTTCACATGTTGTAGGTTTAACAAGGTCACATGCCCTGGTAAGGTTTCATATTGCCATTTTTAACACCATTTGCTGTCAACATCTTAAGATGGCGTCTGTCTAAAACAATTTTTTACTCTGTTTCAACATATTAAACAGGCTAGTTAACAGACATAACAATCACGCTGGCCTCGGGATAATGTAACTGAGCCTCAATAACTCTTGCCAAAAAATACAACAAATCCCGGAGATTTTCGTGGCTCCAAACATATGGACGGTTTTGATTCTGACCCTTAGACTGCTGGACGGAGATGGGCCCTCATTACCAACGACAAGTCATAATGGTCAAGTCAAGTTCCTGAACCTTGTTAGCACGTTTCCAGAGACTCAATAAAAAATCTGGTGACTCCGCAGCTGACAGCAAATGTGGCTTCTTGCCATGACAACCATTAGACCGAATTTAAAACAAGAACCTTCAGAATCACGGCAAGCCCAGCAGTCATTCTCTCAGGTGTATACGGCGTGATATTATATCAGCACCTTTTCTGACGGCTTCACAGATTCACGTGTCATTTATGAAACGAGACCTGCGGTGAGTGAAAAAGCACACGTTCAGGTTTGAAAGCACTTGCAGTTTTCTAGAACCTTCTTCAATACTTTGTCAGTGTCACTGTGTTGGCTGTTTTACACTTTTTGCACCCTCGTTCTCACATTTGAGTTGAAACACAAGTATAAAGAGCAGGTCAGGATCTTTAAACAAGGGTTTAATCCATCTACTTTTGGTTAAACAAACTTATCCTTCTTGATGTTAGCTGTGTCCTTACATTCGGCGTTATGGTCAGTTGCCATGAGACCGTATTCTCGTGTGAGCTATAGAAACACTACTCTACAGGGCTACTAGACAATATCTGTAGCTCCAGCCATCCTCTTTAAACGAACTATGTGGATGTGTCCAGTGCCTTTTAACATAGAAAGAATATGAACAAAGGAAACAAAAGACATGATGGATGATGTAGTGAGGGTAATTATTTAAAATGCAACCGCCAGACAGCACAGCTAAAGCAAAAGGCTGCCAAGGTGTGATAATTCTCATTCAGTTTGGGCTAAATAGTATAATTGTGCCATGGACAATTTATGTTGGAGGACACAGATATTATATAATTGATTACCTTTCTTTCTATTTGTTCACACTTGCCATTTTGTTCGCTCGCCATTTTTTATGTAACCCAAACAAAGACAGTTATTAGTGACGGTCTCCGTACATGTTTTGAGGTATCAAGCTAGATTACATTCTATAAGAAAGAAAAGTTTATGCATGCATGATTTGACGTCATATTTATTATAAAAAATTGCTTTTTTGTTCACCTGTAATAATATATCAAATGAAATTTTAGGCTTTAAAAATCCTATGCATGTTGAAAGAAGCGATTTTATGCGATGTAATAAATTGCCCTATCAGTGTTTGAACCAATGGGTGACGTCACTGTGTCACGTAATTTTACATTTACCTCAAGAAATCTGTCCAGTATCTTTAGCGACTGCCTGCTAAGAAAGAAAGACTGAGTAGCTGCTCAGTTGAAAACAATTTTGCAACGGGACAAAAGACAATAGAACCCATTATGATTTTACATTTTGTCCAACTGGATGCAGCGGGGCGCCACGTGACAATCCCATTATTCCGGTTTTGACTATAAGGGATACAGATACCTCCACTGGGCATTTTTTTATCATTGTAAGGTTAGGTTTAGGGTTGGGGTAGGACGTAAGCTAATGGAATATATTGCAATTATATGCCAAGATTTTGCACCGGCCGTAACTGTATCCCTTCTAGCAACAACCCATTAGAACAAGCTGAGTGTCTTGTCAGATCATTTGCGTACTGTGTAGCCTCACGACCCGTTCAAACATCCAGTGTCAAAGCAAGGCATTGTAATTCATTTCAATAGAGAGCTGGTGGCACAAGGGACAGTGACCGTTGGCGTCAGGAAGTGGGCGTGTCTAGCGATGAAACGAAGTTGATATTTGCTCAACTTTTTGCAAATGATGAGCGACTTTCAGGAGCGACTACCAATAGGAATAAGGCAGTGGAGCTCACGTCATCCGTCTCTCGTCAGTTCCTGCAGAGTTTGTTTATAAATGGTGCTCAAGCAACCAATGCATTTGAACACTTTAAAATATATATTTTTTAAAAGACACATTGTAAGATAGGATGTTATTTAGGGACCAATAAATGTATTCGTTGTGGTTAAACTGTAAATGTGGCCCACCTGTTGACAAACAGCGGACTAAAATGCACCACAACGCGACAAAGAGGGTCGTTTTAAACGACAAGGGAGTGATGCTGCACGTGGTGAAAAATGAGACGACACTTGTCTTTCTGAGCACAGTAGGCCTATAAGGCTCGCATTTGACTTGTAGCAGGGACGAGTGACCATTCGTACAGAGGCAGGTGCGGGACAATTAAAGCACACAAAGGGGGAAGGGACCTGCCAGTGTACACTTTACCTTAAAGATGAAAAAGGACAAATTGTGTCTACACGGAAGAGGAAATATGACTTGCCCCAGCGAATACATGCTGACTCTGAGTCGCTGTCAGATTGTGTAGATTCTACCATCCGAAATTCTCCGCAGTGGTGCAAGCGGTGCTGATAGCGCTCGCGGCGAGAGCTCTAAGTGTATTTTTGTTGAGATGTCCCCATTATTTAAACAGAGCCTCTGTAATGAGTGCAGAGAGAGAGAGAGAGAGAGAGAGAGAGAGAGAGAGAGAGAGAGAGAGAGAGAGAGAGATGACACTAGTATTGGGAGGAAGAGTTGGTGGGTGTTCATGTCATGCTGTTGGCTTATCGGATGTGATGAGAGTTTCTCACTGACACTAAATTCAAGCACATTCTCACAGTTTCAGGAAGAAAACTTCCTCTGATGACTGAGAGCAAGATTATGGAGAAGCATATTATTTACAGACCTTTACCGTGGTAAATAGTTACCTAAAGCTAGGCCGTACATCAAATCACAAGTAGGATTTATACTTATGATGTTTTGGTAGAAACCATTCTGGTAATAGGCACTATGCTATTATATATATATATATATATATATATATCAAGGATTGTATATTTTATAAGATTATAATTGGATAAGCTGTTATAAATTGCTCAAGAAACATACACCTGTGACCTCATTACATCAGTTACAACTGTGATGCTGCGTTAATGTTGCTTGGCAACCACTTTGTTGAATTGTATTTGAAGAACAACATTGCTTGGCGGAAGAAACCCATTTTTATTATTTTATCAATACGTTTTGTTGCTGTGTGTTTATGTTTTGAAACCCTGCCAAGTATATAGAATTACATTTTTATAAAACTATAAGCTCTACAATGCTTGAGCCGGTCGATGGTGAGCAGCGCTCTGACACGTGGCACGATGTGGCATCTAATAAAAAGACAAACAAATGCCACCAAAATAGAACTTAAAATTAAAACTGAATTTAGAATAGCTAAGGGGATAGTCGTGTCATTTTAAAGTCACTTAAACATTCATTTCTATTGTCTTAGATATTGAATGTCTTTTCTGTTTGTAATTTTTGTTCTTTTTCTTTCTTTTTTATGTCTATGTCAACCAAAGGTTACAGATAATGATGTTGCCATGCTGTCCTCGACTATCCATCTTATGGTCATACCTCACCACACTAGAAAGAAACACACAAAAGAAATCAATAGAAAGAATCTGTCAGAGACCCAGAGTCACAGATCCGTGGAGTCTCACTTCACAAGAGCTCTGTACTGAATGCTGGCTTCAGGAATTCACCACACTTCACGGCAAAGAAAAATAAGCACAAGGTGAAAAGGTCATTCCCGTTTTAGTTTCTGTTCACTTTTAAATAGCATTAACTTGTTATACAATACAACAGTGTGAAACGTCACCTTAAAGAGCTGCTGTATTAATCCACTTGTGTCCTAATCTCTGTCATAATCTTGCCATCTCTCTCTCTTTCTTGTGCACGAGGCATTGCCCCCGTCAGAACGTTTAATGCATGCATCATGACACTAATTTACTCGTCCATAATAAATGAGAGCGCTCACGGACTACAGATTCTTCTCCGCGTAATACAGTAGGAAACCGAAGCTTAATGCATCATGGGAAGTCAGAGTAGTGGCGAAACCTGCCTCAGTGTTATTCACTAGAGAACTGGGGCCCCAGGGCCCTCAACGGCCCCATACCGGCAGCGTACGCCTGCCCTACATTGTATGTCCTCTCATTATCCCAGGCCTTATTCATCACTATATGGCAGGGAAGCCCAGTGGGACATGAAGATCACTGTGAACAAAGGACACAGCGTCCTCCAGTAAAGGACTCACATGTGCAGTGATTTTACACCTAATTGATTGTTGTATGTTGATAAATGTCACTTCAACTCCGTCGAGTTGAGTATGGGGTTTTGATGTGTGGGACGATCGGGAAGACCGTCAAACTTTAAGTCTGACAGCTGGGGAGAGATGGTTTAAGTGTGCATTTTGGTATAGTCAGCATCGGGGACGGTAGCATGAAATAATAAGTCTGTTATTTCGGGAAAGCTGACCTGTTTAAAGATGCATAAATCTATACCTTTATATAGTAATGCACGCTCTCTAAGCATGCACATGAATCGCTTGAGTTGATAACTGGCTCTTTAGTCTCTTTAAAATCGAAGTGCGAATCGCATGCTTGAAAATTGCATTATGGAATAGGAGGTGGTATAATCGAAATTCTCTGCATTTGTCATTTTCTGCCTATTGTTGAAAGCCCTTGAATCTCATTAGAGTGGCCAAGTCTGTTTGATCTACTTGATATAGATATTCGCTTACACGCAAATAAGAAAATTACCCTCTCAGTTCACTGTAACCTTAGGAGATCAATGATTCAGTTATTGGCAAACTACCAAGATTCCCCTTGGGCTAACCTAGTTTAATGAAATGAAGTTGAGTGATATTTTATTGATATACTGTCCCATAGGCCTTTGAGTCACCTTATGAATCACATTTTTTACTTCAAATAAGAAAAGAAATGCAAGCGTCACAAACTAGTTTTAAAAACAAATTTCAGTAGAACCTCTGGTTTAGAGGCGGTGTTTATGTTACATGTTGACAGTGTCATTATGGTGCATTTACATCATATCAACTAGTCATTAAATCATATAAAATAATGATCATATGTGAATGCGAGAAATGTACTCAAATTGACTGAATACTGAAGGTGAGAGTGTGAGAATAGACAGCGATACAGTTACAGTATATAGATTTATATTTTTCTTTACTCAAGAATTGACAATAAGCAGAGAGTCTGTATGCTCGTGACAGGAAGTTAATTTCGTCTACCTTGCTTGTTTGCTCGAGGAATGCATGACTTTAAATTATTATGTTTGTTTATACATCATTTGTGCTTGATTAAGAAATATTTTGACCATGTTTGGTGAATATACGTTGAATTTGTAATTGCATTAACTAGAATGGCTTAAGCACATTAACGGACTAATATGATGATATAGAACTAAAAAATACCAAATTGTGATGATGTTGGCGGTTATGTATTTCTATCATAATTTACTCTCTCCCCTTGACTGTCATTTTATTCTGCAAAACCCTTAAGAAGATATTTTGAAAAATGTTGGTAACTGAACAATGGTGTTTCCAATCAACTTCGATTGTATGGACACAAAGCTATGCAAGTCAACGGGTATGGCTGTTGTTCAGTCACCAACATTCTTCAAAATATCTTCTTTCGTGTTTTGCAGAAGAAAGTCATACAGGTTAGAAATGACAAGAGTAAACGATGACATCATTTTTGGGTGGAATATTCCATGTATTTGGCTAAATGATTTCCTTTATGTTAAAAAAACTTGTTTAAGCATTTCTGTTTCACTATTTTCCAGATGAAGTCATATCCATTGGAGTGCTGTTTGTGATTTGTGTGCAATTCAGTTTGTTATTCTAACTCTAAATGTGAGTGTGTTTGAGTCACAAAGAGCATTTACTCTTTCTACAAGGATTATTCTAGTTGTTAAAATATCACTGTAACTTTAAATAGGGTTTCACACATCGCCCACAATAGTAGGTATTTATTTATGCCAATATTACTATTATTATTAAGAGTCTATTGTTCTTTAGGGATCTGTTTACGAAATGTTTTTTCTTATTTTGCCATTACTAAAAGCAATGTCTTCATTACGTGATAAACTGATAAGTTTAAGAAGACCAGATTGATTCATAATATCTTGATCCTTTTTAGAATAGATCCACTGGCACTAAATAGATTTTAAGTGGCTAAAAATCTCAAATGATGTCAAATAATAAATTATTAAAAAAATTTCAATATCAGCATAAAGCCCTGAGAAAACATCCAAGTTAAAGGTCCAGTGTATGGAATTTAGAGGCATCTACCTGTACGGTTGCAAATTGCTTCTCTCCTCCCTTTATAAGGACTACAGTGGATGACACAAAGATGTGGTCATGTTTTCGCTTTTTTGCCGAAGAAGATAACATATTTACGTAACGCGCTCTGAACAGCAGTTTGTCCTTTAAGGGCTACTGTAGAAACAAGATGGCGAATTCTATGTATGGTGGCCTGCGGTGTATGTAAATAGTAATAGCTCATTCTAAAGTAATAAAAACCGAACACTTCCTTTTGTAAGGTCTTTATACACCTCTGAAGACATAGTAATGTATATCGTATTGCATTTCTGTCAATAGATCCTCTAAAAATTACATACTGCACCTTTAATTCAGCAATTCTATTAAGTTATTCAGTTAGGTATGTTGTTAAAAGTGTGGTGAGTTTCCAGTATGTTGGGTGAGATTACAGACGTAGAAAACCTCTGTGTCGATCCGCAGTGACACTTTTGTATTAAAGACACAATCTGTGTGATTGTACGACTCCTCTATAAAGGTGTTTTTTGTAAAAGACTTCGTAAATTGAGAATGTGGTTCTGTTTGAAAAGAAAGATTAGTTACAGAATTCTCTGGTTGAGGACAAAACCAAATTAACTACCAGGCCTTATGGCTGAATAGGTTTTGTTATGATTTTCAGTGGTTAGCTAAAACGCCTATGAGCATCTTTATATCGCTGTTCTCATCATCTCAACAATAATGTACATTTCAAATGTTGATGTTTGACGGGTGTTGTTTTTTCATTTGCACATTATTAGCATCTTAAACTCACACTGCTTTTAGATCGAGCAGCATTTTCTACCGATCACAGAACCATGCTTCACCGACAAACAGCAAATCAAACATATTTGCAGACCTTCCGATATGATAATCACTTTAGAAATTGATTTACTCAATATTTTGTTTTATTCGCAATTTATAGTGCAGCCCTGACACCAGTCAAAGTAAAAAAAGTTTGAATGTGACAACAGGCAAACGCATAACACAGGCAGCACGTTTACACACCTTACCATGTACTGTAATCTCTTTTAACCTGTGTTGTTTAAAAGTCAAAACCTGTGAGAAGAACTGTCACAAGGTCTATCTTTAGCCTGAGAGGTGTGAAATAAAAAACCCGACATCACACATTTTGTATTAGACAAATGGATGCTTGGAAACCCCCAAAAAACTGTAAGAGCGGAGACATTATCTTTACATGAGATTCATGACACCATATAGCAGCTCATACCGCACAAGCTGATCAAAACGGTGTAACTCTAAGCTCTAATGCGAGTGCCATAGAGTAAAATTGAAAGACCGAGGCGGTTTTTGAACCTGTCATGGCAGGAGTGAGATGTGCAGGTAAGGCCACCAATGAGGGCGCACACTCGCGTCCTCCAAAGCATACCAAACACGGTGATCTCAGTCCTCCTGCTCTCAAGACCTTTAACAAATTCCCAACCCCCAGCAGAGCCACAAACATAAAAAAGAAAAAGCTTGGAATGAATCTTTTTGACTCCTTTGACAGTTGGTGATGGATCACGAATTGTGGCGTGAAGGCTGCGTCATACTCACATCCAACAGCTCATAATCACAATTAAAAAGGTGTGCGAACGTGATGAGGTAACCATGGAAACGCAGGTACAGTGTCCTTTCATCCCTGGCTGCTTTATTTAAAGGTTCTTTGTGAAAGACAACCTGACACAAGAAGAGAAAGCACATCACGGAAGACCTGTTAAACAAACTTATGCCGAAGTTTAACAACCAACTCCAAGTACAGTACAAAAAAGAGCTTGGCCTCATATCATTAAAATAAAAATAATGCTCTTATTAAGCAGTGCATACAGCTACAGTACCACTTAAGACGTGACAGTCTGACACAGGCATTCTAAGCTCCAGAGATTTCCCTAACCAGATGCAGTAATTGTGGTTTACATTCTTAATGATCTCAAAATTCTTCAGAAAGTTCGACCAAGTGAACCGCCTGAGGATATGTGGAGTTAGAAAGTTTAGCTGAGGGTCTAAAGACTTCGGGCAATACGTTTTCTGACAGATTCGGGACCTGCTGATGATATTTTGTAGATTATATAGAGTTCAATCGTTTATTGTTTGTTTTATAAAAGGAAAAACGTAAGAAAAAAATAAAACCAGTCAGTATGCAATTATGCAGTGAATGTAGCTTGATTATACGCTGAATGTCACAACAGTGAAATCTCTTTCATGTCTATTAAAGAAAATAACTCTAGACAACTAACTCTAGTTTCTTAAGATGGTCGAGTTTAAGAGCACAATAAAAATAATCTTCTACGTTTACCAAAGAAAATGAGAGATATTTTCTTGTGAAAGTTCAACAAGTGTGAACAATAGTAATGATTTTCGTTTGCAATAGTTTCAGTAAATCAAATGCAAAAATATTTGATAAAATGCCGCACTGATTTAAAACCGGTTGTATGCATTCAAATTATCCTGCACACCTACACATTTAATGCATTCCTAAATAAATCTGTTAATCTCGAAAGTTTTCCGCTAACCTCATTCTCACCCAAACATCGAAAATATATAGGCTTGTCTGTCTTGAAGCTTCAAGAAACGGCTTGTGATTGACAACCCACCCTATTACCAAACACTGCCTGCAGGGAGTGTCAGTCTTTAAGCTCAATTCCCTGTTAGCAGGCAGGTCTCCGGGAGCACCAACAAAAACAATTCTTGAATAATGGCTTTCTGTGACTCTAGCATGCTCGGAATAAAAGCAGACTTTTGTAACCCAATGCTTTACGACAATAAAATCGTCAGGCTGAATTTCTGAATTTAAGATTCTTTTAAAGGGACAAGGTCGACAGACGTTCAAAGTAAAACTCAGAATTTATGGTCCATTGAACAAAAAACAGTTTTGAAGAGTCTTGAAGAATACAGTGATCGTGTTCACCAATCTCTGAATCTGTCTTCTGAAGATGTGATTGGTGATTATGAGTCAGGGCATCAGATGAATGTAGCCTATGGGTGCTGTTTGTTTGTTATTGAATACCGATCTACTCGATTATACTGTCTAATATATTTTTTAAGTATCGTGTGAAACTGTATACAGCATTTCCAACAGGAGGATCCCAGGCTAGAAAAGCGCGGGGAAGTGAATTAAAAGGAAAAAATATATATATAACTCAGTATAAGGGCTGTGAAATGACTGCTAATGGCGCATTTAGTTCAAGCTAATGGTGTCATTGCCATTTTTTAATCACCTGGAAGAAAATGCTAATATGTGTAGTATAATGTGTTGTCTAGCACAGTTTGTTAGATTTTATTGGTGATTGTGCTAGAGATGTACCGATATATCGGCTAGTAATCGGTATTGGTGCATATCTAGATTGTACACGTCATTGCAATAAAAGTTTGGAGAACAATTTTAGTATTTGCAAGCTACGTGAACTGATTTGCTATGATACATCTTTGTCACATGTGAGTGACGTTGTGATCTAGTTGTCATCTTGGATATACTGCAAATGGGTACTTGACTGATAAATTGTACATATGGTGTGACACAGCAACATTTTGAAAACAAACTGATAATATGACATTGTTTTACTGTATGTTATCAATATTAACTGTATTTATCATTTAAAATACCGTTATCTTGATTGTTTGGTTTTTCTTTTTTGCTGTCACACTATAGGACAAATTTGCATATTAGTCCGTCAATTAGCCTACCCAAATACAGTTTCAGACTCTTACATTATATGCTCGAATAAAGTCAAATAAGGTGACAAAACACATTATGGTTAAAAAACACATATTCTGGCAATTTGCTAAATTTGCATTTATTATTATTTAGAGTTGACAATGGCATTTACTGTTGAAAATAGCAGGTAACCCTCATTTTGAACACAGTTTTCGTAGTATCTGGGAACTCGGATCATTAGAATCCTTCAACCGTCTTGTTTTCTGATTCTTCTCTGCACCAAATCTCCAACCCTCGAGTCGATTTTTTACACCTTTCCATCTTGTTATAAGCTAGCGTTCTAAAGTCTAAAGTAAAGTGGTGGTTTGAATATATGTGCGTGGGTTTTAAGTCGAGATGGACAGAAAATAAAAGAGAACCAGACAGGCAGAGAGAGAGAGAGAGAGTTCGACTGCACTATAGTGAATCTGCAATAGTAACCGGTGCAACGCGATCCAAATCACAGCTTCTCAGCAGTAGACTTTCTCTTTCTCTTCTCGTTTTTGTGGTTATTTGGCTGTCCACAGGAGTCATCGGAGCAGAGAAATTGCCTGTTATCTGGGGGGTCGATTTCTCATGCGCCCCTAAATTGCTTTGTATTGACACTCTGTCTTCGTGTGGATCTTGCCGTTAGACTTGACAATCTCTCCTCAGGTGTGTGTTGCACCCCTTCTTAAGAAAGTGAGGGAGTGCAGTGTGTTTCTCTGTTTTTGTGTGTGTGAATGGGGGGGGGGGGGGGTTGAACTAATGCATGGCTAATAAGCTTTAAAGAGGTTGTGTATGGTTTATGTGTATGGGGTGAATGGACTGTTACTTGGCCATTAGCCAGTAAGAAGTTCAGAAATCCATATAAAGCGTTTTCATCTTACATGCTGATAACAGTTTTTGTTTTTCCCCATAATAACTGTGGAGAATCGTTTTATTGAATGCACAGCAGTTAAAGTGTTTCATAAGTGTTTAAAAGTCTTTTGTGCCAAAATACAGATTGCGAAGGCTTTATGGGGTTGCAAACAGCCTTACACTCTTCTTTAAATCCGAATATTATTAGAAAGAATAATGTTTCGCCACAAAGAACCTTTTGTGAAACAGAAAGGTTCTACAGATGTTAAAGGTTCTTTATGTAACCAAAAGGTTCTTCTATGGCACAGAAAATCGTTTTGAAGCACCTTTTGTTTAAGAGTGTACTGACCGATTTCTGCAAGCCAAAGGATGCAATACCAGCTGCTCTCATGGTTGACAATTTCATATAACTGTTTTTTAAGAATGGGTGTTGGCCCATTTAGAGCTTGATTATGACATATCGTGAGTGTTTGCCAGAGCATGAAATGTTTTGGTGGTTGCTCACTGGCCCAGGTCAATAGAGTCTTCATTTAGAGATTTGCCGTATTTCCATTTTGCATAAAAACTAAAACTACAGTTGTTCTTATTCTAGATTTGGACTGTATGTTTCTGAAGTTCAATTCTAAGAACACTGCGCTATAGCGACGCAAAATTTGGTCAATCCCAGGTAACATGTATAATGATAATAAGTGAAAAATGCATTTTGCAAATGCGTAGAAAATGTAAATGTAAAATGTTCTCTGTAGTATAATGCAGGACAAGTTTGCAACTTTGCAACAGTTTAGTTGTTGTCCAATTCATTAAACACATTCATTATGAACAACAGCAAGCAGCTCTAACTTAAATGCAATTACGTACTGTATATTTGAAATTGCTTGCAATAGCACAGGGATTTTCCAAATCCATTGAATTGTACTTTAAAACCCTTTATTTCTGCTTGTTTTTTTACTGCTGAGACTCATTCATTGATTTAGAAACTACACACTGCAGTTTATTACCTTTTTAAACCTCTCATAGTATCACAATATGTTTTGGGTTTGGGGCCTTCCTGGATCTGCCATGGATTTTACTGAAAAGTCCACCACACAGCTTTCCTCAAGAGCATCTCGCTTGGATTAATAAAATAAGTTTTAGAACAAGTTCACACATAATTAAGACCCACAGGACTGTGTCTTCTTATTAAAGGTGTGCCGAGTATAACTCTTTAGGTAGCTGGGGTCTCATTTATAAACGTTACGTAAGCACAAAACGGGGCTGCAAACGTGACCACGTCAAATTCCACGTAAAGGTTCGGATCTGTTAAAAGCAAACTTGGCGGGCGAATTTTCGCACCTGTAAGCAAACTCTGACCCATGCGTATGCACATTTTGCAGACAAGGGGCGACAAAAATTGTGAGTGAACTCAAGGTAGATTGTAGAAAGTCAGTGTGATAAAAACTATTATAGGCATTAATGCCTCACACCTTTCATTTGACCTCACATCCACATTATCACGAAGATACAATCGGCATAGTTATTTGCTCTTGTGTTGACTGATACATGTTTCATGCACCTTCTTGTTGAATCCAACTCAAATCTTAAATAAAATTTCAATCTAAATATTTGATCAGCGCTCTCTCGCCATCGCACTATGAGCGCAT
Organism: Barbatula barbatula; assembly: GCF_947034865.1. Taxonomy (NCBI): domain Eukaryota; kingdom Metazoa; phylum Chordata; class Actinopteri; order Cypriniformes; family Nemacheilidae; genus Barbatula; species Barbatula barbatula. The sequence continues at coordinate 3,882,202 of NC_136780.1, read as the reverse complement.
GAGGAGGAGATGATCCGACTGCATGGAATACAGGACAGCATCAAATACGATAACTGCAGAACATAAATAAATAGTACAATTATTTGTTACACTGTATATCTTAATGTCATCTGAAAGCGGTTGGACCCGGAAACGTTTTACAGCCATTATGGTGCGTGACGTCACGCTAACAAGGGAATCTGATGCCAGGATTATTAAAATACGATTCTGCATTCATGAGGTGCTTTGCATTGACTATTTCTGCACGGGTAAAAATGGGCAAGTTGTACAGGGTGGGATATGTGGCTGATTTACGTGCGCACACTTGCAGGTGGTCTGTGATTTATAAAGCCAATATTTCTTACAGGTGTGCATACGCACGGTTTTATAAGTCTGAATATTTTTTGCCGTACGCCATTTTTGGCTTACGGGCGCACGTACACTTCTGGTAAGGATCCCACGCACAGTTTTATAAATGATGGTTGCTATAGGAATCATCTTGGATACAGAAATGTATTGCTCAATAGATAGTATTTGTGGTTCATTTATTTCACAGGACCAAAAGTTGTAAGAGATTGTTAAGCAATATAAAATGATTGGATAAAATAGTATCCAGCTGATGTGATTGTTCACCCAAAAATGAAAATTCTGTCATCATTTACTCACCCTCTTGTCATTTGAAATGACTTTCTTTCTTCCGCAGAACACAAAAAATAAATATTTTGAAGAATGTGGATATCCGGCGCCCATTTACGTGCATCAGTTTTGTGAATGTGTGCCGGAGCTGTTGGGTTACCGACATTCTTCAGAATATCTTCTTTTGTGTTCTGTGGAAGAAAGAAAGTCATTTCAAATGACAAGAGGGTGAGTAAATAATGAGAGAACTACCCCTTTGACATGTCTGCCTCCATAAGATGACTATATGAAGAATAAAACGGCTTTTCCACTTTTGCAAAAAAAATATTTTAAGCAAAAAATGCATTTAAAAGCAAAAAAGATGAGATTACCCATAAATGTATGAATTTATGTAAAATCAAGCAAATGTTTCAGTAGTTTAAGTAAAAAAAAGTGCCTTTTTTGAAAGGTTCGGGGACTTTTGCACAACAACATGCAAAGAGTTGGTGTGCTGCTCATTGGACCACGAGTTGCCGCCTGGGCTTTAAAACATGCTTGAAGAATAGGTATTGTAAAGAGAGATGGAGTCCCAGGTGGATGCCACAGTTCTCCCAGTGGGGTAGTCTGGAGGAAAGGAAGGCTGGAGCCAATTGGAGCGAATTGATCTCCATTGCGTGGGCTCCGTTCCAACCTCCTGTGTTTTCTTTCTCCTCCTCACATTACCATACCAAATAAGCTGGCGTTTCTCTTAGTATGCCAGTTTTCATCTGTCACCCCTGGTATAATGCAACACCCTTGTCCCTTAGCACACAGCATGAGGTGTCCCGCTGAGCCAACCGACTGGGTTTGTATGTAAGAGTGAGAAGATTTCCATAGATTTGGACATGGAAAGGGTGTTTCTCTTCTGGTGGAGCAGGAGGTCTTAATAAGTACGTTCATGTATGAACGTGACTGTGTTAACATGCGTGAGCGTGCATTTGTGTGCTGGTGTGCCCGTGGAAAAGAAAAAAGGCAAATTAGATCTGACGGTATCTCAGGTGTTTCTTTCAGACAGCGATGAGATTAAATGGAGCGTTTTGACTTGAGACCCGCGTTTCTCAGAAATCTAAGAAAAAACCTTGGCATACCCACACTTTTTGCAAAAGAAATGTCAGATTTTAATAATAGTCCAATACCAATTTTACTCTGCTCACTTTTAGAGTTTTCCTTTTTATTTCTCATTTGCAATTTAAAGAGACAAATCTTAGATAAAATGTTTATAAATTCAAGTCCATTAAGTCTCCGGAGCCGTAAGCAACATATAAACCATGAAATTTTTGATGTACAACTCTCTTTTTTTCTCTCATATTCTTTTGTATGATTACACGTTTCTTACGTGTGTATGTATTTTAAAAACACTGTAATGCTGAACACAGCAGAACGTCCCTTTCTCAACACGCTACAGTAATTCAGTCCATCAGCAGAACGCACAGCAAATTCACATAAAAGCAAAAAGCTGTGCTGTGGGCGAACATACAGAACATAAATGGGTATAAAAGCTGAAATTACAGCAAGGGGAGGGCAGCCTAGCTGAGACACAACTCCATTTGTAAAGGTCAACATCTTTAGCGGGTAAACTTCCCCGCAGCTCTCTCCTCCCAAGAGCCAGGGAAGGAAAGAAAAATATTTAGAGAAATACAAACGGTGCTTATTATATGTGTGGAATGTCGTGTTTAACTATTCCCGACAGGTTTCGAGATTTGGGTCCTGTGGGTAAACCCCCCCGGCTCGAGTGGCTCTTGGCTGCGGAGAGCGAGTGGCGGGCTGTGTGGCGCTGGAGCTAGGTGTTAAACGGCTAGGCTGCCGCCACAGCTGTCCCACAATCTGCGTTTGGTCTGTCGGCTGCGCTGTCTGCTGACAGCCAAATAGGAGATCAGAGTGAGGTGCTACATCTGGTGTAGTGGTGGAACCCATAAAGTTGTGCGCATTCGGAGATTCAAAGAGAATATCCTTTTGTTGTCAAGACAAATCCTTGCAGAGACAATAAGAACAGATATAAGAGTGCACTGGGGAGAGTTTTCTTCTTCAGCACAAGGATGTTCTCTTCGAAGGCAAGAGAGAAAGGGATATAAATGCTTATAAGCGGATAATAAACGGCTAAGAAATAAAGCAATATCAGTGAGATTAAATGGAGAGTCACCTGTTTTCTGAAGTCATGTTTCTCAGAGATGTGTCTGGATAAAGGATCTCAAAAAGTCTAAATTCAAAACGATAGTCAAGTTGTTTACTTGCACACTTATGATCAAACTAAAGCAGGTTTTTGTATAGTGGAGGTACAGTGTTCATCTTTCTATCCCAGGTTTGAAAATAATGACACATTTTTTTGTCATTTGATGGAGTCATGTGACCCATCTGCCCAATGTGAGAAGCAGTCCAACATATTTTTTTTACCTTTATTGCTTTATTTATTATTTAATAAATTAATATTTATTTATTTTGTCTTTTAATTCAAAACTTTTATTTCCTTCTTTATTTATTTGATATTTGATATTTTTATTTATCACTTTTAAGTGGTCCAATATTTCACCACATTTCGCACGATTTCGCCATTTAAATCATGATTCTGCTGCTACATTTTCACTTGCATTTTCAATTTGATATTCTTGTGTTCCCTGCAGCAACAACTCCACCTCATTGTCTGTCCATCCAATAACACAGAAATTAAATAAATGCTTGATAGAAATGATTTTTTTGAGGGTAAATGAGTAACTTCAAACAACCCCCCCAACAACAAACAAACGTTATGTGGCCCATCTTAACTTTTGATAGAATATGAAATACATTATATTATAACCAAACACAGACCCGAAGTTAACTTAGGGCCTATAAAGAGACCTCAAACTGTGCTCTGTATGCCAAGAAATGAAAGTCAGAGCAGTTTTTTCATAACGTTTGTTCACAAATGTAGCCCTCTTGAGGTTTGATGTGCTGTTTGCTTTCCTCTAAGAACAGGTTTTACACTAAAGCTTGCTTTTGACCTACGAATCATGAAAGATTCAAGACTCATGATCTCCAGTAGTTTTGCTTATGAGTACATGCACGCCGCTGCATAAAGTTTCAACATTATCCCTTGAGGAATAGAAGTCGCAGGCCACTCAAGGACCTTTAGCTCCCTGGTGAGCTCTGGAGATGAGAAGGACTTATCAGCTGGCCTGCAGAGCATTGTGCACGGGAAGAAATGTCAAAGAGAGACTTCTTTTTGCATTAATGAATCCAGTCAGGCAGGATCACAGGCAGGGACCGAGAAGCTCCACGGTAATGTGGGGATGGTTGTGCTTTGGCATTTTTTGAGTCAGAAAAGGATCCAGGCTGTCATACGGAGGATGTTAAACATATTTCTTACAGGGTGCTGACTAGACCGGTGTACGGAAGGCCTGTATTCACCTGTAAGAATGTTATGATATTTAAAACGCGACAAAAGAAGCTGTGACAAGTTTATAGTAGCGAATGCTTATCGAATGAAGCAAAAAGTTTAATCCGAGCGCTCTCTTAACTTCTTCATCCTTTTGTTGTAGCTTAGCAACTTCAAAGCAACTGGGAGCTGTGAAAATCAGCCGTTAAAATATCCGTTTACTCCGAGCTCCTCCGAGCGATCCACCTTTCTCTGGTAATTATTTGCAGCGTGATGAACTTGAGGGGTTGTTTTTTTCGGGCTGTTGTATGCGCTGATCAAAGCGAGAGGAAGAAAGTGACTTTTTCCACACTGCTCAAGGTGCCAGGAGCTGGTACGAGCATCTGCTTACGTGGGGCTTTGAGAACCGAGGCTCGCGATCCAAGTAAACATGATTGAGGGGCTCCGGTCTGGTTTTCCCAGAGCTGTCTGACAACACAGGTGGTATTTAGGGCTTGTTGGCTGACAGACGTGTCACTTCAGAGGACAAGATGTTAATTAAATCGTCACGGTGACTGATACACGTGACCTCTGAGTAGCCGTTGGACTTGAGGAAGCGTTTTACCACATAATCTTATTAAGGAGAGGTCAACGTCTTAAAATGTTAGTGTGAGCGTGGCCTAGCAGTTAGCATGTTGCAGAGCCATTAAGTGTGAGGGGCTGCTTAGGCCTGTATCATTGAAATGCATCTTACAAACACTAGTGACATAAAAACATCGATCGAACTTTGTGAAAATCTTACATGCTTGTTAATGAAATGCATCTTACAAACAGTTGTGAAATAAAAATATCGACCAAACTTAGTGAAATTTCTTCATATGTATTAATGAAATGCTTTTTATAAACACTAGTGAAACAAACACATCGATATGCAATAGTGAAATTCATTCATATGTAATAATGAAATGCATCTCACAAACACTACTGAATTCATTCATAAGTATAACTGCAATCTTTTACAAACACTAGCGAAAATCATTCACGTGTATTACTAAATAACCTTTTACAAGCACTAGAAATTCATTCATATGCATGCTAAAAAGCCTCTTATAAACACTAGTGCACTTTTGAGGCAACATATTTCAGGTATAGGTGTAGTTGATGAGAGCTTATTTCACCTGAAAAGGACGCTGCGCCCTCACTTATGTTTAGTTTGATTTGAGCCCAGGCAAACCTTTGTAATACATCTGTTGTTGTGAAGCAAAATGTAGTTTTAAGAGTTTAGAGCGCAATGTGGTTGTTTAAACTTACAATCTGAGGTCGAATTATCAAGGCGCAACGTTTTCAAAATGTACTCCGGTGTTTTCAGAGGTACAAGTTCGCACTGTCAGTGGTCACGAACCCGCCAAGAAACAGTAATATATGGCAGCACATGTAACTTGTCGCTGGATCTGATGTCTTGAGAGATTTCTACATATATTTATATTTCTTTAAAGGTATAACGGGGTCTTTTTGCTGCCCTTTTATTACTGTTCTCGGGTCGTGACCACTGACAGTGCGAACCTTGCACCTCCGAAAACGATAGAGCACATACAAGTTTGCAAGTTTGAATCTTGACTCGTGTCTGACCTGATTCTCAGTTTCATATTGTTTTTTTTTGCTGTCGGTTCAGTAAACTTAATTTGACATTTTATAAGGGAAATATGAGGTATGTTTGCGTTGGAAAGCTCAGTTAACCAGTACACTTAAGTGTCGGTCACTAGGTGATTACTGTACTTTTAGACGTTTCATCGATGGGAATTTAAAAGACCCCAGCCCCAAGTCTTAGTGATGTTCTGGGCCCGTATTCACGAAACATCTTAAGGCTAAAAGTAGCTCCTAAACCTGTGAGACGTTATGGGTAGTGAAGAGGACTCCTAACTCACTAAGACCAACTCACAACAATCCTAAAATGGCTGTAACACCTGAAACGTAAACATTTTAGAAAGATTACACAATAATGAGCTGAAGACTATGCGCTAACTGTTTATGAGACAAACAGCTGAACACATACTTTATATATATAAACATAGTATAGTTTATTTGCAAAAGATAACTTTTTAAACTATTTCAAAAAATCATGTTTATTGTGTTATGTGTTTATTGTCTTCTATTACTGCTTTTGTAAATGAACTCTTCACTTGTTGAATTCGTAAATTCGGGTCTTAAACTGCTTGACTAGCAATGACCACTAAATAATTCAATTTAAAAAGCTTTTTAAAAAAAATCATTGTCATGTAATTACTTAAATCAAAGTATGTTTTGGAAATGATTTATTATGGAACCCTTCATTAAAATGTAGTTTAATGAGTACAGATAATAAAGAAAATATTAAACCATTATTTTTTATCATTTAAATGTGAGGGTCGTCTATGTGTATTTGTGCAAACAGACTGATGTGCGGAGAGAGGATATTGATTCAGATTGGACTCAAGCGAGGTCAGATGTGGCAATAACAATTTACAGTGTGTGATTTGAACCCGAGGCTGAACCCCTGTGGAAATGTATTTAATTCGTCTCTATCAGTATGTCCTTTATTTAATATTTACAGGACGGAAAGCTGCAATACCCACTTTATTGTGAATGCAAATATGAATGTTTTATCTCATGAATATGTTTCTTCTCCATACTGTTTATTCATGCATTTATTCATCCATTTTTCACGCTTATGAATCTGCAGAGACCTTGTTGCCGGCATTGCATTGTGAGAGTACTGCACAGATAGATACACAGCGTTCATGATAAATACATGTACCTTTGCCGCCCTAAAGAGAGAGGGTATTTTACCTCGGTCCTGTCCGTGAACAATGGGAACTTGTCGAGGCTAGAAATGACTCAAAGGGAGAGAATTTGCCAGAAAATGACATTTATTTATAATAAAACTGTATGTTCTTTATTGAATGTCTCACTTGGAGCACACTGCAGTTGTTGGCAAAAGTGAGTATAAAACAAACACTAGAATATTTGTGCTGGAAGTTGGAAACGCTGTATTTGTTGCTCTTGGATGTAGACCAGATGACATCATTATTGTGTATTGTATTAAAACAAACCTTCCTATTGGTGTCATAATTTTCTCACGCTAGCGGTCATAACCAGAGAAAGTGACAGTCGCAACCTTGTTAAGAACTTTTAAGCGAGAATGCATTGAACCAGCAGTCCGGACTCTCTGGAGCTGTGATGACTTTGGATTTTGGCTTTTGAGCCGAGGCAATTTTAGGGGCGTTAACACAAACTTTTTCCAGTTGTACTTCCTCTAACCTCTTTCCAACTTTGTCAGAGCTTCCATTTACCAGTTTTTATAAAAAAAACATATTTTGCTTTTTTCAACTGCTTTTTTCTCAATCCTCAGTTTTTCTCCCCTGTGACTGGCGAACTGAAACTATTACATATATTTCTAGGTCTTTATTTTAATGATCAAATTTGTGACATTCAAAGTTTGAATTCCTTTTTGTAAAAGGTCAGATATTCTTGCTTCCGCTTAAGAACACAAGATGCTCTTTGGCACATTCTCAGATCGTGTTGAGACAACATGGATCATCAGGTTTTGTGGAGTCTATGCCGCTCCTGTGCATGCTGTCAGCACAACGAAACCAAATATTCTAAAATCGCAAGATTTCAGAATTTATGTTGATACTATGGAGATGCGGAAAAATGGAGATCATTCAAATGTTTCATTTATTCAGCATTTCACGATGTATTGTGGCCATTCCCGTCCAGCGTTTGTTGAATTTCAACAAAATCAACCCTCGGGTGTGACAAAGTCATCCAACAGCATCGTGAAAGACTGACAGCATGACAAACGCGAGAGAATGGTGATCAAAATTGAGGTTCAATTTTATTTTTACTTTTCCTGAATACATGTATTACTGTTGTATTGCTTAAAAGTGAATATATATATCTTTGCAGTATTTGAGGTCTGACAAAATTCAGAGCATCTTTTGTTGTTTTATTTGAAATTTGGGATAAAAATTGCTAGTTGTTCACCGAAGTATGATTATTTGACCTAAACACATACCATTAAAGAGTAAATTCAGAAAAACGAAAATAATTTTGGTTTTGGTCTCTTATTTTTTCTGTGTCTGTATATTAACTTTTTAGACACCATAATGCATATCACATCAAACATCAGTTTATAGGCAGAGATTTCATACGTGATCAATATTAAACATTTTTCTTACACTGTGTTTGGCAACATTTACGCTGATATTTGATCTTCACACTTCTAGTGGTCCATGTTTTTATTGTCCGCTTTCCATTGTCCGAAAGGTGTGGATGGTATGTGTTTGTGTTTATTAATGATTGTATGTTGTTTCTGGCAGCGTGGGATTGTGTGCGAGCATTTGCACAGATGGACAGATGGACAGGGCAGGTGGGGCGCTAGACATACAGATGGGACACACATACAGAACCACAGCCTGCCTTGTCATTAGGCTATTATTCACCCGAATTCTTCCACATGCACATAAAATTCCTCTTTCTGAGCTCAAAGAAGTTAAAAGCTCCTTCTCGTAAGATACATCTCCTAGACAGCAGATATGAAGCTGTGATAAGATGGAAGCAGATGGTTCTAGAGAAGATCTCATATTTTCCTTTTACACCGTCATTAATGTGTTTCATGCTCAGACATCAAACTCACACATGTCTCATGTGGGCTGTGCTCTCAATGTGAATCTTATAGCTCTGTACTGTTACTGTAAAGGAATTTTAAGAGGATCATCTGATATTGTTCATGTTCAAGAGAAACATCTGAAACGTCTCCGAAATTACTGTTTGAAAGCAACTTCTGCTTTAAGACATACCAGGTGCTTCTGGTCTTTGACACGTGTCAATTTGAGGAGTCACTAACTAAATATGAATGCAGTTTTAATAAGGACTTCAAAGATGTGCTCTCTAAGATGAAGCTCGGCAGGAAGAGCCAAAACAAAACGAGACACAAGTTGTTCGAGGTTGTTGTACACGTGTAAGACTTTGGCCAAGACATCTCGCCAGTGTGTGACAGCAATTACTGTTTTTCTCTCTCTAGACATCTGCTACACCTTTACCGGGCACTTCTGTGCGGAATGAAGAAAGAAGGGGGAGTGAAGACAAGTGAAGGAGATGAACTATCTTTGTTGAAAGGTTTGAAGATGTGCAGCCTGGGAAAACAAGCCCCTGCTTCTCTCTGCATGCTCGAAAAACACTCTCATTTTATATCGCATGAAAATCCGTCTATTCTTTGAATAAAATAGAGGGGGGAGGGATTCGGGCATCCTCGCGCTTGTCTCCGAGACCTCCCTGGGGTGTGTTGCCGTGGAAACGGCCCCAGGTAAATCAGCCTCCTGAAGGTGTTTTTTTTTTGTGTGTGGTTCCATTCCGCTTCAATAGGCCATAGACTGTGTATTTCTCTCAGTGTGGGAAACGGTACAACAGGCTAAATGAAGTCGACAGTCGACGGCCCCAGGGAAACCCTCAGGCAGACTTGTGTACCAAACTCATTGGGCTGATCAGATGAATGCATTAAGGTGTGGCTGATGTGTTCGTGAGGTAGTATTAGTTTAAGAGAAGAGATGTGACATGGACTTTAAAATCAGCATTAAAGGAACCGCTTACCCAAAAAAAGAAAATTCTGTCTTCGTTTGATCACCCTCGCGTTGTTCCAAATCTGGATAATTGTCTTTGTTCCCGTGAGCACAGAGAAAGATATTTGGAAGAATGCTTTTAACCAAACAGTTCTTGGCCACCGTTGACTACCATTGTAGGAAGAATCTCTTTGTAAATGTCTTTGCTCTGATAAACACAAAAGAAGATATTTGAAGAATGTAGGAAAGCAAACCGTTCTGGGGCACTTTTTCTTACTATAGTTGTCAATGGTAGCCACGAACTGTTTGGTCAAAAGCATTCTTCCAAATATCTTTCTCTGTGTTCATCAGACGGAGACATTTATACAGATTTGGAACAACATAAGAGTGAGTAAATGATGACAGAGTTTTTAGTTTTGGGTGAACTGCTCATTAAATAAAACAATCTTAAAACACGTTCATGGTTTTGACACATTTTGAAGGATAATACAGTTGTCTTCGTAATCTTTCATTATGTTGTGTAAAGTTAAAATATAAAAACTTTTCTTTTTGTCTGACATTATCAAACTCATTTTTGTAATTCCTGTATGACACATATGGCACAGAAATTTAGCACTTTACTTTTATTAGACAGGGTTAGCATTGCATTGTAATCTTAGGTGAAAGTGCACTATAATACACTTAAATGTACTTAAGGTTCTCTATTTTCATGCACGAATTTAGTATTTAATATACACAATAATTAGTTTTAAGTACTTATGCTAAACTTTTACGTGTACTTAACTGTGCTATTTTGAGAAACCAACTATATTTTGGGTATATTAAGCACAATATTGATATGTGACAATGGAACACTTTAAAAAGTGTGCTAAGTTTACCTTCAATGTGCTAATGCTTTATTTTGTAAAGAGGTAAAAGACTCGACCTCACATACTTCGGACCACAACATTTTATGACTTTTTATTCCTAGGAAGTTAGCAATTAGCTGCCCACGGGCTGCAAGGTATGACAGGAGTGTATAAATTCTTAATGCAATAAATTGCATTTACCGTAAATTTGCTTCCAGCACCGCGCGCCAGACTCCCCGAGACATATTGCATAGATTTACACAGACGCGTTGGCCGAATGCAACCCCGGGCCAATCTCCTGGACCGAACTCACGGTTTCTCTCTCTTCGTGGAGAGTATGTGTCTGTCAGGCCTGTCACAATGGCCCTGCAGCTGTGTGACTCACCTCTCTCCCAAGCACGTCCCCTGAGACCTCCGCATGTCAGAACAGTCAATAAAGCCAACACAGCAGTGCCAAGAGCCTGCGGGGCTGCCCGTGGTGGATTCATTAATTGACCTGCATGGAAATGTGGGTGCTCTGGAATTTGGTCGTACCTTCCTCCGCGGATTGTAAGGGACCCGGTTCAGGCCTCCGAGAAGCTCTCGTCGGCAACCTTGAGGATGATGATGTTTAAACCCCACAATTCATTGCGCAGTCAGGTCTCGCTCCACGGACGGGCTTTGGTCTGTTGTGCCACGGCGGCTCATGAATGAGTAGCGTGCTTCAAAGGGTTGTTTTCGCTCTGTACATTTCATCTTTTGTTTGGATCACTTTTTACTATTTAGCTGGCGGCGATAGTGTTGCAATGGCGATCTTTGGACGAGAAATAAGACAAAGTCACATTGCCGCGAGCGCATCCGCGGAGATAAAAATAAAGGGCTGTGGAGGGGGAGGGGGACAGAGAGAGAGGCGAATACGAACAGACAGAATAAAAAATGTCCGTTTGATCCCTCTGTCAAAGAATGAGTTCCTTCATCCCTTTTTAGTATTCTGAGGTTATTCAGGGTGTTTTTAGAACATTTGGTTCTAGCGGGTACTGGAATGTATCTTATTTTGCTCTCTTCTTTATTTGCATCTCAAATTAATGTCGGCTACTTGGCGTCAAGTCACATACAGTATATGCACAAAAGATGTACTTGGCATTGGCAAACACTTAGTTGTTGTTTGTTATATGTTTCGTTTATTAGCGAGGAGTAACAGTGCACCCATCTATTGCATACTGTTTACTTTGCATGTAACTGATAGCATCTAGTCATTCATTTGTTATTTATAGGCAGTTATAAGTTCATACATTTGTAATGACAGACACCTGTGCCATACCTGATTATTAAGGATCCATACATTGTCGTCTTGCATAGTTTTGAACTGGGATTCAGCGATGGTCCGGGTGGTCTCAGTGGCCCCTTTGGCTGTCAGAGTCCTCACACCTGTCTGAGTTTTAGAGATGTAGTCTGGGCTGCCTGCTGATGTGCACGGCCACAGAACAAGTGTGTCAGTACAGATCGGTGAGCCGTGAGTGGGCTGAAAGCTGCTGCGGAGGGCCAGGTGTGAAGGACAGCCTGTGGGACCCCCGTAGGACAAGACATGAGCTCAGAGGTGCAGAAGACGGCAAAATAAAAGGGGAAAGTGACATAGAGATGGAAACTTTGTAGCACATTTGAATGAGGAAAATGACCTTGCCTCAGTTTTTATAACGACAGTGTGTTACTAATACGAATGTAGTGTTTTTATAGATTAATAGATAGCACTGTTAGGATTAATACATATTTACAGTATCTGTATTAGATTTGGGTAATTTTGTGTTGGCTCGTGTCTCAGGAATCTGTGAGCCGTTGATGTACAATATAGAATCTGAAAAAATGATTTATGTAGGTTGGTTCAAAAAGCGTGAATGGTCTTATGAAAGCTAAATTATGTGAAAAGACTGAATAGGTAAGAGTAATTGATAGTTACTAATGTAAGTCTACCAAGCAAAGACTTTACATTGCAGAAAGAAACTTTTTTTCGCAAAGAGCTAGGAATCCAGAAAGGCCTTTGTGTTCAGATTGATTCGTTTTGACATCGAAAGCTCAATACATCCTGATCCATAGCTCATAGTCCACCTCCAGAGAACTCTGAACAATTACTGAGGCTTGTGTGAAGTTAAAATACTTTGATTGGTGTTCTTGCTTTATCGGTTTTCACTGTAGATGGAGATTTAAAGTGACAATCGTTTTTAAACTTTATGGAAAAGCACATGTGTTGTATGCCTTTGAATGTCACAAAATTGAATGGGTTTGAAAATATGGGTATGCAAATTATGATTATGTTTTTGGGCTGTGGTATTTCCCTAAAAATAATCAATGAATAAATGCCATCATGTTACATTTACAAAAAAAAGGTAAAGGATGTAGTCATACATGCATTTTCTAAAGATAATATTTCAATGTTTTCCCCAGTATTTCAAGCACTGAGCATCAATCTAAAGAATAAATAAAACCAAAAAGTCCTTTGGTTATCTCATGGCTGCCGTTTGTGTGGGAAACAGTCTTTCTTCCTCCCGCTGTCTGATCAACATCCTGTTCATTCTGTTCAGTCTCACAGAATCTGTCTGTCTCTTCAAAGCTAAGCTGTTTACACTTAAACACTTGCTTTGTCGAGGGGAAACTGAAAAATGATCCTCTGGTTATTAATTAGAACGTGAAAAGATTAGTTTTAAAGGAACAGTTGTGTTCTATCTTGCGTGCTGACCTCTCTGTCGTTTTCTCTCATTGTGAAGTACAGATCGAGGGTGGCATGCATCAAAGGACAGGAAGAGGAGAGATCGCACACCCACAGAACTAACATTTAAACTCCATCCAACCCCACCAGGAACCAAAGGCAGTGTGCTGAAAGAGAGATTAAACCCGAAAATATGTTTAAAAAAATTACTTTCTCCTGCTTTCAAAGGGTTCAAAGGGACAATCAAACTTCATCAAAGGTATTTCTTCCTCACGTTTGCTGGTCTGAAAAGACCAATGACCTTCTGGTTTCAAAGATTTATGTCATCAAATGACTAATACAAGGTCACTTTGATCTACCTAGCTCACTCTCTTTTCTCTCTGTTGCTCTCTCGCTCTCTCCCCTTACTCGACTCGTTCTTGCTTGATTTATTGTTATTATGACAGTTCAGCTTCTATACTGTATGTAAAAGTTTTCACAAGCTGTATTCACCTGCAAGGAACTGTAAGTGTAATGTTTCTCAATTAATTACAGTTTTTCTCAATTGTTTACACACATTTTCTGAAAGCATGCCTCATATTCTCAGAACTCTACACACAAATCAAAAAACACAAACACAATGGGCAAAACCCCTCAATTCTCCTTCAAAATGAAACTTCACATTCAAAACAATGTTCTTTCTTCTCAAAATGGTATTTTGTTTTCAAATGACACACACAAACCATCATATGAATAGACATTTATAAGAACCAGTTGAACACTGATGTGCTCAATATAAAACACTATAATGAATGGAAAACACTTCTCCATTCATCATAATGACTTTGAGACATACAAAACAACAGAAGAATTGACTGTATACAGTTACAGTAAAAAAACGATGCTGCATCTTCTCTTCGGTTTGGGTCTGACCACAGAACCTCATCCACATCACAAGAAATGTTTTTCAGTCCAGCCATGAAAAGCATCAGCTGCTATATCTCGACATGCATCTTCCATAGCTTGGAGAAGGGGTTTACACATTTGTGACAGGTGTTTACACATGTGATGAGTCAGTGTTAATATTTGAATGGCAGTGTGTTCCTTGTGAAAACAAGAGATTTTTCTGCCTGAAAATTGTGCCAAATGCAGAGAATTGTGTGTAGTGTTTTGAAAAAAGTGTGATTTGGACCTGCAATGTGAGTTTAAAGCAGGAATTGTGCTTGTAGTTTTGCAGAATTGGTTCAGGGGGTTGGTGAATGAGTTACATGTTGTGGTCATTGTGTCTCAAGTACCAATATTTGTGTGTAAACAATCGAGAAAAACTGTAAATATGGGATGTGGGACTGTCATGATCCTGCCATAAGACTCGAAAAGCTTGACAAAATGAGGCAGAATCATGACACCGTCTTACCGTGACTTCAAAACTTATTCACACCTGTAATGTAAAGAAGAAGTTAATTGCATTGGATGCACTGCGTTGGTTATATTTGTCCTTGCACAGTAATTTATACTGTAATATGGATAATATATAGTATGCATATACTGTGGGTGTAGAAGTCAATTTTTTCACTGTTTTGAATGAAATGTATTTATAATCACTATATCTTTGATGTATTTTAATAATGAATTTTCCAATTGCCTTATCTGCAAGCTTTTAGTAACATTTCTACCATTTTTCTAATTGTTGGCTTTGAATGAAATGTATTATAATCCCCAATCTAAGATATACTTTTCACTTAGCTTGTCACAGTGCATTCCGAGATTGCCTTATCAGCAAGCTTTTTGTTTATTATTTACATCATATATATTCATACAATAAGGGCCAGATGTACTGAACAGGGCAAAACAGCTCAATTCAAAAAACACAAGAGCAGCGCAGGGTTTAAGACATGCTTTTTTGGGTGTTAAAAAAAGTCGCAAATACTAGTACAATGACAAGCGCAAACCTTAGTAAATCGTGTTGTCTGATTCATTTAAATACTCTCCTTCCATAAAGTTTGCATCTGAAGAGGAAACTCCTACAAATGCATATGCAATAAGGTCTTATGCAGAAACTGCTGTGTACATGCCTTCTCAGTGCTAATATTCACTGCATGTCTTACAGTTTTTCTCAATTGTTTACACACATTTTCTGAAAGCATGCCTCATATTCTCGGAACTCTAAACACAAATCAAAAAACACAAACACAATGGGCAAAACCCCTCAATTCTCCTTCAAAATGAAACTTCACATTCAAAACAATGTTCTTTCTTCTCAAAATGGTATTTTGTTTTCAAATGACACACACAAACCATCATATGAATAGACATTTATAAGAACCAGTTTAACACTGATGTGCTCTATGTAAAACACTATGATGAATGGAAAACACTTCTCCATTCGTCATAATGACTTTGCTCTTTATTTGGTTCAGTGTTACACTTACAACAGACAGTACATACATAAGTGTGTTGTAAAATATTTTTTGTATATATATATATATATATATGTAAAATATTTTTTATAGTCAGAACACACAAATACACGATAACAAATATATTTTATTTTTCCAACAAAAACAATGTACAGTGTACATTCCAACCAAAGCAAAGTTGCACAAACAGTGGTGTACATACAAAACAACAGAAGAATTGACTGTATACAGTTACAGTAAAAAAAACTATGCTGCATCTTCTCTTCGGTTTGGGTCTAGCCACAGCACCTCATCCACATCACAAGCAATGTTTTTCAGTCCACCCATGAAAAGCATCAGCTGCTATATCTCCACATGCGTCTTCCATAGCTTGGAGAAGGGGTATAGGCATTTGTGACAGGTGTTTACACATGTGATGAGTCAGTGTTCATATTTGAATGGCAATGTGTTCCTCGTGTAAACAAGATATTTTTCTGCCTGAAAATTGTGCCAAATGCAGAGAATTGTGTGTAGTGTTTTGAAAAAAGTGTGTTTTAGAACTGCAATGTGAGTGTAAAGCAGGAATTGTGCTTGTAGTTTAGCAGAATTGGTTCAGGGGGTTGGTGAATGAGTTACATGTTGTGGTCATTGTGTCTCAAGTACCAATATTTGTGTGTAAACAATCGAGAAAAACTGTAAGTAAATAAATGTTTTTATACCAAAAGAGGCGTTTTATGTTAGTGTTCAAATACATTTAGGGGCCGCACAGAATCTTCCCTGCACTAATCATTCGGTCTTCAGATAACCACGTGTCTGTTTGAATCCCTCTGCCTTGTTAAACACATTTGGTTTTGTGTTCTATGGCCTAGTCTGTGATAAATGTTAAGTTCAACACCCTTTGTACGCCGCGCAGACAAGGATGAGAAATGATGGTCTTAATCGATTCTCATTTTCAAAGGGTCCGATTACAGTGATGGGTGCAAGTGTCAGGCAGCTCCTTTAAAGGTCTAATGAGCTTAATTGACGACATCTGACGATCCATTTAAACTTGTACATCCCCGCCCCATCCCAAGAATTAAACCCTTAAAAGAAAGCATTGAACTTGACAGGCAGCCTCTTAATCTCTGCAAATCGGACTAATCCAGCATTGCAAAAGATGCAGGCTTTAGAGAGAATGGCTTCGTGAGCCCACTGTGTGTCAGAGGGGGCGAGTGCTGTGTTTGTGCATCCATTCATATGTTTATGTTCAAGGATTAGTTTACCTAAGAGTGTACATTTTGTCATCGTTTATTCACCCTCGTGTCATTCCAACCTGTACGACTTTCTGGCTGTCATGAAAAACAAACTGAAAGATGTCAAATATTTCTACGACTTTCATAGTATATATGATGTAAATGATGACAGAATTACATTACAAAGTCAGATGTCTTTCTCCGTCTTACTTGGTTTCCGCTATACCCTACTGGATGACAGTGTTTATTGGCTGCCTGAAATACACCCTTCTTTCCACCAGCCCCCGGCTAGCATTGTCTCAACAAAGCCTGTTACTTGATGGTTCAATGGGGGCTTTTGGGTGTGATTTCCCTGCTCTCTCTCTCTCTCTCTCTCTCTCTCTCTCTCTCTCTCTCTAGCTGCCGTTTCGGTTCAGGAGCATGGCGAATGGGATCAGAGGCAAACAGCCTCACTGATAAAGATGAAGGGCAAATATCGAAGCCTTATTGTTTGTTTAGCTCCCCCGTTACCGTCTCAGGCGTCTTTTTACTTTCTGATTTATATTCACCTAAACTCTGACACAAGCTTACACTCTCAGTTCAGGCTTATTTTTAAGCACCGAACTTTGGTGACCGTATACTGATTCATGTCTGTTAATAGTAATAGTTAATCAGGTGTTCTAGTAATATACCAAACATTTAGATTTTTTTAAAACAATGTATTAATAACATAAGAAAGAATGATCTTCATTGTTAGTTTTTTTTACTTTTTTGCTGTCACACCATACACACATTGACAGATTTACTGTATTTGTCAACTATCCATTGAATTGCTTTCTGTGGTTTCAAGGGGTCATATATATTGTTTTTCCGCTAAGATGTGGTCCAGTTGTGATGTTAGTCCGTTTGAACAGTTCTAACATTACACCACACATGTACTTCTTCATGTTTTTTTTACAAATTAACCAGGTCACATTTTGGATGATGAACATGCTGTGGGTTTCCAAAATGCCGTTTTTCCTTGCGAGTATGAACTTGAGAGGAAGGTTTTTGGTTATTTCTTCATAATACAAGATAAGAGCATTTGATGTCTTTCAACAGTTGCATGAAACAAGATATAATATAACATTCAAGAGAAAAAAAGAAAATGAATATAAAGCACTATAAATAAAGAATAAATAAAGAACAAACACTTAACACTTTTTATGTAAGTCGTGGTTCTTAAAGTACACTTTTCAATTTGTTTTCTCAGGTTACACTTTTCTACATTGGACAGAGGGCCTGTTTGGGTCAGGGGTTACTGTCTCAACGGTGAGATGCTCATGGTCTGAGGAAATCACCCCCAGGCACCGTCTGGAGCTCTGACAGATGGTGTCAATACAGCCCTGCATATAAAGAGAGAGATGAATGAGAGTATAATAGAGAGGAAGATCCACAAAATGAGACAACAGGAGAATGAGAGACACTCTTCTTGGTGAGTCACAGACAATAAGCACCTAACACGTGTGTCCTTGGTGTGTGACGTGAGTACTGATTCTTGTGATTTCTTTTATTTATTGTGAGCTCTGTAGCAAATGAGTTAAAGGTAAATGAGAGGGGTGTGGCCTCAGACGATACTTTATTATACTTGCATTAAACCTCAATTGTCTTTAATTTAAAGAAAAATTTCAAGAATAGAAACGATATATTTTCTTCAATTGAACAAATACGAGACTTTTGTCACGTTTGCACCTCAGCAGCATCATTACCATCCATTTAGTGTTCAACTGTGTACGATGCCATGGTTTTTATTTTAGCTTGAACTAGTCCTCTACAATATTTTCTTCCTATTTGTTACACCAAATCTAAATTGATCTGGATGTGTAGTGTCAAACCTGTGAGTTTGTGAGGAGTGTATGTGTCAGTAGGCCCGCATCTAGAAATATTTCCATTTCGCATTAGCTGTAGTCTGTCATTGATAGCTGCCGCGTGACCTGCTGACTACACAGTTTGGATAACACACATTTAGAAGCATGTCGGTCATTAATCAAAATGATTGACAGCTCACTTCACCCTGTTTAGACATATTTATTGCCAACCGTGTGATGTATGCCTGATGTTTGTGAGACCCACAGCCGACAAGAAAAGAATATGAAAGACAAATATACTTCATCAAATTACTCGCTGTTAGATCTGAAACACATGAATAATGTTTTTTAAAATATGTGAATAATGTCTCCCCGGGGACCCGGGGATTTTTATCATTGTGCGAATGAAAATGTGCATTTGAAATGCAAGCGTTGGGAAACTCTGGAGATTCACAGACTAATGATTAGCCTTATTTGCATGGAGAGGAACGGAGCAACTGACAGCGTCCACTGCCGGCCAAGAGAGAGATGCTTTTAATGAGATCTCACTGCTGTTTCTTCAAACACGTTCACACACACACATTAACACAAACAAGTTACATGTAACCCTCCTCAGAGGCTCCGCCCCCACATCTACGTTGCCCTGGTTACGCTTGTCACCTTTCCAATTGAAACTCATGGCATGTGATAATTACATCGTAATCGTCAACAACTCTATTTTCAGGTTGAACATGCTATGTTGCAATATGTTTAGCCCTTTAGTTTCGTTTATGAGTCGAGCATTCTGGGAAAAATTTCAATGATGTAATGGCTTCTCGTGTTGGTTTACTAGCATTGTTTTTCTGGTGAATCTCGGAGACACAAGCAGTCGTGCTCATTAATAAGCCTGGAGGGATATTTCAAGCTCTCCAATAGCGTAAGATACAGCAAAATGTGAGTTGTTATTCTAAGAAAATCTATCTCGTTCATGCTTCTGTGCCCTCTCAATACACACGAGAACTTCTAGCGCTGTCATGAAAATATAAGTGGATGAAATAAATCTGAGACACTAAGAAACTGGAAATTAGACCTCGTGGGGGAAACCAGACAAAACCCACGGCCTTATTTTGGTTTTCAGGTGGAGGCTGCCAGAACGTGGCCGGATGCATTAAAGTTGTTTTGGCAATGTTCTCATTGAAAGCGTACAGTACCAGTTAACAAATAAATCAAAATATAGCCAAAAATTAAGAGACCATTTCCCCCAAAAAACTGTTTTTCCTACTTTAATATTCATAGGCATGTGTTTAGGCAAAATTATCATTTTTGTTTCATTATGTGAAATACAAACCAATTTTCTCTCAAACTTCAAATAAAAATATTGTTTTAATTTGCGTTTATTTGCGAAAATTAATACTGGCGAAACTGGTCGAACTTACAGAAATGCTCTCAAATCTAGAGCTCAAATATAGCACAGAAAACAATTCACTGTTCACTATTAAGCGTCACATCAGTAATATTTATACATCTATTTAGGAAAAGTTAAAAAATAATTTGAAATGTGATAACCGTGATTTTTATCACAGTTTTCATTCGTCTAGTCATTCTGTCAGTCTTTCACATTGCTGTTTTTTTCACTCCTTGATGTTAAACTTCAACAGACTCTGGACTAGATACGGCCACATTTCTTCTAGAATTGCTGATTAAATGAATTAAAAAACATTTCCACGGCTAATAAAGGAACACGCAAAGAGAGACAAATTGGTCTTTCAATTTCCTGAATTTGGAAACCAAACCATGTATTATATTAGTTTTCTATAAAATGATGGAATTGTTACACAATAGGTTGTACTGTGAAGTTCTTGATGTTACTTTTGAGTACCGGATCAGCATCCAACACAAACGCAGCGTGAAGAACGATGACATCACTGAGCACTGCAGTCACCTTGAGCAGAGAGGCTCATGGGAGGTAATTGTGTTCTGACAAAGCCTGTGGTGCTACAGGAACCCCCTCCATACACGCACACATACACACACACACACACACACAAATATAGACCCTTTGCTGTCATTAAAGCAGAAAGCAAAAGCCTCCTCAGGGACAAAGATGGATGACATGCTACTCCTGAAACCTTCCACAGAGGTACCAGAACCTGTCAGCCCAACCAAACCTCTCCACAGCCAGCCACAAGAGCTTCACACCGGGCCTTGCCGTAAGCTTTGGCCGGGCTTCAGAAAATTCACAGAGCGAGGAACGAACTCATAGACTCGGAGAAAGGAATTGGCTGAACAGAAGTGAGCCATCAGGGACGACAATAGGAGGCCAATTCATCAATTTCAAGAGCGGCTTCACCTTTAGTGCAGTTTAAGGTAAACTCGGCAGAGTAAAGGATGGGAACTGGGAGACATAGACTAAGAGACATTTAATGGCTCGGAGAGATTTATTGTAGAGACGGTGGGTCTCATTCACTAATAATTGCGTAGATTTTTCAGATTTATACACACATTTGAACCTCCCACAAAAATGTTTTGCTTAATTCACAACACGTGCGTACGCACATGAATTTGTTCTTAATTTTTCTTCCTCGTCCTAATGTTAGTGAATTTGGAGTATTCTAAATGAGTGGTTGCTCATTTGCAGGTTTCGTCATTTGCATAAAACACACCCAGTCCATCTCCATTTAAGGGCTTTCCGCCCAACCTTTCCTTTACCACCTGAGCCGTCGTCACTTATACAAAGTTACTCCAGGCAACCCCATGTGATGCTGTCTACAGACTTGCTCTCTCAAGTAATTCCAAGTGCACAGTCCTCAAAGTCAGTTCATTCAAAATAAAACACCTTTTATACAGACACGCAGTTTGCAGAGTTCTCGTTTTCTTATTCTTATTCTTTCACTGTATATGATGAAATAATTTGAAAATTAAATATGCATCTACACGTTATTTTATATATATATATATATATTATTTAAAATATATAACTATTATCCTAAGAGGAAACATGCATTTTGTCATTTTGTCATAGAGAGAGAGAGGGAGAGGGTGAATTTTGTGTACGTGTACCTTCCTTCCTTTTCTCTTATATTATACTATAATATAAATTGAATTTAATACATTTTACTACGAATGTTCGTACGCAGGTTTCGCACACAAGTTTGTGAAAACGCATGCTAAGTGAATGAGACCCGATGTTTGCTGGCACAAAACTTGCTTCGACTTCTTGATATATTTTTGTCTGGTTATGGTAATTTGTGTATATGTATCCCCATTGTGCTCATGGCTTTTTGGAAAGAGAAATTAAATAAGAGTTAAAAAGTAGCCTGTGCGTCTTTAATCCTCCTGAAGTCCTAAACTTCTTACTCTATCTTTGTTATCTTTTTAAGCGTGAATGTTAATGTCTGGAGTCTTAAGTCATTTTTCTGTGTTGTGTCCACAGACACCAGACCTCTCACAGAAGACGTGCAGAAGGAGTGTTATTTCGCTGTTGGACGTCAGGCCTTGTGTTAGTCCATCTGTGGTGCTGTTGTCAGTGTTGTATCATTATGGAAATTGTTAAGCTTTGGTATGGTGACTTGTTGCTGTAATATACAGCCAAAAAGTGAAAACCTTGTTAAGATGCAGTGTTTATGTTTTCAGTAGTAAACTTTTATTATGTTGTCATCATATTGTCCAATGGCCCAGTTAAAAAATAGTTTTATTTCTGTCAGAGAATGAAAATGTGACTGTGTCTGTGAAAACCAGGCAAAATTTGACTCTTTGACATGGCTTTAAACCGGTCAATTTGATAGATATCAAGGTTATCATTTTGCAAATTGTTCTTTACATTATGTAGAATGATTGTTTTTACAAGAAAATTACTTCAGCTGGAAATTTCAAAGGCAGGGTCACAAATATCCTTAAGACTTCTTGAAGGAGGGATTCAAACCATATGTTTGGACCAGAACATCATAAAGGGAATGGGTGTGGTTGATTCGGGCCGGTGAGTTTTCATCCAAAACATTTGAATGTCAGAATCAATCAGATTGTTGAAGTGAACTTTTGCTTTAGCTAAATATTTAAAGTTTTTGAACATTGTCTTATGTTTACTTTTTCCATAATCGCCACCTTCCAATTTAGAATCTTGCTTTTTGGATCTAGAATAAACAAGAGTTTTATAAACGTAAGAAGATGTAACACCAATTGACATGGTCTCCATTTGAGGTCCTTTCATTTATTTATTCATTTCAATATTGTATGGCCTTTTAATAAGCAAGAAAATTAAAATCGATGATACTCTTGAAGTGATTTTCAGAAAATAGCGTTTTGTTAATCAGCATATTTCAGTAATAAATTGTTCAGGGACAAAAACGAACCGTGACGATTGGACTACATGCGTTATAGTGCTATTGATTTGCCAACTGCCCTCGGTTTAAATTCATTGTTCCTGAAGGTAATGCTTAACCTGCATGAATTTAGGGCAGAGAGAGAAACTCCTCTTAACATCTGACAATACGAAATATTGACTTGCTGCGCCTCTCTGGAAAAGGTTTTTAAGACAAAAACATACATTTCTTTTATCATCATCCACAGGATGTGACATTTTTGGCACCCGTACTGTATTTGCCGGCCTCCTTGATATTTCACACTGATGACTTTGATTGCAGAGCGATCTCCAGGGACATTGCCGGACTGCAGGGCTTGAACCAGGTGGAATCATTTCGGAATATTTAGGGCACTGCTGTGGTCCGCAGGGTCATCTCAATATGTCTATTATTCTCTCAGCACCTGGGATTATGCAGTGTCTCTGAGTCTTAAAGGATTTGGAGAAATCAGAAAGGGCAAGTCTGGCAAGACTACACCGAAGCCCAACTATGGATTCAGATAAGCCGGCTTATTGCGTGCTCGGTGCAACTGTACTCCGTGCGGTGGAACAGCTGCTGTCCGTGAGCAGTGGCTTCATGACGGCTGGGTTCATGCTGATCTTAGCACAGCTCCTGGCATCCTCTGGTTCTTGATTCTCTGGGGTGGAGGCTTTGAATAGCTCTCCACCCCTCTCTGTTTCCTCCTGTGTTCTGGCAACTCTGATTCGTTGACGGTTGGGTGCCGCAGCAGTGCAGCTGACAAAGCAAAGAGTGCAGAACTATCCAGAAAGCCAGATGCGACTGTGTGTGTATGTTTGAATGTGTGTGTGGAAGGACTTGAGCACTTTTCTGAGTTACTAAGCTGTCTGTGACTTTATGTATTGAGGATGTCTGTTGTTTTTAGTAACGTAACAGTGTTATCTGAGTGTGGCTTTTACGGAAGGAATTCAGTGCAATGTGAAACCTATTGAAACAAGGCTTATATATATTCAGCCGTGGAAAAAATTAAAGACCAATTAAAAAGAAAATGTATTTACTATTTACAGGTATATGTGTTTAGGTAAAATGATCAGTTTTGTTTTATTCTGTGAACTACGAACAATATTTCTAATAATTTTTTTTTTCTATTTGCAGAAAATTAAATCTGGAGAAAAAGGTGAAAAATAACAGAAACGATGCTCTATTTATTCTGACATCAAATACGGTAAATAAATCAAATTCATATTCACTTTTAAGCAATAGAAACTTAATGTAATCTGATAACCTCAATTTCTAGTATTATTTTGTCATGCTGTCAATCTTTCATGATGCTGTTGGATGACTTTATGTCACTCTTGAGGTTTTATTTTATCGAAATTCAACAGCCACAATACATCTATAAATGCGAAATAAATGAAATTTTGGAATGGTCTCCTTATTTTTTTCCGTGGCTGTGTATACTGTATGATGTGATAATTAAATGAAATATATAATTAAAGAAAGAATTAAATTAAGATTAGAAATATGGTTTAAATTCTTTGAAGCACCCCCGGGTTCTATGTAAATTCCATCCTATACGATTATGGTTATTATTTTATTAATTATTATTATACTGTACAGTTGCCGGGGTTGTCCCGCAACATTCACAGTGGGGCGAAAATATAAAGATATTTAAATTTAAGCTTAGAAAATAGGATTATTTTGCATTTGCTGTCACCTCTATAGTACCCTATTCAATCAAGGCCAAAAATATTACGAAAAAACCCCCATTGTTTTCTCAAACAAAGAGTAAGATCAGAAAGCATTCTGCCTCCCGCCACTATAATTTAAATTTGGGTCAGTATGTTATCTATCTGAGACGCAAAATAAAATAATGAATCAAAAGACCGCTATCGTCAGACGAGAAACAATTATAACAGAATCGGATTAGAATGACCGTCGTCCATTCAGTCCACAATGGCAGAGCATCACAAACACGTTGAGTAGCAGGTGGAAGCTGCATCCAAGCCAATTCATTTGAACAATGCGAGTCGCACTTGCCTTGATGAGCCATTGTCTTGGTTACAAGGGAATTAAACAAAAACAGGATGTAACTGGCACAAGCTCCGTTGCTCGCCAGTTGGGTGTTAAGAAGAGCAGATATGAGAGCGTGGGTCGCTGCCAGTCTTCTGGCCTTGAGTAATGAGTCTGCTCTTCACACCATTGCTTAGCTCAACAGCAGAAACGGCAGTGTGTCTTGAACGTATCAGACACGTGCTAAAGCGCACGCTTTACTGTGATGTCCCATTTTTGAGGGCGAAATGAAAGAAATAACACGTAATGTGCTTTGTAGAAGGTAAACACTGTCTTTTGCGAGATACAGTATCCAGTTTCTATGATGCTAGCGTCAGCGTTAAACACATTTCAAACCATTTCTGTTGGTCATTGGCTTTGATGTGAATCAAAGCCTGAATATGACCCTTTCTTCTGTGGAACACAAAGGAAGACATTTTGAGAAATCTCAGTGTTAGTGGAAGTCAATGGGCTTCTATATTATTTGGTTACCTGTGTTCTTCAAAAGATCTTTTTTTGCAGAGGAAAGTCATACAGATTTTGAGCAACATGATGGTGAAAAAAGCATGACACAATTTTTTATTTTTGTGCAAACTATACTTTTAAACAGTTGTCCTAAACCAAACTAACCTGGCCAGTATTTTAATAGTATTTAATAGCAAAAACAAAATACCCACTTCGTCTTAAACTTGATTCTTGGCTGTTTGCAGCATAAACAAGCCTTAATGGAAATTCATGTCAGGTCTAAGCTGGCGTTTATCATAGAGCTGGCAAAATTGCACATATTTCTGCATAAATAAACTGTAAATCCAATTTGCATCTTTCTAAGTAAAAACAAAGTTTGCACAGTGCTGGTAATGATAAAGAATATCTACTTTTAAATCAGTATTATTACCTATGATGTTTACTGTGATGTCATCTCCTTTGAGGATGGAAAGCAACACTACTAATGATAATGTTGACAATTAGCAAAATGTTGTAAATAACAGACATCATTATTTGTTTAACAGCTGATGGCTAGTTATTTAACTTTGACTTTTGTCCATTTCTTAGCGGCATGAAGATGATATGAGAGATTCATAATTAACATTTATCCGTTGTGGTGTTGCACATTATAGCTCTTAGCATGTTCCGCTTTTACGTTTGTTTGCGATTTTTCAGGGAGCGAAAGAAAGGCACATTTTTTGCTCCATTTACTGTTAAATGAGCGATTGTGTCAACTGATCTTCGTGTAGTGTGAAGTGCATTACATTTTATATATAGATATTAGACAGAAGTTTTTCAGTAAAGTTACAAACAATGGATCTGTATCAGAGTGCACATATTAGCATGCGTTCAGGACACGTAAATAGTTTGCAATCCCTTGGAGTCTAATACCAAAATATATATTTTTTGTTTTTAGATGTTCGGTTTGCCCATATTTCATCCTGAAATGTATAAGGTTGTCATGGAAACCAGGGTTCACAAGCTGGGCGAATAATAAGTAGTCCCACGCACTACGCTAACACAATACAATGATGATCTTCATCCAAAACTTAATTTGGGTCAGGATCCAAACACAGCTCTGCGAGTTCAGAAGAGTAGTTTTTTACCGCTTTGTTTTAGTTGTGTCTAGTCTGTTTATTTTTTAATTACGTAACAAAGAACACAGATTAAAAGCACGGACACAGTTTCACTTGCTTCTGTGCTCTTTATCTGTGTGAAAATATTGGAAGCTTGCGTCTGTTTATTACCTTCTGTCTCTCTCTCTTTAGCGTTGCTTCTAAATCACTTGTTATCACTCTTTCTGTACAGGATGAAGCCTATTTGTAGTTTAGTGTCAGATGAAAAAGGTACTCAAGGTTTTTGATATTTCCTTGGTTATTTTGTGTCATTTCAATTCATTTTAGTTTTTGTCATTTAGCACTAGTAAGATGAATCAGGAGAAAACAAAAGAGTATGAAAAATTATTATTTTCCATTATTTGGAAAAACTGCCATTTTGCAAAATTACTCAATATGTTTTTGCGGAATGATAGAATTTGGGGATGAACTATTCTTTCAGATCTGTAGACCACACGCACAAACATCCATTGATATGTCTGCGTACAAACAACACAAAGTGTCCACAAGTTCAATTGAAAATGCATTTTTAATCCTATTAGCTTTCAAATTGATAGCTCATATTTGATATCCTCATAATCCCCATTTGCCTTCATTCAACCTTCAACACCAACATAATGCTTAAACATGTGTCATTTGCATCTTTACATCATCAGGGTTGTGGACTAGCAAGACCAACATGGCCCACCCTGTTTGGTTGCCTAGCCCTGCACTCCGGGATAAAGCAATGGGATGCTATTGAAAATGAACTTTTGAGGAAGCAGATGGCCAAAGAAGGAGAGCTGTGTGAAGACATGTATCCCTCTCCAAAGCTTTGCAAGACGAACATTAGTAGACTATACATATTTCTGGCATGCATTGTATTATATTTTTATTTACTTAAAATTAAACTATATTAGAGAACCTAATTTGCCTCCTACAGATACTGGCATTCACATATGGCCTTTAAATATAATTTCCCCCACTGCCGTCACATATTTATTTACATTTTTTTATATGTCGCTTTAAATCTAAGTTTCCTTGAGTGTCGCATGACAGTGATGTATGTTTAAAATACTATTTCTTTCTAAAAGTAAGGGGTGCATTAAAGATCCAATTTGTAATTTTTTGGAGGACAGAAATATAATTTAATTTACATAACTATGTCTTCAGAGGTATACAAAGATCTTATCGAAGCGTTCTGTTTTTATTAGCTTAGAATGAGCTATTTCTACATACAGCTCAGGTCCCCTAACATGGACTTCGCCATGTTGTTTCTACAGTAGCCCTAAACGGACAAACTGCTCTACAGACAGCGTTTCGTAAATACTTTATCTTGATAACATCTTAGTCCTGTGTCAGCCACCGTAGTGCTTCGGAAGGGAGGAAGGGTGGAGCAACCTGTTCGCAACCTAACAGCTAGATACCGCCAAACTTCATACACTGGACCTTTTTGTATTTATTGCATATTTTAATAAGCAAAAGCAAAACACAATTGAAAAAACTACACGTCATGACCAACGTCATTTTTATTAAAGAACAAAGCAGACCTTTTGTCAAGAGACAATGAACACATCTTTGTCCTTCAATCAATCATATATAACGTACATCACATATTTATTATTCATGCAAGATTGTATTCAATCAATTTGCTATATTTATAGATTTATTTAATCATTCACTGTCCATTATCTGGCCACAGCTATGTCTACAAGATCATTCTTGTATTCATCATTCTTGTGTTCATTTTTCAAGCGCTGAGTGTGATCCTGACATGCTCCTGACATAATTTATGAAGCGCTGCAGAATCGTAGCGCTAGCGCAGGCTAATTGGTGAAATAACTATTACCTCTCAGTGTGACATGCTTCTTTTCCGCCCTCGGGCTTCTTTTCCCCGTTTGTAGTCATTTATTACACTTAATGCTGAATCAGCAACCTACTGAAATATTGCTGAACATTTGTCAGATTGTGTTGGGTAGTGGAACCAGTGTTTGAAGGCTGTATAAAAATAAACCATGCTGGGAAATCCAGCTAATACCAGCTTCAGATACTCTAAAAAAATGCAATGTTATTTTCAACTTGGCTGTTTGGTCAAAAAGAGACAAATCAACCCAGACATTTTTTATATTTGACCAAACAATATAGGTTAAAAGAACCTAGCATTGTTTAGCATAGGTTCAATTACAACCCAGCGGATGTGTTCGTCTCTGTTTGACCCTGCTTTATAGCGATTGAGCCTGGGCAGCTGGTTTTAACCTGAAAGCATGTAAACCTTTGTAAACCAATCATTGACATCAAATTTTGAGTTTGCATTTTGGTTAAACTGTGTATTGTGATAACATTTTAATCTATTACATTATACAGAATTAAACAGTATTTGTGCCTCTCAATATCTTCTAGTATTTTAGTAGTAAACTTTAAAAAGTGCTGGCTGATTTTCAACTCAGCATTATGTCAAAAGGGACAAATACATCCGCTGGCTATTAAATTGACCTACAGTATGCAGGTTATCCAAAATATTTCAACCCAAAATGTTTGTTCAAGCCATTGTCGGGTCATTTATAAGTATTTTCAATTTGAATTCAACCCAACGTTTGTGTTTGTCTCTTTTTGAGCCAATGCTGAAAATAAGCATGCTTTTTTTTGGGTGTATCTACTATTTTAAGTGTTGGCTTTACAACAGTTTACAGATCAATCTTCCACATATAGGCATATAGTCTATTTCATTTCTGTTGTCGTGTAATCTGTCTGTTAAATCCTATGCGGTGGTTTCCAGGCTTAAGACAAGTCTCAGACTAACTTAAATGTTAGCGGCGTCCTGATCGAAAACAACTTGCAGTGGCATATTTTAAAATATACCGTAAATAAAAGTATGTTTTTTTAAAGGGCTTAAATATCCCAATAAAGTCCTTGTCCTGTTTTAAGTTCTGGAAACCCATGGGGCAGAATCCTGGGCAGGGATTAGACTATTCCTTGACTAACTTAAACGTTAAAGGTGTCTCGAAAACAATGACATATCTTTAAATATATTAGTGTGATTGTCTCAGGATGCACACCACGAGGTATGTTTTTAAAAAGAATGAAGTATCCTAATTTATCTAAGGCCTAGTCCTAGTCCTAGACCACCTCTAAATGTCACTTTGGTCAGTTTACATGTCAATCATCTGCTATCGTCCTGTCTAAGTGGGCGGTTCCTGTCCATAAACGTATCCATCCTATCCAAGGTTGAAGCCTGCACACAATGTGTCTAAATATTGACACTGTATGACCACCGAAACACCACGGATTGGAGTTTATTTCCTGTTGGGTTTGTTGAAGTGTAAAGGACTTATGTATCTGTAGAAGAGATAATTGCATGTGCTTGGGCACAGCATCAAGCAGATTAGCCTACGGCAAGACCACAGGCCAGGAAAACCTTAACACACACATCCACATCATCCTTCAACTTGAACATCACAAACAGACTATTTGTCAGCTACCCGGTGAACCTTCTTCATTATCTGTCCATTAGTTGCATGCTCGAAAAGAGCGAGATCACATAGAGATAAACCCATTTACTACCATGATACATAAATGTGATATTTACAATTTTACTGAACATTACCATCACTGTACCACATCCACTGACATTGCGATTTCTTTTACATCACAGGGGTCAATCAAAATGGGTCCATGTCCGTGTCGATTGCGAGTCTGCCGCTGAACACACACACACCCCGATATCTGGTTCAAAACCAGACATCCGATCAGAATTCACTAAAGCCCTAAAGAGTGAGCGAACATCACCCCTCGACACCCACGTCACCCTCCACCTGCCAGTCAGCAGCCGGCACCAGCGAGAGGTAAATAAAGGAGATAATGAAGAAAGCTAATCGGATTGATCAAATTTCCTGTCACTAATGAAAGGGAAAGTGTGTCTGGTTTCTGCCCGTGTCTGCGATAAAAATGATTAAGTGCGAACATCTGATAAACTTCAGGCTCCGGTGAAAACGCATGAAATAGAGAAACCGACTGTGTGTTATAGAAAGTCTCTAATTTTGGAGTTTGTGTCTTAATGGAGCATGTATGAGGTTTTGGGTAGAACACGCAAGGTAGCATTAGTGTCTCTACTAGCATTTTCACTAGACGTGATACATCAAAACATTTGGATTTGGTTAAATTTGTCTTAGATCAAATGCTTAAGAGACTCATTTAATGCGTATATTCCTCAACCCAATCTCTACCTGAGTGGGATACCTGCCGGCAGCTTTCTCGTTTTCTGTGCGCCCCCCATTTTCCATTGATTCACAACATCAACGCTTGTCACTATTGGCTGTTAAGGGGAAAGAAAGCACTGGAGGATTTCAAAGGCTATTTTCTTTGTATCAAAGGTAGCTTGTACAAGGGCACAGATATTGCTAACTTGCTTCATTCAATAGTTGAAGAACGAATGATTTAAGGCTCTGTCCTCACTGTCATCCAGGTGGGTAACTACTGCTTTTTTCCCCACACACACTTCTCAAAAAATGAAATACAAAAAGTTGCATTTTGTCCTCAGAGTTATTAAAGTTTGAGTTATTGTTTGATTTAGGTTTTATTCATATTTTTAGATTTATTTTTTTATGTAAATTTTAGTTAAATGTTTTACAATTGTATATACTTTTGTCATTTTATTAGTTATTTTTTCATTTTTTTATGTTGCTATATAATATTAATTCTATTATAAATATTATAATTTTGTGCTTTAATCTTTTACATTTTTCCATTAGTTTAGTTTTTCCCATCATTTTTGGTCAATATTTTATTTTGATTTCAAAGCAAACTAAAATAACCTTGGTCCTTATAGCAGAGCTTTTTCAAACATTTTTCAAAGGCAGCTACAATCTATATGTTTTGAGGAAAGATGGTTTCATCAGTTAGTATATTTAAGCGTTTGAAGTATGGTTTTATGATGTTTTTTTGTGTTGACATTTTCAAACACTGGCATCCCAAGGACATAGAAGAGTTCTTTAGGATGTCTCATGAATAACTAAATGTGTAGTATAAACTTTACGTCTGAGTTTAGAGGCCACTGAAGCGCAATCATTTCTGATCAGTTGAAATACATTTTGCTGTAGCGTCACTCCTTTTGTACATTATCTTTTGAGTTTTGTAGGGTATGAAAAATGTGCATGTGTTGTAATTTTGGGGCATAAACTGATTTAAAAAAAATGCTCTGGCATGAATCAAGAACTTAATCCATATTATTCATAATCTGACACAAAGGCAACCTATCAAAATATTAGATACCAAACAAACATTAATTTTTTTATTAATAATTACATTTACATTTTTCTTAGTAACATACAGTCAAGCGTGCTTTTAGTATAGACTACTTCACAAAATGTAAACATTGTCACCATAATCACATCCGGTTTCTTTATTATTTTATTTTAAAATATTACATAAATCTCAAAGTTATTTGAATCAGTTGTAAATGTTCTGTTGTATTTTGTTTGTGTAGCGTTAAAAAACTGAAACAGGAAGCTCTTATGGACCAGCGATGGATCAGCATGCTTACGTTTTCCGAAGTCGTCTATAACTTCTTTTAAACTAAAACAAAGGAATATCTACTTTCAGTCTACTTTTCATTTATTTCAAAAAACATATTTTGCTTAGAAATATACTTAAGTGCAAATTTAAGTATCGACTTACTGATAGTAAGTGTTTCTTGATCAAATGTACTGTATACTTGGCTTGTTGTGTTTACTCTATTCATTGAGGGCCTATTAAATAGTTTTTACTTTGTTCAATACTTACTAGTATACATCAAAGTGCACTTCTATGAAGTAGAAATATAATTGAACTAGTTAACTACCGGCATTCTTTTAAGTTCACTTGTAGTATAGTTGAAGTGAACAAAACAAAAACATAGTTGTAAACAAGTGCACTCAGAGTTTACCACTGTAACACTTAAAGTATACATCAAAGTATATGTATACTACAATGTGGGCCAGTTCAATCCCACGAGGGACTAAAACAGCACACCTATCAGTATAATGCTAAATAAAAATGAGTATGCTAATAAAGCATGCTTAAAATATACTTCAACGTACTGTACTAAATGAAATGAACTTGAAGGATGCTTATTTTTTGTGAGGGCACCCAACAATGATGTCACTTCCTGGAGGATGATATCATCAAGGCTTTTGTTACCACCAAGATGGACAGTGATACAGAGGACGCCAAGAAAACCCGGTAATGCCGTTTTAAACAATATGTTTAGATTTATTGTTCTCCTCCGTGTGTAAACAACTGTGATATTGTGACAAAACTAAATAACTTGACAAGACATGACCCTATTATGCTTAATAGCTCATGACAATGGCTACCATCTAATGCTTTCAGTCATAATCTGATATTCAAGCACATCTGTGCCAACACAAGGCTTCCAGCGGGTCAAAGCTTTCCTTTGTGAACACACACATAAATGTTGTACCACATTTAGAGGCAGCAATCTCCCGTCTTTCCATATAGCACTAATGGAATTACACGAGAGATAGCGTACGATCTGCCTCTCCCATCAAAATCAGATCTGCATGTCGTGTCCCAAAGCAGCCCTTGCCATTTTCCTGTAATTGGATATCTGCGGTCCATAATGAAACAGCTGTAAAGCCAGAAAGCTCAGATAGGGCGAGTGCTTTTGCACACAAAGAGAACTGCTGACTGGAGGAGCTCGGGCAGGTTGGGTCCCTTTTGTGAGTTTTTGATGCAATTTCCCCCTGTCACTGGTAAAACACATCCAAAAGAACGTTTAATTAAACTTCCAATTAGGGAAAATCTGATAGTGGTCCTTACACTTCGTCAAATGCATTGTGGTCTTTTAGGGACTTTTGGTGTAAAGGTATTAGGCTTGTCCCGCAGTATTTGTGCTACAGACACGATCGAGTCAAGAGAAAGCGTTCAATTTATATGACCGAAAATATCTCAAAGACGTTGAAAGATGGAGCCCAGGACCAGAATATAACTCAGCAACACCCGAAATATACCACAGCGACCTCTCACAACACCTTAACAATCTTTAGACAATGTAAAAATGTAGTTTTGCGACATTATAATTTTCCCGTTTAACATTTCAAGGTCTTTACGTGGAATCAAACCTTTGGTTTTTGGAAGTGTAGAGTGCCGACACGTCCTTGTTCAATATGATCCTGTAAGTCTAGTGAAGGCCTCTGTACCCTCAGGGTATGGCTGCACTTTTCAAATCTGCCACGTTGAAGTCAAAGCACTGTCTAAAAGGAGCCAAGATATGGTGGAACGTGAAATCTTTTCTCTGACAATTTGTCTTTTGTTCTCCCACTTCATCTATTTCAAGTGTTTTACAAGGCAGTGTGAGTAAGGTGGTAAATTGGCACTATATAGACAGTTTCATTGGATGCACACGCCCAAAGTTAGTCTCTGTTTGTTGAACGGTCTGTCCAGTGGCTAATAATATAACTATTTCATTTGATTTCATTTCCATTAATATTTATATTGTATAGTCATTGTGTTTAATAAACGATTTGTTTAACTTTACTGTACATCTTTATTTTAAATGAACAATTTGATGAATGTGTCATGTAACTTCTAAAGCCACATGACGATTCTACTTAAGCTAAATATCACTGGCAAAGCATCATTTTAACTTGCTTGCTAATGTAATTTGCTTGTTATTTATTTAGCTTGTTATCCGAAATAATTTACAGGGGCTCTATTCTTTGCAGTTGTATACTGGAAGTTTGCGCCACAAAAGCGTGCACGTGACGTAACGTTTGTCTATTTTTATGTTTGTTTAATTTCTGTCTTGGGTTGGCAGTTTTAGTTAATTCTTTGTGGAACCATTCCACCACAAATGTTTCTTCTGTGGCATCATGAAGCACCGTTTTTAAGAGTGCACAACAAAAATTTGTGGACATAAAACATCACTAAGCTAAAACCTCAATGCTCATCTGCTGCTGCCTTGCAAACAATGATATATTCTGCGAACCTGTTATTTGTTTTACCTCTGCGAAGCACATTCATGTCAATGAACTTTATAGATTGTGTATTATCTCAGCACATGAAGAGGAAAAGGAGGAGGTCTTTACGGTTTATGAAAGCCATCTGTTTACATGTGAGGCACAGCAATGAGATCTCCCTGGAGCTTTGGGTTCTTTAGGTTGCTATAAGTGAGTTTTGAGACAGTTTGTTGAGTTGGAGGGGCTCTCTGAGGAGATGACCGTTATGGGAGAGAGCAGGTCTGAGTCTTAACTGTTAATTGAGCTCATTAAAGCTTCTCAGAGGGGTTCTAATCTCAGTACATATTTACTCATTTACCCATGCAGTGACTAGAGCTCAATCCAGCTCTCATCCAACTGTTATATTTTACTGGGAGAAGAGATGCAGGGGGACCGGGGGCATAATTGAAACAGTGTTCTTAAATCAAAGGCTTCTGCAAATCCACAGTAAAATACATTGTATTATTGCTGTTTTCATTTTTTCATCTTATTTCTGTATGGTCTGTTCTGCAAGGGTTATGTTCTGTGAAACTGCTTTTCAACAAAAGTCGTCTAAACTACTAAATTACTAAATAAATACATTTAATTGAATAAATTAAATGTACACAACCTACACTAACCCTCTTCTCTCAACAGTTAGTCGTCTAGCTTTTGTTGAAACTGGTAACTTTGTATTAGCACCTATTGTACTGTTGCTCTTTGTATGACATATCGATTATTGCCCCCTGAACTCTTTGTCGCTTTGGATAAAAGCATCTGCTAAATGACTAAATGTAAATGTAAATAAATGTCAACCCATTTTTGATCAAACAAAGTTGTTCATCGTCATCCATTTTTTCAGATACAGTCATGGTACAGCATTTCAAGAAAAGGCTGTACGTGTGAAACTGTAAAAGCCTGCATTCAATTGAACTTAACTGTTTCCAGATCATTCTCTCTTGGCTGGCCTAAATTTTACTTTCTCATTTTATAGTGGTAAAGAACGTGATCCTGCAAACGTTATTGCCATGCTGTTGATGGTTACCAGAACGCTACTGTGCAGCTGTTCTGAGCGTTATCGCCACTGTTCACTAAGTCAAATCATAAGTCACATTATTGAAAAGAGTAATAACACATCCCACCACATCCAATTGCATAGTGAGGCTAGATTCATATCTGAATATGAGTTACTCTACTAACAAAAATGGTCTGTAATGAGCTTTTAATTATAGCCTTTTAATTGTTTTCCAGTAAAAACAATTAAATCAGTATCATTAAAACAATATTTGTTTATTTGGGAAGTAACACTCAACATATTAAGAAAACTTTGTTTTACTAAACTGGTAGTTTTTGTAACTGCTTTTAAGAATATCTTAAAATGTACTAAATGTCCGATGTGTCATTTTTTGGAGGAACAATTGACAGAAATGATATACATAACAATGTCTTCAGAGTTGTACAACGACCTTACATAATGAAGCGTTATGTTTTTATCGACATACACCGCGGGTCCTTTTACATGGAATTCACCATGTTGTTTCTACAGTAGCCATAAATGGACAAACGTCCCCGTCGTGCTTTGAAAGGGAGGGGTGAAGTTAGCCGTTGGTTACGATTTTCAACATCACCGCTAAATTTCATACGCTAGACCTTTAAATCTAAATACATTGTTTCTTTGCGTGTATTGAACATTTATCATTTGATGAAGTAATGGGGTTTGTTCAAACTACCCTATGTGAGGAATATTTATGCCTAACCATAGCAAACACTATTAAAAACAGACGGTATGCTTGAAAGGTGGGATACATTGTTTGTGTGTGTGTGTGTGTGTGTGTGTGTGTGTGTGTGTGTGTGTGTGCGTGTGTTTGTGCGTGTGTGTGTGAGAGAGTACATGCGTGCGTGCGTGTGCGTGCGTGCATGTTTGCGTATTTGACAAAGAAAACCACACCATATGTTTACATTTTAAAACCATTATAAAACATTGCAAAAGCAAAACAAGAGAATGAAGCTTAACTTATGATCTTTTGGCATCCTGCTTTTCAATTTTCCTTCATTTTAATATCTGCCCTGTTCAATCAATGGTGCTAATAAACAGCACTAATAACACAAAGGCCCTGGAGCTCACAGAGAAGCTTTACTTTGATAGGAAAATAGTGTGGGCTTGCTTTCCTCCTTTCATCCGTCATAAGAATCCCCGAGTCAAAATGCCTGACACAATTAAAATGAAATTATAATAAAATAGTGTTTGTTCTCATATACT
This sequence comes from Barbatula barbatula, assembly GCF_947034865.1. Lineage (NCBI taxonomy): Eukaryota > Metazoa > Chordata > Actinopteri > Cypriniformes > Nemacheilidae > Barbatula > Barbatula barbatula. The sequence goes on along the minus strand of NC_136780.1, from coordinate 3,845,520 downwards.
GCTTTAAACAAAGGAAAATGGTTTGTGGGTTTAAGCTGGTTTATTTCCAAGCAGACTTTTAGCTGAATTATCTGGTTCCCATCAAAATAGACCAATGGCAAGCAACCTGATGGCCAGGAGTTTCTATTGAAAGATTGAAATCATTTGTTTTCTTAAGTCGCTTTTGTGAGGTTTACTACACGTGTTTGTCCGGGTTTTAACACAAAAAGTCATCATTGTGCATTTTCTTTTCATCAACCCTTTGTATGGAGGCCTTTCCAACCACAATATAATAGAAAATGAACATCAATTCAGGCTTATAGATAACGGTATAGATTTATAATTTACAAACCCCACAAGACACTATCAATAAGCAGCGCAGGAGCATTTGATGTAAAGATATTCCAACACTAGGAAACCCATAGTGTGTTCTATCAAATGAAAACGTGCATAATGAGATCTTATATTAATGAGGGTGAAATACATTTGGGTATGGCTGAAATAAAGGCAGCGTCTGGGGACACCAGTGATCCAACATAAGTCAGTTATACTATGGTAATGAGGTCTAAGAAAAAAACACTGTTTTGAAAGACAAAGAACCTCTTTGATGCATTATAGGATACTTGGAACAATGGCTTTATGGCTTTAGTGATATTTTCCATCAGTGTGGAAAAGCTTTTTGTAATCAGTTCTGACTCGTGTTGTGTTGCCAGAACCTCTGTGAGTGCTCCATTCATAAAGCCTTTGTTCATTATTTTGTTTTATTACATACATATATTGCATTACATAAATTGTGATAAAGACAATTCAGCCTTTTCATACTTTACTGTATAATTCTCATGAGTTTTATTGGTTTTTGAATAATTCAGTTTATTGTCTGCATTTATTGTCTGAGTTATGTTTTTTTTTTATTTCTTCTTTTCTTTCGGTCTTGATGTTTGTGTATGATCTAGATGTTTTGACTGCAGGAGATTCACTGTTATCCTCTATAAAAATGAACCTTGGTTATAGTTAAAGCCAAAGACATGGATGCTAACAATGGTTTCTAAAAAATAACCTAAAACAATGGAAATCAATATGCCAAGAATCCGCTATGTTTATATTATAAAAACGGTTAATTTCATATGAAATAGTACACAAGTCATTCAGATTTGTTTTGCAGATAAACATGTATATATACTTTGAACAGTCAACCGTCAATGTTTATGCAAGTTCTTCAACTTTATGACACTTTATGAATTCTTCCCAGGTGCCCTTGAATTGTTTTATCTCAGTTAATGACACAGACCCACACATATTATTTTTTCCTTAAAAACTGTCGAAGAAATGTACTTATCAAGCTAAAATCTGTTCTCAGATTCCTGGCAACAATAGCGCACAGCCCAGTTAAAGGGTCGTAAGTATATAAGACTGAAAATGTAACAATCAGAATGTCTTCAATTGATTTTAAAAGAAATATCAAGCAAATAAGAGATATCTTTGCATTTAAAATACATAAACACATCTGAAGTCAAGGAAAGAGTTATTCACGCGCAATACAAGCAGTTTGGTGAGAATCAGCGCATACTTTCCTATTTCTTTTCAGGTAATGAAGGTCTCAGACCTTGAATTCTCTGAAGCATTAACATTTCTTTCAGTCAGGTTCATGTAATGAACTGCAAAGAGTTTGGTTGAAATAGGAACTTCTACTGTAAAGTGAAATCCCTCTAACTTTTGGATTTTTATTGTAATGGTCCAGTTCTAGTTCCTTTTTATGTGTACATGTGTACATCATTTCCATAATCAGCTTTTATTGTGGTCATTCCAGTCCAGTGTCTGTTGAATTTCAACAAAATCGAACCTCAGGACTGACATGAAGTCATCCAACAGCAATGTGAAAGAGTGACATCATGACAATACATATGAATTTGTTTTCTCCGCAGTATTTGAAGTCGGAAGAAAATACAGACTATCTTTTCTGTTATTTTGAGCTGTTTCTCCAGTTTTCATTTTCTGTAAATAAATTAAGCCATATTCTTATTTGATATTTGGGAGAAATATTGTTAATTCACAGAATTAGACAAAAATGATAATTTTACCTAAAAACATAAATATTACATTCTGCAAAACAGAAATAGATTTTGAAATGGTCTCTTATTTTTTCCACAGCTGAAGAAAGTTTGTTTGTTTACAGCGTGCATGTTTAAACTTAGTCTTTATTAAAAGCAAATCATGTCTTTGACAGTGGCAATGTAAAAAGTTAAATAAAGCAACATGTTTTGTGTACCTTTCATTTTGTGAATATTAAGTCTTTGAACTATATTTTACATCAATGATCTTTACACATGAATACAGCTTCCTTTGGACCATCAGTCAACAGATTCTGTAAACGCAAGTGCAATGAAGGTAGTAGAATTTAACATGAGTAATTGCTTGTTTTTAACTCCTTAATTTGCAATCATTTTTTAATAATGTGACTTTGCTGTTTGGACGTGATTGAAACTGGTTATGTGTGAATGGTAGAGTGGTACCATCAATTTAGAGAGAAAGGCAAGGACTTTGTAGACATCCGTAATCTGGCTTGCCATCACCAACAAAGACAAAATGATCGACTGTATTTTTAGCATCTTTTTGGCTTGAACTTCATACATTTCAATACCGGCCTTTGTTTGAAATGCAAATGTCTTTAAACACAGTATACTCCGAGTCTCTCCAAGGTCTCTGGTGACATTTAACCATTTCCCCATTGCCACTTGGACAATTACATCAATTGTAACAATTAGCCCGCTCCAGATTGTGTTACAGCCGTAAGTGCCATTTAGCCAAACAATGCATTTCAGTCAAATCAATGGCCAAGCAGAAATCACATTGATCTTCGGCACGCAATGAGAAAATGTCTCATCTCACAAAATGCACCATTGTGTTTAATAGTGGCCGGCGTAGCCTCTGCGGACGGCGGCTCGGTGCACGCGGCAGTCGCGCTAATTTCGCCCCTTTCTTCCCTACAGAGATGAATAGATTGAGTCTTTCATTAGGTAAATGGTGCCCAGAGAGTTTTAATGAGGGACGACAACCGCAACTAGCTGTCTTGTGACCTATTATCATCTGTTATTGCGCAGAAATCTCATTTGACTGGATTTTTAATTAAACTGCTGCTAAGTAAAAGGGCATGTGTATTCTACAGCATAAGTCAGGGCACCCGCCGGTAATCACAGACGGCAGGTAACTTTTAATCATTCCCGTGTGCCTTATGGGAGTCGAGCTGAAATAGTATGTACTGTATATATGGGTACAAAGTCGTTATTTCATGAATTCAACACGGCCTCTTCAGACCACGGTACTAAGTGGTTGACTCCGTGAACCTTAGAATAACTTTGATATACACAAATATCCTTTTCCTTCAAATTACAATAATCAGTGATGGTGTTTATGATCTCGGTGTCAGACTGGGTCATTTGCTGGTTAGTCAAACCTCAGTCGGACATGTTTGGCTCTAGGGAGTCACCTCCCCCAAGCTGACACCAAAGTTAAATTTTCTGCTTGCTTTTCAGCCGCCTGCACCTCAGGTCTCCCGCTGTTTGCAATCAGGAGCTCGCACAAGCCCAGAAACTCTTTGATCCGTGTGATGTCTCCTTCCAACACTTTTTCTCTCTCTCTCTCTTATTCTGTTCACCATCTTTCTGTCGTTCAGTGGGGGCATGGTCATACATAAATGATATTCTCTGACCATCTCTTGCTCTTCGCTCTTGTTGGGAGTTTTCTAATGCAACAATGATCGGGATTTGAGTTTACACAAATAGAAAATAGTAATCATTGTGGTTCTTTCCCATTCATCGCTGTTTCCTTTAAAGAACTAGTACACCCAAAACAGAGCATTTCTGTCCAGATCTTTGTTTGTAGGAGGATAATTATTTCTCTTGTTTGCATTATATGGCAGGATGTGGATTAAACGTAATGTGTCTAGATGGATATTCGGTGCTGATAGCAAATCGGTTCTGCATTACTCTTTGTGTTGTTCCCGACACTTTTCAGTTTGTTATTTAAACTAAAAAATGCCCAGAAACATATTCACATATCCCCCAGTATGCTTTCTTTATCCCCATCGTTCTCTCTCTCTCTCTATCCTAGTGTCTTTTCTTGCATGCCGCAGTTCAAAGTTTAGTATTTCAAAGCAGCTTCCTTTTGAAGGGAAGGGAATCTGAATTATGCATTGGCTGTTTAGAGCGAGCTAAACTAGACTGGCTCCAACCATGGAGAAACAGAGTCTTCAAAAATCAGATGGCTAATGAAAGATCTCTCGCCTCTCTCGCATCTTCAGAGCTTAACCAGGCTTTGGGTTGCTGCATCCTTACTCTCATCACTCACTTTTCTAGGCAGTTCCGGAGTTTTCTAGGCACACGAACTGTACGACATGCGTGCATGCATTTAAATATAGCGCGTACACATGCATCCGCATGCAGCTTTTATACAGTATGTGTGTATGCATGGACCTGTATGTTAATATTTTTTTCATTACAGGTGGAGGAGTAAAGATAAGGATGTGGAACAACAAGTCTGTCGGATGTGGTGTTTTGGAAGACAGGATTGTTTGGTGGCACCTCCATCTGGTGACACGACGATACTGCAGCCAACAAGTACAAAGAGGTGAAAAAGTCCTAAAAAGTGATTTCTTTTCAAATGCATAACTAGATAAAGTCACACATCACGTTGATTCAGTTTAATAACCAGCAGAAAAACACAACCTTCAAAGAGAGCACAATCCCGCCAATAGCCTCTCTCCAGCTGGGTTATGTCTTTATCATTAATAGGCAGACTTCAAAAGAACCTAAATGAAAGCATGGGGGTTGGTGAACGCGGCACATTAATTATTCTCCGTTTCCAAATGGGTCCAAGGGTGTAATGGTCTTTTTTCCCGACAGGATGACTCGGGGAGCTTTTCTGCAGCGAAAGGATCATGCATATTACGGTAATGTGTGATATCTATGGGAAAGATCAGCCAGAAACCCGCTGAAGCCCAGTGGGGGGGCTTTTCCAGCTCTCTTTCCCCACTTCCATCTCCCACTATCTACCCGAATTTCTTTTCAAGCGCACGCTTCATTATTCACACTTATTATCAATCGGAGGCTTTTCTTGCTGCGTCTGTTCGGGTGAGAGGGAAAGGCGGCGATCGATAATTTGCCTTAAAAAAATCTTTCAGGTCCAAATTGTTGCTCAGATCAGTCATAGCTTCTTCACCGCAAAGCGAAGACGCGGATGCTAACTACTCACCTGCGGTGGCAAATCGATGACGAAACGGGAGAAAATAGGGCCGGGCTCCTCTTTCATCTCATCTTCTCTCGTGTGTCTCGCTTTGTTTGGGGTTTCGATTCATTCAATTTCAGGGCTGTGAATGTGTGTTGTCCTACTGGAGATACACTGGGTGAGAAAGTTTTTGACAGCAACTGCTCTGAGAAACCTAGTGATAGTCACACAGTCAAAACTGTTGGCTGTTAAAGGACTAATTTACCCACTGAAATGAGGTTTGTCATCATTTACAATCCCTCATGTTGTTCCAACCTTGTATTGTTTTCTTTTGTCTGTGAAACACAAAATGAGATGTTAGGCGGAACATCCAGGCTTTTGTTTTACACGTAAATTCACTGTTGATTTAAACTGGCAAGCTCCAAAAGCAAAATCATCAAAAATTTAACTTTCTTTATCTTTTCATTTCAAACCTGTAAGACTTTCTTTCTTTTGCAGAACACAAAAGAAGATATTTTGAAGAATGTTTGAAACCAAACAACATTGGTTCCCATTGACGTCCCCATTCTATGGACACAAACCAGTGAGTTTTGTTTATCCGAAGCAGCAAAGTAGGGGAAAACAATAGAAGCAATTCGTGCAACAAAAGAACAACAATGCATAGATGCAGTAAAACTGGTCACAGTTAGCCTACCATAGTATACGAAGCTTAGAATAACATTTTCTTTGGGGGGGTAGGAAAGTAGGCAAGAAGTAGAAGACTGTACTAATGGGTCAGATGTTGATAGAAGATATGTGTTTCAAGCCGATTCCTAAAAGACAACTAGAGAATCTGCTGATCTTGTGGCAAGAGGGAGATCGTTCCAGAGTCATGTAACAAGAAAGTGCGTGAGAGTGATTGACATAAACGATGACTTTGGGGTGAACCCATCCAAGGTACAATGTGTCATTTTCTGGATGATCTATTAACAGAAATGCAATATGATATATAGTACATAACTTTAGGTGTATAAATACCTTACATATTGAAGAGTCATGTCTTTCTTACCCCAGAATGAGCTATTTCTATCCCTTTAATAATTTATCTGTGGAGCAATTAAAGCAATCCTGCTATCCCCATGACACATCCTGCAGGTTGTTTCTCTTTTGTAAATTATGATATCACTTCCTTGGCTTCCTTTGTTTTCGTTTTAGACAATTACAAATATCATGTCTATATGAATTCCATGAAGTCTGAAATGTTCAGTGTTTGCTCTGCTCTGCTTTATAAACTCATGAGTCAGTAACATATTATTATTTGGGGTTTTAATTTATTATAGGGTCTGATTAATTATTGGTTTATTTCAGTTGAAACCAGTTTGACAGAACGTAACTTTGTATTAGCACCTAATGTACTGTTGCTCTTTTATGACATATCGCTTATTGCTCCCCGAACTCTTTGTAAGTCGCTTTGGATAAAAGCGTCTGCTAAATGTAAATGTAACGTATCACGCTGGTTGTATCGCTCCCTGGCATGCATGTCAAAGGCAAAATAAAAGTAGTGCGCAAATGGATTCCAGTAATATCAAAAGTGTCGCAGGGAAAAGAAAAAAATTTAAGTAATCAATTGACTTGCCCAACGCTGTGGTTTAAGTCAATTGACAAGAAATGTGAAATGCTCCCTAATTCAGTTCATGACAGAACCTTCTCACAGCAATTAGTTACATAGCCAAACTCAATAGCGTAACATGGACAAAAAAAGACAAGGTCACTGATAATCCCAGTAAAATCCTCACACCTTCCCAGAGATCCTGAAATCATGAGGACTCTCTGATAACCTCATCTTCTCGACACTTGTCGTTTCAGGTCCATCAGGCTGCTATGGAGCCGCCGCCGTTTAACAGTCAAATGGCCATGCACGTCTGCTGGGCAAAAAGGTCAGGGTTATCGAATATCCCACTTCCTGCCTTTTCCCCACGCCATCCCGCAGCCAACAAGATGGAAACATTAAGGAAAATTTCAGCGCTCTGACAGGCAAGGGTCACCTCACCCGAGAGCGACTGCCAATTTTCCATTTGAAGAAGCCCTCGATGCCTTCATCTGCCTATGAGGGTGCGAAAGTGAAGCTGTCGTATCCTGAGGCGCGACCGTATTTTAAAACCTGTGTTGAAGTGTTTGGTAAAGTGGATGGAAAATGCTAGTCATGGGTGTTGCTTGGATATTTTTATGAATTCCTACATTGGCCCGCTCCGAGCATCAGCATACGCCGTTGTAGCTATAAATCATTACAGCGTGATTTAAAGAGGAAAGTCAATTAATTTTACGGGTTTTACACAAAGCGGTAAATACGTCAATCATTCTGTCAGACTTGGCGCGACGGTGCGTTCCTGTGGCATTTTCGTTTCCTCTAATTAACCTTTAACCTCCATTTCCCATTTTAAACGCTGTAAATACCTCAGTACGGTTCAATAAAATCAGATCCGTGTTCATAGACTAGCTTTCATTTGTTGCATTTCTGTAGATGAATGAGAATCTAATCATGCGTTTTTCTTGTAAAGAGAGCAAAGCGAGGTGTTTGGATCCAGAGATTGTTTTATTCAAATTCAGATCTCATGAAGTGAGAGATAGATATGAGGACGGCCTTAAAAGAGCGCCTGCTAATGAGAACGCTTTCTGTTAGGTGGCTCTCGTCTTTAACACTTTACCATAGTGTTTATTTCACTCTTGAGTGTCAATTAAACCAAACGAATAAAACTTCTGAAAAGCTGTCGTTTTCTTCTGTGGATTAGCTGATAAGGAACCTTTTCCGTTATATGACACCAGGAGCTTTTTTGAGCTAATTGTGAGGCATCAGATGAGGCTTTTTGTTTGATTTTATTTATTTGTTGTTGATAAGTGTCATGCAATATAACTTGGATTTATCAGAATATGTGTCCTCAAAGATGTGAAGAGCCAACCTAGTTTTCATCATGTTAAGATGTCTTATTGCTCCTATCGCCTTGGTGTCCTGACCCAGACATGACTCCTATCTAGATCTCTACTCAGCCTTCAAACCCCAGATGATGTATGAGCAGTGGGGTCTGCATACATTTAATGAAGCCAATTGGGGGGTATCCTGCAGACCCTGAGAGGTACAAATGGAAAAGGTCCAAAAGACAACTTGTTTGATGGTGTTTTAACACCTAGTCCGTTTAATTTACATTAATATTAATTCATATAAATGTTTTATTGTATATTAATTGTATTGTACAGTATTAAATTAAAACTAATCAACAATTGTTGATTCTTTGCAGTGGTTACGTTTGAGCGTTTGTTTATGTGGTTGCCACTAAAACCGTCTGTGAAGTTTATCGATTACAGACAAAATAATTTAAAGATGACTTTTAATATAAATAAATTATAACTTTCTTTGTACATAATTAAACTAAATACAACAACTTATGCAAAAGGTTTATTAAAAAAATTCGGCGAGATCCTTCGTGTCATTCCAAACCTGTATGACTTTCTTCTGCCAAACACAAAAGAAGATATTTTGGTAACCAAACCCACATTGGCCCCATTGACTTCCATTCTATGGACCCAAAACCACCATCTTTTGTTTTTTACAGAAGAAATAGTCGTGTACAGTTTTTGAATTGCATTTTGGATGAACTTTCCCTTTAAATAATAAACATGACATATTAGAAATCCGAAAAAATAAAACAATTTACAAGTGTGACTAGTAACCATTCTGATACTTTTGGCCTGGTATGGATTTGCTAAGCTTTAGACGCTAATAATGTGGAAGCTCCGAATAATCTTCTTATATGTCTCAAATGCTTCCAAAAGTCTTTTTGCTAGTCTTCTGCCTAAAGTAAAACTTGTTAGAAGGGTCATCAAACTTCCCAAAGCCTTCATTCGTTTTCATCCCCCAACTTTTACAAAAACACATCACGGGCACTTACTTTAACCACCTGTGTTGCTAACCGCTGGCCCGTACTTGATGGAGGTGACAAAATAGAGAGAGGTCAGGAAAAAAGGAAGAGAAAATGAGAGTAAAGGAAAGGACTTGTGGCAGAAAATTATTTAGGCATTCACCTCCGGGCTTGTCCGCGCCGGCTTCATTTCTACATTTCCTATTCCACATCCACCGGCCTCTCGACCACGCACAAGAGCCTCAGAATCATAAGTTTACAGTTGCCATGGCACCGAGAATAAGGTTTTGGTCTTTTCTCACAGGCACAATGATAATTCTCAGAGCGAAAATGGATGAATTACTTGTCCGGCTGCTCTTTGGATGTATTGGACACATGATAAATCCCTAGCATAGTGGTATAAGCTGTATGGATTGCTGTGACATCTGAGTGGTTGTTCATTGTGGAATTGTGGCCGGCACACAGGGAGTGGACAGAACCAGACTTCTTCCGTCGTGAGAAGTGGATTTGCGACACCTCCGAGGCAGGCGGTGAACTTCACGAGCCTTTTGTCGTTAGAATAATCCCTCTCGCTTAATGCATACGAGCTCCTTGGCTGGTGTGTTGTGAAGTTTGTTTTAAAAGGCAAAAACATTTGTCCACAACATCTAAGAGAGAGCAGAGAAATCACAAAGGTGCAGAAATACAATAAGTGTGGGTTTATCTGTTAGGTACAAGAAGAGAGACAGGAAGTGATGGAGAAAGGAGCGGCCATCTTGGCATCTTTTAGTCATGTAAGTAGGCCTACAACCTGAATGTTAGTCATACAATCTTCTGTGTTCAACAGAAATAAGTCATAAAGGTTTGAAATGACACGAGGGTGAGTAAATTATGAAAGAATTTTCATTTCTATCCTTTGCTCGTGCCGAACACGGTGTATGCAAACACTGACTGACCGAACTTAAAAAGATAATGAAAAGTCAAACAGCGATATCTGACACATGCCGTAGTCATGTCACAAAAAATAAGAGTAAACATTTACAACGGAAGCAATTAGGATGTGAAGAGAGCGTAGTCACTTTCTTTTAATGTGAAGTAGACAGCTAATGTTTCTCCGCTTGCTCTCGGCTCCTCTCCACAGATCATTCTCGTTCTCCAGCTAACCGAAGCTCTCTTACAATGTAAAAATGTCATTATCGTAGCAGGTAGATGTATTTTACAGGCCCATTATTTTAGCGACGACAGAAAGGATGCAATCCTACGGTTGAACAGACATCAATTTAAAGCTGTAAATAAAAATACAAAGTACATGTATGTAAGAAGGTTGTGGTTATGGAGCAAAGAGGTTTTGAATGCTGGGGAAAGTGGAGGAATATTTTAATGCGTTTCAAAAAGTGAAAAATCAATACAGGAAACGCTTCACATATAATGTTCATTTGCTTTTGCAGACTCATATTGCTAGGATTATGACCTTGACCATGGTTCTACAGTATGAGTACATTTGTGCCTCAAACTTTTGGAAGAATTGAACAACCACAGAAATATTGACGCACTAGACCCTGAAACTCCTCATGAAACTAGTTTTATTAAAGAGAATGTTTTGACAAAGCTTACAATGAAAGTAATCATAGACATTCAATGAATGAAAATTATTTACCAAGACAGTGGCTGGGTAGTTCATGACAGAGATGAGGTGTAAATACTAAGCCTTTCATGAAACATTTTTGCACATTTTTCATTTGCTAAATTTTATGAGATATTTTAATTTGAATAGCCGAGAAAATGCTCAACCAGGTGGCACATTTCCCATTCAAACTGAGTTGAACTTGCATGCAAACTCCAATGATGTGTAAATACGATTGTAAGTACACTTGGAGTTCAGCTAACACGTACTGATATGCATCAGTTAAAACAACACTTTACTTGTGACCCTTTAAAAAGCATTGCAAGCTCTTGCAACCGGGAACCAATTCAGCATCATATGCAAAAGGCGATGCGATGCGATTTCCGGGATGTTTTCAAGCACATATTCTCAGCAAGGTCATACAAATTTCACATTTTGCAAAAAATTAGGATGATAAATTCCAAATGAAAAGCCAAGAATAGAAGTCTACATTTCTGAAAAGCAGATGTGCTTTCAATTCCAGGTGTTCTTTGTGGTCTAAATTTCAGGGCCTTGGCTGTCTGCGTCTGTTTCATGAAGGGCAAATAAGTTACAAATTGCTAAAATCGTTTTTTAACCAAACCGTGGCCAAAACTTCTGCGCTGTTTCTGTATGATGCGTCTACCCATTTATTGCAAAATGAGACACTGTGTGATAAATAATGAGATTTAATGTGCGGCACATTAAAGGGATAGTTCACACAAAAAATGTTATTCGTTTTTTTACTCGCATGTCCTCCAAAACCTATACATGACTCTTCTTTGGAACACGAAATACAATTTTGAGAAATGTCTCAAATGTGCTTTCTGGTCCACACAATGGAAGTCGGTTTGTTGTTTGGTTATCAAAGTTCTACAAAATATCTTCTTTTGTGTTCTGCTGAAGAAACACAGGTTTAAAATGACACGAGAGGTGAATAAATGATGAAAGAATGAATGAACTATCCCTTTAAACCAGCTGTTGCCGGATGATCTTTAAGTCGCACGTACAGTGATGTGTCAGAGATCTGACCGATGTTTGCATCATTTTCTTGTTCCCGGCTGAACAACACTAGGAAGTGTGTGCTATCGTCGTCATTGTCTACATTCAATGAAGCCGGTGTGGTTAGACTGACACTCTCTAGATTAGAACAGGTGCGTGCTACGCCGTAAACAACTTGTTCAAAGTTTGCAATAAAGAATTAAATACGAGAAAATCTCTTTGATTGACTTGTTTAGGACGGAGAGGTCGGGAACTGTGTGCGGAATGTACAATAAGCTGCTCCAGCCCGGTTGCTGTGGTAACTGGAGCGCACCGGCGTGTGAATGTGTGCTCTCCACGACTTACCACAGAAGAGCAGGAAGGAGACCTTTAGAGAGGTGGGCGGGCTGATGTCAGTGACTACTGACTGTGCACATGCTAAATTATACCTGGATCTGTCTGTGCAGCATACCAATATGTGATATTTTTATAACCCCAATTCCCAGAATAAGCCAGCGAGCGAGCTCTTCTCTCAGCTGCCACCCAACCGCTTCCACGTTAATGAATTGCGGCGTAGCGTTACTGAAAGGGAAACATACGCACACAAACATTTAGTTGATAAACGTCTCTTTAAGCCTTGAACGCTGACAGCTGTTTTCTCTGGAATCTTCGGATTAGTGGAAGATTTCACTCGTGTTTTGTTTAACAATACACGCGCTCGCTAAAAAACAAAGGGGCCGCTGACAATTTGAATTCAACATGTTTCTCTTGGTCACGAGCTGTGAATAATTAAAAGCAAAAATCAGACACATAAAGCTACTAATCCCAACAGTCTTCACTTCAGACTCATTCACACTGCCTTTTATCTATAATGCCTCCTATTCCAGCAAAACAAAGACACATCGTAGATTTAGATAGTGGACACAACAGGGAATGATTTTCCTCGTAGGCTTAATGGAATATTTTCAAAGAGAATCAAAGATAAACGTCTTTTATATGAAGCGAGTAAGAAAGAGTGGTTCTAACTCTTTGGCCCAGTGCTTATGTATTATCTAAATCGAAGCAGAAACTTATTCTTTATACTGACTTTTTTCGATGATTATTTGAAATAAGTAACTTTCCTTTTTAGTTAATGACCGGCTTTAACCGAAAACAAGTTTTGGTTTAGATTGAATTCTGTTCTGTAGACAGTTAAACGTAAGTAAGCTGAGTTGGTACGTCTTCAACGTCTCATTGACACACTGTTTGAAAATGACCTGAAAGTTTTCATTAAAACTTCTCTGTAAAAACACATTGAGTACTTTTTTATTTGTTTAAAAGTAAACATTAAAGTAACACATTTACATAACGCCTTAAAAAACCTTTTCAAAGAAGTCATGCATTTTTTACATCTATCACTGTATGTTAAAGTGTGTATTTTTTATCCGCAAGAAGGCCATTGGAAGACATGTTTGATCATCTCAGCTTATAAACCACTTCGCAAGATGTAACGGTGGTCTTGAATCACCTCCGGTTTCAGTTTTTATTTATTTCATATGATTTTTTAAATATGACATATATAATAAAAGATTAAAGGTATTAACATTTGAATTTGGATATATATAAGGCTAGTTGTATTTTGTTTGAAGTTCTTCTGGATCAGCGTTGTTTACGTCGTCCAAAGTACCACATGCAAGGATTTCGACGAAGTGTGAATATATTCTCTTTACTGATGTTGGTAAACTGATTTTATGCAGCTAGGCTATTACATTATTACAGTCACCCTAACCAACCACAACTGGGGATTTGGGTTTGTCCCAAGGCCCAGCTAAGTATTCATCTTCAGGCACAAAGTTATTTTAAATCTCCTTAAGATCTAAAAAAATGTACCAAACTACAATATCGTATTGTGATGAGTAGCCATTCAAAGGTTAAATTTGTTCTATTGCTGTATTCACTCACATTTTTCCAGAGAATTATGAGAGTTTGGCATCTGACTTATTATAAACCCTACTGGTGCAAAAATCTGTTATACCTCTGTGTTACTTTGTTGCATCAGACGTGAGTTGATGCAAACAGCCTTTAACGGTGTTAAATAGACATTGGGTGCTTTCCTCTGTTTTCCCCTCAACATCTTTGATCTGCATGCGTACGAAAGCCAAAGAAGCCTGCCAGTGAATTATACAGTCACGTACAGTACGCCATATGAATATAGACTCTCAAACCACTGCGTCAAAAAATGTATCTTTTGATCTTCACACGCTGGTGATGGAACTCAGAGATTCAGAGATTTCAGCAGACATCCAACTTTAAAGGGTCCCTGTCAATCTCAACGCTGTCATAGCGAGATGAAGGTCACGGGCAATAACAATCAAGTCTGTTTCATTATTCTGTCTAACCAAAAAAAGAGATGACGAACTAAAGTGAGGGAGAAAGAAAAAGAGTGAGATGCATGTGAAAAGCCCCCCCCCCCCCCCCCCCCATCCAAACCTCAGCCACCACCACCTTTTCTGCACTCTCATTTATTTCAATTTGTCATGCTTTGCTCCCCCCTCTACAAGAGAAGCGGGCGGCAGTGGGGAAAGATGGGGAGAGAAATTGGTATCTCCGTTCGTGGCGTAATGAAACATTTAGATGCGAGTGGAGCTATGCCTCCGCATTAGCACCGGCGATGAAGGGAGATGGCTGGCGGCACACGGCACACTCCACCTAATACCTCTCTAATCCAGGTCAAAGTGGGACACTTCTTCTCCTTAATCAGTATTGGCACCTTCTTTTGGAGGATGTATTTATGGTATGAAAGGTCCAGCTGTGGTGCCGACGGCACGAGCGCCTCTTTCTCCGACAGGGAATGGAAAAATAAATCATGGCTTTGCATTTGTATAGGGCTGAAGATCAAGGACAGGTGCTGAGATTGAAAATCGTATTGGTATTTTAGAGCTATCACGTTTCAGAGGGGACTGGAGGTATAAAATGTTGGTGAGGAAACGATTGAGTAAATAGCTATTGAACGTTAAGACGCCATTTATTATGAAATTTATGCATTTGGCAGATGATTGTTATGATTGTTTTCTCTCTCTATGCATTTCTTTTGCTAGTGTGCATAGTTGAAAGTTTCTAGTTATTCTGACTTTTAGCCTTGAATGGAATTGTAAGGACATTTTCTCGGTTGTGTAGCGTACAGTGGCCATCTTAATTATGCATTCTTCATTTTATTTTCGTTGTCTAATAAAACATATTATGACCATGAAGCATTGGAGGCTGGAGATTTTATCAAAGCGTTGGAGATTTTTTACTTGCGATGTGGTTACGCACAAAATGAAGCAAAGTACTTTGACCAACCTGACTAATTCCTATGAATTTGTTCGACGTGAATACCTACGAAAGATTTTTATAAAAAAGCAATACCGAAGCCCCATCCGTAAACCTAACGTCACTGGCACAAGCAAATCGTAATAAAAGTATGAATAAAAACATACAAATGAAATCGAATTAGCCACTGCATAAAATAGTTACAAATCCCCTTGAGACGGTGTTGCTTTAACTGGTAAAATCAGCCTTTTCATTGTGTGTCTCTCTCTCTTTCTCTCTCTCTCTCTAAATAATGTAGGCCTATACATTACATTGTTTGCATTCATGCATTTGGCGGTACGGTTAGTGACTTCAGGTGCCATCTCAGCCACATGAACACTTTTCTGTTTATCTATATTATATAAAAATGTGTCCCTCTTTCTCTGTCTCGCCCTCTCTATATATAAATATTTAATATTTGTATAAATCTATCATTTTAACGTGCAGCACATACGTAGGTTTTTGTGTCCTCAGCTGGCATCAGCATCTTGCCGTTTGGCCCTAACTGGTTGTGTTTGTCTTGCGTTTACTACTACTTGGAACGCTTCATAGCCGGCGTGCATTTCGAGTTAAAATGCACTGCCTCACAGATAAAATCTTTATCAGGCTAACAAATCTTATCAGTCTCCGAGAATGACTTTAAAAGAAAGTGACATCATGACAAAGTTATCCTCTGCTGCTGTCAATGAACTACAAACTACACAGGAATAAGACTTTGACACTTTTAAGTTACTTTTTATGGATTTTACCGCGCTGAAGTTGCATGGGCGCGGCTAATGGACAATAACGCCTCACGTTTGCTTTGATTTATCCTCCAGATATGTAATAAACCTCAGTTTCACAAAAAGATTCCCACAAATAAATGGCCGTGCCTGACAGAACATTAAAACTTTGACAGAGTTCGATTAGAGTTGGGGCGAAATCAAACAGTGGCCCGGTCTCTTGTAAAACAGCATTTGAGTAAATTGTTTTTTAATGAATGCCTTTTTAACAGCTTGAATCCTTTTTTCTGTCATCACCGCACGCACTTTATCTCTAGTCTAATAGCCAGGAGTGCAGGGTGCTTGATATTATTCCTCTAAAGCCACCGTGACTCTGTCATCGCTGACTGGACCTTCATTAATTCAGCTCTGAAATCGATGGCTCTTCTGTCACGGCTTTGCAATCAGTGCCTTTCCCCCTTTTCCTCCGCGCTTCGACGCTCCATGAGCTGAGGAGAAGAATGAGGGGAGATGTGACAGAGAGGTCAGTCAACCAAAAGCAACACAGTTCTTACCTTGAGTGAAGTGTGTGTGCAAAACGGGAATCTGTGTGATGTTACTTTCAGCTAGAGTCTGACCCCTTCACCCTCCCGTGCCGTTTCTCATTATCGTCACGCTCATTTTGGTACGGAAAAGGCAGAGGGAGGACATAGAGAGCTGTGAGCTTTATTTAGTTATCAATGAATTGACAAACTCATTCTACATGCATATTTATGTGTTCGCATGCAAGAAAAGTTACCTTTAAACCAAAAACAAGGAGTGAAAGGGCCACAAGCATAACAGAGAGGACGTGTTATGCTTTACCACATAGTTCAACTACTCTGAAATGTTGAAGAGAAAGCAGACAAAAGTCCCCTTATTTTTCAGAATCTGCAAGGTGTAAAGTTTGACCACAAAGTTATTTGTTCAATGTGTAGCATCGTGCTCCTGTGAGGCACAACATATTTTTCTTTCTGTATGTTTCCACATAAGGCAGAATCACAATATTGATCATTTGAAAAGCACCATTAAATATATATATTTAGTCTTAAATGTATCTTTTATGTAATAAAAGTTTGTACAGTTTGTGTGACATTCCCCAAAACCATGATCAAAATAAATCATTAAATAAAAATGTATTTCCAACAAGGACAAACATCCTTGCCTCTGTCAAAAACGCGTTTTGTGCAGGGAATTATTGGCTGCAGAGATTGTGAACCATCATCACTCAAAACATTTACAAACAAATATATAAAGATGCTGTAAAACTAAAACATGCATTTTACTCTTCAGCCATTAATAATTGTGCATGTTGTCGGGCCGACGCCGTTCAGTTTTAATTCATTTCAGCGCTCGAATTTAAGGACATTCCTAGGATAAGCAATTCTGGTTCTGCGTTGGGTCGCCGTTGATATACAATATCAAATCTGGGCCCTGAAGCAAAACCAGTTGACAACCACTGATTTAGATGACAACAAACCAAAAGTGTGAAGCTGTAAGGGACAGTGAAAGAGACAGAACGGTGAGAGGAAGAAAGTGCGTAAAGTGTAATTTGTTAGCTGTCTCGCTCTCATTCCAGTTTGATGTCACCCCATTACAGTATTTGTCAGTGGTATTGTCTTCTCATGACAGATCCATAATTTCAAAAGAGCGATCATGCGGAATTCCTAATCGTTGTCTCCTCTTGGCCGTTTCTTCGGGGTTAGCGGCTACGCTTAGCCAAACTTCTGTGACTGAATGAGTGCTTTTGTGAGTCACTGGTCATTCATTAGGACGGTGTTATGCCAATGCAGGGTCAATGTGAGCCTCAACACAGTCGGTCAGGCAACTCGATCAATGTGAAATTATATCTGACCACCGTCATAAATAACTCGCAAGTTCAAGGTCGTACTTAATTGTGTTATTCACATCGGCTGCGGTCTGTTATGTCTCTTGTGTCTCAAAGTCGGTATTGAAAGTGATGTTTTTACCTGAGAGGCTGGGGATGGATGTTAAAACAGAGTAGGTGAATGGATGGTATTTATAACCCATAGGGGCCGTGGTGATAATCTCATGGGTATGGTTTGAGTGATAAGTTGTTTTATAATGCACAACTAACTATATAAAGCTCTTATGACAGAGATGTCCATCATGCTTCGGAGAGGAATGAAACCTTTTGTCAGTCTAAATCCGTGAACATCTTTAAGTTTACTAGAATTTTAACTGAAATAAACCATGCTTTGCTGTCTGTTACTGCAACGAAAAAGTCATTTGTTTCTGAATGCTGGTATTACCATGGTATGGTGTGGGTACATTGTGCTAACCAAGGACAATACACATTATTCTCAGTGTCTTCTGACACAACAGTGTTATTTTGCAGTGCGAAACACTGTATTTATTCATGGATTTAATATGCAGTTAAGGGTTACTTGACAGAAATGTTTATTATGATCTTAAAAATATTTTAATCTTGCTTTAATGTTTGAAATTCCGGTAGCACTTTTGTGAGAATCTAGATTCTCCTGTGTCCTGGTTTGTCTGTTAAATATGTCATGAATAGTTTATGCTTAGGAGGTGGGAGTTGACAAGTACAACGTGTTCCGGACAAATGAACTATTTCCTCATTTATGTATATATATATATATATATATATATATATATATATATATATATATATATATATATATATATATATATATATACTGAACCCATCTCAAATAAACTTTGACTTTGAGTGAACTGCACTTCTGTGTATGTGTCATTCTTGGGTGTTCCATCGACAATACTTGTCAACTTTTTACCTAGACAAAGTTACTATCTTACAACTTTAAATTAGATGCTATGTGTCAACAGTTATTTATTCATGTTAGTTCATGATAATTTCAGCATTACTAATACATTATTAAAATCAAACGTTGTCACTGTTAACATTAGTTAATGCAACATGAATAGCATGAATAGCCTAACTGTTTTATGGACTAATATTAACAAACATTAATTAATGATGAAGAGCTAAATTCTTCATTGTTAGCTAATGCATTCACTAATGTTAACTAATATTGTTACACGATATCATTTTTTCAACATATTCATTTATTCCGTAAAACATATTTGTGAAATTAATAATGAAAAAAGCAGCCAATTAGAGATAAGCATCCTTCTCTTTGAAAAGCTTCCCAGCTTCCAAGCTGGATGATAAAATGCCAATTTTGCAATTTTGCTAATCCTAGTCAAAGGGCGACTACTTTGAAGATGCTGAATTTAACATAAAGGTAATTTTATTTTGAATGCTTTTAGTAACAACATTCCCACAGAAATACATGTATATAAATAACTAATGAGTATCTTACACTACACTTAAGCACACTAGTGTTTAGTGCTTGCCAAAGCATCACTATTGTATTATTCATTATTATTTATTGTCGTTATTGATGATTTTTAACTTAATTTTCACCCTGAACTTCATTGGATGGTTTCTTTACTAAGTCTATGTGATAAATCTTTTTGAGGAAGAGACCCAAGGCTGTGAATTGGTCTCTTCTTACTTGGGCCACTACGTCATCCCCTAGCAACCACCCAGAAAACCCTAGCGACCGCAATGTGATAAGCTAATAAACACCAATTGAAACATTTTTTTTATTTCAGATCCAATTTAATTACGTTTCAACTTGTTGGCTGTGACCGATAGAATGAGATGAAAAGTTCCTGTGTGATGTCATCACTCCAGGTAGAATCGCCTGACCCAAAAAGCTTCGCTATAAAATCGCCTGTATTCCAGCTCATAGTCTTTCGTTCTTAATGAGACAATTGAGTAATTGCCCAGTGATTTCAGAGCGAAAGAGGGTAATAGATTAAAGTAATCCTCTCTACAAAATATCAGTGTTTCCCTCTTCCCAGAGAAACTTTCCTATTACCAGCTAAAGCCCATTAAATCGCGCTGTTGGATTTACAAATGTAATCAATAGATAATTGTCTGGGGCTTCTTTCGAGCGCACGCTGATGCCGACCACCCGCCGCTCTTGTATCTTCTTATATAAAGTCATTTTTTTCTTTTATTAGCACTTGTGCGTCTCTCATCAAACGTAGACAGGTGAGGCTTTCGCGCGTGCACTGCATAGGCCGGATTAATGAAGAAAATTTCAGCATTCGGTCCCATGCAAACGCCAATTTATCCTACTCATTTACTGCATTCATTTGCGGCTTATTGAAGTACATTAACCACGCCAGTCTTTTGGAATTACATCGGAGTCTGTTCGATGTTTATTTGGACGGTTCAAAAGATCAGGCAAAATTCTGAACTGAACTTCTGCCGTCTAATCTCTCATTTAATTCATCTGAGATTGATGCAAACACAATCCTCCCCATCACATAGATCTATTAGAGTTGGACATACAAGATATTTATAATGACTATGAAATGTGTCTGTTGTGCTGTGACCTGATATGATATTTCAGCACAAAGGGACAAGCAGCAGTGCAGAACCGGCCGTTCATTGGTAAAATGAAATCAAAGAAGGCAACATTGGCACAGTTACTCTGGATTGACCGAATGTGATTGCCTCGATCTAACCTCAGAGACCCAGTCCTCACACTTGACCTTTGAACTCACCCGTAGCTACAAAAAGGATAGTCCTCTATAATATCTCAATTTTTTTCACTTTGAGAGAAGATTAAACTGAGAGACACTGGAGAGGAGTTTTGTTTTGTTTTCTACAGAGCAAGATACTAATCTCACACACGTCTTTGAGAATAGAACTCAACAATGTAACAGATTCTCAAATTCTTACAAAACCAAATGATCTGTGCGATGTGATCTACATTAACTTAACAGCTGTATACTCGTACTGTGCATAAAAAAAGTCTAATTTGTTTCTATTTTTATTTCACCTAGGGGAAAAACATCCGAGAAACATCTTTTGCTTAAGTGAAACACCTGAATATATTTCCCCGAGCTATGAAGCAGAATCATTTAAGCAATAATATTTCCTCTGGGTGCCATTGTTAGACTGAATGAAGGTGGTTTATTTGTCAAGTCTTGTATTTTACATCACTGTATACACATTTTGTGGATATCAATGGCACGTTTTATGCCAATAGCTATCTATATGCTAATGCACTTCTAAAGTTGACAAAACTGTTAGCTTGTAAACATATTTACCGGTATTCATCTTTCAGAAAAACAGACCAAGAATGTTGATGAGTCATCCTGCACTGCGCATACGTCTGTCCAATCAAATGCTCTTTTATCAAGTTCTGACTTTTCAATGTCACCTACAACTTCCTTCCAAGTAGCAAATCGTGGTTCACGTCTATCGCATAAACTAAAACCCATTGGCTATTTTAAAGGAATAAAATGTTCCTATTTCCTTACATTTTTATAAATAAGTAAAGCAATAGTTAATGTTATTGTAAAAATCTCCGAAATTATAATTTACCCCTGGCACTTTTCCAATATTCAGTTGGTGTTGAGCAGCAACACATTTTCTATTCATCCTCAACACCAGCCTTTAGCTGTGGATGCATCTTTGAAGTGTACCGCCGTGTCCTTCAGACTGTAAATGAAAAGTAATGCATCGGTAACATTGTGCCTATTGTGAGAAGACCGGTACGGTGCAAATTAGTAAAGATGTTCTATACGAGCACTTCACACGCGATATTCGCACACAATTTCTCCTAAGCACACATAGACGCTGTTATTTTACTCTGGGCCCGGTTGCCATGACGATGTATTGGTTTTTGAGGTCTGCGTGGACACTTGCAGTTTTCAATACATTAAGACATAATGGCAGTAGCCGTGCTGGATACAGCAATTTGTGCCTCTGCGGCTTAGCCTTATTGTTGCACTCCTCTCTTGTTATTTTCTCTCGCTTTCTCTCTCCTTATTTACACACTCGCACGCGCACACACATAGCACACGATGCTGTTATCTTTACAGGTACCTTGAAAATGGTACAGGGAACGTATTTGGGTAGCGTGAGCATTATTAATGTGATATTGGATGCTAATTTCAATAAAAAGAAGTTTATTTCCATCCAATACGACATGTAAGGCTATAGTTAGAGCTGGTAGACCACTTCCAGTCTGCTCAAGCAGACCGATTATCAAAACCTCACAAAACATCAATCCAGACATGCCTAAGCAGTGGAAATCATCTTGGAGACCAACAAAGGCTTTAAGGTTTATTTTTGTAGACTGACATGCACCCTGCATTTAACCTTCTGTAAAATTATGAAAAAATATGTATTTACAACGTTACCAACGAACTTGAAATAATTTGCTTGCAGGTCACCAGAATGACCGATATGAAGTCTTAGATGGTTGAAATTCACACACTCTTTTCAAGTTAATGACTCTGAGCCGTGAGCCCCGAGGCCTTAGACAGGAGCCTGCAGACCTTTGGATTGATTTCCTCCTGTCTCCTTCAGGTTAGCCCTCAGGAACCCCATCCAATCACATCAAATCACGGACACCAAGTGGTGCGGTCGCGTCCAATCACGCTGATTGCTTCGGAAAGTCCAGGCCATCCCTTAAGCTAACAGTGCAATTACTGGAAGTGTCTCATGAAAGGAATGTGTGAGATGATGGGCGGGTGAAGGTGATTAATTGAGAAGGGAGCTCTTTAAGGGAGGAGAAAAGCAGCGGATGATCGAGGAAGCGTGAGACAGAGGTTCGAAGGGGGCGATGGTCGGGTGGATCATGAGAGAAGAGTTCATTGAGGGATCAGGTGGATAAACGGATGGAGGGGTGGAGAAGAGGTATCCATCAATTCTATGACCAATGTGAGAAAATCTGAAGATGCCGCGAAGAGCAAACTGACCAATGAGCTCGCATAACACCGGTTTTATTAACTTTAGAATGAAAAACACTAAGGGTCCTATCGTACACCCGGCGCAAGTGTTTTTGCTAGTTTCAGCCCGATGTTCTCATTTTCCTGTCCTGCGCCGCATTGTTTAAATAGAAATTGTATTTGTGCTCATTTGTGTGCTCATTTGTGCGCACATGGTGGTGCTCGACTAAAAAAAGAGGTGTCTTTAGGTGCATTGTTGGCGCGTGACTATATATAATAGACTGTGCCATAGCCCAACTCAAACCCGGTCTAAAGTCAATGGCACAATAATTTTGTATGTTATTTAAAGAGCGTGTTAGAAGACAATGCACCTCTGGGCGGGTAAACAACGCGCTTTTACTTTACTTATTACACAGAGGGAAGTGCAGCAGCACACAAACATGACAAATTTAAAAAATGGATTACAATGTAAAAGATTATTTTTCTGTACATAAAAAAAATCTGGCTCGTCCTTTAGATGGTCTGCTCACGCAGAAGCAGATGCGTTTCCACTCTTTGCTCTTGCAAATTCCACCGTGTAAATAGCGATCCACCATTAAAAGGAATTAGAGATGAGACTCTGATTGGTTTACTGCACGTTGTGCCCAAAAAACACCCATTATCTCTGATCTCATTTACTCGCCCTCGTGATATTCCAAATGTGTATACATTTTTTGACATGGTTCCGACAAACACATATAAAGATATTTGATAAAATGCTTGTAACCAAACAGTCCTTGGCAACCATTGTCCACCATAGCATTCTTCCAAATATCTTTCTCTGCGTTCATCACAACATGAATGATGACAGAATTGTAATTTTTGAGTACACTGTTCGTTTAACATGTGTTTCTTGTTTTAAGAAAATTTAACTAAATTTGATTAGATTTCTCTGTAAACAAGTTTTAATGTGATTTTGCTTCTGAAATAAATATAAACTGTTATAAGAATGTTTAGATATTTATACTGAAAACAAAATAAAAGTATTAAGAAACTTATTCGCTGCAATGAAGAAAAAAATTACCTACCTTCTTTCTCAGTCTGATCAGATATTACAAATAATACAAAGATTAAATGCCAAAATAAGGAGATATCTTTTCCGTGTGTTAAATTGAGTTTCTGTCCTAACCATCCGTGACATAGCTTAATGATAACAAATTATTGTACGCCTACTAGTTATGAAAAACCTTAATTTTAAACTTTAAATTTGCATCACAGGCACTTTATTATTTAAATATCTTTGCTCCGAGAGCCTGATTTAATAAAGATTTATTAAAATTTAGTTTGTTGGATGAAATGTGAGTAATTGAATAAAATTATTGACTTGTTCGGCTAAATGATCTTTTTAATGTGCGAGAATATCACATGCTAAATATAGAGACAAATCTGGGCCAAATATCAAAATAGATTTAAAGACTAACGCATTCAAGTTCTCAGGCAAGTTTTTCTTCAAGTGAAAAAGTAAAGGATCGCCACCAAAGACGAACCTAACGGACGCGCTGAAGTGTGAAAATGGCAGAGATCATTACAAACATAACACCGATTTGTCAATGCTTTGCTTATTACCGAAGTGGAATGTCATTGCGTCAGTAATACCGTCTGATATTTCCCAACGTTTTCTCAGGGTAGTTTGTAGAAATGCTCCAAAACATCCAGAGAGTAAATTGCATGGCAGGATGTCTCTGCTCCCCGCGTGCCACTGAATATGCTGCTGTTGTCGTATTCAATAGCCATCACAATAAAGAGAATTCCTTTAAGATTTTTCCCCTCCAAATGTCATGGCCATCTTCAAAGGCCTTGAAGGGCAGCAATATTTTAAAAGCAATATTGGCAGTAAACACGCCGCTTACTCTATCTGTCTCTATCATCAGCGTGTGTACGGTTGATAATCGTAATGGGGAAATGGCACCTGAAATGTTTGAACTTTACTTTCTTCATCCTTATGTGCCTGTTTTCCTGTCCCTCTTTGCTTCCTTCGTCCGTCACGTCGACTCTAACCTTATCATCCAAAGACATTTTCGGCTCGCATGAATGCATAGGCGAACTTGACCGAA
This sequence comes from Barbatula barbatula, assembly GCF_947034865.1. Taxonomy (NCBI): domain Eukaryota; kingdom Metazoa; phylum Chordata; class Actinopteri; order Cypriniformes; family Nemacheilidae; genus Barbatula; species Barbatula barbatula. Next base: position 3,820,898 of record NC_136780.1, on the reverse strand, counting down.
CACATCCAAGAAAATGGAGCTGGCTCTGAGAGTGCCGGACGTTATCAGGTCAAGTCCATTTATTAATTTTTACCTTTTCTCATACATTTTTGTATTGTAAGAAAGTTACGTTTTCGACGAGATCAGGTAGTTTTGTAGTTAAGAAATCTTCCTTCTTTACCCAAAATACAACGTTTTTCTTGAATATATATTGTATTTATAAACACATACACAGACGTGGATATATTTAAGAAAAATATTAAAATGTATTAACTTTCGTATACTGTATAATTTCAATTATTAGTAAATATAAATAAATATTTCCAAATGTAAACAGAAACTGGATGGGATTAATCGTGAATAATCGTTTGACATCTCTAATAAAAAACAAGAATTTTCTAGACGAAATAAGGAGATTTGTACCTTTTCTTCTTCAGACAATTCCTGGGGTGAGAAAAACCACAGATGCTCTCTTTACTTCTGGCTAAATCACACAACTCCGATTATCCACAACTTCACACTGTCCACACACATGGAATTGGAGCATAAACAAAACTCGCCTCGGCCAATCAAATTAGAGGATCATAACATAAACAGTCCCTTTTAGATAGTGTTTCTAGATCATAGGCTGCGTGTCTTACTCTAAGATCGTATTTATGAAGTTCAAAGTATACATTTTCATCTGACACAAAGTTTGACGATTTGCAATAAGTTAACTTTTCTCATTAAATAGCTCTCTGTACATGTCACAAAGAGCCGAGGTTGCTATGGCAACTAAATAAATAAAGCAGCAGTCCTCAAAACAAGTTTTTATAGCTGTCAACGTTACTTTTTTTACGATATAATGAAACAGATGAAAGGAAGAAAGTTGTTGCATATCAGGGAGACGTTTGGTTTAAGCGCGCACTTTTTATAGCCTTTAGAGAGAGAGTCTGTTTTTAGTAAGACTGAACGTTTCTTGACACGTTTACATCTTAAACGCTCTCTCAGTGTTATATAGAGAAAAAATGTATGTGTATATCTTAAATGCATTAGTTTGAAACTCAAGGCACGTGCGGTACAGTAAGCTAAAACAAACAAGCCGACGAGAATGGATGAGAGAATTGTGCAAAGGACAAGAGAAAGAAATCGGTTGATATTTAAAGAAAGTGGCATTTCTAAACGCCGGCCCTCTCACTCATCACCATTGTCAACATAATTATCATAGTTATCACCATCACAATGATTATTCTCATCATTATCTCTCTTTTAGCTAATTGACTCTGAGTCGTTCTTGCCATATTGTTGCCTCTCAGACAACCCAACAGACGGGCGAGGAAAGTCAACATCTGTGTTCCGAGGTTGACTCGTCTGTCGAAATAATAGCTGCATCTCAACAACTGCGCACTGTTATTGGAGAGAAATCATGGCTGTTGGAGGCCCCAGGGTCCTTTTGTGAAGCTTTGTGATGCAAACATATTGACCAACTATCAGAAATGTCGGACCTCTGTGCTTGCCAACAAGAGTTTCTGCACCAAGTTCAAAGTTATGTTTTGCTCGGGGATCAAATACTTATTAGACCGGCTTTTTATATCCTTTATGTAAAAAATGTCCCCTGAATTTTTTATATTCTGTCTCTAACAGTTAAAATAAACCAACCATAAAAATGATAGGCCCTTCATTTCTTTGTAGGCTAGATCAGCAGGGATCAAATAATAATTTCCCTCACTGTATACAGTATATGTGTGTGAAATAAATCAGGGTAAGGGGACAATATATTATATATACACACACACACACACACACACTTTATTATAATATATTATTGAATAAACGTTTAAACCACCAAAAATTGTCATCTGACCGTCAGTTAGTATGCTGAAAACTTTAGGTAAAATCTGATCTTAATAAATAAAAAATGTTTAAGGATGTACGTTTGTTCGTACAATAAGGAACCAGCATTTTAATATTTCAAACAGAGATGGCACTGAGGATGCATGAGTTAAAAATTGCAGGTTTAAATCTGAGAAAATGAGCGTACGATTACCTCAAATAACATTTTAAGAGTTATAATTTGAATGACCCAAATTCCTTACCAGTAACTTAATCTACTCTTGAATGTTTTATGTTTTTTTCGCAATGTTTTCCAACACGAAACTCATTACATTTAGATCACTGTAATATAGTAGCGTTGAAGTCTTTATTTCATTATTCATTTATTTATTTTATTTTTGTGATAAAATATGACCGCAAGTTAAGTCACGTTCACCCTTGCATGGAGTAAATAAGTCTACAGTATACAGACCTGCTGTGGTCCAGGTCAGACCTTTACCTTCAGCTGGTCAGAAGATCATTTTTTGGTACTGCACAAACCTTCTGCACAGACACTTGTGTTTTAGAGCCGTGAGATGAAACAGGGATTACAGGGTGGAGAGCAGCAGGGGTTGTGACATCACATACAGTATGCCCTTTTACTTTTTCAGCTGCAGTGCTTGAGAGCATTAATTACTGAACTAGCTCTGGGATCTCGAGTCTGATTCTGCTCTGCTTTGCAGATTCTTCACACTGGAGTCTGGAGTCACTGATAATAGGGCCCTCTGGGACCTCGGTACAGTAGCGGGTCTGCAAACTGTCTGCATTAGAAAGGGGCTCCCGCGCGCGGCCTACTTCTGAAAGCTGTCTGCGCAGAGAGGGAAAGGAGCCGCGGATGAGGCGGATGGAATGTTCAATTTCATTGACGCGAGACAAAAGTCGAGTAATTGAGTTCAAGGTCGAAAAGTGCAGCCCTTAACTTTGAAGAAGAACTTCGCTGCGTGGTGATGTCATGAGGTTCTTTTGAGGGAATGTTTGTCAAAGATCGCTTAAACAACAATTCAATGATAGTTTAATTTCTCGTATTTCCAGATGAAATAAATATGAAACCTTCCAAGCATTGTGTTTATTTTCATATTCTAAAAGAAGTCTCCAGAGCTTTAAGATGAGCATACGTAGTCACCTGTACTTTTTTTGTTTTGAACGATGGTATAGGACTTTATAATTCTGCTAAATGTAAAGCTGTTTTGTAATAATGCACAACAATATAAAAACAGCTTTACAAATAAAACTCAGTTGAAGTGAATAATGCGGCTGTGTTCTCCAGGGTTCCTAACTAGCTCAACCAACTGCATTTTCTCTGTCAACCTCTTTCAAGAAAACCCTTGTAATTGACCAGCCTAACCAGTTAAGTGCTGTGTGGAAGTTCACAGAGGTCATTCCAGCATAGTTTATGAGTTGTCTGCCTTTGTTTCACATACATTTGCCTTTGCTTGCTTGCTGGATACTTTGGATGCAAAGTCATTAGGTGTTTGCACAGAGATGACCTTTCTTGTAGGTTCAGCTGGGCGTTTGAAAGGGGCACGAGGCTCTAGAGTAGAAGTGGATATTCTCGGGTTCATTAACAGCATAGCAGGTATCAGACTCAACAAACCCAAGAAAACAAAGAGAAATCCATCCAGGCTACACGCTGTAGGGTAGAGGTCATGTGCTCCCATGCAGACCAAGGAAGAGAAGACTAATACTGTGGACGTTCTGGAGAGTGTGTTTGTTTGTTTGTTTGGATTTAGTATAGATGCAACTCTCAAGTTAAAAAAGAAGAAAATACATATTGTGGATGCTGATGTCCGGCACCTCAAGTCATTCCAAATCTATTTTACTTTCTTCTGCAGAACACAGTAAAGGATTTTATGAAGAACGTTGGTGACCAAACAGCATTGGACCCCATTGTATGGACACAAAACCACTGAGACATTTCTCAAAATATCTTAATTTGTGTTCTGCAGAAGCAGGGTCACGCATTTTTTTATAACAGTACTTACATTACTAAACTTTTGGAACACTCCATTTACGTGTTAAAATTTGGATGTCACGTCCCGATTTTATTTCTGTTTCAGGACATGCCCGTACAGCGAGACGCTAAAACACATTATCAGGCCCCTAACCTCCTTTAGTTTAATAATGTTCTCTGTTGAATTGATCTTACGATTCAAAAAGTGCTACACATCCCTCTCCGCTCTCATTTTTCCTTAAAATTTCTCTGTCTCGTCCAATGGGCGTCTGGTTGCACACCCACCCTGTATTTAAGAATACAGTTGGGAGACTTACACAGTGAAAAGTGATTGTCCTGTAATGGAAGGTTTGTCAGGAAATCAGCGGGGAGGCTTGTCGCAGCGGTCACACTCCTCCTCTGCTCTACTGCCAGGACCGGCTGCTTCCTTTTGTGCGAAAGAAAGAAATAAATTGATTTTTTTCTTCCATTCTGCACCAACCTAGCGATGTGTGAATGAAAAATAAACGCAAAATGTATTCTCACACGATACGTCGTGGAGGTTTTGGTTCGGCGAAATCTGTATGCCCGTGGTGTCTAACAAACACTGAATAATTCATGTAAGAACTCCATGTCTTCACAGCAGAACAGACGCCACGGTCCAAATTTTTTTTATGAAGCTCAAAGCTCGTCCACTTCCCTACGATGTCCTCCATGCGTTGGCTGTGTTGTTTACTGTTGGAGGCAGATATCTGACCGCGTCACTCAAAGTGATGAACAACAGAAGTGGACGCGGTGAAGATGGAACGGTCATTAACAGTCAATGAGAGAAAACCCTTGAGCTTTGGAAAGGAACAGCTTGATGATTCAATCTGCCGAAGCTCCGACTACAAACTCGTCCAATTAGCCAGATAGGAGACAGCGTTGACCCCCATTCGCTTATTTTGCAGGGTAAAATATCTCTTTTGCAGGCGTTCACACAGGCGAGCCCTCCGTTGAAACACAGATAAAACCGCCACATCGTGTACGGTTTATTTTAGATTTTTTGTGCGCAGTTTGTCAGTAAAGTATTGTTAAATACTGCTGCATCTGAAAGCCAGAGGGCGCTCTCGTGCAGAAACTCCAACTATACGCCGCAGAAGAAGTACCAAAACGCACGTTGTTCCACGAAATGTGGATCTCTCTATCGCTGTTTTTCAAGCCTCCTCGTGTATTTTCATGATAATCAAATATATTTATAATGATTATGTTTGACGGGTGTTGCTTTTTTAATGCACATTATAAGCGACAGTAGCATGTGGTTCACAGAAAAACAGCGCATGAAACATAATCGCAGACCTTGCGACACCATAATCGCTCCAGACAGGTCGATTGACATGATATTTTGTGTTAATCACGATTTTTCTTGCTGCCCTAATCTGGAGTGATGGTGAAGGGCGACAGCTATCGAACCTTACAGTAGTTCACATTCGAGTTTAGTAGAACGGGTGCAGAGCCCCGGACAAAAACCTCACTCTGTGTCACGAGATGTCAATCTAAAGCCTTATTATTTACAACGAGCACACGAACACCATTCACACTTTAAAAATATGATGCGTTTTAATGCAAAACAGGTTATTCGACACGGAAAAAAACAAGCTTTTATTGCTTTTATATTTCACCTCATTTGGAACATAGCAGTTCAAATTTGTTGAACATTTTGCGCGTCCCACGTTCAATTAAATAGGAGGTTAGATGCCTAAAGACTGAGATGAAGCTGATGTTGGTACACAGATGGTCGGGGCTGCTGTGCTAATTGACAGCTAAAGGATGTGTAATCTGAAATGGTTGAAAGGTGTAGTTGTTAGACACAAATGAGATTTGGGAGTATCTGCTTGTCCTTCAGGGCCGATCATTCTCTTTCGACGCGTCTCGTACACGCGCGCTCTGAGATTCGCGGAGGGTCAGAGCCGAATTAACACCGGCAGCCAATTAGCCTCCTCCCACACTCTCCTCTACAGATGCTACTTTAAGCAACATTGAGGTTTCTAATTAAACTCTGAAGAGAGTCTTGTGTTCGCCCGAAAGTGTGTGTTTGCGTGTGTGAGGATGGCGAGTTATTATAGCAAACAACGAAATCCTGCTCAGCTGCTATCAGTGAAAGATACGGACTAAAAATATCTCATCTTTAAATTGAAGGTCACGCTGGTTGGAATAATTGCAGTGCCCACACAGCATCTTGACACCTCACAACTCAACATCAGTCTAATTGATCTGGCAATTGCACTTAATAACACTCTAAAGTACTTCCAATTAAAGCATATTATACCTGAAAGTTACATTTTATGTGTTATCCTCTTGCGAAAACATAGTTTTATCTGAGAGTTTCAAATAAAGAACAGAGACGGGTTGAGCGAAATACGTTGAGGGGACGGAGAGACACGACGCTTCAAATCATGTGGCAGATGTCAAACTGAATGATGCTTCTTTTTCATCATTTTCTTTTGTCTGTTTTTAAAGTTAAAGGATATTTTGGCACTAAGTTTATGGGGTTTCATTTTAAAACAAAGATATATGTTTTATATCTATATTTAAGGGGAGATACATCTAACAGTGGGGTCCAAAAGTCTTAAACCTTTTTTTATTTATTTATATAAATTCATTTATTAAAGTATATTAATATACATGTATGCCTGTTTAAAAAGGCCTGAAGAAAATCTTTATTAGTCTTCGCTTGTTTCATTTAAGTATCAATTTTGTATCCGATTGTTCTTCAAAGATTGCTTGGGAAAAATTCAAATAGAAACAAATGTGACAATTGTTCAAATGCATGAAGAGTACTGTATTGTTCTGGAAAATGTAGATTGTAGACGTATAAATAATCTGGATTTGGGTAAATTGTGTGAGAATTTATTGAGTTCACATTAAGATCTTCAATAATATTGACTTGTGATAGCACATTTGACAAATCTGAGCTCATATTGTGACATTGTTGAGATCTCTTCTGAAACACTAATGGAGATATGTGAGATTTCTGGCTCCTTTTTTAGCAAAAGTTTCCATTAGCTCTCCATTTAATCTCTTTTTTCAAAAATAGACAATCGAGAAGAATAAGAAGAGATTTGTGATTTACTTTGATATGCTTGAGCTTAACAGTGTACTTTCTCGACATTTGTCCCTCTTCTCATGTCAGTGCGATCTGAGATATTCAAGGTTTTCAGGAAATGAAAGAAAACCTGTACTTTTAAAAATGTTTAAATACTGTGATGTCAAAGTCGACATGCACTCTTTAAAACTTTTTATTGGTTTGATATTTGTAAAACCAGTTGACAAACATAAAGGGTGACTAATAGTAATGATTTACGGCAACAACAAAAAATCAAAGTTCCTGCGGCACCACTGTTCATATCATTCACGCACCTGACCGAGATGTTGATCAATTTCCTGGAATATACAAAAAAAGATAGAGATGTGCTTGTTTTGTATTATAATGCTTGTCTGCTATTGTTTTGTCAGTCGGTTCACTTCTGCAGTCCGCTTTGTTGTGGTCCTCCAGTGATGATTTTGAGAGCTCTTTCAGAGGGACTGCCCAAGCCACCTGTTCTCGTGTGCATGTGTGTTTGTGTCTTATTTATGAATTCTGTTCACGTACCTCCAAATCACACCCACACCACTCTTTTCTGCTTTTGAATGATGCTGTTCCTCTCTCTCTCTCTCTCTCTGTCTTTCTTTCTCTGTGTATGTGTTAGGAGACTAAACATCATTTTCCCTGCACATTTAATAATTTATAAAAGAGGAGAGATTATAATGTTGACAGTGCTTTGTGATGTGTGCTCAGACAACATCAGTTAAGACTTTGATATACTACATATTGAGCACAAACACTCAAGACAGTAAGTCAACATGAAATTAACATTACGTCTGCTGTTTGCTGATTAACAGGTAGAGTACAATTAAGCTTGATGTCAGTCGGTGAAAAAACATATTTTATTAGTTTTGTTAACACTAAATGGCACCATAATAAACCCGACACAGTTCGCCCTTGCAAATAAAATATAAAGGAAATAAAAGTGCACGTATTTGGCGTGCAGTCCAGGTACAGGGCTCCGAGCTCTGTATTTAGATCCCGAACCCAGAGCGTTCGCGCCATATTCTGGCTGAGGTTGAAAATGGGCTAATGCTGCGGAGGGATGCTGAAAACAGTCAAGAAATTAAAGGTAAGACGGCTTGTCTATATTTATAGGGACTTCCTCTGACGCCGATTTGACAGATGGTGTGATGGCTGATCAATTATTTGTTCTTTGTTAATAAAACATCATATAGAGAGCTGCTGGTCATCACAAGACATCTTTTTAATATCCCACTATGCAGCAATGAGATTCAGTGGAGAGCAAATGCGCTCAAATGGACCTATCATCTCTGATTTTATCCTGAAAAGACTCATCTTCTCTGGAGTTTTAGAAGAGATGACAAAGCTACTGCATTACGGAGCTGTAAAACTGCAAGCTCACTTTGCTGATGCTGTCTTAATAATTCATGTAGATGATATGTCTGTCACCGGTTTACACTAATAAGTGCTATGTACAGAAATATGGCACAGTGTGGAATTCCTGGAAAGCGTCCAAGCACAAAAGCCTGGACGAGCTCCAGACGCGCTCCCCTCGGGCTCTGTTTGACAAGCAGGAATCAGTGTGTCTCTGTGGGAATCTGATTTATCTTGTGTACCCTAAACTTCTGTGCTTTGTGGTCACACCAGGCCACCGTACACGGTCACAGGAAGTGGTCTTCTTCCGTTGGGCCTCCCTGCCTGCATATTGAGTGACTACATAAAAAATACTATTTAAGATTCTTAATGGGGCTGGGATGTTCAAACAGAATTGATCAGAATGATAATGAGCAGTGGTTACATTAGAACAGTGAATTGCCACACAATGTTTTCATATAGAATTGAAAACTAAAATACTACTCAAACCAGGATATAGATATATATATATATTTTCTAGGGTCCAAAAATGTATGTGTGTTTAGCAGGTCAAGGATGATCGTGCATCATACATTTGGACAAACAGGATTCTCGTGTCTGCTACACCTGGACCATGCATGCGATTGCTCTCCAATACAAGTCATTACATGTTAACCCTTCATATTAAGTGAGTCTTTTTTGTCAATATTTATTATATATAAAATGTATTAAAATATATCTATATAATTACATTGTACAGTATTTTCTGTATTTAGTGTACTTTGTGTGACTGTAGTTGGTAAGCCTTCCCAGGTAAAAAAATTGCACTAAAGTATAGTCGTTCTTAGTAGTTATATCGATGGTGTCACAAAACAGCACAGTTGAGTCCATTCAGACCAAAACCAAAGCTGTTTTTTACTTCTAGTTTTGCTTGACCTTAGTAGTGCATACCATACCATAGATTATGCCATACTGCTAGATCACTTACAGAATCATATTGGTATTCAGGTACAAGCCTTATAATGGTTCAACTATGGATTACCTACAAACAATCAAATATTTTTAAAGCTCGATTTAGTTTTAGGAGGAAGAATAATATTTAACTTGGGCCAGTGAGCAACTCATTACCCAAGCAACAATGCAGAATATCCTTACGTTTGGATATCCTGGCACCCCCGTTACACACTGGGTTATTTTCAGCCCAGCATTGGGTCAAACAGGGACGAACCCAACCATTGGGTTAAATTGACCCTACAATGGGTGAAAATAATGGTGCGGTGATTGGGAAGTGTATATTATTATTATAGTATTTATATTAGCAACCACACGACTGGCACATGACCTATTTAAATACTTTTTGAAATGTGATATATGAATTAAATGAGAATGATGTTTAATGCGCAAATGTCAAAGTCCGTGCGCAACGAACCACATGCTTTTTTTGTACTCAAGGACTCTTGCCGTGCAAACACCTACATACAATCAAAGTAAAGCAATGAAGCGGCTCTTCTGAAAGAAAGATAATTACTTAAAACAAAGGCCGATCACGCAGCAGCATCATGTGAGCGTTCTGTCTGCGTAGGCGTCGACAAAAGACACATCATGCGTGTGGGTTTTCATACTTGCGTGTTTGTCTGAGCAAACCGACTATAGCGTGGAATTTTGATGAACGTGTGCATCACCATATCAGTCTGGTGTGTGTGTGGTGTGGCGTGGCGTGTTCATCATGAATGCCTTTCGTGCCATCTGCATCTCCTTTTCACTGTGCCAAACCCACTCAAAAGGACCGGCCGACGACGAGTAAGACAAGCCCACTCATATTGGACATTGTGTCGACATCTTGAACGCATTGTGCATCAGGCGAGCGATCAGAAATGCGCCATTTTCCGATTTTTATCGGCTCGCATGCCATTTAGGTCACTTCAGAGCCACCAATATTGAAAGTCTGTCTCAGCATGGATGTAACCTTGGTGTTTTGTAACACCGCTTACAATTCTGATTGTGCTTTCCTTCTCTCCATCAGAATGAAGCTCTTCTTATTTGTGTGATTCTGCAGGGATGTCCAGAATATTAACACAAACCTAAGCTGTCAGACATTAATATGCCAAGCACAGACCTCCCAATTAGTGGAAAACATGGCTTTCTCGCGCTCAGGAGCAGACAGGTTGGCTCAACACCAGTGCGACTCTAAGTCGAGTTAGGCAGGGGTGAGTTTCTCGTGCGGAAAAATGATGTTCCGGGAGCTTCAAAGCAGCGGCGTATGAAGTGATCAAATGCCAACCCAGTCTCAAGACAGTTCGTGGCATAGACACGAAATTTGGATTCTATTCATTTGTTTTCATGGACACGAATATCCCCATGTTTTCATCCTGGTGTCAGTTTTTGCCAAAGTCCAGAAAAGTACTAAAGACATCATTAAAGTGGTCCATCCGTGCATAGTGGCGAGCGAGAATGCTTTATGAGCGAAAAACAACCAAAATACCAACTTTAATCTATATATTCTCCTCTGGCTTGTCAGTGTATGGCGCGCGTTCACGAGAGCACTTCTTCTTCGTCTTCTTCTTGGACGAGAGCACTTTGACGCATGCGTATTAGGTTTGTGCGCCGAACACCGCAAGGGGGCTTGGACGCCAGGCGCTCTGACTCACAACACAGTGCTCTCATCCAAGAAGAAGACGAACTCTCATGAACGCGCGCCATACACTGACAGGACAGAGAAGAATATGGGTTGGTGTCCATACAATGGAAGTCAATGGGGGTCTAATGTTTTTTGGTTACCAACGTTCTTCAAAACATTTTGTGTCCTGCAGAAGAAAGAAAATCATACAGGTTAGAAATGACATTAAGGTGAGTGAATATTCCTTAAGGTGGATAAAAGCCATTATTAATCACATCCCCTTTGAGATCCATGTATCAGGATAACCTTTCATCCAAGTGACAACCATCTTAAAATTGATTCCCAAACTAACAGTGATCGAGGCAGAAAACATCCAGGCATTTCAAAGCTGTTTGGGAGTTATCGGTCCTCCGATTTTATGATTTTCATTCGACATTTACTGTGCCAACAGAGAGGATTTTAGCGCATTACTTTAGTCATTTTTTACTAAAAAGCAAAGACTCTCTTTGGAAACATTTCTCCTCACCTGCTTCAGGCTGGCATCATTATGTGCCCCCCGTTGATATACCGTAGGCCCGTCGCAGCCCTCGCGGAAACTCGAGTGCTTGTTTAAAATTGATCAATTTGGCTGAAGTGGAGCCTCGGATTAATTCCTGATCTCTTTAGGTGCATGATATCACAGTATTACGATAAACTGTAGTGTGCAGACTCACTTTTAATAGAAAGAGACCTATTACGTGTGTATTAAAATCGAAAAGGTTTGCGTCACTGTTAACCGTGCACACATACTTACACACAATGGTCTTACGTAGCGTCATGTTCATTTCTTTTTTTTATCAAACTATAACATATAATCTCGGGTACTGACCAAACCGTGTTCCACAAATATGCAGTTGACAAGGAAAAAGATTGTTTGTGAAGGGAAGATGTGTCGTGATTACTCACTTGGTGGCTAATGGCAACAGCAACATTGGTTATGAAGGCACTTGAAGTAAATCTGGACCTCCGGTCGTATTTTTATCATGCAAGTGAAAACCTTTCTCACGTTTCTATGGTAACCAAGGCTAAACCTCTTGCTTTTGTTGTGTTCTTGTATGTTGGTGTTGGTTGTTTCAACTATGCAGGATTTTTCGGTTTCTTATCACACACAAACTCCAGAGCGTTGCAAGATGTGCGCAAGACATGTTCGACAGATAATATATTCACTCTTTGAATTTGCTGCTTTGAAAATAATTCAGGCAGACATTTGGACATGTTGCATTGCTTTCAACAAAGAGTATTGTTATATTATAAAGAAACAAAGAGGAGTTACCATTGTAGAGAAAATGAATTGTGTTGGCATGGTGACATTTATATTATTGGATTATATACGAAGAGTTCATTTGCAGATGACTCAATTTGTTTTAGTAATTTATTGATATGAATATATCCCGTTCAGTCTTTTTTTGGTATGATTTAGTGAATTTGTTGCTTTGAATATAATTCAAACAGACATTTGCGCACATTGCATTGAACAAAGAGTAAACAGTTTTTAAAAATACTCCAAGTAATATCAATCAAATTGCATTTGGGTTGTTTTCAATAAATACAAATAACCAAAAAAATACAGCTAACCATAAAACAATGAAAACCATGATTTATGAAATTGTTTAAAAACAGAGTTTTCTGTTTTTGCAAATAAACTCTTCATACACTTTGATGATATTACATACTTATTTTGTGTCATTAGTTTCGTATACAAAAATACTGTATACCATAATGTTACAGTATGTCCAAAAAGGTATTACCGTGTATTTCAAAACAGAAAACTGAACAAGACTTTACATATTTAGATGTAGGCAAAAAAAGTTGCGTTTTTATCTTTCTTCTCGTATCCCAAGGAGAAAGAGTGAGTGTGTGAGAGAGATTATAAAGTATTCATTACTGCTTCTGTAGATTCAGGCCCAGCCTTCATCAGCATGTTACATTCAGCAAAGATGACTTTTTGAGGTTAGTTCTGCAGGAATCTCTCTGTGGATCTGTGAAAAAGCAGGCCGGTCTGAAGAACATCACAGCTCCATGGCAGATTAAAGATACCAGCCGTCTGTGTCTTCTCCAGTTCTCAGTCCAACGCTCATGTTTTCCAAGTGTTTTGTTGCGTCTTTTCCTATTTCAAAAAACAACTTTAAAGGCGAAACTTTGAGAAGCAGGAAGGGCTACTTAAGAAGAACAAATTCGGAAAGCAAACTTAAATGAACATTAACCTCTGTCAGCTGTAGAATATGTCAAAGATCTAATTTACATCATCATTTTGAACAAATACAATGTATGTAATCGTCGCAGTCCTTCCAAAACCTTGCATTTTCAGTTTTTCAGGAAATGAAAACACAGTTCTTTCTAAAAGATGAAATACTCTGTTGTCAAAGTTAAACATAAAGGGTTTGATAATAATAATGATTACGAAATGTGGAGATACAAGGTTTTAGAAAGACAGCGGCGATACTGTATATTTTTAACAGTAATAGTTTTACTAAACGGTGTTCAGACATTGTAGTAATTACACCTCATTATTTTCTATGTCTTCAAGGTCTGACTAAGAGTGATTTAACTAACATTGTGCCAAACTGAATGTGAGTTCAACTAGACGATGACAAAAAAGATATTTTACAGTGGTTTACAGTTTTACAGAGCCCCAGCGGTTCATCACTTTGACATGAGAAGACAAGCGTGGCAGTCGGGTTGAGGAAAACGTGCCTCTTTCTGAATACGTCTGGAGGATGTATAAACACACTTTGCCGAAAATATATTAACAAGACGCTCAGCCTATCTTCTTCCTGCCCTCAAGGAGGGCTGTAGGTAACAAATCAAACGGGAATCCGGGCCCCCAAACATTCCCTCCTGGAAGCATCGTCTTCCCTCACAATGGTTCCTCGCTTATCTCTGCCCAAACACCTGCCATGTCGGTTCCTACTTATCTAGTGATTACAGCTGTAGCCATTTTGCAATGATTCACCACAAAATTATTTCGAAAATAAATAAACATCCCAAACCGTTCAGAGAGAGCCCCGTTGACTGAACTGCTCTTTGAAGGTTTAGTGAGGGGGTGCGGGGATGAGGGGGGTTATGTTAATAGCTCTTTTTTTACTTTCACATGTGTTCTCTAAGTAATTATCCTGGCATCCGTAAGAGCACTTCAAGGTGACACGGGTCCTTCAGACAGGCTAGACGCACATCTCTCTGATGTTTTATTGGGGGTTCTGCTTAATTTGGGGAAGAGATGTTTTTGTTGCCCATTTAAAATATTTCAAGGTACGGATGAGGAGCTGTTGGTTCATATGTGCTTCCTAGAGAGATCTGATTGAGTTCTCAGTTATTTCAACACAATGTCACTAATTTGGGCTAATTCGTATAAATTTGTACGATCTGTTTCGTACATTCTAGTTTGATTTGCCGTCGTGCCAGTGACGTAAGGGTAGGGGTGGGCGTAAGTACAAACTCATATGAACAAGCCAACTCGTAAAACTCGTTACGATAGATCCAGCTAGTTATTTCATTGAAGTATCTAAGATGTTTCTTCTTAAATTGTTGAAGGTTAAAAATATAACAATTGAGACAACTGTTAAAATGCGTTAAAAGTATGGGGGTGTAAAATTAACGATTGTATAAATTGTGAAAGTAAAATAATCTTGTTTCGGGTCAATTTGATGATACATGTTTTGCAGGAAGTTCATGTTGAGATCTTCAATAATAGGCCTATTCACTTTTGATCGTACAAATTTGAGCACACTTTGTGACATTGTTGGGATTTCTGAAATTTACAGAAATTAATGGGTGTTATTTGCAGCGGAAATAACAAAGATATGAAAACACTTTTACATTTTTTCTTAAATAGTTGTATAAGCTAAAAACATTCCTTGTGACTAAACAACTTTCTGAAATATTAATTGTATTAAATTTTAAACTGGCATGCGTTTGCGTCATTATGTCTTAACACAGTTGCACACATTTGTGAATATTTTCACCGCGATTGCGGAGATCATTATTTTCTAATGATACACTTTGATGCATTTCAAAGAGCGATATGATGAGCTTTCAGAAGTGGATGTGATGGAGTGGTACAGTGTGGATGCTTTGTAACAGTTTTGAGATGCATATGAGAGATCATTCTCACAATGTGCTTCATTAGTTGTTGTAATTATTTTTCACAAAAGCAGCGATTCAAGCTCAGATCTTTCAAACTCAATTGAGTCGACAGTCACCGAGGGTTCCAACTGACTGTATGAGTTGCGTTGCTTGCTTCCACCAAGATTTACAATACGTTCAAGATGGATTTTATCAATTTGTGTGTTCCTGGGAATCGAACTCATGACCTTTGCGGTGCTAACTTAATGCTCAACCCGTTAAGCTACAGGGACGTTGAAAGGATTTTAAGCCTCTTAAAACCCCCATGAAATCACAATGACATGACCTACAGGTCTTATTTGGCTATTTAGGAAGGAAAGAAATTACCCATTTTTTCAGTGTTTTCTGCCCAGTCCCACTTCGTGTTCATTCCCATCCACATTTATTACAAAACCCGTATTCAAATAACTGATACGTGCGGCGTGAACGTCTGAATGAAGTGAATAATTACAGGCTTTCAAAACCAATTAGCGGCCCTAGTTGTGACTTTATAAAGGTGATATTATAAAACCATGAACATCCTGAATGGAGGATATGTTTAGCTGAACCACCATAACAGAGACATCGGTCAAGGATCTTGTCCATAATAGGAAGCCTATTAAATTCCAATGGCTGTTTCAGCTATTACCGTTCCTCATGTAATATTTATGTAAGTGTCTGCTGAGCTGACTGAGAAAGTGCCGGTTTCGTGTTGAATGGAAATATGAAGTGCTTCCTCAAAATCATTGGGATTGGGTTTCAATAGATAGGCCTACAGGTGAAACAGGAAGTAGGTCTGATTACATCCCACTGTCACATGGACGTCCCCAGGGGTCTTTCATAATAGATGCGCTGCTCTATGATGAAGATTTCCATGTTCTTGGTATAAACTCACATTGGGGTTCAGAAGATCCATCACTGATGTTGATCCATGGTTTTCCTCCGTCTCTCATTTTCCTGAAGCTAATACTGACCCCTAGTGGTCAATTATTATTGTACTGTACACTGCCACCCCTCCCTTGCATGGATGGCAAAATATACAGAAAAAGTATTAATGTTGTGAAAAAACAAGCTGATAGCGCAGACACACGTTTTAGGCCGAGATTAGATATCAGCTTGGTTCTGTATGCTTTGAATCAGCATTCCTCCTTTAGATTTCGCTGTTTCAGCTACACTCAGATGTGCACTGTAGTCTTTGTATCAATTACTTAACAGTAGCAAGAAAGTTTCCCAATGCTCATCGTGACATCATAATCAGAAATGTGGCGTGCACCTAGGGGCCAATTAAAAGTTTGCGCATTGATGTACTTTAAGCCGGTCAGCGGTAAGTGAATCAACACGTTAACATGTAATCTTGAACATTTACGGTTGAGTGATTTGTGTTTGTCAGCAAAGCGCCTTCAATGGAGGAAATATTTTGACATGCTGAGCGTCACGTTTAGTGTGAACCCGTTTTTCTATAGAGCTGCTGCACGCGATAAGCACGAAAGAAAGTCGAGATGTCTTTAAAAAGTACATAGAGGGCTCAAACCGACATATTGATGTATTACAGGAGGATAGACACCAGCTGCTAACTCATTGCAAGTTACTGCCACAATTCATTTAACGCTAAACACTTTAATTGATGAGTAGGAGTTTGGCGGTGTTGCGATGCGTGCCAGCAAAGCTTGACTTGTTAAGAGAATTAAAACATCTTTAGAGTTGATTCAACAGGTGTCTGAAGAGAAATGTTCAAGCTTTCAAACTCAACATATATTTGAGACCCTGAAGTAGTTGACGGAGTTTTACTACAGTGTTTTGGTTCTCGAGGACGACTCTAATGAGCATAAAATCATAACCACCATCTGTTATAAATGAAGGCTTTTCGGCTGCTTGAGATTTCCATGGCTCCCTAGATAAAACATCACGGAGGAACTGTTAAGGATGTCTCATTTGTTCTGGAGAAATGTTGGTGATTTTCACCACTGTGAGAAAAATCGTGCACATCTCTTCATTTGACACATTTAATTTGAGCTCAATTATCTCTCTCGAGGAAACAGAAACCAAGACCTCTGTTTTTGTTCATGGGCATCATGGGTACTGAGCTTGACCAAGGGTGCGGACGATCACCGCAATATCAAACAACAGCAATTCCTGTTTTAAGGGACCATTTAAAAATCCGTTTTTTGAAACTGTTTACTATGTATAGCTATGTGTTTAGGTAAAATGCTCATTTTTGTTTCATTCTGTAAATTACTAAAAATATTTTTCCCAAATTTCCAAAAAAAATATTATTTCTTTTTGCATTTATCTGCAGAAAATGAAAACTGGAGGAACAGGTCAAAATAATAGAAAAGATGCTCTAGTATTTCTTCAGACCTCAAATGCAAAGATGCTGTCAGTCTTTCGCATTGCTATTGGTTGACTGTTAGAATTCAACCAACACTGGATTGGAATGACCACAATACATCTAGAAATGCTAATTACATGAAAATTTGGTAATGGTCCAGGGTTGTTTGAGAAGAATTTTGGTTCAGGATCACCAACGGATGCGAAGCATCTCCTTTTGCAGGTGTCTTTTGCTACTGAAAAGCCTAAACTGTTAATACACCATAAACCCGGCAAACAGGTCCGTGGCGTATTCACAAAATGGAAACGGCACTTTTCTGATTCATTTGTGAAATTATGTATTCATGGGTTTTTTCTTCTCAAATGGCATTTGGGCAACAGAAAGCAGCGTCCTGTCAGCCTTGAGTGCTTCGTGGAATTGTTTAATTGGTTTGCGCTTTCGTTCAATTGATTGCTGGATTTCAGGCGGCGTTGAGTAAAAGCTCCAGGACAGTGAGGAGAGATGAAATGTGGGACATAAAAGAAAAGGTCAGCGGCTCGGGTGTAAAGGGTATCACTCGCTGTGTATTAGAATGGAATAATTGACAGATATTCTTGTTAACCGATTTTATATAAGAATACGCCCACATAATTGAAAACAGCGCAGAGGGGATGTTTCTAAAAGGGTGCATTAGTACGGAATCCTTTTTGGGTCGTTTTGTGGTTAATTGTACAGATAAACAACATAAAAAATGGATTTGGATAGTTTCTGCAATATATTTGAGTAGTCCGCATACATTGGTTGACAGAGGGGTTGCTAGTTGGTTGTAAGAATGTTCTGGATGGTTGCTAGGATGGTCTTGGTGTTCGATGGTTGTAAGTTGGTTGTTAGGAAGTTCTGGATGGTTGCTATGATGGTCTGGGTGTTTGGTGGTTGTACGTTGGTTGTAAGGATGTTCTGGATGGTTGCTAGGATGGTCTGGGTTTTCGATGGTTGTAAGCTGGTTGTAAGGATGTTCTGGATGGTTGCTAGGATGGTCTGGGTGTTCGGTGGTTGTAAGTTGGTTGTTAGGAAGTTCTGGATGGTTGCTTTGGTCTGGGTGTTTAAAACGGTGTCCTTTTTGGTTGAAATGGCATTCTGGTAGGTGGTAAGTTGGTTGCTAGGACATTCTGGTGGTTGCTATAGTCTGAGTGTTTGATATGGTGTTCTAGGTGGTTGTAACTTGGTTGTGAGGATGTTCTGGATGGTTGCTAAGGTGTTCTGTGTAGGTGCCTGGTTGTTGCTGGTTGGTTTCTAGTCTATTCTGGGTATAATATTCAGCTAATTATAAAAGCCCAGGTCTTAACTTGAATGTAATTAGGTGATTTAAGCATCCTTAGAGAAGTGATTTCTTCTGATTATGTAAATAGCAAAAATGGTGCAGGAGATCTTTCTAAAGTTTGTTCGCTCAAACCTCTAAGTATGAGCAATAGTAATAGTGTTTCTTGACATAGCAAATTAGAAATTAAGCAACGGTTTATTTGCTGTATGGTCAGTGGTATTTACTTTAGTGTTCCCATAAAGAATCTCATCTTGTGAATCTCATTATTGCTGTAGTGAAGCTGCTAATCTAAGTGAATGTCCAAACTCTTGCAAAAATCAATTCATTATTTGTCTTAAGGAAACATGTTTAGAATTTATATGAAAACGCAAGCCTAATCCTTTAAAGAAAAGTAGATAAAAAGAGCTTTCCTCTTTTCTCTCTTAATTCAAATTTAATGCCTTGGTTGCGACTGGATTCTCGAAGATAATTTGCTTTTGGTTTTCTCTTTAACAGCACAAGGATGTTTTTGGTAGGTATACAGACGAAAAGCACGTAACTAAGAGCTACAAGCGTCCGTCTCTATCTCAGCCCTTAATGCTCGCAGGAAATTCACATTTTTAAAATGTTTCCTCATTATTTAAACATTCGCATCTGTTTTCACAATGGGTGGCACTTAAAGATAATGAAGCCTAATAAGGCTTTAATGCTGATTTTAATGCATTCTACAAAGAGTACACAAAAGAACAGATGGTGGGCCCTACATCCACATCTCGCCCCAAAACCTTTGGTGTTGCATATGCGTCTGTATTTGAAATATCCAGCGTGCAGCTGCGATGTGTTTTGTCACTATAGATGGAATGCTCTCACTTGCCCTGAAACATGATGGGAAAATAGTCAAATCGGGAAAAAAGGTGTTTTGACACATGACAATGAACTCATTCACGTGTCTTCGTTCAAGTTTTAGAAAGGAAATACAAACTCCAACGTGTGATTATATTGTAAAGCGAGACGCTTTACTTTCTAAAGAGTATTTGGTGATAAAATATGCATTCAAATTCATTTAAGGTTTTAAACAGTTGATACACTGTGTTAGTATGCTGTACGTGGCGCTAGCATGGTAGCATGCTAGTCATGAGTTTGATCCCAGGGATTGCAAACATCCAGAAACAAATGTATAGTATAATGCAATGTAAGTTGCTTCGCTTTGGACAAAAGCGTCTGCCAAATGCGTGAATGTAAATGAATAGTTTACCCAAAATACTGTCTCGCTCTCACGTCTTGCCCATATGAACAAAATTTGATTTTTTAAAACAATGTAATCAGTTTTTTCCATACATGCACAGTGCACAGAGACCACAGTGATGGGTTTATTGAAAAAAATCCTTACTTATTAAGAGAATCAGGACAACCCATTGAGATCATGCGCCCATGCGCGCTGACCGGTTTTCCGCCGTTAAACTAGCAAAAGTGTATTCGGACCCGCCCTGAGAGCACCTGTGCCATGCGCTTTAAACCATGGGCTTAGATCGTTAAAAAATGCAATCCATTAGGTTCAAACCCACGACCAAGGCATTGCTAGCGCCATGCTCTAAACATTGAGCTAGAGGAAAGCTCAATAAAAGTACATTTTTCTATATTTTTACTAGAAAACAAGACAAGATTGCCCAGTAACAAATCATTTTTAGTTGAAAATAAGTATACAAAAATCACACTTGAATACACTTCTTTGGAAGAACTAAGTTCGTCTTTAAAATTCTGAAAGGAAGGTTAGAGAGAGGTCCAATTCATTTACTCTCTCCTAACATGGTTTCCTATCGTCAAGCGTTTTGGTGCTGTTTGGATTGTCTACTATCTCCTGATGGCTTTCTCAGTCCAGTGAACTCTGTGAGCACACAGCGGTCTCCTGTCGTCGGTAATATTTAAACGCCTTGGACCCTGTAAGATCTGGTTATTAACCCCCTCTGCTTCTCTCTCTTGCTCTCTCTGCCTCATGAGATGCTCGACCTCCAGAACAATATTAAGTGTCTTGCTCTTATCAGGCAGTACTTCGGTTCTTGCTTACAGTATTGAGACTGAGAGGTATTTACAGGTTGCTCTCTGCACAGCTTAACAAGGTCTCTTAGTTAAAGTGCATACTTTACCCCAACCGGTAAAATAAAACCTTTTAACTTTAATTCACGAGAGGCTGCTTTAGACATTGCTTATGCTTGTATTACAAGCTTGAATTTATTTGTTTGTGCTCATCCATATGCAAGATGGTTAAAAGCAAGTCAAGGCCTCTATATAATATTTTTTTTTTGCAGACGGTTGATACAAAGGTTAAGCTGGTCCATTTTTGAGATTTGGAGAATGGAAAGTTTTTTGTTTTTAACGCAAAGCTATCATAGAGAGTCAACAAATTCAAAATATATCACATTAATGATATGACATATGATAAAAAGGTCACATTTAGGGGTTTGGAAAGACAACATTTGAATTGTTAGGTGAAATGTTCCCATAAAAATTGGCTCAATGTTTTAAAAATAATAATAAATTGTATATATTAAGAACATTTTTTTCGAACTATCAATTGTTCTGCTCCTGAGGGCATGTCATCTTGTTGTGTCACATCTTAGCCATATCGATATTCATAATATAATACAACGTCATATAATGTATTACTTAAATGGTGTCTGCTAAAGGCTTTTATCTTTCTAGACTAGAGGATCTTAACACAATATCATTTATTTTTACTTGGCACTTGGTTTAGCTTAATGGAATCTACTTGTAATCTATTGCCATGACGAAAGCTTTTATCCAAACCATTCATTGTGCGTTTAGGTGGAAGACGAACCTATGTACGGGGCTAATTGGAGTTTTGCATAACATCTCTATGAAAATGAGTTTCATCAAGTACAACATCACTCCTCTTAAAGGTATTGCTTTGAGAAATAGTAATGACTATTACAGGTTTCTCACATGTAAACTGTATCACGAGGTGCCGTATCCTGGTGCGGGCCACTTGTCATTGGAAATGTCCTCTCCTGTGACAAGCTGTCATTTACAATGCATCGTAGACGCCGAAACATGATAGCAATTTCAGCGAGCCCCCTTCGCGAATCCGAGCGCAAAGCGTAGGAAAAAACACATTCTAATTAACATTCCCAGTGACCCAAGTATAAACATTTATTTTCCCATCTTCTGCACACTTCGAAGGGTTTCTGACTCTGTGCTTTGATAGTTACCGTGATTAACATTTTCCTTGTTCAAATCCTCCTTCCTTTCTGCGATTTATGCATCAACCTCATGCATAATTAATTCTGTATCCGATTACGAAAGTGGCCAAACAAATTCCGCCATTATTGAGGTGCGTTGGCTACAGTTATTAAAATTGAATACGCTTTTTGTCGCTAGATAAAATGTAACAACATTTTTTGCTTATGCATGAGTTTCCTGATTCATTTTCCATTTCACGCCTCTGAGCAATGATTGGCAAGTCACCTGGTGTTCTTCATCATATCACATCTTCACAAAGATGCAATGTCAAACTACTACCCTCTTAAAGATTGGATCGAATATTGTTATATTTTCGATACACGAAATATATTCATTTTACAATGTCACACAAAATGAACGAACACAGATCTAATCTCTGTAATAGCTCATTTATTTATCCTAGGCATGCATTTGAATGGTAAATGGAAACCTGCATAAATTGACATGCGTCTTATCTCATAATGGTCTCAATTAGAGTTTCTAAAAAAGATCTCGATAATGTCACAAACTGAGCTCAGATTTGTCAAAAGTCAAACGTCTGGAAGATCTCAAACATTTCTCATCAAATCACTCAAATCCTGTTTATTTCACCTCTGAAATCTACATTCATTGTATTCCTCCATATACTCTTCATGTATTTTTAAAACACATTTTTTATGTTTTAGGAGAAACATCCGAGACTACAGATATTAATACTGAAAGGAAACACGCATGAGAACTCAAAAATACATCCTGAGCTATAAAAGAGCAACCTATGAGCAATACAATTTGAACATTAATCTTTGTTAAGTTAATTGTTTTTGTTTTCTCATGCAAATGCAAAGTGCATTAACTAATGTTAGCAGAACAACCTTTGATTAACTATCGAAGTTAACTTATAACAAATTTTGAAAAGTATCACTAAAACAATTAAATGAAAATGTCACATTATTTTAATAATACGCTGTGTAAATTCCCATTAAGAGCCAAATCAAATGTTGGTTTTCATCAAAGCATCGTTGTCATGGTTAGTCATTCTGATCAAGTATTCCTCTGTGTCCCTGCACACTCATTAAAGAATAAGTGAATAATCTGTGAAAACGTGGGTCAGGAACCTTACATGAGCATAAAACAATCATTCTAACTACTGAAGCTCAGATAAATGAATGCAAATCCATCACATGCCGCCTGTTTGTGCATGGAAATCCAGGAGGAAGCGTAATTACAGGCTTTATAGCGAGGAAGGCATTAAAGCATTAAGAAGCGAGATTACAGAATGAACACTTCCAACTGCGCCCTGTGTGGGTGCCAGCAAGCAAAATCAAACTGTAAGGGTCAAGAAGAGAAAGATTGTCAGGGAAATATTAATTTAGACTGTTAAAACGTTTTAACAGGAGAAGCACAAAAGATGAACAGAAAATAAATAGTTGCATACTCTAATGCACACATCATTTTATGCAGAACGTTTATATTTATACACAGTACACCGTACTGTAACCATTTTTACAGAATGTTTACTATATATTTATTTTGTACTTTAAGAATAGTGCTAAAACTTTAAACAACTTTGTATTATGCTTATACATCATCTAGTTCAAGTTCATGATCTTAGTTCAACCCCCAAACAAATTCTGTCATTGTTTACCTTTTGTTATTTCAACGTGTGTTTCTTTCTTCCGCAAAACACAAAAGAAGATATTTTGGAAAATGTTATTAACTGGACCCCATTCACTTGCAATGGTTTTATGTACATACAGTAGAATGGGGTCCAGTGCTGTTTGGTTACCAACTTTCTTCAAAATATCTTCTTTTGTGTTCTGCGGAAGAAGGAAAGTCATGAAGCTTAGGGTGAGTAAATGTTGACAGTTTTCATTTTTGGGTGAACTATCACTTTAAACCTAAAACTGACTCACAGTGTATTGAACATGCTTGGCCTCTACCTTAAACATGGAGTTCATCTATTGCATTACCTGTCAGCTCGGCAATAGCGAGGATGTGTATAGAAAATACACTGATGAAAGGTGAGGCTACAGGCTTGAATATGCAGATGGGGTGGTGGTATTTTTCATAAGAAAAAAACTCCTCAAATTAAAGCAGCCATGTGTCATAACCTTGCAATTAATAAAACTATTTCCGACGCGTTTTTAATGAAGCGTGGGATTTATTGGGCACTAGGTCTATGACCCCGCTTCAACGGGGCACTGTAATTTGTCGATCACCAAACGCCCTTCATTGGAAAGCCAAAAATCAACACTGTGTCATTTTTTAAGTCATTCAATTAATAGAGGTCGTCCACTACTTTTGTCCATAAAGCTCGAGTATGTATTTAAAACTGCTGGGATGCTCTATTGACCAATTTGCATCGGGTTTTGCTATCATGTTGCATCCCGGAACTATCTGTTTTATAATAGCAGGCATCTTGAAGATCTGATTCAAAGTCATTTTTGCATATACCCAGTCAATTTGACTTTAAGTTCCTCCCTATAAGCAGTACAAAACAAGTCATTTCACCCTTTAAATATATATTTGCTACACATCCCTGCTCTTCAGGTGCGAATAGCTTCAAACTCGCTGCGTTTTAAAATCGATTTGCGTTGAACAAAAAAAAGAAAAAAGATATTTCAGCGGGCCTCAGACGCGCCCGTCCTATCTTCATTTCCGCATCAGCGTGATTCATTTAGTCTGCAAGCACGCAAATCATCTTCATTCCCCACAAAAAGCAGCGGGTGTCTTGCAGTTATTTAGCGAGATTACATGGTGTATGGATCTCGTACAAAAACGTTTTATTTACTCTGGATGGATGAGCTCGACTGAGGGGAGATGAGCAAGAAAAATAGAGAGGATGTTACAACGGTTCAAGAAAAGTTTGGGATTTGCATATTTTCAGGTGCTGAAGACACGTGTGATGTCATTTAGTGGTAGAATATGTGGGTTGTGCACACGCAGGTGGTATTTTAAGGCAAAAGCTTTATGAAGCCTTTGAGAGATTTGCACAGAAGATTCTCTATACAGTATCTGTGGTGTGTTCGTTTTACGGTTAAAACTGTTATAAAAATTAATTCTGATCGTTTTTTTATGATATCTATTTGCTTAATAACACGCAAGGCACTTTGGGATGTATCAATACAACAGTCAAAGGGACATATTAACTGAAAATGAAAGTATTCTTTCCTATTGATTTTGGGAAGAAAGATTTTCACCCTAATATTTGGGATATTAATATCCTTATAAAAATAGATATTGCACCACGCATTATGATATTAGCCACGTCCCCAAACATTTGTTGTCATGCCCTGTATATACTGTAGATCACTGGATCATAAACATCATCGGATATCAAGGCAGTAGATTTTGTTAAACATCACATGCTATAAAGAATCCTCCCCCAACCCATGTGTGTGTTAATCTATACTGTTTTAAAGTGTTCAAGAGGCAAAGGGATGTACAGGGCTGGGATCATAATTGGCGAGAAACTAAAAATGTCAGTTCCGCTAGCTTAGAAATCTCAGTCTACCGTTTACAAGCTGAGCTTTTTAATTCCCTCTGGCCAGAATGCCAATTTTCTGCTATAGTAGTGCTGTGTCCCAGGAATTGCTTATGTTAATAAAGCTGCTGAAATAACTGCACAATTAAGCAATTTTAGTGCTTAAATTTTTATTTGGAAATACTGCCATTTCTTTGCTTAGTCTTCTGTGGCATTTAAAGAAAACTACAGACATACACATTTCTCTCTCTCTCTCTCTCTCTCTCTCTCACACACATATACAGTATGTAAACAGTATATGTAAAGGGGTATCTGTTTATGATCACGCACACATGCGAACGTAATGTATTTCAGTGTAAAAGTCCCATACCTAAGATAAACTCTTTAATACATTATATACAGTAGGCTACAGTATATATAAACTATGAACATACGTATGAGAATGGACACACCTATATCATATTCAGAGTCATCAGTGATTATTTCGATTGTATACAAAGCATTATGGAAACCTTTCCCGGCTAGATTAAAAAACAACTACCAGTGGACTCGATTCATTTACGTTGATGCAATACAAACTGCTCTGTGGTTGCATTTTAAGTCGACGTGAAGAATTCCTACGCAGAAAAATCGAAAGGGAGAAAAATCAACCCGCTTATTTCATCTGAGTGGCCTGCTGTCTAAAATAAACGTTGAAAAGCTGAAAAATAACGGCAGATGCTCCTTTTATTGAGGTGGATTTTCAAGCTTCTTTAGCTTGTTGAAATCTGCGCGTCCTCGGCGCGGGAGAAGCAACAAAACAGTAATTATCATTTGAAAAGACTCACCCGAGAGCAAATCCCTGTCAGAAGCTTTGTGCTGTACCTGCGACTGGAGCCCCCAGATCAAAGGCATTTGATAGACTTCTGCTCTGTCATCATGGCACTTTTATAATCTTCTTATGATAATTCACAGAGAAGGAAAAGGAGGTAGTTCAAATGGCCTTAGCAAATTCAGTCAAGGTTTGTTTTATTATAGAATGAGTACGTAAATAAATATTGTCACTTAGAAGAACCGCAAAGCTCTCGAGAAGTACAGAAGACGCCGTAAGCGTTCGCGTATCTTCACGTACACACAGCCGTCGGCCGTAATCCCCCATAACCACCTTGGCGTAGGAGCGATTTGGAAAATCTTTGACCTGCTCTAACGTAGCATGCGTTTGACCAATTACACACCGCCCTACAATCTCACATTGAAGTCTCTCTTTGGGTTTTGACATCCTCTATTTTGTAGTTTTCAGGCGATGTCCGATCAATTCAAAAACAGCTGTTAAAAAAAACACGTTTGACTGAAAAGTGTGGTAATTGGCAATGAAAAGACGATAAGTAAGGGCACTCCGGGCATCTTGCTGTATAAGACGGAGGGGTGATTTGGAAATGAAAAGCCTCGATGATTTCCACGAGTGTGTGTTTATCCTACATCCCATGATGAGCAGACAATCCAATCACGGTAGGAGGAGCGGCCCTCAAGTTTGAATGCCATGAAACACTCAACGCTTTCCCATACCAAGGGGCAATTTGGTCCATTCTGCACTTTGCAGAATTGCTTACAACATCAGCATATTGATCGGGTCTTCTGGAACATTTGCTAGTGGTTAATACTAAGGTGCATGTGTGAGAACATTTTAATTCGGTATCTCACGTTTTAGGGCATGTTGATGCAGCGCCATAATCGCAAGTGTTTTGCATAATCCTCAAATGTCATCTTGCATTTCATTCCATATGTTGCATTATTGCTTGACAGAGGAGCTGACCTATCTTTAAAGGCAATAAGGAAAGGGCGTTGAGTGATGATTAAAGTCTTGTTTTCAGTCTAGTTGCGTGATGCACCACTGTCCTCTAATGGATATGTCAGGTACAACATGTTACGTTGGCATGTTTGATTTTATATTTCTAAACCATAGATGCTGAAAATCCCACAGTTTTCAGGTACAAAATGTGCTAAGCGTTTGGAGGTTATTACACGAAAATGAAAATCCTCTACATTAATATGAATGATAATCATATTAATACTTTATTGTTTGATCTTCATTGTCAAATGCCATGTCCCTAATATGTTTACCGTACAGTACCACACAGTCAATATGTGGGTTTTTTTAGTTTTTTTTTTTTACAAAACACATGTTTATGCTGGTCTGACTGCTGTAGAATTAGTGTAAGGTCAGGTGAAGGGTCTTTTATAATGGACGTTGAATCAGGTCTGTTTTGAAAGAGATGAGTTGATGAATGGAGTACAGGTCAGCACACATGCACCATCTTTCAATACCTGAAAACCTTCAAAGCTTTTCATTACAGTGAGACTTCTGCTTTGGCAAGACAACCTTGACGTTCCCTCAGACTCAATACTAGTTATTTCACTTATTTTTATTGCATATGATTTATCACATTGTGGTACCAAAAGAGAAGGTCAAAGCTTTTCAATTAACATCAGACTTTGTGTAAAGGTAACATAGGGTCCAGGCTTTTCAACCCTTCAAAGTTTGAATATGTGAAAAAGCTTTTTAATACTAAGCTGCTCCTGGAAAATAATATTGTGCAGTTATAAACAAAGCCATGGTTCAATGTCATGAACAAATCACATTAAATGCTATGATTATCAAATTGTAAAAGTTTGATTCATGGAGATGGAGACTACAAGAGTAAAACTTTTGTGTCATTTCTCATTTGGCAGTAAAAGGGATAGTTGAGCCAAAAATGAAAATTCTTTCATCGTTTAGTCACCCAGTCTATCCAAAACTATGAATTTCTTTCTTCAGCAGAACACAAAAAATAGATATTTAGAAAAACCAACCAACTTTGCCCCCATTGACTTCCATTGTATGGACACAAAATCACTGAGACATTTCTCAAAATATCTTCTTTTGTGCTTCACAAAACTACATGAGAGCATGTTACAGTTTGATTTTAAACATTTCATGTCTTTCTCTACCTGCAGTTTATAATTTTAATCTGTTGGTGGTAGATTGTTGGCACTTCCACCTTCCTGTTCCCGCTGAGGAGCTGCTTAGCTATGCATATGACAAGGATAACAGCATCATCATCATCACCCATCCTCAGCTCCCGCTCTCTTGCACTGCAGGTGAGAACTTTGTTAAATAAAATGCTTTGCTTTCAATCATAATGTGACCCAATTCCATTAAAAATGGAGAAGTGCCCATGTGCTTCTGATACCACAAGCTAATGTTACATAGTGTTTGAGACGATTGTTGCATTACTGTTGCCACACAAAACGCAATGACAACAGCAGAACGAAATTTCAGAAATAATCATTATTTTGAATTTTTGTATTATTATTACAACAACGCTTTATTTGTTTTCAATGCATCCCTGTCAGCCTGACACAGTGCTAACTAATGTAAGTTGGGGACGGAGAATTCTGTCTGTCCAACCAATTGAAAGATAAACGTGGAAACATTTTGTAAACCTGTTTGTTGGGAGATTGAGAACCACACTTCTAAAAACTCACGGATACAAAGTGCATTCAGGTTTCAAAGAGTCCGGTCCAGTTAAGATATGTGGCCGTTTTAACCCAACTTTGATAGAAAGGCGCTAACATCAGTGTCTAGTTTCAAGTTTCGGTCCGATCTTCAACGCCTTGTGTCTTTAAAAGAGTTCTTACATCACATCAGTTTCTCTCTTACGGCAGAGGACAGAAAATAGATCAAGACGCCTTTGATCTTCAGTCGACTGCAGGCCATACAGGGTTAGTGAATATGATTTTTTTCATCTAGATAAAAAAAGTTATTCCTGGATAATAATTACACCAAGCAGCCGTGGTCATGTTTTTCTTTTTTATCTATATACTGTAAACAGATTAATTTTATTGAGTATTCCTCGTTGTGTATAATTTAAAGTGAACATTTATATTCTCAGTACTATAAAACCAAAGTAATTTTTTAACCGTTTAGTTGCATTTGCCCTGTTTAAAGAGATACTTCACCCCAAAATAAGAATTCATTCATCATTTCTTCCAAAATCTGTATGACTTTCTTTCTTCTGCAGAACACAACGTTTTCTGGGAAAAACATAGGTACCCAAACCACATGAGACCCATTGAATGGACACAAAACCACCTAGACATTTCTCAAAATATTTTCATTTGTGTTCCACAGGAGAAAGAGTCGTATACAGGTTTTGAATGACAAAACACACTTTATTTTTGGGTGAACTATCCCTTAAGTGATGCTCAGAGGGGCCATACAGTAATTTACAATACGCATCAATTGCGCAGAGGAACCAAATAGAAAACACACAACTGAGAAATTTTCACTCAAATGCAAACGCATGGAAACATACCTGTGAGCTTCAATCAATGAACAAAAGTAAACCTGTTCAAATACACCAGAGAAACCATCTGAATAGAAATATCTAAGATATCATCATCTATCATTGGTTTCTTTTCTATGGCATAGACTCTCTGCTTAAATTGTATAGGGCACACAATGTCATCTGCTGGCAGAGATGGTGTGCTGTTCCAGAGAGAAAAAATCCAAATGCGATTTTTTAATACAGATCTGGGATTGGCCGACAATTGTTTAACCTCTCACATCTCTAGTCCTCTTAATGTGCAACATTATGGACATACAATCATAATGCAATTCTCAGCCAGATGTGTTTGTATATAAAATGTTGTCCTACACTTGTTATGTTTCTTATTATATGTGTGGCATCAGATCGAGGACTCGGAGGGTGTAAAACAACTCTTTGTATCAGTATTGATTCCCTGTATGAACTGCACTCGTGTTCTGATCTCTCTACCATCTCTCACCAATCAGTCTCGGCTCAGCCAACGTCCTCTCTATCTCAGATCTATCTGTCACCTCTCTCCTCACACATGACCGGTCTCATTGGAAGAGAAAGCTTCCTGATACACCTGGGCAATGAAAGCCCTTGTCAAAACTCTGGGTCTGAGAGGATGTTTTTGAGGAGATACTCACTGTAGTATTTTAAAGGTCCAATATGTAACTTTGAGGAGGATTGTGGAAGATGGTCAAGTGTAGTGCTGTGCATAATAAATGAAGTGAAAGTGCGGTATTGTGCATTATGAGTGACATATGCGCAGAATGCTGAAACAACATCAGTCAGGCGTTAAATATGCTAAACGTAACATATGGGAGGTGGCAACAACATCCCATATGTTACGTTACGTAAATAAACATCCTGATTATATACATGGGCTTAAAACAAGTTGCTGTATAGACCATTTAGGCTTTGTGTCTCTGATAGTCAGTCTTTGTCTATGTCCTGTGTCAGCCTCCGTAGTGCTTTGAAAGGGAGGGGTAAGCGGCGGAGTGCGCCATTGTTAGCAAATAACATTTTAAGTTATCAATGCCATATTAGAAAATGTCCTAGTCGTGTGTCCGACATAAATCGTGTATATATTTCTTGTATTCGGCTAGTCATGTGATCTCAGCGTGGTGCCCCCAGGCTAAATGTCAAATTGAAAAGGTTTTATTAGACTATATGTGACTGGAGTCATTCTCATGTACACGGGATTAAACCACTTTCAAAATATGAATTTATTAACGCGTTAAATCAAAAACACATTAAGCTGTTTAATGAAATGTTGGATGAAAGGGGCCTGCCCTGTGGTGTGGCTTAGC
This sequence comes from Barbatula barbatula, assembly GCF_947034865.1. Lineage (NCBI taxonomy): Eukaryota > Metazoa > Chordata > Actinopteri > Cypriniformes > Nemacheilidae > Barbatula > Barbatula barbatula. Next base: position 3,789,970 of record NC_136780.1, on the reverse strand, counting down.
GGCAGCAAGCCAACGTTGGGAAGAACCTTGAGTTTTTTACAGTCCACTGACACTGTGATTAACAGAATTTAATTAAACTTCACATGTGTCTCTCAATCTGGACCGAAAATGTGAGTACAGCCCAGTTGATATAGTATCTCTTTTTTGGAATCCTCAGTGACTGTGTGGCTGTGTTTAGTGTCTATACTGTACATCTTTCATAGGTAACAAAATCCTGAAAACAGTCTTTAAGCTGCAGTACAATCCAACCCATCAATCATAACATTTTTCTTCGTCTCATCTTTAGTTTACTTTATAGAGACAAATTGCTTCGTAATATGATGATATTGTGTTAAAGCTCCAATAAAACAAACTCATGAGGTCATCCTGCTTTTAATAGGCAAGCCACATGACAAACGCCAGGTCAGGGGTCAGCAGAGATCAGAAGCTCATGGATTGGCTCTGATTATAAGTCCATATGAAGCAGCACGTCTTGAATAAAACGAGTTCAAACAAAGGTCTTTGTGAGAGAAGCTCTGTCTGAATTATACTTTGCTGACTCACACAGACAATATAACGTCTGCCAAAACAAGCACTACAGAGGCCAGAAAAATCTAACATTAAAGAGCCATATTTCTAAATGCAGTGGGAGGCTGGAGTGATTATTTGCTCAGTGATATCTTCAAAGATGGCATGCGGTGGGGCTTAAACTTAAAAATGAATGATTCAGTAGCAAACGTTTCTTTATTGATTTTATTGATATTTTAAAATGCAAAAGTGCATTTTATATCTTTGGTAATGTTTAGACTAACAGCACTGTTGGACTATAAATCGAATTTTATTGGACAGGAATTGCTTGGATGCGGCATTGTGCATAAAAGGTTTTGTAACTTATGCAATGGTACATCAGGGGACTAAATTGTACCTTCTGCTGTTGCCTGTTAGGAAACGAAAAGAAAAGTTTTTTTTAACAGGGCGGTTCATATTTCTTTTTTCATAATTCAATTAAACGTTTCTGTACACATACATCTCAGAGATCTCTCATTGATGTCTGCATTTACATCTACGAAACATTTATTTTTTATTGTTTGCTCATCTGAAATAAGCCTCTGAGACATTTTCTTACAGATGTCGAGACATCGAGATACCGGTAAGGCGTTCATGATTTATAATGTATGTAAACCTTTTCTAAAATGCCTATGTTTTCCACAGCAGATGTGTTTCAGATCTTTAGCAGACATACCTGTGCCATCTGGGTAGGACCTCACCACAGCAAGACAAGCATTACCAACCATACGTTCGGTAATAGAACAGAGTCAGACTTTCCTTTTGAAAGCGTTACCGCGTTGTGATGGCTTTTGTGTTACTGAAGCCCTAAAATCGGTTACCTAGACCACCTGACGACGAAACTGTCTTTCCCAAGAGGGATGTGAATCAGCGACTCAATGCATTTTGCATAAGTTTAGTCACTGTGAAGGAAAACTGTAGGTTATCTGCCAACAGCAATAAAAACTGAACATTTTCATAAATCAGAAAGAATGATGGCCACATTTGGCCTAGAGGATGAAAACAAAAACATAGGGTAACCGAGAGCCTCTGCGTCAGTTTGGCAAGGCTACATATCAAACATATTCTCTCCAGACACCCTATGAAGAGTTTTGATGTCACCCAATAAAAGCAGTTACTATCGTGCACACCTCTCTCTCTCTCAGGGATGACACTTGTTGATCTGATCAGTGTTATATACTGAGGAAATGCATTATTTATTTATATTAAACACCAAGAATGACACATAACAATACAATGCATTGTGCAAACAACCATGCAGCCAACCAGTTCGCCGACTGGAAATCAACAAACACCTTTCAGACCTTCCAGACGTTTTGAGAATGAAGCAAGTGTCTAGGTCTGAAACCAAATATAGCTGCAGTTTTCCAGTATATACAGTACCTTCTCTCTCCACTCAGACCGGTTATGTAATTGGAAACGGCAGAGGTGGGGCTGGCAATGCATAAGCACATACAGTATATTGACACAATAGTCAATGTCCTAAAGCTCATTGTTTACCCGCTCGATCCCCATGTGACCTGAATAATGTTGCATTCAATGCACTCGAGTCTCTTATTACCTGCTATATTGTGTATATAAACGTTATAGTGTGGTTGTGTCCCCAAACATCTACTGTATGCTGCAGTCCGGGTCATTTTGACTTTGAATCAACGTGAACTTGTTTCTATCAGACCCAGACTCTGACCTTAATCAAGATCGACATCACCCATGTTTTTCATAGACTCTTTTCATAGAATGTGTGTCATTAAAACCACGCTTTATACGTTTCCTCTCATGAATTGCTAGTCCAACCAAGTTAGGAAAAATTTAGCACAGGCTGTCCTTAACAAATGAGCAGAATTTGTATAATACTTTTCACTCACGTTTCCATAAAGTTACATGTACATTTAGCCTATATTTGCTACAAACCATACAATCCCTAAGCAAAGTCGACTACATCAAGTCCTTTAATTCAGACCAGAGAAATCACTGTTTCCACCAGGTGGCACTAAAAACACATTTAATCCAAACATTTATGGACATTTTTTAGATTCGATTAGATTAGATACAAACAGGGCCGCTGCTAGCCATTTTGGTGCCCTAAACATAATTCCATTATGAAATTTAAATTACTCGCCCCGCTCTACACAGGCCTCGAATCGACGTCGGTCCGAATGTGAGACGGGCGCTCTAAAGAGCAGGCTAAAGCGTCTCTGTTGGCCGGGGAGTGCGGTTTACACACTACATAGCTCTTCACTAGCTGGCCTCTGTTACACAAGTTCGACGCGCATTACGATCAGTAGCAGCACATCATGCACATTTCCCGAATTTAATTTGATTAAACATGGACTTACCTGCAAGTGATGCACGGGCATCATCTCGCAGTTTCTTCTTCTTTCTTTTCTCTGATTCTGACTCCTGCTGTCTTTTCAGGGCCATTTCCAAATAAATTGCCTAGGCTACCGTCTGTCAAACAGCGTCAGGCGCACGCACGATCAACCGGCACTGCCGCGCGGACCGTACATGGGCGGGTGGTGGTGTGGGGGGTTGATATAGGACTGTTCGGCCGTTTTTTTTTACATATACGTGGCTAAAATTTGCCTGCCTAATAATTTTTCTATAGCCTGATGAAATAATATTAGATTAAAACAATTTTTTTTTCATTAGGCTATTTTTGGTGCCCCCTCAGCACTTGGTACCCTACGCACAGCGCGTGTTTCGCGTGGTGGGAGCGGCGGCGCTGGATACAAATTAATTGTCATCACACATATACAAGTATAGAGTAACGAAATGTAGTTTAGGTCTAACCAGAAGTGCATTTAGCAAGTGCAGGATATACAGAGTGAATAAATACAGAATAATATACCATACAGTAAGTATATGCTATGAAAATATGACAGTAGTTATGTACTATGAACAATATATACAGATGGCTATATACTATGAACATAATGTACATGTGGCTATGAACACATAATAAGCAGTAGTTTATTAGACAATTGTCTTATGATTAGACAATTGGACACAAATAAATGTTAACAGTTACTTAAACTCAATGAATCGTTCTTTGGTTTCTGAAAATCGCTGTAATATAAGCATAGCCACACACTAAAGTTGTTTATTTCTCTCACCTGCGCACGCTACGACGAAGCCATACGTTCGGAATCTCCAGAGGCGTTCGGGTGGTGACGTCACAAGCACGCCCACAGGTTCCGCTCAATGCGGGTGAGCTTTACGTCATAGACAAACTTTGATACTGTGCCCTCCATGTTTACGGGAAGTTGAGCGCTACTGACAACAGCAACATGTGACGGAGCAGAAGTCACATACTATCAATGGAGTTTATCTGTAACGTGCGCGAGGGCTCGGGGAGACAGAGTCGCGCCCTTTAAACTTTCTCGGGTGGTTGAAGAATCGCGCAACACCCAGTTTGAAACAAGCGCTCGGTTCTCCGGCGGACGAGCGGGTTGCTTTGGGCGAAAACTTGACTTAGTCACACTGTTCCTACGTTCGGTTCTTTGGATCGTCTGTAGTTTGTTTCGGTCGAAAATGAAGACGGCGTATAGATGCTTTTAGGACCGTTGAGCCCTTCTCGGACCTCCGTCGCCGGGCGAGAGTCGGGCATTGTCCGTTATATCAGAATGATAAAGCGGAAAGCGGGTCGGGTGTTTCTGGCGACGTGCGTCGGGTCCTTTTTTATTCTTATTTTATACTTTCAAAACATCTCAAGATCAGGTGAGTCAAGCAAAAACTCATTCAGAATGAAACACTTGCGTGTAGTTTCCTCTGATCTCTCTAGCAGTCGTGATCTTTTGCTTTTAATGCTTTTAATGTTGCAGGGTTTTGGTAGGCTACAGAAAACCGGCTCATATATTTCATTTCAATGAAAAAGTTGTTTTAGACAGTATGTTTCACACGTGTTTATTTCTGTAGCAGCATCGTATGCGTTCGTGACGACACGTTAATTGAAAGATATACACTTTTGTGGCTCTTCCCACGTCTAGACATCCCAAATAACTACAGAATGGACTTTTAAGGGGAGATTGAGTTGAACTCTAAGCATCATTTGATCACTGCTGTCACACCAGAGTTAAGAAACCGGTCCTGGTTTGAGTTTTAATACATCAGATGAGAAGCTACTTGGCTTTTTTAACAACCACGACGACGGGATTAAAACCCATTATGTGGTAATTTAGTGTCTTTTTTATTACCGACATTTGTCAAGGTAAGTTAAGCAGCACTGTCCAATGTGGACAGGCAGGCCACGTACCCACGGTTCCAGACTTAAAAGGACAGAAGTCTGTCCTCAAGAGTGCACACATGTGGACTTAAGCCTGTTTAGAGCAAGTGAACAAATGGAGGCTGTTCAAACCCACTGGGAACAAAGCAGAGAGTGAGGAAAAGTGCCCCTGGAATGTTTGTAAAACCCCCCTGAGAGAATCTGGGGCATTCCTTTTAAACCCTTCCACGATGCCCACAGTTGCCTCGCCTAGACGGGGCTTTATGCGAGATAAAGGTGAGATTACAGATGAAGGGAGAATTTGAGGTCAGTCGGTATACTTTTTGGCGCAGATTTACATTCATGGCAGTGTAAACTTTTGTTTATGAAAACCACCTGTATATATGTCCTTCTTGTAGGTTATGATTAGATCAAATACTTCATGACAGACAGAGAGAGTCTGGAAAGTGGCAGCTTAGCCCTTTATTTTTTCATTTTGCAAATCAATCCTCTTTCTCTTTGCCCAGAAAAGACACTGCGCCAAGTTCAGATGATACAGCGTGTTTTTGTGAAAGTTGTATTATACAGCCAAGATTTTGATGCCGTCCCTTATCCAATTAAATGCGAAGGACACGTCCTCTGAATATGTGGCCCATTGGTTCTTGCCTAGACTTGTCCATGTGGAGTTCAAGAGCTTTATGGTACGTACTGCTCAAAATTGGTTCAGGAAATGACCCAGAAAGTAAAAGCAGCTAGGGGCAAATAGCTTAACTGCGTCACGTGATCTTTCATTTGTCTCTCTTGATCAGGTGTTTATAAATGTTTTAACACACACATTGAATCGCTCTAAAATTGATTATAGAGGGATCCTACCAAGTTCAGGTTTTAAGATGACTCATGGGTGCCGTTGTGTGCATTATGCTTTGCAAATCTTTCTTGACTCGTTTCTCAGCGTAAGCAAGAATTGTATGCACTAAAGTACACCCGGATCTTCAGCGGTCACAGGGTCACAGATGTCTGACGTGTACCGCACATCAAGAAGACGTGCAGTAAGTTCAGATATGTACAACGGGAGTCAACAATTTGGACGCCTCCAGTATAATGTTCTAACTTTTTAAAGTGTACACATCAAATATATGAAAAAACACAAACTGCTAAATATTTGAGCATCTTCAAAGTAGCCACCCTGTTTTACGGTTTTGAACTTTGCTATCTGTTTACTAACCCATTTGAACAAATGGATGTATTTAGTTATTCAATTAAGACGTTCACACTTTAAGACTAAGCTTCACGGAAGAACGATTTTCATTTTCAAAAGACACGTTTTAGTGAAGTGTGAACTTTTGACTGCCAGTAGAGTGTTGCATAATCGAGGCTTTAAATAATTGCTTTAAAACGACTCTTTTCGACTACCGTGTCATCTTTACAAAAGCCGCTTTGTATCCATCCTTTTGTGTTTGCGCATGCAGAATTTATTCAGGTGTTTGTAATCAAATACACCATAGGAGAGATTTTTGGTTCTTGGTTTCCCCCTTCCTTTCTGCTGATATGCCTCCTTTACCCGAAGTTAAAACTTTAAAGGGTGGCTGGTGAGAAACAGCCAATAAACTTGTAGCGGTATGTCCATGAGAACCATATGAGGCTTCTTCTCTTTTTCTTGGGGGTCAGCGAGTAATCATATTAGCCACAGAACCGTTGTGAAAGCTCCTTTAACCATTTCCAGTAAACTGAAGATTTGTGGTCCTCGGATACATTAGTCACGTCCTTCGACTAAACTGTGGTCAGGTTAGTTCTTGTCGAAATGGGGTTGTCTTCCTCGACTGGAAGAGATTGTGTGTTCGATTGTTGAAACCCAGATTCAACGTATACCAGTGCTGTAAGTCAGTTTTGATAAAAGCAATGTCTCTGTTTCTTAAAATGATTTTTATTGGCATTTAAGTCTCCCAGGATCGTTTCAGACAACTTCCGAAAACGTTTTCGTTCCCGTTTGATGTGTCTGCTGAATGTGCACGACGTGTCACTGCTTATCTGAGCACCGTCAGTTTCTGCAGACGCAGGGCTGCTGACTGCGCCACACGTCACACTTCTCGACTTGTTTGGTTTGACATCTCACCAGCCAGGCGTAGTTTTACTGAGCTCTCTCACAGTTTGATCTGATAAAACGTCATATTCAAGGGTAGTTATAAAACTATGGAAGGCTTTCTTCATCACATCATTTACAGCTACTTTTATGTGAGCTGAAGCTCAACAGTCTGTTTATATCAACTCTCTATGCATCTGGGCTATTCCAAATTTATGCATGTGACTTTTCTGGTCAAAACCAAAAATCTTAGATTTGTGTGAATAAAAATGCGCAAACCAGAAGCAATAATACCCAAAAAATGGAGAAGTGATGGCTCTTTATAGAACATAAAATAGTTACTGTATTTTTATGTGCTCATTTTTGAGAATTATGGACCATTATAGATGAGACAATTTGTAGACTATTTGCTTAAAAAACTTAAAGAGAGACTTGGGTATTTAAGCCACCAAATATTGACATCAGAATGGCAAAAACCTTTGCTAAAAATAGATTATTTCCATCTTAAAGGGTTAGTTCACCCAAAAATTCTGTCATCATTTACTCAACCTCACATTGTTCAGAAAGAAACCTCTATACGTTTAGTTGTTCTGCTAAACACAAAGGAAAATATTAGGAAGAATGTCAGTAACCGAACAGATCTCATCCCCTATTGACTCCCACATTATTTATTTTCCTCGCTCATTTTCCCCACTTTGGCAGTAAATGTGGGATGGGATTTTTGGGTGAACTATCCCTTCAAGGTTGACTTGTAGGTTATCTTGTGTTAGAGATAATGTTGACCAATGAAAAGTTTTTTTTTAATTAAAAGTCAATGCCACAATGCAAAATATAAATGTAAAGGTAAGAAATTGTCACACTTTCATGTATACATACTTAGTTGTGAGCATTAGTTCTGTAAACTACAAGCGTAAAGCACATCTGTAAAACATGAGCTCATCGTTAAGTAGTCATGCAAACCACAAGCGCTCGTACACGGACCAGTCGGAAAACTTTATTAGGACCCTTGCACCAGAAACCCTGAAGCAAAGCCGTCTGTGATCCTGTCACATTACACAATGTCAGAAGTCCGAAGTGGAATTCCTGCATTAATGCAGCCAAGATTTTCCCTTTTTGGTAAATAATTTACATGTCTTCTACCCATTAACACTCTAGTTGTAGTCAAATGTGGTGATGGATTGGATACTACAGGTTTCCATTAACCTTGTTGATTTTGACCACCCAAGTTGCTCTAATCCGAGACTTCATACAGAAACAGATTTGTTGGGAGCAAGTAAAGGTTAGTCTAATGTCTGTTTGATGTTAGATACTATGGGGCAAACATACAAATGATCAGTCAGTCCTTTCAGCCGGTTCTTGCACAAATACGCAAAAGTTTGGTTGTAGCATCATCAGCATTGCTAGGGTTTTGTCCAACCATTACGCTACCCATAAAGTTGCATAACACTGAGAGCTGTTGCATACAAGGCCAAGTTTCCCAGCGGACCTGTTTTATATTTTACGAGGAACTGTACACAGAATGGTTTGATTTATGGTGCTGGTGAAATGTTTGGGCATTGGGAAGGTTCTCACCGACTCTTTCTTCTTTTTGGACTCCCCAGACTCAACTTGAAGTGTAATTTAAGCAAACAGAGATCTGGAGGTCTGATTTAATTAGTTTTATCATGCTAGGTGACTTTATCTGTTTGTTTGATAGCCCAACCTGTCATGAATTTGGATGTCGGCAACGTTCCGAGTAAGCAATGCTTGAGCGTCACAAGTTTGTTGCGTGTTCACTTTATTGGTTTCAGTATGTTTTTATTCACTCTTTAGGACTTGGAAAGGAAAAAGGACCACGTCCTTCTAATAAATACTGCCCAAAGTATAAACAATCACGACTGTTAGTCAGGGATCGGATCGAGTGACTCCCTGAGGAGAAAGTGAGAGTCGGTCTTTCTACACCTTCTCATATCATATACAACCCGCACTACAATTCAACATTTCTTTCTTCTTAAAATGTAATAGTTATGGGAGTAAGCTCATGCTATGAATGGAGAACTGTATAGTTCCACACGCCGTGCCACTCAGAGTGGATGTTACTCTATCCAAATCTCTGATTAAGTACATTCCTCATTCTGTAACGGATTTTGCTTTATGGCATATAAGCCGTTCTACTTTTCCAAAAGTCTTGAGACAAATGAGCGCTTTATGAAAGAACCAATTTCCTTAAAACACTTAAGAGAAAATGAAAACTTGAGCTTGTAAGACCTTCACCAGGAGACCAAATGTCAAATTAATTTAAAACGTAATACTGACATATTCCTGTGAACATAGACAGGCGTCGAGTTTCCAACTAAACTTTTTCTGACTTCTTATTGCAACTTTCACCTATGTATTATGCTATATATGCTTTTTCAGCTATGTATTATGCTATATGTGATTTTTCAGCTATGTATTATGCTATATATGCTTTTTCAGCTATGTATTATGCTATATGTGATTTTTCAGCTATGTATTATGCTATATATGATTTTTAAGCTATGTATTATGCTATATATGATTTTTCAGCTATGTATTATGCTGTATGTGATTTTTCAGCTATATGTGATTTTTCAGCTATGTATTATGCTATATATGCTTTTTCAGCTATGTATTATGCTATATGTGATTTTTCAGCTATGTATTATGCTATATATGATTTTTCAGCTATGTATTATGCTATATATGATTTTTCAGCTATGTATTATGCTATATGTGATTTTTCAGCTATATGTGATTTTTCAGCTATGTATTATGCTATATATGCTTTTTCAGCTATGTATTATGCTATATGTGATTTTTCAGCTATGTATTATGCTATATATGATTTTTAAGCTATGTATTATGCTATATATGATTTTTCAGCTATGTATTATGCTGTATGTGATTTTTGCAAGCCCCTATGCAAAGAGAATTTATTTTCTCTTTTCCTATAGACCACTTTGCAAAATGAAGCACAGAAGCACGTCCGGTTTTGTTTTTATTTATTTTACTTTAAAGTTTTGCATATATAATTAAATCTGAAAGATAAGTTTAACATTTCTTTAGGTTATTAGTGTTCTTTTGGTTGCATTTTGTTGAAATGTTTGTGTAGTGTATGTACTATTGAATAATACAAAAAAGATTGCGCGTTTTCCTATATTGAAAAATGTTAGCCATTGATTAATATATAATAATGCATTCATTCAAATATTGCAGTATATTTGCCGGTACATTCCAATATATTTTTGTTTCGTAAGGGGAGCTTCTTTCGGGAAATGTTTAGTCAAGACTTTACAATATGACAGTGTTTATGCTAATGTACTTTAACTTCTCTTTAGAGCGATCTTTTGTTCTCTTTTTTACTGCATGTAAAGCCTTAGCCTTTATTTATTGTTTTTGCTGACACTGTTTTTATTTACTTTGCATTTATTTTATTGATATATTTTTTAATATTAACAAACTTTCTTGAGCATTTAAATACATTTCCTGTTTTGTTTAAATCATAGCATCCAGGAAGTAAGATGTCTCATGCATAAATATCCATGTGTTGTTTCAAGCATTTCCTGGGAGCTAGTAAATGTCACCAGAGGAATATACTCCCCAAAGCTGATACTTCATTCGTTTAAACGTTATAGAGTATCAAAGCCTAATTATATTTAGACTATAGTGGTGAGAACACCGGCTGTGAAGACAGGCGAGTCAATACATCCTTTAATTTCAGGAGTAAAACGAAAAAAGTTCAAAAGCCACAGCTTTGAACAAAGACTCTCTCTCCCCACGAGCTCCAAGCAGAATTCGATTAGTAAGCGATCAGCTGCGGGACAGCAGGAGGGCTTCCTGCCCCGTTACCTTGCGAACTTTCGATTAAAGCCTGCTGATTTGTGCGATGTCCTCACGAAACCGTCTCAAGCCGGCATAAGTGGCTGCGGGCCCGTGAAGCATTCCAGCAAACAACCTTTGTTTTTTCTGCCGCCGGCCTTGGTTGACTTGAGGAAACTCGCTCATAGTGCATACTAACAAGGTCAAAAAATGGGCCTCTTTGTTGCCCACCTTCGAAAGCTGTTTAGTGCCCTTCGTCACCAGAGTAGTAAATCATTTAGTTGTTTCTGGTGTACTCCGTAATTTTTCTCAGTTTTTCTGGTAATGTTCCTCAAATAAACAGAGTCAAAAGAGGAAATAACTGTCATTCAAGATGTTCTGCGGTTAGACGGCTCGTAACGGTCTCTTCCGCACGGTTTATGACTTCCTCTTAAAATGATTCTCATCTGCAGGAAAGTCTTGCGGAAAACATAGATTTGCAAGGACAGATCTGTTATGCCTGCACATCGGATTGGGGGGTTTCATAGCACTGCCCTTGTTCTTATAATGTTATGTTTTTATTAAGTGGTTTAACGTTTTGGAAAAGATAATAAAGACACTTGAATCAGTCAAATCTTCCAAGGATAGTTGAAGTGGGCGTGTCCTTTTTGTCAATATTACCCGTGATACTGTTACGTCTTCATATCCAAGTTCAATATTTCATCTGAAAATAAGCACTTTCTAAGTTAGTATATATAATTTAGGTTATTTTCCTGGAAAAATAAATATTACTTGTTTGAGTCGTCGTGGCTCAGTGCTAAGGGCTTTGAGCTTTCCTGTAGCTCAGCGGTAAGAGCATTGCGTTTACAATACAATGTATAAATGTATAGGATATTGCAATGTAAGTCGCTTTGGATAAAGCGTCTGCCAAATGCCTAAATGTAAAAATTTCGTGTCAGCATTTGGCTCAACCAATCAGATGAGTTTTGCGTTGTGACTACTTCGGCAAAAGTCAGTTTGGTGTTGCTAGTGTTTGCAGAAATGACATACTCCACTAGATTTCATTATTACAGGTGTTATGGCAATACAGTATAACAGATTATGTGTGGTCTTTCCTTGAATAGCCATAAAGTACCCATAAAAAACATTCTTAAAACAATGTGTATAATGCTGATCTGTGATCCCCGCGGATCGGCACGTCTACGTCTTTTACAAACACCCAAGTCTCCGTTAAGCTCAAGTACTCATAAGGAAACCAATATTCTTCAAAAAGATCTCTTCAGTAAAACGGATAAATAAAATAATGTCAAGTAAAATGACAAAACTCGTATTGCACTGGACATGCTGCCCTTGGCTTTATTGCCTGCTGCGGTCATGTCCTCTTCCTGCATAAAACAACAGCAATGTCAACTAACTGACAATACTAAAGCTTCAGTAAAATAGGGCAAAATGAGTAAAGAGTACATATACTTTTAATAAATGTTGTCAAGTAGAGAATAAAAGTTGCTTAAATCTTTAATACTCAGTAAAACTACAAAGAAACCAGAAAGATACTTAAGTACTGTAACTTATTACACCATTAATAACACCATTACTTTACACCACTTTATATATGTATACACAATGGCTATATATAAAGAGTGGGGAAGTGCTCAGCGCCGCTCAAGTAACACATATCGGTCTGTATATGTACTCAACCCCCTCCCCGTTTCCTTCTTTCCACTATATCATCTGTTTTCTTCGTATGGTTTCTTATATGATCCATTGCACCTACGTATCTTCGTTTTACCAGATCGTCTGTGCTTTCACACACTTGTTCACTTTCAGCTTACCGATTTCCTAGATTGTGCCCTCGTGCTCTTTCGAGCAGTTAAAGGATCCCTTTGACATAGCTGGCACATGTGCAAAACCAATCACTTACGTTTGCAGGCGAGGGCCCCTGCGCAGTGATGAGGGGGTGTATGTGTGTGTCGGGTGGGAAGGGGAGTAAAGGGGGAGATTTACTTGGACTGAAGAGAACACAGTGTTCCTATAGAGAATGTAAATGCAGGGAGGAATTTTATGGCTGATCAGGCAGAGAAAGCTATGTGGTCAGAATAAACAGGTCTTTTATTTGATAGCTTTATATCTTAATAAGAAAGGATAAATGAATAAAGAAAATTGTATCAGTTTCTGATCAAAATTCAAGTAGTGTTGCCCATTTTAACTCAATGGCACGATGCTAGGATGTGTTGGGTGGTTGTTAGGGCGTTGCTACGGTGTTCCAAGTTTTTAGGGTGGTATTGTGTAGAAATTGACAATCTCCGTTGCATGTTTTTTCTACGATGACTGGCATTTGTAAATTAATTTACTTAAATATTATAAAAAAATGATATATTAATAATATATATTTAAAAGAAAATTTTAATATATGTCTATATATCGCACTGTATAAACTCTTACTGTCTTTATTTTGTTTGTTTGCTATTTCTCATCCTTTCTTTTCATGGTGTGTTTGCAGCTTCCGAACAGGTTTTGGTTCAAACCAGTTTCCCAATTAAATCAGGAAGAAGTCCTCTACAAACGCTCCAGGAAAATGATCAGGTATGTACTTAGATCGCTTCGAGAAACTGTTCAGTCAATAAAAAAGGCAAAATACTTTGAAGGCTATTTTGGTGCTTGTCCAAAATAGGGACATGGTGCATTCCTCCGGTGTTGAAGGGACAGATTTGTAACTGCTGGGGAAGTTGAATTACTAAAATAACAACCTCACACATTCCTGCAGCGGCTCACTTCACACACCTTATATTTACACGTACATCATCGTTTTATAAAGATACAAAATTATACTTTACTGATTACAAATTTGCCAACGGATTTTCTGTACTTAACTTAAATTGGCATGTGTAATGTACACAAAAAATATGTTCTGAAAAAAAAGAGATTAGAAATAAGGAAGTGTTTCGTGTTCCTTTAAAGGGGCTCTGTAACAAAAACCTTCCCAATTCAAATTCTGTTGTATTCTTTTCTAAATCAAAGCCATCTGTGAAACGTCCTTTGAGCAAAACGTTTCCCACCCATAACTGCTTTGTGTTTTTTTGGACTTTCTTAAAACAGAGCAACTGTCTTGTCATGTGTCACACGGAGACATTTTGTCTGCATGTGTTACGAAATTTGGTTCCCCTAAATGAAGTTACGAAAATCCTGCATTTGGTTTCAGCCACCAGATTCTGGTGAAAAGATGTTAACCAATTAAAAAAGACTTGTTTTTCTGTGTTTGTTCCATTGCATAATGCACTGAACTGTTATTTCTTCGCTAACATGTTTATGCACCTCTTCGGTGTTCTTTTTTAGTTTGCCTCATTCAAGAAACGATTTATCCACTGATTTATTAATTGTAGATTTTTTGTTATTTGCAAGTTTTCATTTCTTTATCTGCATTGCTTAAAGGGGTAGTTCACCCAAAAAATGAATTATTTCATCATTTACACACCCTCTTGTCGTTCCAAACCTGTTTGAGTTTATTTCTTCTGCAGAACTCAAAAATTTATATTTTGAAGAACGTACATTGACTTCTATTGTATGGACACAAAACCACTGAGACATTTTGAGAGTCAAACTCCTTATCTTGTACTTTTGTCTTTCAGCTGGATCATTCTGTGGTTCAGGCCACTCTACAGGGCCGACGGGAACTCTTGGAGGAAACCTGTCGAACCCACACTCATAAAAGACGCGTGCTCAGCCCAGAGGATCTCCGTCACCTCATAGTGGACGATAAACACAAGTTACTGTACTGCTATGTCCCTAAAGTTGCATGCACAAACTGGAAACGCATGATGATGGTGCTAACAGGCGACGGCCGCTACCGCGAGCCACTTGCCATTCCGGCCAACGAGGCTCACGTAGCGGGCAACCTGCGTTCGCTCTCTGAGTATTCCACAGCCGAGATCAACATGCGCCTTCGCACGTACCTAAAGTTCATCTTTGTGCGTGAGCCTTTCGAAAGACTCGTCTCTGCCTATCGCAACAAGTTCACCCGTAGCTACAACACAGCGTTTCATAAACGCTACGGAACCAAAATCATCCGGAGGCATCGTGCGGACCCCCAGTTCGAGGCTCTGGAAAAAGGCAACGATGTCTCCTTTGAGGAATTTGTGTATTATTTAGTAGACCCACAAACACAGAGAGAGGAACCATTTAATGAACATTGGGAACGGGTTCACTCGCTTTGCCACCCTTGTCTTATTCATTACGACGTGGTAGGCAAATACGAGACGCTTGCGCAGGATTCACGTTACGTGTTGAAGGTAGCAGGTGCAGACGGAGAGGTCAAATTCCCGACTAGCTCCAAAAGCACCAGGACCACGGGAGACATGGCTGCCAAGTTCTTTGACAACATCAGTCCATTTTACCAGAAGAAACTCTTTAACCTTTACCGAATGGACTTCTTACTTTTTAACTACTCTATGCCGGCATACTTGAAGTTGAGTTGAGGTTTTGCACAACATGTTTTGACTGGTGCCCAAACCGACTTTCTTTACACATGAATGTGTCTTGCAAGTGTACGTTGGGGTTTATTTATCACTCCGGAGTGAGCCACCTTTACAGAACATGTAGAGGAAGCCTTGACCGTGGCGTCCATACCCTGACTACCTTAAGGCAAATTCCAGTGCTGTGAATACATTACTGCTGGCATGGGTGTTGAATCCCTTTGGAGTTCACAAAATACTGCCTGTGATTTATTTGGCTTTGTTACAGCTGATGACTGAGTTACAAGTATGTGCCTTTGTCCTTAATGTTGATAAGTGAAGCGGGATTCTTCATCAACAGACAAATGCCGTGAATGTTTCATCACCGAAATTATATTTATGGTATTGTATTGTTTACATAGCGTATTTATTGCTTTGACTCTTGAACTGGAATCAGCAAAGCCTTGACTTTAATCTTGAATCAATACCTATCGCGGCTGATGTCAAAGCTTCCCATATAGCATTCTGCGTATACGATTTCACAACATTACGCCACACAGTTCACACAGAACATATTATCCAAATCTAAAGCTAAATAAGTGTCAAATCTTTTTTTTAAACTGGGTTAAGATAGCAGTGTCAAGGAAATGAAATAAAGGGATGAATTGAGACTCCTCTTTTAGTCGTGAACTAGCCTGGGCTTTCCACGTTTGCTAGTTTAAATCTTCTGGAATGAAACATTCTCAGAGTCACCCCTTTATTTAGCATGCGTCGGGCTGGGTAAACAGTGCATAGCTGTGGTTGGGAAAGGTAGACCCTCATCACTGCGCCTCTTGTTGAGTTATGGATGCAGGGATAGGTGCAAACTACCCACTGGGCATTGCAGGTCAAACATCAGTAGGGTCTTGGAAAGAATCACTTGTCTTATGAATCTTTAATAAGAGTTGAAGTGCAATAAAGGGTACCAGCTTCTGGTTTGTGAACAATACTTTGTGAAAATGCTATCCCTCCTTTAAAACTATTAAATGTTTAGTTTTTAATAAGAGGCCTTATGTGCAAGGGCATTATTGCAGTGGTTCCTAACCCTGTTCCTGGAGGCACCCCAATGGATACTGGATGTTTTATCAAACAAAGCATATTTAACTCCTTCATTTAAATATGAAAATATTTCATATTTATTTTTATATTTAATTAGAAGAGTACTCCAAAACCTTTTTTAGCAGACAAGACAGACATTCACAATGTTGTTTTTTGGGGAACCTCCAAGAACAGGGTTTGGAAAGTCTTTGCTATACGGTCGAGTTCTGCTTTTATTTGAGCATTTGCATAAAAACTGTCTGACCGAATGAAATGTTTTTGTTGTGTGTTAACACTTGTTTAATTAAAGGTGACGTGTAAATACCGTCATTGCCAGCACCAAACAAAATTGTAAAAATAAGTTGTTGTTTCAAGCAGTATTTAACTCCAAACTCATGTTGTTGGTTGGACCAATGTTGTTATGTCTGTGCAGTATTATTTGTCGGCTCAGGAATGAATCATTTAATTGCAATAGTTACTTTTCAAGGGTGACTTATTTTTACAAATGAAATCTGATGAGAAAGAGATAAGCATAAGAATATCTGGCTAATATCCGGCCGACAGATAAACAGGAATTGCCTTGGGTTATATTCATAGTCTGGTGCACAGCGGGTACCTTGTGTGCAACATTGCATAACCTTTTCAGAATGTTGTGTTGGAAACGATTTCTAGTGTATCAGTTAGTCATAATATTGCGTTGATGTCTTCCATTCAAATACTGCCACAGGGATTTATTCATTCATGCATCTAAATATCTGTTTATAAAGTTTCAATGGGCAACCTGAAGAAACAATATACTTCCAGATTTGAAGGGTACAAGACTCTTGTCTTAGTTATTTGAAGCTGATTTGAAATGTATGAATGTATTCTGGCAGTTTGAGTCATATGAAATAACTGTGAGCTTGAACCAGGTAAACCGTTGTTTGTGTGGAAACAAACCGTACTTGCCCCCTGTGATGTAACCAACAGTTTGCACCTGTTTTGAAAGCTTGTGGTAATGTCCTGCATAACTGTGAATGCTAATGAGCGCTGGTCGGCAAGGAATCTTGCATTAAGAGGTGAAGAAACCCATTTTCAGTTGTATTTCAACAAAGAGTGACCATCATGAGGTTTTGTTAGATTCATTTCAAATGTCATGAAACAAATGTCATGCCACAACAAAGTGTGGAGGAAATGATGTGAATAACTTTGATTCAGCCTCGGAGTGACGCTATGTCTTGAATAAAACTGCCACATTTTCATTGTTGTTGTGCTACGTTCATTCGAATGAAACAACTAGTTGTTCAAGAGATGATTTTAAGCATGTTTGAGGAAAAAATCAGAACGCATAAAAAATATTCGTGTATCCGTATATTCGTGTCATATTTAGTAAAAATATCCATCAGCATGTTTAAACTTGTGTGCATTTAGTAAGTCAGCAATAAACTCCAGAAACACCATCGCCCAGAATCCCTCTGGGTCTTTACATCTTGTAAACTTCAAATTTAATTTAAACATGGCACTTTACATGGTGTGATGTCCATACCTAAAGTTACAGAAGCTCTAAACATACAGGTGATCTGAAAGCAGCATCCAAGCAAAAGGACAACGCACTTAAATATCAAGTGTAACTAATATGGACTGCTTCCTGTCAGTTTTCAGTCAATCCTGTTAGCACAGTAAAGTTCATACTCTTCTTTCTTCAAAGTCACTGCAGCCAGCCTGGGCAACAGGGGCCCCAAAGATAGCACGAGTCCATGGTGATGAAGGAGGCGAGCGTCTTACAGACCAAGCCCCTAGACTAACATGACCAGACGGAAACACAAGGCAAGGAAACCAGTACCTAACAGATCTCCCAACGCAGTCAGGTATGGGATAGAGAAGTTATCCGGGTCCAGGCCTTTCCTCCACATTAAACGTACAATTAAGTCAGCTGTATAAATAAGGATCCCAACCTATGAGGACAAAACAAGATTTATATTATTTCACAAGCAGTTTCTGTTAATTGTATTAGAGCATATCATAACAAATGCATTCACTATTTGCGTAAAGATTTTGTTAAATGAGATTGTACATGTGTTCATGGACACGTTCATAATCATTATCAACCACTTTTTAGATTCTTTAAACATTTGTTTTAGCCTTTAATCATCTTTTAATATCAAAACCTGAAAAATGCCTTTGTTAGCAACATTTTCAAGGATCTCCAAGAGGATTAAGTAACACTATAGGATAATATGATGCACGTTTCACATTCATTGATTCACGATGAACATATTTCACATTTCATTAGAAAAAAATGAATTGATTATTTAAAAAATTGTCTCCAAAACTACTGACTTCAATAAAAATGTTCAATGTAAAAATGTGAAGTGAATTATTTTGATTATATTATATAATTATATAGATTTGTATATGTCAATACATTTTGCAGAAGTCATGCCCCTGCTAAAAAACAATAAAACCCATTAGAAACCATTACTATAACTTTAGCTTTTTCAATTAAAACCATAACAAATATTTTTGTAGTGTGTTTTGGGCATTTTTCCAATAGGATTTATCTGCCAGATAACACCCCACCAATATAATCCATCACATATCAGTACACACCATTACTGATTCCATTATAACAAATACAATTCCCATTACAACCACAACCATTACTTTTTCTATTGCATTTTGGGCAATTTTTGCAAAGGTAGGATTAAACACGTATTTGTAAAACAGACGCTCTTACCTGAAGCAGAGCAGCACTCAGGTAACAGCAGATGAAGGCGGGAGTGATGGCAGTGTGACCTCCTTGAAGCATATTAATGGCAAAGAGAAACAGGAGATGACCGGGGACCACCAGCAAGAACAGAACCCGAGCCGATTTTGAGTTAACTCCTGAAGACACAGAAGTTCCATATTCAATCATCTCAAATGATTAAGAATAATCCAAATGACTCAATTCATCTCAAACACGCGAAGGAAAGAGATGATTTAGTCTCAAAGTGACCTAACCGGAGGAGAAAAATGTGACGCAGGGGTTGGGCCAGTGCTGTCTCATCATATAGGGCAAAACTCCAGGTAGGCTCCGGAAATGAAGATAAGTTGAGATGCGACTGGCTTGGATGGCCACCAGATTTCCTCCCACACCTGAGAATAAAGACGGAAGAATTTCACACCGGTCCAATAATTACACCATTACAAGTCTCAAATTCTCCTCAGAAAACAAATAGAAGTACGCATGTGACAGGCATTGGTCCAGGGCAAGTATGCAAGCTGACTTAAATATGCATTTTTCAACATATTCCACTACCATCAGAGTATTATGTGCACAATTAATAGCTTTTCCACGTTTTAACTTGAGCTCAGGCTGACAGCCTGAATGCAGGAGAGAATTCCTTCATGACAATATCAAAACCAATACTGAAGTGTTGAATTGGTCTTCTTGAATCATAGCCACCTAGTGTTCCTGATTAAGGGAAGTTGTAGCCGGACTAAGCTGGAAATATGGTCAGACCTGTTCCAGATTTAGCGGTCTGAAAAGTTTCAAGCTGAGATCAGGGGTTTTTACTCTTAAAACTGGATAAGAGTCTTTAAAGGATGGTGCGATTTTAAATCGAGGTATTGCTTTAAGGGACACAATACGATTGGTGCACATGTGCAGCTGGATAGAAATGGGACCCGAGAAGGGAAATCTAAACCAGACTTCTAAAGTTCACAAATCTCCATTAATGATAATTTATGAAAAAC
Organism: Barbatula barbatula; assembly: GCF_947034865.1. Lineage (NCBI taxonomy): Eukaryota > Metazoa > Chordata > Actinopteri > Cypriniformes > Nemacheilidae > Barbatula > Barbatula barbatula. The sequence continues at coordinate 3,770,103 of NC_136780.1, read as the reverse complement.
CAAACAAATTCAACCTCTCACAGTCTCAGCTGGGGTTTCCAGCTCGGCTATTTAAACTCCCATTAAAATACTTGAGTTCTTTTATGTAAGATAGAAATTTGCGAAGAGATCCAGCGCCCTTGATTTATTGTGATGCTTTGGCATGAAACTGGTTTTATTTCGTACACTTTAAGTCCACGAGTACTTTAAACTGTGGAGAATGAGAGATGAAATCCATTCTGCTAAGATGAGGGAAGAAGAGAAAAAAGCCTTAAATTAAGCAAATAAACGTCATTTTTATTATAAACTTGGGAATACGTAGTTTATCAAAAGGGATTCGTGAATATGAAAGGAATGAGAATGTAAATAACAGACTCACCGTTAATGACTGGCGTGAAGACCGCCATGCCCTCGAAGTTTGGATCGCTCACGGTCTTATCAAGAATGAGACCACCGAAACTTTAATTGAAAAGATGTTAATTCAGTCAATCGTGAATGGCTTACTTAGCGTTTTGTTTGCATACGACACTGGATATAAAACAGTATTCATTTAAAACATTTTTAAATCTATAACAAAGTATATACCATATGAATGTGATTATTATGAAAAGCGTGTATTTGTATCTGTGTTTGTACCTGCTGATGGACATGGCCACTATAACAGGCTGCCAGCCCGACTTTAGAACCTCTTTGATCTGTGGACTCCGTCTGGCGATGAGCACCCACAAGGGGATGAGCAGAAGAAAGAACCCACACACCAGCGGGGACAAATACCACACATCTACACACACAAACAAATGATTTTTATTACACTCATGCCACATGCCAGCCCCAGCAACACAGACTTTACACGAACACCATTTAGGTTTTATCTTGTATTATTTAGGCAAACCCAGGTTGGTAGAAACTCTATAGTAACAAGTCCTTCAGTGCACCAGTCATAAACATTGTGTATATAACAACTTTCCAAACGTAAGGTTTCCCAGTTCTCTATCTTTGATATGCAGCTTTTAATGTGCACAGATAAAAGTCTACATAGTTCAAACGTAATATTTGAGCATATTGCTGCTGCCCTCTTCTGTTGCCTTAGTGTAACAACTGTAAAGCTGCTTTGCTTTAAATTTACTGTAAACCGATTTGTCTCCATGCAACATGTGAAAAGCACATCTCAAAAAATTTAAATCATAGGCTTCCCAATGTTTTTTCATAAGTGTGTACATAAAATAAGTGCAAATACCATCCTACCTAATTATCTGAATCTAAAGCACTGACCAATGTACACTTGTATGTAGTAAATACAAAACAAAACACAAGCATGTTATGTCCCAAACCTCATATGTCCACATTCGCTGTTTTTCAGGAAATGTAAAAAACAGTACTTTTTTTAATGATTAAAAGGAGGTACATGCTTTTTCGCACATTCGGACTTCTTTACACTATTAAACGTGCTGGCTTCTCATGCTTTACATTGTCAACTTGTCAAAAAACTAGTTGAAGGTATGACGTAGTATTTCTGTGCTCGATTCACTCCGCCAGGGTTCGTACAGGCTTCGGAAAGTTTTGTTTCAAACATGGATTCCCATTTAGTAACGAAGGTTCTTAGTCCCTTATTGGACAATACTCCTGGAAAAGTATGCCCACGCGTCAACCAGGCAACGTGAGAAAGAGCACTCCCATCAATTCACTTCACTCGGCTGATGGACGTTAAGCTGTGTTTGCTTGTTCACTGCATTTCGGTGATGAATGCTTTATAAACAGTGGATATAATGCTGGATTTGGAGATCGTTTGAAACTGAAAGATGGCGCAGTCCCAATGCTTAAAGATGCCGGGCATGAACCGCACGAGGTAAGTCAAACTAAGTCATATGTCTGTGTTTTGTAGGCAATCGGCGTGCACGTGCATAATATTAACAACACAAACTTATAGTGAATCATTACGATGATGTATTGTGTGCTCGTGCTGTAGTTCCGCCCCTCCTGCACACCTCCAGGGACTCGTACAGCTGTCTCCGTCTTTTATAAATTTGATCAAACTAAGTACTCTTCGAAGGTACGAAGTGTGCAATACTACTACAGAATAGGTCCTTACGATTAATATGAGATTGGAAGAAACTGCGCATGCTACCTCATCTTTAAATCCTTGTTGACAAGCACTTTTTAATACATTTTATTATTAGATATTTGCAAAACCCAATGACAAACATAAAGGGTGAATAATTTATACAAAATGTATACTTTGTATTAAATAAATTCACAAAATATGGAGATACGAGGTAGATACAGCAGCGATATGTAATATAAATTAAGTATTACAATTTGAGTAGCAAATATGAATGTTTATTTGCATTATATGAAGCAATTTTGATCCTAAAAGTAGAATCGATTGGGTTATATAACAGTCAAGATGACCTCATGAGCACATGGTCTCTCACCTCTGTATTGGAACAGCGTGCTGCTCACTCCGGCCAGCAGAGAAAGTGTGATAAGATCGCCCAGACTGGCTGCTATCGGTGTGGCCACGTTATCAGGGTTGATGCCCACCTTCCTGGAACCAATGATCACACCAACCATCACCAGACCTGAAAAGAGAGAGCAAGACCAGCAAAACCCATTATTGTATTTTAAGGGTCAAAATAACAAACAGTGTATATAGAGTATGGAGAAAATACTTTTTATTTACTATGCAAACAATGAAGATTTCAAGTGATAAAGAGTGGCGAACCTAAAGACAGCGCAGCCACAAACGCGGTGGTGACGCTGCTAGCACACAGCACAGCCGCCTGGTCCAGCTCCAGACCACCTCTGGACACAGCACCCAGCGCCACAGCCGCGAGTGCCGCCAGAAAGCCCACCACAGTGGCTTGAACCTGTAGAAGAGAACACAGGCTCATGAGCTCATCAGAGCCTGATATCATCCTCCTTCATTTATAATATAAAGATATAAAGAGTTCTCATTGATATTCAAGAGACAGTTTTTCAGCGTGAAGTCTCATAATTGCTTATATTAGACTACATTTAGTCTATGTGTGTAATGTATATTTGAAGGGTTTCTATACCAAATTATAACAAAATTTGTTTTCCAGTACTATATTTTAAAGGGATAGTTCACCAAAACATCAAACTTCCCTCTGATGTCATTGAAAATCTGTACGACTTTGTTTTTTATGTAGAACACAAAAGAAGATATTTTGTGGAGAATTGGTAACAAAATCCAATTGCCCCCGTTGGGACACAAACGGGGGCAGTTGTATGGACACAATTGTATGGACACATTTCATTGAACAAATGTTCAGATACTGAGCATTAAAAGTTTGTGTGACTCGCACCCACCTGAATAAGGGCAAGATTACATGTAACCATCATCCATTTCTGTTTGGGGTCGTCCATTTGCCCAGTGTTAGCCTGTACCAGAAAAAACATATTTGTTTTAGACAAAGTTACATAGATAACCAGTAATTCACATACAGTCATGCATTAACAAGCTGTTTGTTTGATTTTACATACAGCAGTAGAGAGACGAGATGCTAGAGTCATCTCCAGGTTTCCCTTCAGCCCGACCAGAGCAGGTACCAGGATGAAGACTTCTGTGATCACCTTAAACACGTCCCAATGCTGTAACACACGTGCAGATAAGTGCGTTAAAACTTCATGTTGTGCTGTTTTTCCATTGTGCTGAGCTTGAACCAGTGCATCAATTTCAGACACAAAACATCATAGAGGCACAGCTTAGAGGAACAGCTTGTACTCGTATTTGGCACCGACGTGACTGTTCTCCTTCCAAACATACGATTGTACTACAAAACATCACAAGGGGCTATTTCATAAATACTTTCAAGAAATGTCTGGCTCACAGTTTACTCCAAAATCAAAAAGAACATAGAAGATTTAAGCATTTTCTGGATTAAAATCAACCTTTACATTTGCCAAAACGTGCCGTACTTAATCCACAATACCATTTTATTGTGAAACACTGTACTGCACATTCTGACATGTAATATCGTCCTTGATTCTGATCATCTATTTCCTTACGTACACAGCCTGAGAATTTCATGTACCGTAGATATTTTGCAGAAGATGTTGACAGACATCTAGAATCAATGCTAATGTCACAACCCATCACAGTCTGAATGTTCTGAACACAAATCTGAGCTCTTCATCATCTTCTGAAAACCACAAAAGAATAAAGATAAGTTCAATTATGTGTCTAGTCATCAGCAAATTCATAAGCCATCGTGAAATGCTCAAACTATGACAAAAACCTTGAAGTGACTCGCTGAAAATGAATGGCTTCTTGATGTCGTGCCATATTTAGTACGTGTCAGTCAACGAGTTAAGCACTCCCCACTCAAGTGTTTAAAAATAACAGCATGTTTAAAAGAACAGAGAAGAGACTGGTGCCAGCCAGCCAGGGACCGATATTTTTACCACACATGCGGTCAAAGCAGGGCTGTCCAGGGAACTCGCCCATTTCTGCTGCTCTCTCTCAGCCTTCTAGAAACAAGAGAGGTTATTCTCTTGCTTCTAACTCAGCCGCCCCCCATTAGAGTTCAATAAATAGACACAAAACAAAGTCCGTGCCAACCGTGTAAAAAACCTGGAAGACTTTACAGCAGAGCTTTCCAAACTTCAGAGAGGCCCCCCTAAAACAAACCTCATGAGTGACAAAGTCGTCCAACAGCAATGTGAAAGACTGACAGCATGACAAGACGTGAAAACTGTCACATAAAAAAATATTTTGAAAGTTTTGACCTGTTTTCATTTTCTGCAAATTCATGCAAATAGAAACAATATTTTCATATTTTCTTTAATATCCTAATATTTGATTTGAAATTTGAGAGGAATATGGTTAGCAGTTTACAGATTGAAACCAAAGCGATTATTTTACCTAAATATATACCCATACATAATAAATTCAGAAAAACTGAAAATCATATTGAAATGGCCTTTAAATTTTTTCTGCGGCTCTATATATATATATATATATATAGTTTGTGAGGGTTTAAAGATAATTATGTGCACTCTCAAAGAAAAATATTTACTATAGTAATTTGTAGTCCAATTTCTTGATATTGTTGTTTTTTAACCTTACTATAGTAAATATTAAAGTATACTTCAGTAAATACAATTTCTAGTTATACAGTACCAGTCATTTTATTTAAGAACAGTATATATTATAAATATATATACGGTATATAATACAGTATACTACAATTTACTATAGTAAATACTATAATATACAACTACAGTATTTTGTCTTGTGGGCTACCTAAAAAAGTTGCTCTTCATATTCTGGTGAAGGTAAGATGATAATAAATATTACTATTTATAATTATATCATGGCTCGTTGGAATGCTTGATTCTGATTGGCCAGTGGAGTCATTTGCAGGTACATTTTTCCCAGATAACAACTTCTCAAAACTATTAATACACAGTAACCCGGAAGTTTTATTTAATGGGTAGAAAAAAGTCTTCTGACACCCCTGTGCACTTTGTAAGTTTTACCAATAATAAAGATGAGAAATGAGAATACTCTGATAAAAGAAGTTTAGACAGAGTTCAATAATACATACAACAAAATAAACCAATGCTGGTTTAAAATCGCTCATACTTGAACAATATCCATGACGATACCGGCCACCACCATCCCCAGACCACCCAGCAGGTACGGCAGCAAGACCTGAGCCATGATGACATACGAGCTCTCCGGCAGGAAGCCATGAGCCGAGCGTGTGAGTTTGCAGGTGAAACCTCTGAGCTTCTTTCCCTGATAACAGAGCTCCAGTTCCAACTGTGTGACCACCATCTCCGTTACCCCATTCCACGCCAGTGAGCGAACGCAAGCGGTTTCAATGAGGTGCTTCTGGGTCCCTGGAATGCTCAACACCCTTTTGCTTGGCTAGACGTTCCTTTCATAATGACTAAAGGTCAGAAGAACATAAGCACACCAACAGACAGATAATACGAGGTAACTGAGTTTTACGTCAAATATTCTCAGCAAAACAGGATGTCTCTAAGATTAAAAAGTAGATTAGTATTTTGTTACTTCAAGAAACTGTGCTGATGCACCCATGAGGCCATCATCCTCATTTTTAAGGTGAAGATCCTTAATCTTTCTTGTCAATGTGTTCTCCAAACGACAACATCTCCAGCACTTTTTTAACCTGAACAGCTTCTTGAGATCTGACTTTTAAAGCAATCCTCAACCAGGTTGTTGTCCGTGAGATCTACGACCTCCAGAATATGTTTGCGTGGGGTCCCCAATTTGTCCCGGCAAATAATACTGTTCGGCTTCACTTCCAGTCTCCAACTGTCTTTAAAAGCCACTTCATCAACAGGTCCAGAACATGACAGAAACACAAGTTGAAGGCGCTTTTTTTCACTTCTTCCTGTGGGCAGTCCTCGTTGGTGCATCAGGCCTGGCCGTTTGATCTGATCATTGTTTCTCTCCTATAATGTCTTGCGTCTGTCCCCATCCTACCGCTCTGTCTCCCTCTTCCTGTCTGCATATGCCTCCTCTGACGTAGCACTGAACTCTTTCTTATCAGTCTTATCAGCTGTAAATGAGCCGAGCGCTCGCCAGCCCGAGAGGGGAAGTGGCAAGGCAGAGACAGATCGTGAGAGAGAGAGAACAAGTGTGTGTATGTGAAACAAAGACAGAATAAGAGCCCACAGGGTTGTAAAAGCACCGTTGTTCGATTGCTCATTGGCGTAACGGTTGCCAGGACATAGAGAGCGAGAGGAACGATTCAGCTCGAGGAGAACTGCTCGGTCTTGAGCGACACAATGACACAGCAAAACCACATCCTTTATAAACCTACTACCTATGTGTGATCTGCACGACTGGCAGGACATTACTGGATCTCTGAATTAGAAATCTGTTCAACTATTTTTAGGAACAGAATAAAAATCTAACTGTGATATGTTTTGAAGTGAATTCGCAGTAGGCCACATTGGCCATATAGTGTATTGTATAATACCGCATATGTCTGAAAGTGACAATCACATTTTATTTCAACAAACCGATTCCCATTGCGTATTCCAAATGTTTCACTTGGATACTACGTCACCTTACGGAAAGGAAGATAGTCGCTTCTTCTGTTTGATGCCGACTTTAAATATTTGGGGCTAAAACTAAGTAAATGAGTCATTTTGAGAATGTTAAGTCAGTTTTTCTTTAACTGGGAACCCCAAGATGGATCCAGAGGGCCATATTTTGTGGTATTTTATGAAATATAGAAAATTATCATAAGATGCAATCAAACAAGACCACCAACTCCAGCATTGAATAACTGAATATGGTTTTGGTTTAATAAAAATTCTAAGTTTAAGATCATAAAGCGATGCACGCTAGAGGCCTTACAGTGAAAACATTTGAGAACCACTGTATTGAGTTAAAGATTCGTTTTTTATCATAATTTTATATGTTTTAATATTTATATATTTAATATAAGGGGTAGTTTACCCGAAAGAAATTCTGCCATCATTTATTAACCTTCATGACGTTCAAAACCTGTATTTGACTTTTCTTCTGCAGAGGACAAATGAAGATATTTGAGAAATGTATTTTTTGTCTATACAATAAAAGTCAATAGGGGCCAAAGTTGTTTAGTTACTGTAAAACATTCTTCAAAATAACTTTTTTTTGTTCTGCAGAAAAAAGAAAGTCACACAGGTTAGGAAGGACAGTACTTTTACATGAACTATAATAAAAAACATACAGTATGTGGACTAGTTTCATGATTATTGGTTAACTTGTTAGATCAGGTTGACTACTGTTAGTCTATAATACTGCTCGGTGGTTAAATTCCACTCTCTCCTGGAAAAATGATCTCATTCATTTTACTCACACTCTGTGTCACTAACTGTGGGCCATAAATATCACCATCTGACTCACTTGATAATGAAAACAGACATATTAGTTGCCAGAACCAGCGAGAAACTGAAAAACACGAACACCAAGATCGGTAGCAACCATTATAACACTTTTATTAATGTTTATATTTATCTGACCACGTTGTGCCTGTTGGGCCATTGTGGTACCTAAATGATCATATTGAAAGTACACTACTTTTGGTACAGAGAAAATAATTTGTTTAAGTACTATTATAATAACTGTATGTTTTTGGCAGATGCTTTTACGCAAACCAACTTACAGTGCATTACAGTGTGTTCAGACCCATGCCCTCTGCTCTACCAAGTGAACTACAGGAACACACGGCATATAAGACTGATTTAAACATAATACAATACAGACAAAGATGGGAAACGAGATCGCAATAAAACAAGTCAACAGATAAAACATCCATAAAAAAACCCAAAAGGAAAGTGGTCTCACCTGAATGCTGTCCAGTACCATGCCGGCCATCACCATCCCCATCCCAGCCAGCAGGTAGGGGAACAGCACCTGCAGACAGATAGAGACGGCGGATTCATCTTCTATCTTCGCCTGGGCCGTTTTGGGCTTCTCCTCCACAATCTTCTTGGGTGGTGTGGTAGGAGCGGGTAAGAGCAGGTCATTTTGGTCATCTAGACTACTCGTCCGATCCAGGCCACTCTTCCCTTTACCCTTCTTGGACTTTTTGCGGCCCCCTCCTTTCCTTTGTCGGACTTCGTCTGCTGGCATGCTGGAGTCTCCGTTCCACTGCCTCTGAGCCATAGAAAATCCGACACATGGTACAGCATTATATTCACTGTAGTGAATGAATGGTAAATGTGTGGTTACTATGGTATTACTGTAATAAAACCACTGTTCATTTTCATATGGGGAGACTATGTTTTTTATACTACATGTAAGCGTATTAACCGAACTACCACGAGACATCAACAGGAAGTCCGATCATGCTAATGATGTTTACAATTCATATCTTGATAACACGTTGCCATGACAATCTCAAGCCATGCATTACTGGCTATATCACCGATGCATGCTTTAAAGCTTTTTTAACAAATACAAATATCATTTTAAATCCACGATATAAATAAACAACAATGCAAATTGTTGATTATAATAATGGACGATACATTGATCATCACACGCGTGCTCCACATCAACAATAAAAGGTCTAGTACAAAACAGCCTACCGTCTCAAATTAGACGTTGGTTTGTGTATATATTCGTGATATTACATCATATATCGCGAACGATATCGCCATTATTCACTGTACTGGAGGTATATAACTTCCTACATGGGAAGCGGGTCCGCCAATCATACTACAAAGACGGCAGGACTCATGAATATTGATTAACCACGTGACCTGACGCTCTCGAAAGGCTACGAATCTCGGAAAGCTACGAGCTTAATTAATATTCATGAGCAGATTCGTCATTTCGTACTTATTAATGTTACATATATTTTATGAAGTACATATATTGCTTAATGTACACATACCAAAACATACATTTATATGAAAGTACGTCACGTTTACAACAGGCATGAAATGCAGTTAGGATCGTAACATATTTTTAAAGATTAGTTTGACGAACTAACAGGGTTTTGATCTACACTTCGGACTAATGGTAATAGATAAACATTTGTAATATGCCTACAGTTACTATATGTCCCGCCTGATAATTAATGTAACTTAAATTATTTTAAAGGTTGGATATGCAAATGTTACTGCCATGTATGTGGTTCATTGCAGCTGCCCATGCATCTAACCTCCAAAGGTCAATGTTGCACACCAGGCAGAGTGAAAGTATGAATTATTCATATATGGGGATATAACAAGCACATAAACGTATAGATCCCAGCATATTCAAAATCCTGCTTTACTGTAAGTAACAGGTGTAGCATTCATTCGTCATGCAGATCCAACACATACGTCTTACCTATTACAGTGGCCCAAAGCGAAGGAAAGATCGGTTTAAACCGCATAAATCTTGAGGATACCAAGAATAACCACGTGAGGTGGGATTGGAGTAGTCACAGATGGGGGGGAGCGTGTCTTAAATTTCATCCTGCTGGCAGTTTAAAGCACTCCCCTCCTGTCTGACCTCATCTGCCACTGAGAAGATAGTGTTGACAGGGAAACCCACCACTCCATTCCCTTCAAAGAACATCCAATTAAACTCTTTCCATTCACATATCACAGTCACTTTACCGCTGGTAAATTGGAAATGAAAGCGCTCGTGACAACCGGGTTTGTACAGGTTTTAGACCTCATTTGTTAGTGGAATTATGTAAATGTGTGTTAGGGCACAGTATATGACTTGGTCACTTTATACTCTCTTTACTCTGAAATGCCACCAACTATCAAAATACAAAACGTCTTCATGTAGTGTGTTCCGGGACTTATTTAATGGTGGTCTGATGGTTCCCATTTGCAACTTAATGCACTAATAGAACCCAACATGTTACCAATAGAGGCATCGTATGCTCTATTAAAACCAACACAATTCCCATTATATCCCTCGATCACATCTATTAAAAAATCTGTGATTGTTTCTTGTTATGTTGTTCATGTTTCCAAACAGTGTTGGGATGATTCTGTATTCTTAGGTTCGTCACTTAGTCTTGTCATGAAAGTTCAAAAGATTGTGATTTCGTATTTGAACTGTTGCAGCATAAAACTGATGGAATTAAATTCTTAACACTAAATAATATGCATTGCGTCAAGTAAAAGTGGACGTTATTGTACTCTCAATGTTTCAAACATGAGTGTTATTTTCACGTAACCACGTCAAAAGCAGTTGGAATTTAGGTATTATATAAATAAAAAAATGTATTAGTCATTTTAGTTCATTCCTGTAAATGGTCAAGGTCAAGTGAAGGTTAATGCATAATAGCACTATGTGCATTGGTGCACTTGTTGAATTCACATGATGACATATTTGTGTGGTCTGTGTTTATGCATGAAGAAACAGTTCAATGTACATACTATAGTATAACGTAGCATACTTTTGCTATTTTATTTCCCTGTATTACTGGTTTCATCCACTAGGTGGAAGTGAAATACAGGATAACGTGCACCTCGTGGCTGAATGGAAAAGAGCCACATGAATGTTACTCAGGAAACAGACAAAAACTGTGTTTTAGCAATTGTCATGGAAATGTAAATGAATCTGGGTCAGAAGACTCGTTTTAATGAATTACAGGGTTTGCATGATAATCACGAAACACAAAGACCCCCAAATAGAATCAGAAAGCACAAATAACTGGCTGGTCGATGAGTAACAGACATAACAAGAACTCCCGCAATGCCCCTCGTGGACCTCTAATGTAAAAAAACAAGATAAAATACTATCCTTCTCGGTAAAATAGAAACCCGCTCGCACGTTGTAATTATGGGTATGCGGTAGCCCGACAGGAGCGATGGAAACTTGTCAGATGTGTTAAATATAGCTGCTGTCCCTTTCCATTGAGACACAGTGGACACCTGTCACACACACACAAACACTTACCCACAATGCTTCACTTTCACTTTACGCCACCTCCCACACTCCTCCACTGGATTCAGACACCCCAGCTGTTCGATCTTTCATCTCAAACATCAAAGCCAAGAAAAGCCTATAAACACGACAAACCTCACAAACAAGATCTATTTAGTGTCTCAATACTTTTCCTAGACAGCAATGACATTACATCGAGAAAAGGTTTTTTTAATAAGCATATGGACGCTGCTAAGACTTATGGGATCCCACATCTAGGAGAGATCAACAATGTGATCAGATTTACCCAAGACGGTCAACAATCCGTTTCTTGACAATGAACAGAGAGAGAGACAAGTGCAATGATAACCGTGTTCTGGCGCTCTATAATGCTCAGTAACAATTCAACAAGTGAAATACGGCAGATGTACTGTATACTTTATACCCACAAACGCCCATCAAAGTCATTAATTCAATGTCCACTTTTAAAGCAGGAAAATATGGCTAATTGCTTCCTCGGAGCGGATTGCCTCAAACATGCCCCGTAAAGCTGTCACATCAAAAGAAATCGCAGTAACAAGTAAACAGGGCCAGTTTCCACAAAAAAATTACAAGGCGTTTACTAAAACCAAGAGTACATATGTTTAATCTCTAGCATACTGAAGAGACTCTGACAGAGAACATTGAGTAAGAGCAAAGCAGATAACCCTTGAACTTTCATGAAATGCGGTAGCTTTGCATGTGGTAACAGTGTCGCGGAACAGATGAATCCAAACATATTAGATAGTTTAAAAGGTAAATCCAATACTGGGGTTAGTGTCAAGGCATTCCATAGATTTTAGTAGTATCTTTGCTAGGCTTTTCAGAAAAGAGAGATAACAAGACATCATTATGGAGGATGTTAGAAAGCAATGTTTCACCAGGGCCTGAAAACACATTGAGGTTTTCAGTAAGGCTCCCAAATGATACGTATTGTAAAAAGTGACATGCACATATACATGACTTTACGTAATGCTTTCTCTCAAAAATATCAAAAGTCATTTTCTTTTTTATTTAAAGGCGTAGATGACAATTCAGCGCCTGTAATGTGAATGTTTGCTTTACCCTGAGCTTGAGCCAAGCTAATAACAGGTTCTCGAGTGACCGCGTTCAGACTGTGATGATCTGATTTCAGACCTCTGAGGTCATGTGCTGACTGTGGATGGTGTTACTGAGAGAAAGTCTTCTTTAAACTACAAATCTACAATCGAGCCTCTCTCACATTGAGTATATGTTAACACATTCATTTTAATATTTCTTTTTGAATGATTAATTTTTTTTAACTGGTTTTCTGGTTTACATGTTGTGGGATAGTTCAACCAAAATAAACCTTTCTTCTCTGGAACACAAAAGAAGATCATTCAGGGGGGCGCAATGTTGTTTTATGACAGGGGTAAATGACCGAATTTTCATTTATGGTGAACTATTCCTTTAAAAACGACATGCATTGTTACTTGTGAGCCCTTATGTTTTGATCCAAGAGCCCCAATATGTCTAACTGTCATGCCACATGCTGAATGAAAAATAATCTTGGCATACAACTCTTACTGTATGAAATGGCTCGCCAAAGAGAAACCATCAGATTAAAACTCGTTTGTGGATGCCAAAATGTCTTTAATAGAGATGGGCATAGCAGATTGACAAGAGAGTTTTTTCTCACAACAATGTCACTAATGCCTGATCCTGACCGCAACCAGGAATGTCTTGCGAAAACTGAAATGCAACACCACTTCTATACCTTTTACATTTAAAGCAGACACTTTTATCCATATACAAAGTTTCTAAAAGTACCGGGAAATAATTATGCACGAAAGAAAAAGAGAAAAAGAGCATGTGCATATGAAGCAAATGCAACTTCATGCACTCTTTTTGGGAGTCTTTTCATGCACATTTTTGCAGGATGACGGGCACCCTAGGTGTTTCTTAGCAGGAAAGGTTTTGGTTTGCTTTGTTAAACTTGCAAAAAACACTGCAATTAAAGTGATAGTTCACCCAAAAACAAAAATCATCATTTACTCACCCTGTCATTTCAACTCTTTGTCACATTCTTTCTTCTGCAGATATTAAAAAGAAATTTGGTAAGTTGAATTGACAAGAGGGTGAGTAAATGATTACAGAATTTTTTTTTTTGGGTGAACTATCATTTGAATGTACTAAAATATAATGTGAATGATCTCATCATAATAGTTTGTCTTTCTATGCTATCCGCTGCTTTTGTTTAAAAGTGACTTTAATGTTCAGCAATAAATTCTGTAAAATAAAGGAACACATTTCTGATCCGGTCTTGATGCTGTACTGATGAGACTGTGGAGGTACAGTAAAGCAAAAAAGTTTGGGAGAGTTAATGGTACTATGAAAATCATTCTGAGTATGCTGTTCCTGATGTTAGCTGCAGGATACATGCGAGCTGTTTTCAGCCCCACTCCCACAATTCTTTGCTTTCTCACAGCGGCGCTTTTTCCTGCGTAGCGTGCTCAGATCAGCCGCAGCTGTTCGTGTGGATCTCCACCCTCTCCAGCAGAGCTCTGTTACATAACACTACAGAGTGATTGATGAGCTGCTCACATTTCTTGCCACTGCCAAGTGTCCATTCTCTCTCTCTCTCTCTAGCATTGACTTCACCGGACAAGTATTCTGGTGTCCTACTGTATCATTTTTAGCTCTCTTTTCCAAACCTGGAAAGAAACAAATGGGGCAGATAAGACTTTCTGCATTCTGCTGGCTGGACGTTGCAAATAAGAGTCATCCGGTTTTATGGGCATAATCTCATTCATGTCACAACACGCGGATGATGAAACGATGAACACTGCACTCTTAGCACAGATAAAGGTCTCCTGAGGAGATTTCTTTCTAACTTTGAACAAATGTTACAGATCTGGCATTAAATTGAGTGTTACTCAATTTAATGATTAAATGATTCATGCAACAAATTGAGCATCTTCTGTTACCATATCACTATTTAAACAACCTTAAAAACGATATACAGCTATGGGGAAAATGAAGAGACCATTCCAATTTTTCATTTAATCATCATTTCTAGGTGTATTGGGGCCATTCCACTTCAGTGTCTGTTGGATATTAACAAAATCAAACTTCAGGAGTGACAAAGTCATCCAACAGCAACGTGAAAAGACTGACAGCGAGAAAACTGTGATAAAAATCCAGGTTGTCACATATAAAATATATTTTGTAAAAATTTTGTTGTTGTATTGCTTAAAAGTGAATATGAACTTGTTTTCTTTGCAGTATTTGAGGTTTGAAAAAATTCAGCGCATCTTTTTTGTTATTTTGACCTGTTTTTACAGTTTTAATTTTCTCAGAATTTTCTCTTGGAATGCAAATAGTTTATTAGTTTATTCTAATTTATTAGAAATTTGGAAATGTTTACGTTTATACTTAATACAAGACAAGAGAACACATTCCCCCAGTGGGTTGAGAAAAAAAACTAAATTACATTGGATTATGTTGATTTTGCATATTTACATTTACATTTATGCATCTGGCAGACGCTTTTATCCAAAGCGACTTACAATGCACTATACATTTGTTTCAAAGTATGTGCAATCCCATGGGATCGAACCCACGACCTTGATGTAGTTAACGCCATGGCATGCTCTAACCACTGAGCTACAGAAAAGAAAAAAATGTAGTTTCAGGTTTTCAAATAAATCTGATAAGACATTTTACCCAAAACAGGGCAAAAATAAGAAGACGAAAACTATTATTAAAATTTTTAGATGTTTGTATGCAGACAAAAAGCTTTTGTTCTTACAGTAATACAGATTAGCAAGAGCAGCAAGGATGAAAAAAACGTGTTTCACCGGGATAGTGAGCAGTTCATTGACGTCATGGCATTGCATAGCAGCTCACAGAGTGTGCCTTGAGCTTTCAGTGAGCATTACAGCACCATTCACAGGTGCAGACAGACATTGCCAATGTCAATCAAACCCTGAGAGAACTGTCAGAAAAACCTGCGCACGTATAGTGAGAGGTGACAGCTCCTATAATGACTGTCTGCTAAGACAGCTTATGTTTACAGTACAGCATTCAAACAAACTCCTTTGTAAGTATTCATTAAAGATTAAAGCTTAAGGTTTGACACTACGATACACAAAACATTATGTTCATGAAGTTTATGGAGCATGAGTGCATTAAAGGCACAATGTGGAGATTTAGCGGCATCTAGTGGTGAGGTTGCAAATTGCAACCAACGGCTGACTCCCCCACTCGGACCTCCCTTTCGAGGCACTACGGTGGCTGACCATGGACAAAGAGGTCAGGACATTTTAACTTTCTTTTTTTGATAACGTAGTTGTGAAACGTGTTCTGTAGAGCAGCTTGTTCTGTTAGGTCTACTGTAGAAACAACATGGCGAATTCCATGTAAGGGGACCTGCGGTGTACGTAGAAAGAAGTAAATCATCCTAAGGTAAAAAAAACATAATGCTTCATAGGTATTTATACAACTCTGAAGACATTATATTGTATTTCTGCCAATAGATATTCCTTCATGTTACACACAGCACCTTCAAAATTATAAAGTAGTATTTTAATAATTTTAGGACCAGACTTCCGATAATTAGGATGTTATAAGAAAGAAAAACTTCCTTACCAAAACGTCTAACTGTCTGAGGTTAGAGAGGAACTCAGCAAAACCTGAAAGAACTGGCAACACTCATCTGGAACATCTTTTCGCTGTGAAATGACTCTGGAGACTCTGGGAGTTTAGTTCTGCTCTTCATTAATGGTTACATCTTTGAAGTGACTTTATTTTAAATATCTTAAAAGAGAATACGCTTGACTGCGTAATTTTATTGAGCACTCAATTTTTATATACGTAGCAGTGGGGCCGAATTATGGAATGAAACATCGAGGCTGCAATACACAAACAAACTGATTTATTTGGTTTAGTTACGCCATAAATACAGACCAAGTGCTTTTGTTCTAAATATCAATCGTTGTATTTACGTCTGTGTTTTTGTGAAGCCAAAGTGGAGAAAATAATGATAATTTAACACACACACAGTTATGCCAAACATTCTCACACTTTTTCATGTGGTCTACTGTTTTGGTCTAAATTGGTTTATTCTGAAACAGAATAAACTATAATGTGGACCCTTTTATCGAAGATCTCTCCCATTGGGACACTTCCATTTGGTGACAAGAGGCAGACCTCACCAACTTCCAACTTTCTTGCCTAGAAATACTATTGTCTGGACATTCGAAGTCCATGGAAACAAAAGTCTAACAGAGACACACTGTAAAGATTCCAACTCAATCGTTTTTATAGTGTAGGCATGTGTAGATTAACATAACAGGTCAGACCAGCTCTGTCATCTTTTCTAACCGCCTGTCTGTTAACACAGAATAAACCCGCATTTTGTAAGGATCTCTCATCACAGTTCTAAATAAAACTTGCTAGCATTTCTTTAAGTGAATGTCTTCCACTGGGAAGCTTGTTCTTCACTTGCTAAACAAAGAGGCCCAGGCTAGCCGAAACTATAACCTGCGCAAAATAAAAGATTGGGAGATTTGGTTCACACAAATACTATGACACATTATAATCCTCACACTCACAAATGTAAAATGTTATTTCAAGTCGCTATTTGCCAAAGCATGCCATGGTGATGTGTTTGTACAATTTCCAATTCCTTCGCTTAATTCTCTACCTCCAGCGAAACACATGATTAACAAAAGGATCTATAAAACTGTGCTTAAGATGTTGTTTTAGCACTTTTGTGCACGTAAAGCTAAATGCCGTATACACAGCCAAAGACAGATGAGCTCAGTGAATGGCAAATCTCTTCTATCTTCTGGTTGTGATTTGGAACAGTCATTATGGTATTACAGCCGACTGAAGGCTTGGCCACCGCCTTTCTTGGAAAGGCAACACCGGCATCTTGACACTCTTAAAATGGAGGGGAAAGGCAGAGAGGAATATTCAACCCACGGAAGGGTAACATTAACCATGATATGCAAGATGATGATGGCCCCTGGAATGGTATTTCTGGCTTCACTCAACAACAGCCGACTATTACATAAGTTACCCTGTTGCACCCATTTGTTCTGCACTGTTTTCTGGCCACACACATCCTAAAAAGGTTTTATTCTTCAAAATGATAATGCTAATAAAACGCTAGCATTTGTTTCGAGTCTGAATAAATAAATATCCATTGAAAAAAGTGACATCTGTATGCCAGAGGAAAAAAATATTGCTCTCACAGTATATAGCTCAAGAGATTTTATAGAGTTCTCATGAGTGATTTGTTTAATTTTCACGTTTCTCTTAAAGGGCCAGTGTATGAAATTTAGCGACATCTAGCGGTGAGGTTGCAAAATTGCAACCAACGGCTCACTCCACCCCTCCCTTTAGAAGCACTACGGTGGCTGACACAGGAATGAAATGTTGTCACATTTTCGCTACTTTGCCGAAGGAGATAGCATATTTACGAAATGCGCTCTGTAGAGCAGTTTGTCCTTTTTGGGCTTCTGTAGAAACAACATGGTTAATTCCATGCAAGGGGACCTGCGGTGTATGTAGATAGCTCATTCTAAGCTAATAAAAACCACATTGTTATATTGCATTTCTGTCAATAGATACTCGTTAATCTTTCACATTGCACCTTTAAAATTGCTTAGGATAAATGAGAATAAAGCATATATAAAGCATATAAATGCGATACAATTTGTACACCAAGACAACAAAAATATTCAACATCATTTAAGCGCCCAAAAGCATTTCACATTTATGAAACTTTTTTATTTTTTACAGTGTGTCAGTGACATAGATTAAATTAGACTTTTCATAAAAACAGTGTTGCAGGACCTTTTTCTGGATTATATCAACAATCTCTTTGTCCTTGACCTTCATCCATAATGGCTGCGTTTTCGAATCCATAGGATCAGCGAGCAAGCAATCAGCCTCATTCGAATGCCCACAGTCGCTTCAAACCATCAGTGTTGAACAACAAAATTACGTACAATCTGGTCTAGTTTCAGTCCAAAGGCAGCTAATGTTGGCTCTTCTCATACATACACATCTGGCCTCCATCACAATTCTCCGCTGGCCATGTGGTAACGTTTAATTTTCTCTTTCTATCTTCTCGCGCTCTCAGAAAGTCTCGCTAGATCCAATGGTTCCAACTACAGTAAGATGATCCCTCTGTGAGCCGAGCAGCCACAGACCCTAGTGAAGGTCCCGTGGTCTTAAAATCTACATTAAATGATCTAATGAGTCAAGGTTTTCACATTGTGGCCATTCTTTTAGAAAATAGCCTTTATAAAACACACATCTCACTAGTTTATTCAATTCGATTACTAACAATGACCAACATTGGTGGTAATGTATTTTATGCAGTAGAAAAACTATGTACGTTGTCTTTGTTTTGATCAATGAACATCTCCATTATGTATTGTGTTTGACATTTTAAACATCACATGTATTGTACTTTATCTCAAGGAAGCTCTTGACATTCTTGGTAACCAAGTACACTAACTCTGTGTCAGCGGTCTAAGCACAAATGGATGCAACTCTCATTGGTTGTTCTCATTTGGTCTTCCCTCTCCAAAATCTTCATGATAAAATGGAAATTTCTGTTGAGTTCTAAGCCATTTACAACTGGTTTTAGTCACATCATGCCACAACGCCCTTAGTTGTTATAAAATTCACTGTAACCCACTGCTTCCTGTGGCTTTTTGCTTTATTGGTCAATGGATTTAAGTACAAAAGGTTGTACGCTCTTTTCAAACAAACCTTTAAAGGGGTCATTTGACACGGCTAAAACGAATATGATCTTTTGTTTTTGATGTTATGCAATGTGTATACACGATTGACGTTACAAAATTCACATACCGTGCATGTTTTTATCTCCTCTTTGCCCTGCCTCTCTGAAAGGGCAGATTTTTTACAAAGCTCATCGCTCTGAAAGCGAGGTGTGCTATGATTGGCCAGTTAACCAGTGCGTATGGATTGGTTGAATACTGCAGGCGTAATGTGACGCTTCTTACCATATTTGGAACATCTGATTCCAAAGCAATTTAACTTATATGCACGCCCACCTTCCACGCGCATACATTTGGGCGGTCTTAATCAAATCATACTAAGTGGTTACACGAGGTGTGTCAGGCAGGTCTGGGTGAGCATTCGCTTTTAGATGGAATGCATCTTTTTTTCTGACACTTTTTTAAGTGTCTAAAACATGCATGGTCAACTTATAACACACCGCAGAAAAACACGTTTTCGCACCATGTGACCCCTTTAATGGACTCGTATGCACAGTCACTGATACATTGTTGCCTTGTCATCCAGCAGTCGTGCTGGGAAACTGATCCACCATTAGCTGAATGCCACCGCTGTGCCTGTAACTTAAACATTATTGAGTTTTCATGAATCAGGCTACACAGCCGGCTCTTTAAGTTCAGCGACTTGAGTTTGCGATAGCATTTCCCAAGAGCCAAACCTGCAGTGCGAACCTACGTAAGGGCAAAAAATAGCCTTTGACCATAGAACCTGATTTTCTGCTGTGAAAACAAGCCCACTGGAGTGATATTAGCACAGAACGCACACCCATGTCCCATTCCAACCTAAAAAAATCTACGAAATAATGAGGTTCAGAAGCCCAAATGCAGACGTTTAATGAACGAGGGAAGAGTGAAGTAAATAAATGATATGAAAGATGCAGGAGAAAGATAAAAAGCAAAACTCTAAGGGCGAGTATCCAGAAGTCTCGAAGCCAAGAAACTTCTGGAAACTACATAATGTCACCTTTCAGAAGACTGATGAGAAAAACAACTGTTCTGAATCAGGGAGGGAGCATTTGAATTAAACGCCAAATAAAGAAGCATTCAGATTTGGTTTGTGCACAGGGATTAGATTTACATTTATGCATTTGGCAGATGCGACGAAAAGGCAATTAGGGGAACATGCAACAAAACAAAAATATAATAGTTAAATAAATAGAGACCCAAATAAAGAAGTCATGTCATTATATACTCAACCTGGCATTTCAAACAAAACTTTTTCTTTTATGGCAGAATTTTTTATTATTAAACATAACCTTTGCCTCTCTATCGCCAACTCTGTTTGAAACATCAAATTGCAGGTTACTTTATGTAGGCCTACTTATCTTTACATCGTGTAAAGACAAAAAAATGGTTTCTCAGGAAATCAGACGGCACAAATAGTAAATTATTATTATATTTGTGAATCGGGGCAATGTAAAAAGACTGTTTTAAACACATATTTTGCAATGAAAGTGAACAGGGACTGAGGCTAACATCTGTCTAAAACCTTCTTTCATTTTCTTTAGTAGAAAGTATATCAAACAAGTTCGAAACAACATCAGGGGGAGTTAAATATCTGCTGGGCAGAATGTAAATGAATGAAACAAATGAGCGTTGCAGAAACTCAATTCATAATTGTGTTACTAATGCTTGACCGGGCAGGTCTGCATTCCATACAATTTCACTAAGGACTATTCCTAGAAAATATCTTTCCAGGAAATGCTTAACAGTTCGGCTTCAGTCAGACTTCAGGGTTTATTGAGGAAACACATGCAGTCAATCGTGATACATCATTTGAAGGAGGAGTGTTTTTGTAATAATTTTATTTAAACTTAACATACATTTTTTTTCTTAGTACAGAAATATTAAGGAAGTAAGAGAAAGACAAAGCAAAGCAAACTTCTGAAGCTGCATGACACAGATTGTTTGTACAAAGTTCTGTTGTTCTCATCCTCCTTGTCACCTTCTCAGGTGTCACTAACCGTTCACACCTTCATTCTCTTTTCCCTTTCACTGTTCGTCTATTTATAAAACTGTCAAAGCCACAATTGTTAAGAGAGGCATTGTCAAAAAGCCCAGCGCAAATGATACAGTGCAGCACAAAACCCTTCTTCTGTTTGTGTGTGATTCTGTATTTTCTTTCACCCACAGACGTTCAGATGGGAGACTCTGGCGCAATATCAGCTCTTGACTGCCAGCTTTAGTTCTGTACAGCAGACAATTCACTTTCTGTCTCACTGCGTTGTCCATGAGCATCACCATTACAAAATACAGTACAACCATTTCTAATAAAAAAGGCAGTGTTTGAAAATGCATTTAAGGGTGCCGTGTCGTGTCTGCAAACACATTCTGGGCTGATAGAGATGTGTGGATATCTGGCGCGGATCATTTCATGTTGACCATCCAGACACACGATGCTCCGAATGAATATTTTGATCCATTAAGTGTAAACATCTTGACCGACTTGACTATTACATAACAATAAACCATCAAATGTGGGTTGTTGTGTTGCAAAGAAATGCATCTTTCGCAAGTAAAATCACATGCGTTTGTGTCCGTCTGTCAATTGATCAAAGGATAATTGACGCCCTCCATCCGCATGCATGCAAAACTTTCGACTTATTCAAGAAAAAAGCGCATACTTTAAAGGCACTGTTGTGAATAATATGTCTTTTGTCTCACTTGTGCATGAAAACATCTCTCCTTGATGATGGATATAATCTGCCTCTTTAAATTAAGACATTCATCCCGGTACACAGTACAGAGCTTTAAACTATTCACAGTTACACGCAGAAAACTCAGCGGGGAGAAAAATACAATAGAGGCTTAAGAATGTATAGAGTGAAAAGAACACAAACACTGTGGCTGCTGGCAGTAATCTCTGCTGTTAGAGACGGCCAGACCTCTTTACTTTTTGGAACTGCGGTACACATTCATTCAGATTCCCATATAATGAATGAGTGCACAGAATAAATAAGCGAATGTAATATTACAGTAGTTGGATAGATATGGAAATCATGATTTAAAGTGGACATATTTTGTCGAATTCAGCCCTACTGTAAATTTCACAATGCTTTTGTATCAGTGCAATACACTGTTTATGAAAACTAATCTGCAAAATTGGATTGTTCAAATATCAAGTATCCAGCCTTGGCTTTGGAAGTAAGAGTTTCCTCCTAAGCGTTTTAAAAATCCAAGCCTGAACCAAAGCAACTTTTGAATGAGTTTCATCACGAACGTCATGACGTAGTTGAATCAGAAAAAAAAGAATACAATTATTTCCTAAACAGTTATCGATTATTATAAGTACAAAATGCAATGTTTAAAGGGATAGTTCACCCAATGTCATCATTATGTTGTTCAAAATAGGTATGACTTTCCTTCTTCTGTGAAACCCGATTGAAGATATGACAATAGTTTCTTTATTTTTTGAGAAGATATTTTGAGAATGTGTTTGAAAAATTTTTTTTGTGTCCATGCAAAGGACGTCAATGAGGGCCAATGTTGTTTAGATGCCAACATTTGTTCAAATTTCTCCCTTTGTGCTCTGCAGAAGAAAGTCAAACAGTATATGGAATGACAAGAGCGCGAGAAAACGATGCCAGAATTTTCATTTTTAGGTGACCCATCCCTTTAAGTGTAGGCTATTGCAAAGCATTCAAACATTTACAAATGTTCAGATAGCTCATGGATTAACAGCACTGTAAACTACACTGTTGCAGAAAGAACATCCAGTCAAAACAGACAACAATTAAATTCACATCTTAAAGACAAAATAGCAAAAATATCTGTATATCTCCTTTTCTTCCTGTTACTGTTGTGACTTTTTAATGCAAGAAACCTTTAATGTAAGAGTAGCAAAAATATGAAAATGAAAATATTACAAACGTTCACTGACATACCGTATCAGTCACAACCAAGCAACTCTAAGCTCCGAGTGCTTATAACAGTGTGTGGTATCAGTTCAATTGAATCTAATTGACGGCAAGTCACATACAGTAAGTATAATTTAAATGCCTGCCATTTCTCACTGCTGACCACATACAGTGAATATAAGTAAGTGGGGGCCGGCGTGTTTTTGGGGCAGAATCCCTGCCTGCTCAGGAAACAGCGTTTTTGCCTCGGGCAACGCGCTAAGAAAACATGAAATGAAGTTTTGCAGCCGTAATGTTTTTTAGGACTGCAAGCTTTCAAACCACAGCTCTGTTACTGCGCCTGCCGCCTGGAATCCAGATGGATACAGTAAAACACAGAACTCATGCACCGCAAATCAGAATTTAAAACCCCATCAAGATAAATGACCATGTTTACAAGGTAAAATAATCCCGGGTTACAGAAAGAGTTCTTCCCTCTGTGTTAACCAGAGCCAGATCATTTTAAACTTGGCATCGTGGACAAAGCAAAGTTATTCACATTTGACACAAATATGGACACAAATATGTTTGTGCATGCATAAAGTGTTGCATTCTGATACAGCTTTGATCAATACTGTCATGACCGTTTAATAAGTTTTCGCCAATATAATAGTAATTCCAATACATTTTGTCACGGTTTGAGAATAAAAACTGATGTCCAATCCTCAGTTTTCAACTTGGGAGGGTTTTTTGTGCAAGCTCCTATTAAATTATACAGTATATGCAATTGGAAAGTTATAACACTGTTCCCAATACGTAGTTTGTTATACTAAACATGTTACAACTGTATATTGTTTGTAGCTTAACCTAGCAAACTACCATTTCAGAACAGTAGCCTGACTTCCACTATTTAAAATGATACGAAGCTTGTCCCCAAGTCACAGTTTCAAAGAAGATTCGCCATGTGTCTGTAATGACATCCGGATGGAAAAGCGAGCAATGTCTTCATTCAAAGCAAAGGCATGCAATACGATCAAACCTCTCACAAACGTCCTTGGAGGGCCACATGTCTTCAGAATTTGCATGCTTAAAAAACACAGAGAATCACACAATTACCCAGACCATAATCACATGCTTTTGCGATTACACAAGTATTCCTAATCCATCTGTGAGACTGCAGCTGTGCCTTTAATACTGTACGAAAGAGCAAATAAATGAATAAACTTGGAGAAGTAAATACAACTCTGCAGAATCAGCAGATCGAGCTCATGTCTCAATCAAAGAACTGTTGCCAACTCTATCTGTGAGGTTTCAAAGCATCAGCCCGAGGCCTTGATAACGGACACGGCGATTCTGGCACGGTGTCAGAAAGCTTGTGGAAACAGCGGGTGGGGGGGTTCTGGTATTCCACCATTAATATCAGCTGACTGTCACACCACTGTGACTGAGCCGTGCGTGTGTTCACATACTGTACATTGATCAAGCACTAAACACACGTGACGGCACCTGTCAAACCAAAGTATGTCTTTCATTCTCCTACACATAAAAACTAACAGTCAAGCTGAATTTACATTTTGAATGTTAGTGTGAACCCAAGTTTCATTTCACCTCTCCCTCTTACCCCCTAGTTTCTTAATACATTGTATTTTTTGGCTCTGAAACCCAGCACATCAACGTGAATACCTAATACCTGCATATAAGCAGCAGCTGTATTGTTTGAATTTGTTTAATAGTTCAAATCCCAAATGTGTATTTAAAGTCCCAGTGAAATTTTTTTTACAATTCTTATTTTTTCAAGAAAAACATTTTTTTGTCATTCATAGTCTTCCATTAAAAGTCTAAAAATGCACTTCCGCGCTGAAATGACTATCCATCTCACATTACGTAAATTAGACGGCTTTGCTGGAGCATCCGTGAACTCCTCCCCTCCCACTGTCAGTCTGCTGTCAACTTCATTTCAAAATCAATGCAACAGCTGTTTTTACATATCCAATCCATTTGCTGTGCAAAACGCAGGGCACACCCATACGGAAGTAAACATCCTTTAAAGACACGCACATATTTAAACACTGATTTAAGTCTGCTGTCACACTACTGTCAGCCAGGAGCAATTACTGCTTGGACAGTTCAGGCCGCAGGGACACAGTGGGGAACGGTGGGGTACTTAAAAATCCCTCAACTTTAATTAATCCATACAAATGTTCTGAGGAATGAGATTCTTTGCACCGCAGGATGTGGAGGCTTAGCTTCTTAATGATGATTCGAGCCATTCTGGGGTGCAATAAATCAAGAGTATTCAGGTTTATTACATGCATTGTTTTCAAGTGCAGGAGTAGCATTGTGACGTTAACATGAAACAAAATATGAAGAGGTTCTTTGCAAAAATACATAAACAACATAATTGTTTTGATAATGTTATCATGTTTATTAATTTTAGTAGCTGTATTTTTTGTTTCGTTATTATTACTAAATCAAAACAACCCAACTGCAGTTTGATTGATAGGAAATATGAAGTTATCTGTTTTTTACAAATGAACATTCTTAGAATTTTGTCAAAAGTAACATTTTTGTTTGAACAAATTAATAATTTATCATTGAAAAACCAAAACTCCACATTTATTATGCAAAGGCAACGATTCAGGGAAAGTTCCTATCAATCAAAAAAAGTTTTCTTAAAGCAACAAAAAGTATATATAAAGTAAACTATATTAACATATATTGTAAATGTACATGTATATAATGGCCTCAATGAATATTAAAACACATTTTACTTTGTGAAATAACACTACTATTTCAAATAGTTTTTTTCAGAATATGTTGATTAAATTAATTAACTTATATTTTATAATTTTTTATTAATATTATATTATATTTGTAGCCTATTTATTCTTCAAAAAGATCTTTCACAGAGATATGTGTTCTCGAAAGGAAGTCATGTTTTTTCTTTCCAATTTGCCAAGGTAGGACACTCCGTCGAATAAGAAATGTAAATAAACATGTTTTTCCAAAGGTGCGTTTTGAGGCGAGCGAGCGTTTTCAATTCATTTCTATAGAGCTTCTCTTTCTCGAGGTGGATTGTGGGATTAATTGGGCACTAAAGCTACAGCGCTCTCTGTTGTAAGCATCACTGGGTGGATTTTTTTCCACTCAAGTCTTGAGCAAGCAATAAGACTCATTTCAGAAATTAAAAGTGTGGCAGACAATGTTTAGCGAATGCAGTTAATTGTAGATGGCAAATATACAATATATACTCAGGCAAAGAAAAGATTAGATTGGACCAGTGGTGTTGTTAGGCCGTTCTTAGGTGGGCTTTAGCAACCCTAAAAGTTCTAGCGTAGCCCCCCTAAAAAATTGTGAGCAATTATGTCATTTGTACAACAATTCGAGATACAGTCCTCTTTAAAACTCTTATTATGAAAACGGTGGCAGTCTGCGTTACTTATCGCAGTCTTCAGTTCAGAGCTGCACATAGTAGAGTGAACGTCACAAACATGACATGCATCTGCAGATTACAAAATATGTTGCGACCCTTTCACTTGTCTGCGTTCACCCCTCTTCACACTGGACATCATATCAAGTTATTCCTTCGACTAAATAATGCCTCAGCAGTTGATTGTGACATTTATTACATGGATTTGTGGTTATTGTTGTCACTTTGAATTATAAATGTTGCATATTGATCGATTGATGTGATATTAATTTTAATAACAATAACTTGTCTTTATTCTGCATATTATTTTTTTATTATTTATTTTAGTAACGTGTACAGTATGTAGTGCTTAGAGAGTATATATATAAAGTGAGTATAGCGATATATAAATATACAAAATCCCCTCATTGGAGGCTGAGGCCCCCCTAATATTGAAAACCTAGAATCGCCCCTGGATTGGACCATTTACTTGATGTTGACATTAGAATTGTGTTGTTTGTACAGTATGCACTAATTTTGACTGTGAGAAATACATAACCTCGGTTTGAATGTTATTTTTAATTAAAGAAAAAGTTTGCTCAGCCCCGTCGTCACCAGGGGTACGTGCATGTGCCCCACTTTGGGAACCACTGAAGTAAACCATTCATAGGCAGGTTTCACCCAAAAAAAGGTAAACACTGTGACTCTGTGGTAATATCAAAACATTGCTGTATTTGTTAGAGCATGTGCTATCTTTAAGACTAGAGAACTCCCTGTGGCACCTTGAGAAGATGTCATTAGGTGTAAAGAACTCATAAAAAGAGCTATAAAAACACTGGCACCTCCTTAGGAGCTGTGAAGTCTATTGTAACACAACTGGCAAACTCCAGATGCTACTAACATCAGGCTGTCTTACCAAACAGCACAACCGAACAAGAAGGGCAATTGTCAGAAAAGTGACCAAGCGTCCAGAGCTCCTTGGCTCAAGTGGAAGAAACTCTGAATGTCTGGACAATCTCTTTAGCGTGTCACAAATTTGGCCTCTACTGTATAAAGAGCTGTGGCCTAAAGGAGTGAAACAGGAGAACATTATGTCACTACCTGTGTTTACCAGAAACCCTATAAAAAATAAATCATAGTCTAATGGCTCCACATTTTAACTCTTTGGTTTGAAACGAGACTACGATATGCATGAATAAATATGAATTAAAATACAGTACATCATCCAGGTAATGTGTTCGTAAAATAATATATAAGTTACTTGAGGAACCATTTGGGAGTTCTTATATTACCACACTGGTGTAATTATTTTCAAACATCTAGACATCCATGAAGGACAGCTCTCTGAGGACCCATAAGCTCATGTATGACTGTCAGAGGTTCTTCTAGTAACGCCATCATGAGCCTGAAGCACTTCATATAATGTAAAGTTTAATAAAGTTATGCAAAGGTTTTATCAGTCTAGGAATTTAGCCACACAAAGCCAGAGCTTTCCCTTTCCGATCTTTATTTTTCCTTTTCACAGCATTGTCTCAAGAAATACCTGCGTACACACAAAACCGCAAAACCAACTAAAACGACGTAGTGTTAACGCCAAATCATTATGTGGAGCTGTCATTTTTCCACAGAGATGCATTAAATACGGAGAAGAACACTCGGAGTATGCGCATAAACTTTTCGTGCTGGGGTGATGAAATAATCGTTTAAAAAAATATATAGAGATCCGGTGTAAAAACGCAAAAACGCAACGGTGCCATTTCAGATTTATTCATTATAAATCCGGTTTTATCTGGCTTCAAATCCAGTTTAAAAAAAATTCTGTTTCAGGCTCCCAAAACTCCGGATCCGTGTGGACAAAACGCATATACGATTCAAATCTTTACGTATACAGCTAAACGCGTCAATATAGAAAAATCGATAAAAATATATAAATATAATAAAAATATAAAAGTATTTTACATTCATATGTAAATAATTGATATAAATACAATTATTGGAGGAAAAAAAATGCAAAAAAATATTTACAAGTACTTTTGGTGTTACCTTTTGCGTTTTTTGCATTAACTATTAAAGGAGAAATTCACCAAAAAATCTACTTTGCGTGAATTTTTACTCAAACATGACGTTAAACATGTTTAGAGAACTTCCGGCTTCTTCGGAGCACAAATGAAGATATTTAGGTGACATCCGAGAGATTTCGTCAATTCCCCAAAAAGTAAAACTGAGCCACTATGCGCGGATGGACCAATTTAACGATGTCTTAGGTACTTTTCTGAAACATGGCAAAAACAGCCACCATGATGTCTATGAGGAGACCTGGAAATCTCTCTGATGTCACCTAAATATCTTCATTTGGGCTCCAAAGACGCTGGAAGTTCTCTTAACACGTTTAATGTCATGTGGGTGAGTAAAAATTCACACAAAGTAGATTTTTGGGTGAACTTCACCTTTAAGGCCCAGAGATGAATTACTCTGAGGTTTGATTCATTTGATACCGGTGACCTGGGGGAAAGGGTTGTGTCCCGTGATTCAAACAGCCAAACATTGACACCAAAACTTAAAATGAGGTTTAATGGAACGTATCTGGTATTGACGTCAAGCTCAGACATCTGTCTGTTTCAGACCAGCAGACCTGCATTTCCTCAAAGCCGTTGATGACGGGTGTGGCCGCCATTCACAGAGACCTGCCTGAGGTGTTAAAGAGCTCACTCCCAGCACACAGCCGCTTGACAAAAGTGTAATGTTTGATTACTGTGTTATTCTTCGTCGTAATTCAGATGCTTAAAACACTGTCACAATTCAACGCTTCATATATTTAGCTGCGCTTGTGTGTGTAAAAAAAGCCCCCCATCATTCATAACATACAAACGGTTAAGTTACTTGAGTGCTTTAAATATTTCCTCTCATCTCTCTGACGCTGTCATGTGTGTAAACAACGTACAGTGTAAGAGGAAGTCCACATACCTTCCATTGAAGCAGTAAGCACACCTGTGTACCCCAGAGCACATGTCCCACAGTGAAGGAACCGCTTTTAAAGTCTCAGTGAAATATCTGTGAGTTTGACATAATTGCATTTATGTTAACTCTTGCATAAACTCTGGTGAGCATGTTTTTGGCCTCTTTGTTTGTTTGTCTAATGTCAGATAACCTCAAGGTCTGCTCCAAATGTAAACCCTAGGTAAGCACTTTCATCAAGTCTAATACATGTGGCTTACAAAGTCAGTGATGCATGTATGGACTACACTGTACTTGCCATATTAAAAACGGCAACAATTTTGGCGTTTAAATATTCTGATGCCATTGACAACAAAGCAACAGATGGATCGATTTTGGCGTTACCACATGCGTTAATAATTTCTCATCATTTCAAAGATACAATACAATACATATACAATAATATATGTTAATCGAGGTATGTTGGCTCACAAGAGAATAATAAATCATAAAATAAATGCAAACACGTATACTGTACTGTTTACGAGAAGGCAGGGGGTGTGTGCTGCCAGATGGGGTCTACTTTATCCGAGCCCGCTCGCTTTCTATGGCAAAGACAGATGCACACAAACACACACACTGTTAAGCCGCGATGAAAGAACCCACTGTTTCCACTTTTATTTTCCACTGTACAAACAAATCTGTTAAGGGCAAACATGAAACTCATCTTTAGCAAAACACAGCATGAGGCTCTTGCATTCGTGAGGTGAAAACAGGTTAAAAAAATCCACAGTTAAAAGCATGAACATTGAATTAATATGCTTTCAATGTTTGTTCATAATCAATAGAAACCTAATAAATGTATTTCTAGGTTGGAGTAACGTTTGGAGATAAACGATGCGCAGTACACAAACTTCTACAATCTGCTTTACATTACAAAAATATGCAAAAGCATCGAGCTGTAAAGCTTGTTTTGCATGCGTTTAAATCACTCCCTGTTGAGCGCGCGCGCGTGTGTGTGAGATTGAAAAGCAACCATTGCTCACAACGTTCCCCCTACAAACTGCACACAGTGGGGTCCACACGTTCACAAAAGTTATTTCAGTGTGGAAAAGAGCAGACCGACCCCGACGTACAGTATGCGTCTTCATGCACTTTCACCTTTTGGCTCATGATGCGAGTTGT
The DNA here is from genome assembly GCF_947034865.1 of Barbatula barbatula. Taxonomy (NCBI): domain Eukaryota; kingdom Metazoa; phylum Chordata; class Actinopteri; order Cypriniformes; family Nemacheilidae; genus Barbatula; species Barbatula barbatula. The sequence goes on along the minus strand of NC_136780.1, from coordinate 3,739,554 downwards.
TTTTCAGAAGAAAATGAAAACAAAGGGTAATGTAAATAGCATAACACGGACCTCACGTCCCTGAGCTCATAAATTATTGTTGAAAGGAGCATTTATGAGCATTCTTTAGACCCAAACAGAAAAGGCCCCCTATCCCTAGCCTGTGTCTCCATCTCTTACGTAACCGGGTCATTACCACCTATCAAGTGAGCGAGGGGGCGGCGCTACACGGGTTCCTCGGTTTCCTTCTTGTTTTTGGATACAGTTGTCACAGTGATCTCTGGCTCTTTAAGGCTTTTATACTCTTGGCCTGTTTTTGTCAGACCCGCTCTCCAGGGATATTAAGTTTCTACATTTAAGTTTCATACAGCACTGTATCTGACACCCCCCACTTTCTTTTTTCCTGCACTCCATTTTTCCATTTCACACTTCAGTTTTTCCTAATCAAAATTTAATGACCGACTGAAAGAAATGAAAAACAGTTATGAAACACGTTGGCTTTGTCAGAATTTATAATAGCAAACTGCACTTTTATATTTTTAAAGAAAGTGTGGGGATTGTTCGTCGAGGTCAGGGTTATACTGTACAGTTGCTAGCGTGCTCTTAAAAGGATAGTTCACCCAACCATTTTTTTCGTGTTTTTATTATTTTAAATACTAACACTGGACCCCATTTACTTCCACTGTATGGGACACAAAGTCTTTAAGGACTAATCTGGCCCTACAATATTTTCTATATGATATTTTGGTTTCTCTTCTCTCCTTCACCTAAGACGGAATTTGAAGTCCAAACGCTAAGAACCACTCTCAACAAGAATATCATTTGTTCAAGATATGATTAATGTCAATCTTACTATATATAGTAAGTATATTTTATATGTATAAATGAAACAGTATATTCATTTTATGTGAGAATAACTGTTACTTTTGCCAAAATAGTCACACCGTCCATGGCAGGGATCATTTAAAAGGACAGAAATACTTCTGTATATATGCTTCTCATACACTGCTGTGTTTATTCATATCTTTTTTAAGAAGGCATCTTTTTGAAGACCTCAAAAGCGGGTTTGTGGTAAGACAAGCGAGTTTATTTCGAATCGAGTTCATTTACTCTTTTAATTTGAGTTTTATCCTAGTGGTGCTGATTTTCATTGCTTGGTTACTTCTACCCAGTAAATATTATACTGCCAATATAAAATCTAGAAATGTCGAAAATACAAATTCTGTCATCTTTCCTTTCCTCATCCTTGAGTTGTTCCAAATCTGTATAAGTCCTCTTTGATCTGATGAACACAGAGAAAGTAAGAATGCTTGTAACCAAACAGTTCTTGGCCACCATTGACTATCATAGAAGGATATTTTGGGTAAACTGTTCCTTTAAGATGGCCCAATGATGTCAAAATCAGGTATAAAACACTACTTTAATTTATGCAAGGCTGTTCGTAACGTATTCTAAGGACACGGAGAGAGAGGCGACACCATTCAACATGTTTGCAAATGGGTAAACGGGTTTCACAGTAAGGGCTCTGTGTTTGTGTTTTGACATTAAAAGAGCAAGAGAGAGAGAAAGGGGACAGACTGAGAGAGTGGGAAAGCATGGAGAGGGAGGAAAAAACAGTATCTGGGTATCAGTGAGTATCCTGTTGTGAGGAGTTTTGGCCAGGAGCTGAAGACCACAGGTGGGCACCGATTGTGCCGCACTGAGGTGGCAAGTGGGCACTCGGGGGCATCATCAAGCCATAATGACAGAGCACAATTTAAATTGGACTTAAACCACGAAATTGAATTAAAGGGTTTTCGGTCCTTTGTTGACGTACACAGGAAACGGGCAGGACATTTTGAACAAACAGGATATATGTTTGTAAAGTCATGTTTTTGCAGTAAAGTAGTGGCATAAAGATATTTTGATTACAAAACGTGTTTATAGTTATTATCAATAGCTTTGACTTGTATTTTAAAATTCAGTTCACCCAAAAATGTATTTTATACGCAAGCATTTGACTCTATTTTGAAAGTGTAGTGGTTTTCTTTCCATACAATGGAAATCAATGGGGTCCAATGTTGTTTGGTTACCAAAATATCTTCTTCTGTGTTCTGTATAAGACAGAAAGTCATACCGGTTGGCAATAACGTAAAGGTGAGGAAATAATGAAAGAATTCTCATTTTGGGATGAAGTACCCCTTGAAAACAACCTCTCTACAGTATTTTTGCGGTGGGGAAAAAAGAAAGTTGTGTTCAGTAAATCTGAAAGTGGTTTTCTAGGAAACGTTTTTCAAAGTGTACTTTGCCAACCCTGTTTAAATGGGAGTTTTTGCACAGTCCCCGGCGGAGCCAAAATGTGCTTGTTTTGAAACTTGCAGAGTGAAAGAATTGTGGAGCGCGTTTGGGCATGGGGATACAGGGGCCCCACGACACCCCTGCCAGCGATGAAGGGCCCCAGCAACAACCCCCTCCCACCGGTGAGGAAAGACAATCCAGCTGAAGTTTTCTGTGCGGGAGCTCTGCCGTATGGAGGAGAAGAAAGTGTCTCTACCCCCCTTGTGTACTCTCTCTATCGTTCCCCTCTGTGAAACGCATACTACATCTTGATTGTGGGAGACGGCTCAGGCTTTTGATTGGCCAAGTGAGATGACATCACATCCACAGTTTATTGCAGGGGTTTAAAAATATATGTGAGAAGGGAGAGAAAGAGCCTTGCTTTTTGTAGCTTGCTTTCTGTCCCGATGACACGCCCACAATGTACCATACTCCGTGTATTGTGGGGTGTTTACGGAACAGATGAAGCCACGTGACGAACCATTGAAATAGAATAGTTAGATACGTATCACAGGCCACTACAGCCTCCATCTGATTTTAATTGCCTTGTTTTATTTTTAAAAGCAATGGAGGGGAAACTGTGAAAAACTACTGAAGACGCAACCACAAAAGGCCTTCTGGTGCCAAAGACTAAACAACACAGATCAAATTTGATGTGCTTGGCAGTGAAGAGGCTACAGAGGGCACAAAATGTACCAGTGTTCCCTCATGCTTTCAAAAACACATGCAGATAGACGTACAAACGCACAGCTATCTTAATCATTAACTTAGTCCAAGAAATGTTTTTAGGACAGCAGTCGCATCGATCAACAATATAAAACTTCTCAGATATGATGTTAAAGATTATAAATATTACTCATCACCTGTCAAAAGATCTTATTTAGACTAGTACTTTTGTTCTTGAAAAACTGTCTGGCTGGTCATTTTTTGGTGTTCTGACAGAGTGATTTAAACAAGGTGCAATGTGTACCATTATCTAGTCTGTGTCGTCTCTTCGTCTCATTTTATCTCATTATGTTTTGAGTACAAAGAGAGATGTGTTCCATAAAGGCATGAGGGTTCATGTCAGCACAACTTCCACATGAGCCAGATATTTAAAACAAGTTCTCATTAGAATAAAAGTGCCATAAAGAGCACAAAACACAGGGATTCGCCAAACGAAAAAGCAGTAGGTGCATCTTCAGATTTTAAGAGACTTTTAAACTGTGATATAATGAATTAAGTGCAGGTATTAAAATAAATAAAAATGCAATTAAATATATGAATGAAGGGTAGAAGGTTTGAAATAATAGGTTATTATATTAACATTAACTGAATGAACATCAAGCAAACTTACCAAGGTCAACTTGTGCTGCATATTGGTAAGGATGGTAATGCCATAAGCTCCAGGGCTGTTGGTGGCAGCAGAGAGATTAATACTGTCACAAAAGTTATTTAAGAAGGTAAATAAGAGAGAGCAAAATACACCCGGAATCTGAAATTGGGTCCAATTTTAATGATCCAAGCACATGGTTTAAAGCGCATGTCGCACAGGCACTTAAGGCTGTCTGCCAACGTCCCAATTCACCTATGTATGTACTCTTTGTTATGGAAAAGAATATACATTTTAGTGTGTAGAAAAACAATATGCACGCACTGGGACATATTAACAGTTAACGGAAGTGGCCGTTGTTGCCTAGACAGCATTGTGACCATTAACTGTCACGCATATCAATATACAGATATTCTTTCCATTTAAATATTTATTCATTCATTGTTTCATATGTAATGTTAACTATAGTTATATTTATTCATTTAGTGACGCATCAAATATAAAATTGTATTAATTCAAAGGGTGTCCTCGAATACTCCTTTCAATATATACTACCCCTGCGTTCCAATTAGCATACTATCTATCCTAATAGTATTCAAATATAGAATCAGTATGTCCCAAATCATAATATGTTGAACATACTATTCCAAAGATTCAGTATTAAGACATTCAGTATGTTTTCATTGTCACCTGACGTTAGCTTACCTATGATGTACTTAGAAAAGCCATGAAAATGCAATTTAACCATCATAAATACATTTACATACCTATATCACTTATAGGTTATCTTAATTTATTAACGTTTGAATTTGTTGGCTTCTCATGTTCCGTAACTTCATATAATCCAATAGTGTCCAATTGATGCACATTGAGTGTAGCATCCGGCAACTACATATTTTCTGCATACTGAGGTTTTGGTCATAACATGTATCAAACATTTTTTTTATAGTATAAAGTAGCCGATTTCCAACGAAGGGATAATCTATGGGAAAATGTCTACTGTTTCAGCATACCAGTGCCCCTGCACACAAAGTAATTAAATGGTTAACTGAGTCCAGTTGAGCATCTTTGGGATGAATCTTAACACTGACTGTGAGCCAGACCCCCATTGCCCAACATCAGTGCCTGACCTCACTGATGCTCTAGTGCCTGAATTGGTCCAAATCCCCAAAGTCGTGTTCCAACATAATGGAAAGCCCTCCCAAAGTCTGGAAACTGTTATGGAGCACCAAAACCCAATTAATGCCAATGGTTTAAAATGATTTTGAAGTGCCTTTGACTATATAGAGTGCTTAAAAACAAAGTCACTGAGTGCAGCTGTGACACGTCAGAGGGGACCTGGCACCCCCGGCTGAAACTGGTTTCTCCAAAGTTTTTTTTCTCCATTTTATTTATCATTGAAGTTTGGGTTCCTCGCCACAGGGCCGTGTTGGCTTGGTCACCGGGAGACTGCATTTATTACATATTATTTACAAGAATGATTTTGCTCGTTCTAATAAACACCATGCAATGTTTGACCTTTTCTGTAAAGCTGCTTTGGAACAATGCAAATTGTGAAAAGCGCTATATAAAAAAAATTGAATTGAAATTGTTCACATTTACACAACAAAAGCTCCAAACAAAAGGCCACTGGATGGAATAAATACAGCAACATCTCTGACTTAGACCTGAAATATGACTCAGCATAGTATGCAGCCTGTTCTATCCCAGTTTAGCGAGTGTGTACACGTAACACTGTTCAGCACGGATCTATTAAGACGTTGGCAGCTTTTACAAGATCAGCGAAAAACTGGCATTCACAAAATCCTGAGTGAAGCAAAATGAGAATTGCTTTCCTTGGACGTGGTAGCCTTGTTCCACCTCAATCAAAAATGTGAAAAAAACTTTATTCAAAGTTTGGATGGCAGAAGAGAGCCCATTGTGTAATGTTACCCAACACTATGTAATTCTCCGCAGGCTTATTGGCACGATTGCTCCGTTTCGCTCTGAATTGTGTCTCTGTGTTGGGTGTCCAAGATCTTATTATACGATCAGTAGTTGGTCCATCGGGAATATTCTTTACGAATACTCTGGCAATATTGGCTTGTTTTTTTATTTAGGTATCGTTACTTGGATTGCGTCTAAAGATTTATGAGAAGTTTACATTGCCAAGTGTGTTTTTGCTGATCGCGACCTGGGTCACAATGACCTTTGATAACCAACATGTTTGAGGTTTGTACGCCCCTAACTGCACTAGCAGTGGCACATAACTACATTTGTGCAGTCATGATTCTAACTAGGGTGTTTGCCAAGGTGAGTGGGTTTTTAGAAGCTCTGGGATTTTAGGGAACAGTAATGTTAGAGTATGAAATACCCTTGTATTCAATTAATTGAAATTGAAAAAATCTTTGGGCAAATAGTCCATTAACATTAAAAAACTAACTTTAAGAGCAGCAGCTGATCTCTGTTGAGTGTCCGTTTTGACCCAACAACTCAAAAAAAAGTCCATTCCTGAACTGCCGTTCCACCTCAATTTAACCCTCATGAATTTTCCTCGAAGCCACCTTGCTTAAGTTATAGATGCATTAAATGGGTAAAAAATGACTGACATCATAAATCACAGTAGCGTCAGGACACATAGACCCGGTGTCATGATTCTGCCTACTCTTGTCTTGATTTTCTGGTCTAGGGGCAGAATCATAACAGACCCACGTGTTTTATGTGGAGAGAGACATATTATTGTCAATCAGGACATAATATGTGTTCTCTCCAGTCTCGTCATTTGGCCCCGCCCCTCTCGTTTCTAGTATAGCTTTCCTCCTGTGTCTCATTACCCACACCTGCCCTTCGTTATCTCCTTTGTTAGTCTACCTATATATTGCCCTCTTGTCTATTGTCTTGGGCTCGTTCATTGAATGCTGTACATGTTTCCTGCACCATAGGTAGAGTTATTTGGTCATGTCAAGTTCTGGTCTGATTAATGTTAAGTTACCTAGTGTTTTGTTATTTTTGCCCCCCTTGTGGGAAGTGATTGTTTTCGGTTTTTGTATTTAGTTGATTTAGAGTTTTCCCCCATCGTGGGTGTTTGTTTTGTATCTGTTTTGTTATTAAAGTCTGTTTGTTAACCCCTTCATCCCGTGTTTGCCTGCACTTGGGTTCTTCCACCACGTCCACCCTCCATGCTCACGACATCCGGTTCATCCAATGATATATCACCAAGAGAATGTGTATACTTTTTTTGAGAGAAAAAGCCTAGTGGAATAAATGGTGGCAAGCAACAGATACTCATATTTGTTTTAAATTTGGATTGTGTAATTATTATATTTTGTTAAAATACAGCCACATCATTTCTAGATTGCTGTTAAATAAAACAAATCAAACCTCAAGTTAGAAAGCCATCAAACTGCAACTTAAGACTGAAAGAATGACAAGACACGTGAAACCTGTGTTAGAAATCCAGGTTATCACATAAAAAACATCAGTGTACAAATATTACTGTTGTATTGCTTAAAAGTGAATATGAACTTGTTCACAGAGCATCTTTCTGTTCATTATCTGCCAATAAATGCAAATAGAAACATTATTTTTTTTTTAAATTTGGAAAAAATATTGTTTTAACTAGACATATGCTGTACCTTTAAATAGTAATTTCTGAAAAACTGACAATAATTTTGAAACAGTCTTTGTTTTCCACTTTAGTATTAGCTCCTGTTCTGGTTTAATGTGCAGAGACAACAATAAGTAAGCCATCTGTATGTTAAAATAAACACAGTGGCTATTTGGAGCTATCAAAACACTGTTCAGTTTGTCATGGCATCCGGAATAGCTCAACATAGCAATGCCTACAAAACCAAAGGCATGAGTTTGGGACGAGACCATCTTTTCATCTGACCAATGGTAGACAATATTTTTGCAGTTCTGTTTGGTGATGCTTGGTCATTCTTCAATTGGGGTGGCAAATGAGAGGCAGAAATTTGAAAAATGCTTGCTTGTTTTCTTGTAATAAAATGTATTGCTATGCATTTGAAATTAGTTCAATATGCTTAATCCATTAAACTAAGTTTAATAACATTTACATTTTTAAATAATTTTAATCTAAATCTGGTGAAACAACCATTTTTATTCATTTATTTACTATAGTTTACTACTTTCTTTCCTGGTAACAAAACAGACAAATTAGCCTTAATCCAAACTTAATTTTGATTAAAATATTTAAAATCTGCAAGTTAACACCACATTTATTGTCAGAAATTTTCCTTTTTTTTAGAAAAATAAGTATGTACTCGCCATGCACCCCTCAGATTAACCAGCACCTGCAATGACCTTTACACACAGGAAGTAGTCCAAATAGATGTCCCCTTTTTCTTAAAGGGGCGACATCCTTTGTTGTTACACCACAGACATGAATTCGGGGAACACCACGTCTTTCTTAGATATTACAAAATATGTTTTTTTAAAAACAATTTCATAAAATTGTACATGTTAAATACAATTATTTGTGTTAAAAATGTTATATTGTTGCAATTACATTCCATGATATCTCACTGATGTACATGCAACTATTAATAGTGCACAAATTGTGTTTATACAACAGAATACAAACATTTTATAATTTATTGGTATTTAAAGTTTATTTTAACTGTTGAAAACTGGTAACCACTTGTCACCACAAACGAAGAATACGGCAAAAAATACTTTATACGTTTTCTCTTGCTTCATCTTTTGTCTTTATAAGACATGGCCTGGTAAACTATAATATTGTTTTTAGCTCATCAACAAAATGTAATATGCTTTGAATGCTTCGGATAAAAGTGTCTGCTAAATGAATAAAAGCAAAATGTCATCTTTAAATTTAGACACATTACTTTACCTGTTAAATACATTACTAAATCAGAAACATTAACACGTTTAAAATAATAAGTACAGAGCAGAATTAAACTACAAATGGTACAAGACTTTCAGCGTGTCCTTATATAACACAGCATGACAAAATCTTTGAATTGTGTCCTGATCATGAAGTGAGGAAAAATTGTCCCTCTGGACCGTTTATCTGCCAGCGAACTGCAGACTGTTTAGAAATCACTCACGTCACTGTTACCTGAACACTGAAGGTTCACAGAGACAAATATCGATTGACTCTGTTCCTTTACCGTCACTGTAAACACACGATCAATAACACAGAGGATAGAATGATAGTTGTGTCTGGTCAAACTGAACAGAGATGCGTCAGTAAACGTCAGAGTTTTTCTTGTTTGAATTCGAGATCAGAACAGATTCGTTTCACCAGGACAAATGTGTCTAAATACATAGATGAACCAGGAAAAACAATGTTGAGTTTAAATACTAAAATGCAACTAAAATGCAACATAAATACTAAAATGCATTTTCCCAAATATCGTTCTCTGTGTTCATCAAAACAACAAAATGTACTTTTGCACATTAAGTTAACGTGATGAGTCTCCATTCCAATTCTGCCAAAACTTTGGCCCTGAATCTAAAATTAGAATTTAATTAAATTGAATCTAAAATTTCCATCTTTGAAATAACAGACATACTGTACAGCAAGCAGCTCTCTAGCAAGTGTTTGATTCTCATATTACTTTTTGTTAACTCAGTTAAGGTTATGAAATCACACTGTGACCAGGGTCAGCACACTTGATAGATACGAGTATTACACCCGCCCGTGTGCTCCTAAAGATTAAGCGAATTTCATGGGGATATTCAGTAGGTCAGAAGGTTTTGAAATCTGCTTTTGGTTTTTAAGGTGTCAAGCTTTGTTAAAAAAACTAACTCGGATATAAAATCCATCCAGTGTGGACAAAACCACACACGTTTTGATATAAAACACGCCAGACGGATTACAGTGCACTTCACAGCGATGTCAATTCTGCACAGCTGTGTGACAAGAGGGCGTGATATTATGCAATATTAAACGGCCTCAAAATCATTTTCTGGTGAGGGATTTTGCACAACTTTAGCCAATCTCTCTCTCTCACACACACACACACACACACACACACAGGCGTGAGCCAATAACCTTCAGCAGAGTAAAACGTGTGTGTGTTCGCCCTCCTCTTGAAACACCATATTTTTTTCTTCCTATGCCAACCTCAGTCAGCTGGTAAAATATTTCTTAATCTGTATCTAAATGGAACAGAGGGTTTATGAGTTAGTTATTCACTCTGAATGCAAAAACTAATATTTATTCAGTGCAGTACATACAACGTATGCAGTGTTTGTCGTAAAACCAAAATTAAACTACAGATACACAAATGTGTAGACTCCATACACAAAGCAGCCATGTAGGACACTGTACAGAGTTTTCCCATGCTGGCTGACATCTTGTATTGTGTTGCTGTCCTTTTCTATTCCACCATCTAATGCCTTTTCTTTGAACTTTGAAGGCTAAAAGGGCTTTGCAGCTAACAAATGCACTTTTGTTATCAAGCTTGTACTCGCCAGGGAGAGGACCGGTTGCCAAGGTTTGAACCCTGACTACATTTTCAAAGCCCAAACGCTTTCATTCCCTGCAGTCAGTTTTGTTCTGTGTAAAAGATTACAATCCAGAATCCACAAGTAAAGCAAAACTCAATTCAAATCGTCTCTCAGACTAACATCACTTACAAGGATAGACAGTTTTATTTCCGGATGAAAGAAACACGTCCCGGGTTGGAAACGAGAGGTGAGCGGAGCTGCCAACGTCTCTTCCTTCAATATGTTTGTAGACTGAGAAACAGATGAAGAGATCAAGCGTGTACTTATTTTAATCGAACCCTTTAACCCCTCCTGCGTGAAATCTGACCTAGCGTAAAAACTGCAGGGAGAGCTTTACGGAAACTGACCACAGCAACAAAGTCTAAATCTTTGTTGTACAGTATTATCTGAGATTAATTTTATGGTAATGTTGCGGTCAGAATCGTGCAAATGTTTACCGCAAAGCTGCGAGCTATAACGAAAGCATGTGCACGTGGAACACAAGCAAGGCCATATCTGAGGCAACGTCCATAAATCATCTCGCACATGTTGTTTGTCAAACTGTCCGAATGAGAATAAAAATGGCTTGCTTTGATCTATTAAGATTCCTCTGGACAACACATCCACCCCGTAACTTAAGACGGATAGACAGAAACAAATACTAATCTACTATTTATAAAAGGGTCATATTGTTGAGTGTTAAGGAGAGGAAGCCATAACCTTGATAACAGCGAGAAGTATTGCTTTGAAATGTTCAACCCCGTTGCACAAAAACTTCAGCCCTGTTTGACGTAAAATTAAAAACATCATCCTGCAAAATTAGTAAACGGTAGTTTGTAATGATTAAAGGAATAAGTCACAGCGCTGTCATGTGTTCGACCTGAGGTTACCTCAGTGGTATGGCAGATGGATCTACTCTTCCCAACCATCGTGAATGCTCCTAAAATAAATCTGTCAAATAGCTGGAGGACACTGCATGTGCACAAGACCTGGAGAGCTGCAACTCCTGAGAAAATATAGTGTTGTAACCACCGCCGGAAGACTGATTAACAGCTTGAAACCGAAATGAAATCATATAACAAATCCATTAAATAGGCTGCTTTCCAGGACAAAGTCATAAATCAAACTGCTCGAGGAACATAACTCGCAGTAAAAACGGACAGAAATAAAAGTCAAATATGAATGAACGCGGACTTCATTATTCATTCCTGAAAACAGAGAAGATGACACATCAATCAAAAAGAAACGCGCTCAGAATGACATCAACTGATTTTACCAGGGACCCAAAAATGCCAACACATCCGAATTTGCCCTCTCTGGAGCCCCACTGCTCAAAGGCCCTGCAAGCTGTATTTATAACAAAAACTAGAAAAAGCTAAAGATTCAGTTCTCAGTAACCAAGTCCAGAATCTTCACAAAAAAAGTTAGCTAATGTCTAGAGATGTTGGCAGTGGACTGAGGATTGATATGCATCAGGGAGGCTATGCAACAGATGGCCGTAAAAATATCATCGTTTCACCACATTCTTTTCCTCCAGGCCCCTCCCTCCCACTCACTCATCTTTAGGAGATCCACATGTGGTCCCGGGGTTTGTGAAAGGAGCATAAATTGAAGCTGTCAGCTATAAACATCAGGGCATTACATAGCAGTTTTCTTAATGAGCATGATGCCCAATCTTCCCTTATGCAGAGTCACTCGGCATAAACAATGTGAGTATCTTGAGCTGAACGGCTGCTGTGTGAGGAGAAACGGTGAGCTTTGCCGACAGATAAATATGTTTTAAAAAGTATCAATATTTATAAAGTAATAAATAAAATGTTGTTGTTGGTAAGTGGGGGTATGTCACACATTTTTATAAATAGAACGTTAAGTTGAAATGAAATTTAAGAAGGTGCAAAATAATTTAAGTTTAGCAGAAGTCGTGCCACTCGGCGGCCATGTTTGCAACGCCTCTGGGCAGCTGTTTACGTCATAGCAAGTCCACAGTCCTATCGACTAGGGCTGCCAGAATACAATACCGGTATCTTTTGTGAAAAAAATATATATATTTAACCTTGTTTATTCTTTGTGCAGGGCGACAGAGAACGACAGGTTTAAAGTGATAGTTCACCCCAAAATTACAATGAGTTTATTGACTCACCCTCATGTCATGTCAAACCTGTTTGACGCAAAACCAATGCAAGTCAATGGGTGCCCTCGCTGTTCCGTTAACAACATTCTTCAAAATATCTTCTGTTGTGAAAATATCTACGTTTTTGTGTGAACTATCACTTTAAGGCAAAATTGCAAAACCCCCACCTCCAATCAACCAGATCCTGGATTCTTTAAGTTTATATGTAGTATTAACATGATATCAATAATCACGGTTATTGTCAATAATGGTATATTGTGACACCCCTGATGTACCTCAGCTTATGAGATTGAAAAATACACATTTATGCAAAGATAAGTGTGCCGGCCAAACACACATGCGTGCATTGTTTTTAAACCACATGTTCTGTTATTTAAGAAGCTAGTTACAAACATACTAAGAGTTCAACTAAAACGTAAGCGGTGGATCCGCCATGATAGTGGTTGACCTTTAAAGACGAGCAAAGGGTATGTTTCATATATAATCTATCAGGACCTGTTCAAAATCGTAAATGTAAACAAAACAAGATACAGCTTCAAAACAGCTCCAAGTTCTTATTTACACTTTATTTGTAAATGCATCTGATGTATATCATGAAAATATATAATATTTATATATATATATTTATATATATATATATTTATATATATATATATATATATATATATATATATATATATATTGAATTGTTATTATGTACATTGGTTTACATTTTACAGGGGACATTTATACAATCAAAGACGCAAGATGCGTCAGTAAAAGAATATCCAGAACTCTCGGATCCATCATTTTGTACAAAGTCTGTTCATACAGTATACATACATTCAGTGGCCATAAGCATGTTTCACGAGAAGTTCATGTCGACAGTACGGAATGCAATGCTACGCAGTTTCCACCTTCCTGTCCGTGTGTTAGCCTGTACGTGAACGAAGGTCGTGAACCTGAACGGGGCGAATTGAGCGCGCAGGCCATCAGCATAGTACTCAACATGGATGGGTTGAGTGTACTCGTAATGTGATTTGGATTGGTATGAACTATGAAATCGATCATCTGTTGTTTCTCATGTGAGATGAATTAAGAGCACAACAAAAGCACGTTTGAAGTTTAAAACTTGTACTTAAAAGGACAGTTCACACAAAAATAAAAAACCTTGTCATCGTTTATTCGCCCTCATATCATTTAGAACCTACATATGACTTTCAATATGTGGAGAAAAATGTCTCGGTGGTTTTGCGTCCATACAATGGAGGTCAAAGGGGTCCAATGTTATTTAGTTACCAGCATTCATGAAAATATCTTCTGTTGTGTTAAAAAGTCATACAGGTTTGGAATGACATGAAAGTGAATAAATGATAAAATAATTTTCTTTTTTGGCTGAACTATCCCTATAAGGTACTGTATGTATTTAGTTCAAACAGGCACAACCAGCAGAAAAACATCCACTTTTATAGCAAACATGTGGAGAAATGTGTTGGACACTATCCTTCATTTAAAGGGATTGGAACCCATCCTGGTCCTGTGCTGAACTGCGAGAGGACTGAATGCTTCTAAGCTCTTCCAACTTCTTAAATCTGATCCAAGATCAAGTTTCCCGACCACAACAATTACCATGTCATGATAATTATAAGCCGCAGTCAGAAACTCATAGTTCCTGTTGTATAGGAACCATATATACTGCGTTTTTATATACGTGGATGGATCTATATGTGCCTGTACAAAGAGCAAATGAAAATGAATGAATCACCTGAGGCACTTTGGGTAACTTATGAGATGTTTCTATTTCGGCTTTTGTTTTGGCAAAACAGACTGCATAAAGCCAGGGCCTCATTTATAAAACGTGCGTACGCACAGATTTTATCGTAAAGCGTGCATACTCAAAAATCCACAGCAACGTTCATATTTATAAAAACGGTCTTTGACGTGGAATAGTGCTTAGCGCCACTTCATGGTTTGAGAAGACGTATGCACTTCTGCTTGTCCAAGTGCTGTAGGTTTTTGGAAATATAGGCCATTCCTTCCGCTCGTATAGGATTTGGACATCGACAAGTGCTCTTTCATACATCAATGACATTAATTAGACATCATTAAAAGACGGAGATCTGAAACTGTTGAGCTGTGCGCAATTTCACGATCATTTGCGATTTAAAGATTCCACATCTGATGCATTTTCTGTGCGTACGTTCGTTCTAGGAATCACACGTACGCACTTCGAGAAATGACCGTAAAAAAACATTTAGGACAGTTTCTACAGAACGTTTTATAAATGAGGCACCCGATTGCATCAATGTTGAAAATCCTTACACAACACGTAATAAGACGTTTCGTTTCATATTAGCGCTAGTCATCCGTATTCCACGACTAACTACACGCATTCCTGTAGCAAACATGTGGTCAAGATGCCATATCAGCACTCAAGCTGTGTCCATGACTACAGTTCCCATGAAGAAAAATCCCCATTGAACTCCAGATGGATCCCAGACTACATTTCCCAAGCGTGAGGATTTGACCTGCATGCGTCCCCTATTTGGAAGCTTGCGGCTGAGGTCGGTTAGCACCATGCAATTCCAGTTTCTGTCAATCATGCTTGTGTCAGCAGGATGATTTGGCAGATGGTGAAGTAGTCCAGGGGGCTAAAGATTTTTCGAGGCAGGTAAGAATTGAGAGTTATTCAGTACTTGATTGAACAGGGGTGAAGATTGTGTATTGACCTAGCTTAGATCAACGGCAGCTGATATAGATCATGTATTTTTTCAGGTCATGATACAAAAAGCAAATGTGTTGCATTGCTGTTAAAAATATTGTCTAACCATAAACGTCTTGGCCCCAGCTGCAAACATCTAGATAACATGAAGGCCCAGAAGGTATCTTGCTCTTAAAAGTCTTTGATGAAATGAAAAAATAAAAAAGGAGAACAAAAATACATTAGAAATATTTCAACTAATTTCAATACTGATCCGAAAGCCAGTTCACATACAACAAATGTGCGTGTTTTGACTTCCGTTGGTTCGCTCTATGGTCTCACCGAGAGGCATTTCACAGCTTGCAAGCACACAACAGAAAGTCAACATAAAAAGCCTCTTTATGTTTGCCGATAGCTTATAATGGCACAATCCTACCAATGATCAGTAGTTCGAATGAACCCAAGTGTTTTTGTTTGTTTGTTTAGAGGAGCTAAACAATTGTTACGTTGGGAAAAAACGGCGACATCATCGCAATACAAGGAATGTTGATGATTGGCAAATGCATCAACAATTCATACCTCCAAGTACAAAAACATACTCTGAACGTTGCAAAATTTGTTCTCGATAGAAAATGTTCACGGACGCTACAAAAATACAATCTACGAAGCTCAATCTGTGAGGCCGACGAGTCAAGTAACAGTTTTGAGTACAAACTCTTCTTCAGTTCATCTGAGCCTCACTTAATAAATTATCACAGTACCACAAATGAATCCGTCTCATCTCACTCTCTCTTGTTCTATCTCTCTCTCTCCGTGGTGGGGGGTTGTGTGGGGTCAGTGTGTAGTTCGCCCTGTCCTGTTGCTTCGTGGAAAGCGATGGACTTTGATGTGTTTGGACAGGTGATCGCTGCGGGCAAATTTCTTCTCGCACACAGGACACTGGTAGGGCTTAACTCCAGAGTGAGATCGGCGGTGTCGCGACAGCTCGTCCGACCGGGAAAATCTGTAACAGGAATGCAGAGATATCAATGATTATATAGTGGCCCGGTTCAATTATGGGCTGGTTCAGTCGAGCATTAGGGAAATATTTTCTTTGGAACAACTTGTACAATGTAAATAACACCGGCTTGACTTTTGTGCCTGGCTTTTTGGTTTATGGATGTAGTTAAATATGGAGTTACAAAAATATCAATTTTAAAAATAAAAGTCCTAAATATAGATTCTTGGGCTAATTTGTCACACTTTTATCCCATTTTTTCCAGCGAAAGAAAAATAGATGCCTACTTTTTTTCTGACGAAATGTCAAATCATGTACAACATTTTTCCTCCTTGCATATATCCTGTATAACATTTAAGTGGATTGAATAGTCGATAATAAGCCACGCAGATCAGAAACACGTACATTTGTCCATTCACAATATTCGATTCTACTGCGCTTTTGAAAGATCAATCATAGCTTGTAGATCCTATTTGTGAATTCGAAGGAACGTTGCTTAAGTTACTGAGTAACGGAAAAACCATTAAAGCATGGAGAGAAAATTCTTTCACAGCCTTTGAGTCTCATAGTCTGACACGGTGAGCACGCCATGTCATTTAAACATGTCAAACAATCGTTCAGTGTCTTCACTACCCAACACCAAATGGAGCTTGGAGCACATCTAATGAGCAACTATATTTAACTCGGGGCTTAACCCGCTGCTCGAGTTCCATGTGAAGATTTACACCACATTGACAATTGCTAATGTTTTCTGTGAGCAACTATCCTGCTTAGAAAGTTAAACCAAAAACCGGAACGCATGGATGTTTTTGTTGGAAAAATATGGAAGGATTTTTTTTATTCAATTGACAGCTCTGTATGAGTCAGAAAAGTTATGCCATGCAACCCGGCACGGACCAGAGAAATGGAGACTTTCGGGAAATGTGTAATAATTACGTGTCTGTTATAAAAATAACTGTCAACTTTTCAATACCAGCGATACACACATTACGAAAAGATAACTCAGATTGCATGCACTTTTGTTTAAAATGAGAAAAGCAGGAGATCGAGAGCTGGCTCAGCCCTTAGGCCACAGTATGAAACCGTAGTATCTGTTTCTAATGTTCCAGAAACATGTGTACAGTGTTTGCAAAGCCATAAAAAAACAGTCTCTCTCCCGCTTGGTTTTTCTTACAGCGTTCCAACAAGCTAAGACAGGAAACGTATGCATTTGTTGCAACGCTATCGGTAATTTCTAAGTTTTAAGTTGGATCCAAAAATAAACCCCCTGCAGCAACAACATGACTGACTAATCTCAAACTCAAAAGAAAGAACAACACCATAAGAGCCTAAGCGCTACAGTTTAGGTGTTATGGTAAGAAAATCCACGTTTGGCGCATTAACTCAAAGTATTTGAGATTCTGAAATACCACATCAGTTAATGTGTTGGTATGCGAGTAAAGCTGGATTTCGAGTACAGTAGGTTGGGATTGGACGGTTGTGGGGTAATTGTTGCCCTCTGGGGTAGGATGGGACGTGGCGCCCGTCCTAGTTAAGACGTCAGAGCTCACAAACTGAGCTGTTCCAGCACGTTCGCGCAACCGAGTAAAACCTTCACAGATATTTGTTTCACACATCACATTGGTTATAGGCGATTGTTGCTTTTCATACAGTGTAACTACACTAAAACTCCATAAACTCGTACATTTTTTTCACCCTGCAAATCTGTGTTTTCGGTTTCAAAACCTAATGGAAAATGCAACATGAGTCACAGGAAAGCATTTGGTTCACTCTGCTACATGCACATGTTGATACTGTCAACAGTGTCAGTTGACTTACAGCATGCCGTGTTTTTCCTAAAGGTATTATCCACCATTAACCTTTTGTGTGCGGGGTAACACTGTACATACAGTAGCTGGTACGTTTCCTGGTGTTTGAACCTTTTGAGTGTCCGTGCTTGAGATTGGCGAAAGAATGCGAGCGCTACATATTTTAAGGTTGCCCAGGAATCTTGGTGCTAAGCCCATAGTGTGTTTTTCCATTCAAGCGTGTGTTAGAAAACTTCCAAACTGAGCACGAGCGAGGGTTCGCGTGTATTCGTGTCACTTGGACAATTTTATTTGCGGAGCACCAAAGGAATGCTAAAAATGCTGGCGAAGCATTGCCGTTGCCAGATTTGAGGCATTTTTCTTTTGTTGCCTTTCTCTTTTGTTGCCTTTCCTGCATCCATTTATTAACTCCATCAGACTGTAGTGCAGAAAAGACAGTCAAAAAACACAACTGCTATACAGAAGCGAGGCTTACCAAGGTCACTGATAAACAGACCTCTCAACCAATCAAGTCTTATCACATTTGACAACAGGCCTGACACTACACTGCTGACTTGCCATTTAAATAATCGGGTAATCTTGGAGAGCCAGACACGAATCTAGATGAACCAGGGGATCCTTGGATCATCTCAGATAAATTCTATGGGAATAAAGTTTAATATGGGACGACATCGTAGATGACCGAAGGCTGTTGTAATCCAAATACAAGATCCATAACATCAAACACACCCTCATTATATTTCTTTTGTATTTGCACTAGGCAGAGAACCAACACCCTACTCTGCAAAGTTCTTACAACCAAGTCAATATGATTACCAATAACTATCCTATTTACAACCATTGCAAGGTTTATCTGTCCTGTCAATCCTGACCTCACCATGAGCCCAGGTGCACTTTACACTGTATTCAGGCCCTATACAGAAAGACCCAAGCTGAACATAGACAAAAGGTAAAAATATTATGCAGTGAACAGGCCAAAGTCCGCCTCTTCAAAGACTTCATCTTATCACCAAAGATAACACACGACAAAATGTGAATGAAATTAACTCATTTCAAATGATATTCATGTAGTATCTTTTGTAATTACAAAGTCATTTGATGCAAATCCAGGATGTAGGCTGATCTTTTTCGATAGTTCAAATGCCAGGAATAACATTAACAAGCAAATCGTGATATTTAGCCGGTGTCCATACAAAAGCTGTCTGAAGTTCATTCACGGGTAGTAAACCAAGATAAAGATGTAGCCACCTTGTTTTTCACTTGAAGTGACAACTTTATACAAACACGGAGACCCTGAAAGCTTGACATTTTTAAAAGATTATTACATTGCTAAAGATCATAAAATAAAAACTATACAATTTTCAAAAATGTCAAGAACATAACAGACAACTGGAAGTGATTTTTTTATCCTATTTTGCCTGCCTCACCTGTCCAAAATCCATGTTATTGAAGGCTTACACTGCAAAAATGAATATCTTACTTAGCATTTTTGTCTTGTTTCTTGTTTTCTAGCACAAACATCTAATCTTACAATTATCTTCTTAAATCAAGATACAAATAATACGGAAAGCTGCGTAAGATATTTAGTCTTGTTTTATGAAAAAATATATAAGAATCAAGTAAATTTTGCCATAAAACAAGCAAAAAATCTGGCAATTGGGTAAGAAAAATAAACTTGAATTACTTGAGAAAAGATCAAACTAAATGTAAACTAGTCTTTATCTTTCTAACCCCATTGGCAGATTTGTTTTGCTTGTTTTAAATAAACTTACTTCCTTTTTATTTATTTTCTCATATTTTCTTTCATAAAACAAGACTAAATATCTTGGGTCACTTTCCTTGTCATGTAAATCTATCTTGATTTAAGAACTAAAATACTATGTACAGAAACTACATACAGAAAATCTACCTTTTTAGCAATTTCTGCCCTAAATTTAGAGCAATGTGTGGAATTATACTAAAGAGATGGTCAAATGTATTACAGCAAGTTGAGACTTTTATTGATAGATTGACACATGATCAATCTTGACTATATATGGAATATAAATATTAGATGAGCTTTTGATCATGTGGATTTTCTGTGGACTTGGTTATAAATTCTACCCTCAAAACTCACCTCCATCCACAGCCAGGCCAAGTGCAAGCAAACGGTTTCTCTCCCGTGTGTCTCCTCAAGTGGGCCTTCAGGTGGCTGCTCTTGGTGTACATCTTGGCACAGCCAGGAAAAGTGCACTTGTGCATTTTAATAAGATCAGCTACGGAGCTTTTCTGGAATTTGTGACCGCCGACCATGAGTCCGCCCTGTCCGTCTCCCGTTCCGTTCTCCCCAAGACCCATAGGCTTGGCAGCGATGGGAACCGGGGCGATGCGGACGAACTTTGAGGAAGTGTTGTTGAGGTTGGCTTGGGGGATCATCTGAGGAACCAGCGCAAAGGTTTGACCCTGGATGTTCACGAGGAGCTGGGTTATTTTGATGTCCGAGGCAGGTGGTGGTGTTGACGGGGCAGGTTTAGGGCTCAGTTCCTGCTTAACCTGAACGGGCTGAAGCTGTAGAATCACAGGCATGCCGGGAGTCTCCATCTCCACGACTTTTACAGATGAATCCTCCTTTCTCAGCGGACTTTGAGGATTTGTGGAGGTCGCTAGTGAGGATTGTGCACTTTTGGACTCGGAGTTGGCTGTGACTTCGTCACTTGAGACAGGCACGGTTTGGTCTAAGCTTTGGGCCCATGTTTCCGACGAATCTCCTTGGCTGTTAGCACTGTTCACCAGCCCCTCACCGGCTTCCTCCTTAAAGGCCACAACTTCCATATTCTCCTCCAAGAACTCCTCGATCTCCTCCAGCGTGGGCTGAAACAGCAGCCCTGCGTGGTCCTCCAGTTCTCCAGGGAAAACTGGAAACTCAAAGCACTCCTCTTTGGCGGTGCGGTCCCGTCGCGACTCCCACGACAGACCCATGGGAAGGACAGGAGGGAGCATGGGAGACATTGCGGTCGAGGAGATTTGGCTCAAAGTGGACTGAGAGTGGAGGAAGTCGAGAAGGCCATCTTGACTTTCTCCGCTCGAGTTGCTCCCACAACTGGAGCCAAGGACCTGAGACTCGGGGCTGGAGCAGGAACGTGGGCTGGATGAGTCACTCAGGTTGTCCTCTGAGAATGGAGATGGGAGCATATGATACACACCGTCGTCTGTCACCATATCCGAAGGGTTGTGGGTTAGCGCCAAAGTGTACGAAAAAAAAGTCTCTTCATCAAGCAGCAAGTGATCGACCATTCCTGGCTACTTCCTGTCCGAAGCGTGAATGATTCAGGTTTTTCTTAGTCTTTGAAAAAAGAAAACATAATTGAACATAATTTGGGATAAGCAACAATTGGAAATGTCACAGATCCTCTACATTTAAAGTGCATTACAGAAAATGACCGCCTATTAATGATTATCTAACTAAAGTAATCTTGAGATCAGATTCCTCCTAAAGTGTTTAATGATGCTGAATACAACTGTGGCTCTCTTCTTGCCAACAAGAGTTTGGTGCTAAGTTTTAGAAGGCGGCCCTGCAGCAAACCATTAGGCAAACAACTACCTCTGCCTGACGCTGGGAACAATTTACTCTAATGGCTGCATACGTCAAAAGTACAGTAAGGATGTCTTTCTAAACTCCAATTTAAACAAGATAGCGTTGTGAGCTCAAAACAAGTCTCGGAATACTGTGTGTGATCGGAAACAGATGGTAAATGGAAAGCAAGACTCCAGCCAAAAAAGCTCATGAAGTGACTCTCTGTTAAATCAATATACTATGATCGGTAACTTAGGGTTTTAGCCTTTTTGAAAAGTTTAAATGCCGCATTAAATATAAATGGTTTTGTCTCCGGTTTGGTGGAAAAAACCCAACTCGAAACATTCAAAAACTAACATTGTTTGTTTAAATGAATAAAAAAACACTAAAAGGCATTAAGACATTTTTTGCATAACTACAGTGACCCATACAAAAACAGAGCTTTTACATAAACTTATTTAATAAGAAATGGAAATAACTGTATGCGAAAATATCGAAACAAACCTATGCTATTGTAATTCATTGAGTATTGACATATGAAAAGAGAGGTGCTGAAACTATTCATTGACTCATTTTAAATGACTCGTTCGAATCAAAGTCAATATTTGCAAGACTTCTTCAACACACTTTGTGTGAATCTCTGTGTATATCTAAAACGAGTTTGCATTACATCCTTGAGATATAAACTTGAGGTCTAAGTCTACAGTCTAGATCTCTCATTGGACGGTCCGATGTAATGGTTTATGAATCAGTATTGAAATGTTGATCCGCTTTTGATCTTTGATCGCCGAGTTGACTTTAGCGCCCCCTGTCTGCTGCCGAATGACCGACAATAACCCTGACTTGAGTGTCAACACCAGCATGTGTCCACTGGAAACTCAGGAGACGTGTTCGTCAAACCACGAGACCCTTCAAATATCACTTTCAACCTGCCGTTTAACATCAGGAAAAAAAAGCGCGACTTCACAAGTTAACAAATAAACGCAACAACTTAGAAAGACAAAGTCATCCGAGCTTTTATGATTGTTAATGCTTTTGAGTAACGTGTGAAATATACTCACCAGAACTTCCGTTTTTAAAACGTAAAACACGCAACGACGCTTCTCTACAACGTGAGTTTAGTGACACTTTCAATCGTCCGCTTATTTTGGCACGTTTGGCTAGAAATGACATCATCCACGCATATCTTAAATCGTTATAAAATATACCTACGTCCATGCCAAAAATGCATATTTTAAAAACTACGCTTTGCATGAACTGCCCCGGTTGCACGCAAAACTCCTCGCGCTTTAAAGTGCTAAAGCATTGAAACGCATGCAAACTCACCCCTTTAAATGACTCGCATTAATCCTCGATCTTCACACCTCTAATACGATCCGTTTCTCTTGTCTGTCTAAATGCGTCCTTGAGACAGCACAGCTCTCATGGTAGATCATGCTCTCTGGAGTCTCTGCGGTGTTACGCTGCTGTCACACGATCGCAGTCTTGTGGGCTATAAAAGAGTAGATGTGCAGAAGGCAGCTGAAGGCTCGTCTGCTCGACACGCTCGGATTGGTGGAGCTGTAGACGAAGGCAGTGCTCTTCTGTCGTCATTGAACCTGCAGCCAGAACAACTACAGGATAACTTTTGTCAACAGACTCACTGGACGAGCTTTGACTTCCATGCTGAAGAAAAACGAATGGTTTCCATTACAAATACCAACTAAATTCGTGTTTGTGTGTTTTGAGTCTTATTCCAGGATGATTGAATGTTCTCTTGGTCACACATCACATCGCACAAGCCGACACATGACCGGACAGTTTCGATACAATCATAAGCACTCATTCATTTAGTTGTGATACTTTGTAACGTTTTATTCGGCAGTTTTGTCTGACATCCTTGTATCTGGAAAAATGATCTTATAAAGTGCATCTGACTCAAAGTTAGATGAATGATGTCGAATCTGATCTTTTATGTTCACTGGCAGCTTCTCTTTACTACGAACGGATAAAACACCCAAAACTAAAGAGTTGAACGTGGAATTAAATGACAAACGACTAATTTAATGCCATAACGCGTATGTCAAGCACCAAAAAGAATTTCTTATCGGTTTAACATTCAACCATAACTTGAAGGTACGGGAGGAGAGACAGACTTTGAGACCAAAGCTCAATAAGCTAGAAAATAAATAGGCGCTATCAATTAAAGTGATGTAAAAATAGGAGACGGTAGTCACGTTGTAAGGTTTAAAACAAGTGAACATGTGGATTTCATTATTTGACAGAATATACAAACAGGAAAATAGAAAAAAAATACATTGTTTGTGTATTATTATATTTAATGTGTAGGATTATAGGTATCAACTTTATTAATATGTACTGTATACAGGAGAGGCATCTTGGCAACTGCTCACACACTAGGTGTTGTTGTTTTCCACTTGCAGCACGATGAAGTCACACAGTGTATTTTTAGTTGGAGGATCAGACCAGTCTAAGCTAATATAATGCTTACTGAATGAACATTTGCTTGGTTTTTACAGGAATATGGTTTACCTGAAGGTCTAAATTCTCTGGAGGAAATGTTTTTAAACTTGTAGTGTGGTAAAGGGGGGAAGTCATGGTGCCAGTGGGCGATCGGGTAAACACTGCTCTTGAAAAGGGGTAACCCATGTCTACTTAGGACAATGGATTAAGGAGGATCTATTGAAAGACATGCAACATAACTATGTCTTGAGAGGTGTATAGAGACCTTACATAATGATGCTTTATGAATTTATGACCTACATGATCTACATAGGCCTACCGCGGGTCCCCCGTGTGGAATTGGCCATGTTGTTTCTAAAGTAGCCCTAAATGGACAAACCACTCTACAGATTGTTTCGTAAATGCGTTACGTCCTTCGGCAAAGAAGTGAAAATGTAACGTCTTTGTCCTGTGTCAGCCACCGTAGTACTTCGAAAGGGAGGGGCGAGCGGTGGAGTGAGTCGTTGGTAATACGTAACCTCACGGCTAGATGGCGCTGAATCTTATATATATATTTAAAACTCACAAAACTGTGTATAAAGATTACAAAATATTTATCTTTCTATAACATACCATGTTAGATTAAAATTCAATCCCCAAGTTTAGCTTTGTGACAAGAATACATGCACGTGTAAAACAGTGCGGGGAATTTTTTGCTGCACTATTTAACCAGATAGGACAATTGAATGTAATGTGACAAAGGTCCAGTCATCAAACAGAACTTTTTACACTATAACTTCCACTAAGACCACAATACGTATTACGTAACATGTTTTCTGCTAATGCTGCTAATGCTGAACTTCCTCTCGTTTACTATGTGTTTTAAGCCGCTAAGTGTGCCTCCGTGTGTCTGATTTAGAGGATTACCGTACAGCCTTTCACCCACTTCCAATGACAGCAGAGCAGAATGTGTCAGTATATCCTGGAGACAGATATACTTTCAGTAATAAACAAATCCACATGCTGTTATTTTTGTGAAAAGGAAAATCTTTTGATTCATCATTCAGCTTTTATCCACACAACTGCAGTGTATCCCAACTCAGTCCTTTGGTCCAAGCGGACAGGGTTCGATTCAAGGGCCCCGCGATCAGTCCTCCCACAATGCTGTGCGCTTCTTCGAAATTCTGTGTTTATAAACATTAATTTGTACAGTAACAAATAATAGAGATATAAAGGGCTACGGCTTTCGCCACAGTTCACTGTAGGCCTCTCTTACTCTCTCCCGGGAGAGATTAAAACTGTCTTCCTTTTCTCGGTATGTTTACCCCCAAAAAAACACACACACCCTGAGTTCAAGGGGCACGCGTACTCTGATTGTCCTCAGGGTCATTTTTGCTCACAGTATGGTCAACAAGTATAGGCTTAGACTGAATGGAAACTGCTGTTTTCCCTCTCTGGTCAAGGTTCAAAGCACGGATTCGCAGGGGGTCCGTGTTGTTTTCGTCTCAGAGAGAAGCATAACAATCACTGTAGACATATGATATTTATTATGATCGTACTGTAAATCTACGTTCATTAACAAAATAAACATTGCTGATGACATAAATGTATATTTTAAGACCGTTAGGTATTTATTAATAGGATTAACTTGAATATTAAATATATTTAAAAATGCATAAAGATATTAATTCGATTTTTTGAATTTGTATTGACATTTGAGTACAATTGGCTTTTTCTTAAAAAAAAATCATTTCATTATTTATTTAGATTTTGTTTGTTTTATGTTGCATAATGTTGTTGTTATTATTGTATGTTTTTGATATCAATTTATAATCATCATCATTATTGTTTTAATAATAACAATAGTGAAACGCACTATAGAAATTAAACTGAATTAAATATTTGAAAAAACAGCAGCAACAGAAACCATTATGAAAGATCGTGTTTGGTCTATGAACACAATGTCGGCAGATAAAGGTTTATTTGCTCACAAGCACTGTCAACAGAACATCGGCATGTCAATCCACCTATGGAAACCTTTGAACTGTCAACCTGTCATCTTTTCAAGCCTCTTTTATGTCAGATGTGCCATATGAACAACAAAAACAAGCTAAACATTGCTATCTCTAACACCTGACACAGTTGTTACATCTACTGACAGACACATTTCTATCCTTATGAAATTGCTCATATTTTTATCACTGTTGTCAATTGTCCATAAATAGTCAAGTGTAATTACCAATTTGCTGGGTGGCACCGGGAGTCAACAGGGTGCTT
This sequence comes from Barbatula barbatula, assembly GCF_947034865.1. NCBI lineage: Eukaryota > Metazoa > Chordata > Actinopteri > Cypriniformes > Nemacheilidae > Barbatula > Barbatula barbatula. The sequence continues at coordinate 3,713,606 of NC_136780.1, read as the reverse complement.
ATTATGTAAATGTCAGCAGTAGGGTGTCTTTATGAATGAAGGTAATTTCAGGTTGTTGAATTCTGGGTGGAAAAAAAGTATTTAAGTTCTTTACATACCTATAAATACTCACAACCTAGACATGTTTATTTCCTCCCCTATAGTGGCATCCACTGTACTGCAGGTTAAGAGAATTTTAAGTGTCAAGACAGACGTGCTTGAAATGCTGAATGAGAAAGAAGAATTCAGAATGAATAAAAAGGCAACATAACATCGATTTATATCGATAAAGTACACTGTAAAACGTCGCTGTAATTTCCCAGCAGGTTTTCCAGTAATTTACTGTAGATTTAATGTATAACTTTGTTTTAAGTATAAACTTACGGTTTACACATTTTTCTTTCGTAAACACGACTAAATATCTTGGGTCACTTTTGTTGTTATGAAACTGTATCGTAATTACAAAAATGTTTTCAATCATTTTACAGAAGACAAGAGAAAAATGTTTAGTAAGAATGTCATTTTTTGCAGTGTTGCTGTGCTAATGCCAGTCTCTTGTTGCTCATTTTGAATCTCAAAAGTGTTTTAATTTTGATTAAAGTAATTGAAAACAGTACTAATTGGAACGTCTATTAAGTAGTAATGACATCTACAGTAAGTTACCGGCAAACCTGCTGCAGCAAAGGTTTACAGTGTACTCCTGTAACATACAGTACCTGGATTATAAGGGAATGCAAGTAAAAAAGTATAGCTTAAATGCACAGAAAGGCCTATTGGGAAGAAACGTTTCCAAAATGCCCCTAAAAAGTCTACAACATGTAAATTCCAAGCTTAGATGATGAAGCTTCAGCAGGGTTCGTAGAGACTGCAAGTTGAAGGGGACGCCCTTAGCAAGAGGCCTCTGGAAACACACAGCCAGGGTGGACTAGTGATCTAACCTGTTTTCATATCAGCATGCTAATGAAACCGGGGGGAAGCTCACCTCATGTTACTGAGCTCTACAGCTGAATATTTTAATATTCATTTCAGACGTCCTGTTGTTAGATGCTTAATAATTTCACCTTGTCCTGACTCACACTGGGTGTAGTGATTGGTTAAGATGCTCTTGAAGTAAATGTGAATTCAATTCATTCCCCATCACACAGACTACACAGAGCATACAGAACGTCACACATGGCTATCCTGTGCTACAGTCTTATGCAAACCTTTCTAATTTTGCACATCAAACAAGTGTATGCTATCACTGCCAACCTTGTAAGACCTAAGCTTGTCCTTTTCAAGAAATGAGAAAAACACTGTATTTTTAAACAAGTAAACATGATGTGTTGTCAAAATTGACATTGTGGCTTTTTATATTGTATCGTCAGGAACAACATTGTATATTATAAGCAAAATAAAACTTAAGAGCTATGAAGCGGATGTGGCGCGTATGTGTTCTGTCCATCAGAACGACCTCGTCTGAGACAGTAAAAGCATTGCATTATATTTTCATTAACTTACAAGTTATGAAGCTCATTGGCTAAGACACTCTTTAATTTGCCAAATCTTGTGTTATAAAAGCTAAAGTTTTATGCAGGGGCTATTTTAAGATGGTATTGGCTATATCGCAAGACTAAGACATTCTTCTTCACAAACACATTTTTAAAGAGTGTTTGTTGCTTTAAGAAAACAATGGACATGTTCAAACAACTAGTTCTTTTGTTAACGTTTGCGTTCCAAACTAAAGGAGACGGCCCAAAGTGAATTCACTTCATTCACAATAGACCACTTTCCAATATGTAAACACTGGCGGTTTCAGTTTTATAAATCTCACATAAATAACTGAAGTTCAACATTCGAACAAAAGATTTTCTGTTAGATGGATTTTCTTCTGGACCGGCGTCAGATCGCCGTTGTTTACGTTTTCCGAGGTTGTCTATAGAGGTGGTGGGGTGTTACTGACAGTTAGTGAGTCTAGTCATATCCTCCTTTTGATCCTTTCATGGTTAAATGTTTCATGCCGACGTAAATAGTGAACATTATTAATGATTCGTAAAGCAAAATAAATTCGGACGAAACATGGAGATAAGTTTCATTTGCAATAAAAGGCTGAACTGTTTATTTAAAGAAATGCACAGCTTTGTTCAACGAGTTCTCGAAGACCCGCTGAAACCGGAAGTTAGGGCCGGACATTAAATGTTCGTATCGGCAGAGATAGCTTATATCTTCTAATATGTTGGGTTACACTATTGAATAAGTTGAAGGAGTTATATTAAAGATCAACCAAGACAGCACATGTAGTCAAATATTTATCACAAACCAGCACTATTTGATGCTTAAGGTGCCAAAACAACAACAATTTGTTGAGATAAAGATGATTTGTTTTCACCCGAGTATTTATAAATGTGACAGAAGCACCACTAACTCCACAGACCTTCTTGGTGTGTTTGTGTCTCCTCTGACGTTAAACAACATCTTCAAACAAACGGTTGCATAAAAGCAGTTGGAGATGAGGTAAGTGGAAACATGCAGGCAATCTATCGCCGTTTTCACTAACAGGGAACACACTTCACCAGAAGCTAAGTACACACATGTCTCCCTCAGAGCCTCTGTTGATATTTGTCCAGTTTCTCTGAGCTAAGTCTACGTCTGACCTACTACTACATTCTGACAAAACACTTTTTGTTCGAGTCTCCTTAAAAGCCTTTATAAAACGTTCCATTTTCAACACATTCGCCTTATTTCTTTCCGCTCCCTCGTAAAATTAGGCGAAGCGTCACGGCTCTGAATGACGGTGTCCTGCTGTTACTTTTCCAGGGAAAATAAATAAGTTTACAATATATAAACGCCCGAAAGCCATCAGCACGCGGGAAACTCTGCGGCGTGTTTAATCAATCTCACCGGAGATGTTACCAGGCGTAATGAAACTTCAATCCACAAACCACTTTTATTTCTGAATCTGGGACTGAATTAACCAACTTGATGTTTGTATTTAGCGTGACTTCATTGTAAAGTGTTCCTGTTTTTTTTACTGACGTTCTCTGATCGTTGTTGCTCTGTGTTTTCCTCAAAGCCGTTGGTTTTGTTACCGGTAATGGGAAACAGGTCATGGTGGAAAACCACTAGTTTGATCCTCATTGATAAAAAACACAATATTTCTTCCGTGTTTGCTTCCTCCTTTGGGCTCGGGAGACAATGTTCCTCAGGAGCACAGGCGCCTCCTGCGTTACGAGGGGTCGTTTAACAAGACTTCATGTTTATGAGCGTGATCCGGTGCCCTCAAAACATGGGATATCACCTTCTGCGCACCCTACGTGTGCCAAAGGCTGCTACACAAACATGTCTGTGTGAACTCTACGATGAAAAAAAACAACATCCTCCTCTCCATCCATGAGTATACTGGAAAATAAGGGTAAACCTTCCACCGGTTTTTGAACCTAAATCATAAATGTAAATATGAACTTGACAGGGAACATACCTGGTAAAGTTTAACCAATTAAACAAGTTTGTCTGCAGTTTGATTATTGGGGGTCCAGGGGTCCCTTAACCAACAGCTCAGAAATCCCGGCTGTAAAGATATATCTTTTCAGTTCTCTAATGGGATTTCAATAAAGCGTTTTACCAACAAGGTAATATATACTGTAAATGTAAATATGTAGCTAACAAGCTCTGATCTTTTTAACCCCTTGTTCAATCATTTTGCTCTATTCTACAGTTTTGATTATTTTGATTACTATTTCAAAAGTTTTGATTTCTGAAGTAATAACTCATTGCACTTACTCTCAAAGAATAATTTTTTTCCAATATCTTGAATCTTCTTTTTATATTTGACTAAACCGCTGGTGATAAGAGTCCAGACATCAGATAAATAAAGCAATCTCTTAGAAATAAAGGTGCTTCGCAGCGAAGCTATATGCTTCCACAAAGAACCGTTTTGTCAAAGGTTCTTTAAATTCTCATTCTCATTCTTACCTTTATATACCTTTTAAACCTTTTTTGCCACAAAGAACCTTCTGTGAGAGAAAAAATAATGAATTACGGATGTGACCCAAAACGATGCACGATTCTTGAAAGATAAAGGATTCATGTGAATTCATGTATTGACATCTGACCTATCACTATGGCGAGAACCTTTGGTGTCAAACTCAAACTATGAGTGTATGGTGTAAATCTTAAGGTTGACATTTTAATGGACTTGCCCACATGACATTATAAACTAAATGTATGAAAAGAAATATATCCCACCCCAGAAAAACAACAGGGAGGCTTAAGCAGAGTTATTCAGCTTTTGTAATTGATTTGCTGACCACACTCTGCTCACGCTGAGTATTTAATAACCTTTTTATAGCAGTGTGTGGATGAGGACCTGCGTCCCTGAGGATTCTCCTGTGCCTTTGGGGTTTGCGTAAGCTGTTCCTCGACAGTTCTACGCTCTAATGAGAAACACTCACTTCTCCGATGCTTTCATCGCTGCTTCTTCGCACTCTCTCTAAATGTCTTCTGCGGCGGATGATCAATCTCCTGTGTTCACCACTGCTACTCGGGGTACGATCATTACCTAACAGCTCTTGCTTGAGACGAAAAGTTATCTTATCTGGAGGAAATAGAAGCAATACATTTGAGATAACAGCTCACGTTGTAAAGATACAGCTATTGCTTTGAATGCATACGGTACATAGACGAGAAAAATGACTGCAGGACAAAATGATCTTTATAAAGTGATGAATTGATGTTATGGTTCTCCCACATCACTATAGGCTTGATAAGGCATTGCAAGGTTGTAGATGGAGTGTTCTTGGTGGGTGCTATTAGACCCAACTCAAATGAGCCAACCTCAAATCTGTAAATCGTAATATATATTTTATAAATGTATAATAAATGTGATTTTTAAGGATAACTATGATTAAAAGCAATATTGGTGCTATTTGTATTACCACTAGAGGACAGTAACTGAACAAAAGTTTTCCTTAGCAAGTATAGCAATCTCTCCCTCTCCCTCTCCCTCTCCCTCTCCCTCTCCCTCTCCCTCTCTCTCTCTCTCTCCTCTCTCCCCCTCTCTCCCCCTGTCTCTCCCCCTCTCTCTCTCCCCCCCCCCCTCTTTCTCTCCCCCCCTCTCTCTTATCTCTCTCCCCCCCTCTCTCTTCTCTCTCTCCATCTGCAGGGTACATTAAACAATCGGAGTCAGGCCAACATGTTGCCAGGCAAACTGTTCACCAGACGCTAAAACAAAAGATCAACAGTTGTGAATTAATTGACAATCTGTCAATCATACGGTACACACTGCATCACACATTAGAAAATTGTTATAATAATAGGTGAGTGAATAATACAGAAATGTAATTGTTTTTGAGAAATTGTAATCTCTTTAAATGTCCTTCTCTCATAGGCTTTAGGGTGAAATATGCATAAACAAAGCAGACACTGAGGACAGACGGCAGAAGGTTCTAGAGATCTCCAGCGGATGTCAAGAGACCCTCGAGTGTCACACACAATCAACACTTCACACTGATCAACACTGGAGACTCCTTACAGAGTTATTCATCATTTAAATAGTGACATGCTCCATTTCCCAAAGGGACCACCACGTAGTTTGCAACACTATATTCATATGCCGTTTTGTCGTTCAGGACTGTTTAGGTAAATTGATCAGTATTCATATGCAAAATTCTCAAAGATTGCATACCGTTTTCACACAAAACTACAAAGAATAGAGAACCGAAATAGAACAGAAATGAGAGTATAGAATATTTCAGCACATAAATTGCTCACCACAAGATGCCAGTCAAGAGCCAAAAACCTTCTGTATAGTTTCAAATACGGACTTTCTTCAAACTGAACACAGACTTCATTAACTGAGGATTTCTCTTTGTTCTGTTTATTGTCACCTTTTCATCAAGTGTTCAGGTCTGAACACACATTTGACAACAATTCAGGTACACAAACAAAAATGATTGGTCCATTCGAAGGAATGTCGCAGGGTTAAAAGAACTGTCTGTGAACAGCATCTGTGATATCCTGAAAATAATTTCAACTCATCCCTCTATATGTTAAAATAAATACTACAACAAAGTTGTTTTTACATTCCCAAAAATGCACTTTCAACCGAAGTGTATGCGCAAGGTTCATCTTCCATTATTGTCTTTTTTAATGAGGCTATTGGCTATGTGTGTTAAATGTTGCTACAATTTCGACTTCCATCCACGTTCAATGGCTTCTCCCATCAGACTACTATTCAGTTAATATGTTAAGATGAGTCAAAATGATGTTCTGGTAATATCAAAAGCATAACACAGATACCGTCAGTTGCAGAGATTCACATTCCTTAACTGTCCTGCAAGGGTTCATAACCATTACAAAATCTCCACCATTCATCCATCCACCCTTAAGATAAGCATGCTACACTCATCAGAAGTCGACACAAGACATTCATGCTTTATTAAAAACACGACAAGGAGATATAAAATGCTCTGCCTTAAATACTGTATATTGTTACACAAACTTGGCAGGAATGTTTGACGTTATAGCACTTTGGCACAAGCAGCTGTATTTACTATAGCTGTCTTAACTATGAAACAAACATTTAAATCTACAGTATAGCAACACTTTTAATAGTTTATATCTAAATATATAAATAAATATGGTGAACGGCAGTTATCATGAACACACCGACAAGGGTTGTAAACAATACATTGATAAATTGTGGTGATATGTAATAACGCATGTAAAATGTTATTGCGCTATATATTATATACAGCTAAATTCCCCAAAGAAAAGCAAAAGGTGGAATGTTCCAATCTCACCAAACGTTCATTGAGTCTTCAATCCTCTTTGGAAACGGAAATTGAAACATGGCAACTCGGGCGGATTTCACCCCAAATCAAAAGGCAAAACGTTATTTTGCATTGTGACACTTTTGCGATGACACTTTCTCAAGTTTATACTTGAGTCGTCGTCTACGGTAATAGAAATAAATGTTTTTTCTGTAATGTGATCTATTATCTGTAAAGTGCAATTGAAAGTAAACATGGTAGCTTTTGCACTAAATATGTTTATTGCTTATTTTACTGGATAAAATGATGTTGGAGTTTTATTAAAAAAAACGTTGCAATGCAACAAAACAACTTTTTTAAATTAAGAAATCTCCTTTTTTATTTTGGGGCGATTACGACCTGGACGGTTTCAATTTTGAGACTCACCTTTCTCCTCTATCAGTCCTTGCAGCTTTAAAAGAATCTCTCTCTCTCTCTGTCGTTCAGATGATCACCTGATTTGTCTTTGTCATGGCATCCATCTACCTGCTTCCTGTGCCCATTAACCTCTCCTGATTATACTCCAGATATTTCTTCTCTCAATCTTCCTCTCTCTGGTTGAATTGCCCTGATTGGCACCTCAGTTTTCAGCAGGTAATTAGCCGTATCCACATTTGGTGTGCGGAAGGCTCCGTGCGCCTGGGTGTTCCCGCACGGGCATCTGTTTTCCTGGCAGACGAAGCTACTTATCAGCTCCTTTCAATACTGAGCGCAAATTGGAAAATATTGACACACTCAAAAGCATGTGCCCGTGCCTCGAATTCAGGCGGTGGGAATGGCAAAATTATCCTGGCCTAGGAATCCACGAGGAATGCGAGGATGTCATGCATGATGAAAGTTAAACCGGCCCGCATGGGTTTGGGTATTGCAGCGTATGGCACAGTCTGTACTCAGTTTCTCTCAAGACCTGGGTGAATCTCATGGAGAAATGTCCTGGTTGTATTTCATCCCGAAATCAAAAGGAAAAAGTGAGGATTCATATTTTTGCACTAGAAGTATTTGGATTTTTGCTTTACCGTTACTTTCATGACATTTAAAAGGATAGTTTGGCCAAAAATTGACATTTCTATTGTAATTTCCTCATGTCCTTTCATAACCGTTTCTTTTATGGAAAAAAGCTACTAAAGAGATACTTCTTTTGATACTTCTCCAGCCACGACTGCCCCTAGTCTTAACCAGTTTTAAGACTAAAACCAGTCTTAAGAGTCAATTTTTCAATAATGAGATTTTGACATAATCCGAAAGCCGACATAATCCGACATTGATGTGTGATTTATGATAGGACAATATTTGTCCGGTTACAGCGATTTGAAAATGTAGAATCTAAGGGTGCCCAAAAAACGAAATATTGAGAAAATTAAGTCCTTAGCAGAGAATATTACTCACAAAAATAAAGTTTTTATATATTTACGGTAGAAGATTTTGAAAAGAAAATATCCTAATGATTTCTGGCATAAAAGAAAAATCGATCATTTTTGTAAAAAACGTTGTAAACAAACATTATTGGTCCCTATTGACTTCCATTGTATGAACACAAAACCACCGACACTTGAGATTGCTCAAAATATCTTCTTTTGTGTTCCAAAGTCAAATACAGGTATTGAATGACACGTCGGTGAATAAATAATTTTTGGTGTTTCTTTCCTATTATTGTAATATGTTTGCCATACCGTTGTGAGAATTGGGGGGGTGCTTTATTATTTTCATTTGATTTTGGGTTGAAACATTCTTGACAGTTTTTGTGAGATTGACCCTCCTGACTCTCCATTCGATGCAAGCACAAACTGTTACTGATGATGAAGCATAACACCACACGTTATAACAACACTTTCCTGATTTCAGTTGATTATTGTCTGACTACGTAATGTGCTACCGCTAACTGATGCAGAAAGGAAAAATGCATTCCTTGTGACAGATATGCAGCTATGCTTGAGAGAGTGTGAAGAAAGTACTGATCTAGGATCAGAGGTGGGCATTTATCAGTGGCGTTGGAGAGGGTGAGAGGGCCGGTCTGGGTTCGATGCCTCTGCTCTTCATGAATGACAGCAGCTGGTCGGGTATCTCAGCCAGTACATCCTTGGCCAGTCTCGCCATGCTGAGCACCTGGTTCCCCGATCGGTCGATGTAGTCCCTGAACGGCACAAACTGAATCGGAGACACAGAAAACAAAGGAAACGGCGCATCAGAAAAACTTTCATCGTGCCCAGCGAAGGACGATGTTGTGATAAGGCTGAAAATATTTTGCCACTGTTATGAAATCAAAGCTCAGGCTTCCGCTGGCCATGATGGTCTAGATTATTTATGAATTTATTGATAAGGATTTCACAGAAAAATGCAACCTTTCCACCCTAAATCAGAACCGAAGCATTAGGTAACACAGTGTTTATTTCTTAATCAAGTTTGCTGTCATAGTAAACAAATAAACACACACAACCGAGGTCGAAGTTTTGGGCTTTTGATCAAATACATTTTGAAAATGTTGTATTCATGTTGCATAGTTGAGCTTGGAGTGTAAATTGAAGTTCAGCTTTGTGAAATTTTTAAGAGGGTTGCCAAAAATTGTGACAAGATCCGGGAGAATGTTTACAAAATATTACTAGAATAGAGGATCATTTAAACACTGTTAAAACTGTATATTAATGTATGCTTTATCTCTTGTAAGCTTCTTGTTTTTCTATTCAGTGATATAATGTTTTTCCAAATCATTTTATCCAATATGTTCAATGGTTTCATCTAATCTGTAGGGGGCATTACATGTAAATATTGTACAAATATAAGCCCCCCGATTTATGTAAATAAGGGAAACAGTATGGTTTGTAAACTAAATATCCTTTACACATAATACAGTATATGGCTCCATTAATACGTTTAAATGTACTTTGTGGCATTTTGAATCATTAAGACATATACCATCATCTATACCCTGCATTTGGTTCACCCTTTGTGTACACCTGAACCTCTTTGAAACCTCAAAAAGCCCATAATTACCACAACATTATTAAGACCATACCTGGACAATGTCTCTCTCAGCAACACGTCCCCTGGAGGACACCCTGACCTCATCTCCATCCAACTCTTCCATAGCTGTTACATAAACAGAAAATAGTTACATAACCTGATGTTTTACCATCTTTGTTCTGAGCGTCAAAAAATCAAGTCTATAATCTCACCATCGAATTCAGCAGGACCAACCCCCACAATGATGATGGACATAGGCAGAGACGCCGCCTGTAAACAGAGAGTTTATAAGCAAAAATGTGATTGCGGTGTTCTGAATAAAAATATTAGTTTGGGCACAAAATCAAAAGACTCAACAAGCAGAACGGACTCACGGTAACCACAGCCTCTCGGGTCTGTACCATGTCGGAAATGACCCCATCTGTGATGATCAGCAATACAAAGTACTGCGAGCCGTCCGTCACCTCCGCAGCGCACCTGAACATTTACAACATTTAGAATATACTCTTAGATTTAAAGAAACAAAAAAATCACAGAATCATTGGATCTCGAGTGCGCAGTTAGTTATAGATCGTGACATCGCAGATTTGAATATGCGCATATGCAAATCATACAAATGAGATTTGAGAAGGACTGAATCCAGAAAGATTTTCACTGAATAATGACTTTGAATAATATATCTGAATAATACATGATGGTCTATCCCTCACACAACGCTATCGATGACTTATATAATAATATAGCGCATGAGTCATATGGACAACTTTTATGGAGTTTTACAGCCCCCGGTACCCTTTTACATTCATTGTTTGGAAAATAGCAATGTTCTGTTAAACTTCTCGTGCTGCATCAAAGACAGAAAATAACAAGGCGAGTAAGTCATTCTCATTTACGGTGGAACTATCCTTTTAAAAGCTTCTGAAGTGCTAAAGCAAAATGATTTGTGGGAAAATCATTCAGGATCACTAATTGGAGTAAAACTTGATGACAAAACTGAGAACAATGTGAGAGGTGCTCGCCTGCGCATAAGACGCCTCCAGATGCTACGTGAGGTGTGGGTGGTTGCCAGGGGACTGCTGTGTGGTTGCTAAGGGGGTTTTGAGTGGTTTTAGAGCAGGTGGTTGCTTACTGACCCCGAACAAAATATCCCAGGTCAATGATATGACGTTTATTTACATAATACAATGATTTTGTATTATACAACATATATCTCTACATTTGACTTTGTTCGATCGCTCAAGTTATTCATTTCGATTTGTTCTTTAATTTTAATGTCCGCCAAGTTCAAAATGATATGCGACCCTGCATGTAAAAAGCAGGCAAAAGCCACAATCATAGGATGAGATATTGAGCATCAAAGTTTGAGTTCAAGCATTCATTTCATAGAAATTCAAGCATATATTTTCATTAAATGTTCTTTACATTACATACAATGATTTTATGAAGAAAACCGTAAATCACAAAAAATATACTTTAGCTCTGTTTTCACAGGCAGGGTCACATATGTCTGATCCCATAAAGGGTCAGTTCACCCAAAAATAATCTGTCAAGAATTGCTCACCATTAAGTGGTTCCAAACCTGTATACATTTCGTTGCTTGGTTGAACACAAAGAAAGATATCTAGAAGAATGTTAGCGACTGACATGTGTGGGCCATCTTTGACTCCCATAGTAGAAAAAACGTAAATGGTAGTCAAAGGTGCCCCAGAAATTCCTAAAAACGTCTTATTTTAGAAAAATATATACAATAATTTTTCCTACTATCATAGTCAATGATTTCCCAGAAATGTCAGTCGCTAACATTCTTCTGAATATCTTTCTTTATGTTGAACATAATGTATACAGGTTTGCAACAACTTGAGAGACAGTAATTGATGACAGAATGTTCATTTGTGGGTGAACTATCCCTTTCAAGTAATAGAAAACATCAATAAGCACATATCTAACCCAAAATATTGGCAGGGTCACCGAAACAATTCACAAGATCATTGATAACTTAGATTTCACAAAACATTGCAACGGATACCACAAAATCCTTCCTTATCGCTTCATCTTATCTCTCTTCGTGTTTATGATTGAATCTGTCCGAGTCAGGCAAACTCTTATAACCAGCAGCAGATATTGTCTCAGTATAAGCACAGAACACGTGGCTAACAGAGACAGCCGACTCATACCACATCCTAAAACTTGACCACTTCAGTGACGCGCGATCAATGCCTGCCTCCTCCTTAGATTTCTTTACATTGAGAGATTTACTTGGATCTGGAAAGTCCTTGAAAGCGACAAGGGCAATTAAAAGGCCCTCTGACGAAACACCGGCATGCGTCTACAAGGTTTTTGTTATGTTTGTGACGAATGGTACACCGATGTGACGCATTATTAAATGGAATGTGTATAAAAGCTTTATCTTACATTCTTGTTTGTACTTTCGTCTACTCTTAATAGTTTAGTTTCATAGGGTCGTGTTCCTTCTTTATGCATATGACCTCTAATACTGTGTGATCGGCATTGATCGCACAGTGATGTATCAAGGATGGCGTAGACGCTAAATTAGTATTGATTTATAAATGTGTCCGGTCATGTTAATGTGCTCGGGTTTGACATCAAAACCAGACGCCTCCTAAATGATTTCCTTTCGTTTTAATAAAAGCACCAGGACTGTAGTCGGGCAGAAGGTAGAGAGCGGAGCATTAGTCAAGCACAGAATTCTGGAGGAGCACATAAGTGCATTTGTGTGTGGAGAGAGGACAGGCGTAAGAGGGAATAACAAGTGGATAGTGACAGGGAAGAGTTCAGCACGTAAGACGAGGCCACAGAGAGAGACGCAGAGGTTGAGCTGCAGTCCGCCGCTCGACACCGTGTCAAATGCAGGAGAATGGTTTGACTTACTGTGCCACCTGGTTGATGACAGGAGAAAAGTTAGTCGGTCCGTAGAGCTGCACTTTCCTCAGACAGTCGTAATATGCCTCCAGCACGCCTTCGATGCCGACGCAGTTCGCGTTCTCGCAGTCCGAGTTCTACGGGGTGAGAACACATGCATTTGTAAGACTTCCAGAACACATGCATGAGGAATAATTCATATTGATTTAAACTGGCCAAAGGCATTTTTTGTGATATTTAATGCTCCATGTATGCAATGTTAAAAATTGATGGCACTATAGTTTGGGATTAATAATGAATATCATGTGTCGGCATTCTCACCAGGGGAAAGGCATGAGAGATCTTTCCATCAGGTGGGAGTTTGGCTCCAAAGCCGTAAGCGGGGAAGAGTTTGTCACTGTCGTAGTCTTGGATGATTTCCCCTACGGCTTTGAGGGCCATGGCGTACGCATTCAGCTGGTACGGGTTCATGTAGTGGAGCGACGTCGGCTGTGATGGGTTTCCTGCGGTCAGTATGAATCAACATCAGTGTTGCATTCTAAATCTAACACTGCGAAAGCTATACTTCAAACAGTATTTTGTCTTGTTTCCAGTCACAAAAATATATACAACACTGCTTTAGATATTTTCATTGGAATACAAGGCAAAGACTTGGGTATAAAGGTGATACTGTATATGTCTGATCCAGTATTTCAGTCAACGAAGATGATCTTACCATTAGACGCGGTGAAGTCTATAGCCACAGTGAAGTTGAGCTGTGTTCTGTTTTCAAGATAAAGAGAAAACGTTTGACTTCACACTTAAATATATTATCAAAGATGTAGCAGAAAATGTCCATGTGCGATGTTCAGATTTGAGAATTTAAGTATGGCTTGGCAAAAGATTTAGCAAAGCTAACTGAGTCAAGGCCCAGGGGAATGGCTACAAAATAGTACCACAAGATAAAATAAAACCCATATTCCATAATATGCCAAATTTATTTTGTTCAAAGTTTAGTTCACATTTTGGTTTATTGTAACCTGACAGTGCACTAAAAGCTAATTTTGTACAAATATGCCCTTGGATATCACCTTTGGCCCTACTGTACACAGTATACAGTAAACTCATATTTTCTCTGTTTGCTTTAGTTTCTATGTCAAATTCTTTATTATGAATTACATCAACAGCATAATCATTTGAGTGAAAAGTTGAATGAAAAATGGAGTCCCACTAAATACTTATGTCGTCTTTGTGGGTTTATAATAACACAGCTGCATGGATTCCTCCATTTGTGTTAAACCTGATGATACATGTAATCCCATCATGATTTAAGAGCATCTTGTAGGGAAATCTGACCTTTTGTACAAACCTGGTAACATGGTCCAAAATGTCAAAAATGTGCCTAATTGGAACAATGACATGAGACTTGAACTAAAGTGTAAAGAATCATTCTTTAGAATGAATATTTAGCATTTATTTTACATTCTTTCATTGCTATACTATATCATTATCATTATCAGGTAAACATTTTTTTTTATTTTAAATGACAGATTTTCAATGCACTTCAACTATTGGACAAAAATCATTCATCTTTTTACATCGTTTTGAGACATAAATATCAACCATTCCTGTCTTGTTGAATCCACATCAATAACGCTATGAGAAATAAATTCATAAAAAAATAAGTCTGTCCTGAAATCATATCTGGTTTAATTGTTTTTGCCTTAAATAACTAGAATTCCACTGATGGTTTACATAAAGTCACTCTTAAAACAACAAATCGGCCTCTTTCGCTGCCTTATTCATCCAGGCCACTCACCCTCCACGGATGAAGTCCACAAATGTGTACTCTGATTCGACTTTGAAGGACAGAAGTGTTACCTGAAGAGAGAGGAAGAGGGTGAGAGAAAGAGAGAGATAATTGAAGTCATTATGAAAATAAATCGGAGGAAGAAAGCACATGACAGGTAATTCATTCACACGTACCGTGCCAGAATTGACATATTTCTTTTTCCTGCCTTTCTTCTTCGGATTCAAAACCTGAAAGAGACAAAGACGCGCATCAGTATGAATGAAATTATGAATATGACATTACTGAAATGTAGTGACTTTGTAGTTGCAGTTTTTTGACCTTCGTGTGGTTCAAGAAACATGTTTTGGTGTTACATTACTTTCTTTTGCATCGGCAGAGGGCCAAATTCCATCTAACACAACATTACTCGGTGTAAGAGGGAGAAATTGATATTTTTTGCTACTTTTATAATATTGTGCTGTTACAAAAATGAAATCCATTTTATTACATTTTCTGAATTTGGACAGGAATTGTCGTGTTGGCAACATTTATCAAACTCGACCACTGAAGACTATTAATTTTAACTCTTTTATTTCATGTTTACTGATAGAAAACAACATACAAAACATTCTGTATTTGTAAATAAATGGTTTAATTGGACGCACGACCGTATCTTCCGGTCTGTTTCTGCTTATCGGTCTGGCTAGAAATATGTATCAACTTATAAATCTATATTAATATTTTATTGTATATTATTGTATTAAATGACATTAAAACTACTCAACAGTTGATTCTTTGTGGAGGTCCACCAGAAGTTAAGCTTGGGCAAAGATATTAATATTAACAAAATGTTAAAATATATATTTTTTTACCTCATAGACGTTGAATTGGCTTTGTCCACGAGACAGTTCCCTATAGCTGGTGGTAAACTCCCCAATGAAGTCATGGCTAAAAATAAAAAATAAAAAAACATTTATTTCAATGAGCAATATTTTCTTAAAAGAAGTGAATAAGAATGAACACTTTGTGCTATGAATACATTATTTGAATGAAGTCAACTTGCCTTGAGTTATTCTTGATATGAACGGTATAATTTATGTATTCACAAACAATATTTATTACCCACAAGGGAAAAACAAGGTATGAAGAAGAGCGTACCTTCCATCTCTATCCCAGTCGTAAACATCAACCTTCACTGTTCTGGAGAGATTACAAACAAATCAAATCTCGCAGCAAGCAATATCGAAAATTAATTGCAAGACAGCCTGAGTTTTCTCGAAAGGTCAGAAAATGATGGAAGCCTGCCGAGTCTACAGAGCCGGTCCAAAATAATACCAGAGTCGGCCCGGAGACTGCTGGGATTATTCTGACTGCCACGGAGACACAGCTGCTCGACTCCACACCTCACGGCACCGCCGGCCTTGTGTCTCGAATGCACACCTCAAAACTCAAGCCTGAGGAAAATCTTTCCAGTTGTAACAAAAAAACACTTTCCTGTCAGAAAGACGTCTATCAAAATGTCAAACATTACTGAAATGCTGGTGACATAAATACAAAGATGCTGGCTCTCAGAACACACTCGAGAATACAAAGCTTTCACCTTTAATACATCTTTGTTGTGTTTTATTTATATATATATATATAAGTCATATGGTGTATAAGGGATAGTTCACCCCCCCAAAAAATCAGTCATTGTTTATTCACCTTCATGTCATTCAAAACCTGTATAGGAATCTTTCTTCTGTGGAATACAAGAGAAGATATTCTGAGAAATGTTTCAGTGGTTTTGTGTCCCTACAATGGAAGTCGACGAAAGTCAATTGTTTGGTTATCAACGTTTTTCAAAATATCTTCTTTTGTTTCTCAATGACAAGAGTTAAAATATTTGTCACTTTTAATTGAACTATCCCTTTAATATTGTCAATCACTTTTCAAATATAAACAGTGTCTCATTGATCCCATTTTAACATTATATAGTGTTAATGTATTCTATTTTTGAAACACAATAATCAACGGATTTATGAAAAGTTGTTCGAAATCGAAGAGGTTTTAAAATACTGTGTGAGAAAAGGAAAGATGTTCAAAAGGCAGAGAGGGTTCTTGCATTTTGATGAAAGATGACAACATTTTGCCTTTTTTGAGATAACCTGCACAGAAAACCGCTCGAGTTGACTTAAGGAGGCCTGTGATAAACTCCGTATTAAATAAAAATATAAATAAAAAAGGTCTTCGTTTTTATGTAAGATTTCTATGTTTATAAATATAACACTAACTATACATAAAAATGTATTCGTACAGGTCATTATTTTTTTATTCAGACGCCCTCGTAATCTTTTAATAAAAACATTAACTTCCCCTCTCCATCCTCTCTCAGCATGACCTATATCTTCGCCTGGGGGCGGGACTATACCGACTGTCCAATAGCTTGGATTCCAATGATCCATTCGATTCCAGAAGGACAATATCAAGCTCAACCCTACATTTTCTACATTTGAGAATATATGTCACAATATGGAAGAAAACAACACCGCAACTTCTGTTTCATGCCGACTTTTAGAGCCTCACCTGTCGTAGTCTCCATTACAGAGAGCTCGCACTGGGATGGTGAAGGGCTGCCATACGGGATTCAGAGTGTTCTTCACCACTTCAGTTTTGTGACAGATCGTAAATCTACAGGCCAAATCACAGCAGAATATTTTACTTAAATGCAAATCTTTTCGACATATATTGACTTTCCGTGTGAAAATGAATAAAACAAAGTAAATCTCTTCAGGCCATACACGCCAGTTTCCTGAAATTTAAACAAAAGGCCTTGACGTTGCTAGTGCCGGGATGTGGATACAGGACATGATTATGGATTGTAACACCAAAATACTTGTAAGGTGTCCCTCATTACTCACGTGCCGTCTTCATTGCTTCGGTAAAACACTAAGAACGGGTCAGACTTCCCAAAGAAATCCTTCTTATCCAATTTGTTAGCACAGAGCTGCATGGTGGCAATATCCTGTTATAAGACACCTGGGTTACTTTGAGATGCATGTTAGCGGAATATTCCTGGTGTCATCAATAAAAAAACAAGCAAACTACAAACAAAGTGCACTAGCAAACAAATCACTTGAACCTTTGACTCTAGGTTTTCGGTACCAATTCCACACCGAAGCTATTAAATCCCCACAATGCATTTTAATCGGCGGCCCCGGTTAACATCTACCCGTAGCCGAAGTTCAGGACACAACAAAGGCAAAATACTAGGATGGGAAATCAATTCCACCGAGAGGACACACTCTCGTGTTAGAGAACAACGATTGGTTCATACATATTAATGATGAGCGGAGGTCTCCAGAGTTTAGCTATTTATTGGGCTGTTCTCTTCAGGATAACGGTTCTCTTGGGAAGAAGAAGGAAGTCACACATGCAACAGATTTAATTGGAAATTGATGGAGGAGGATGTCTGGAGAGCACTTCTGAAACTATAACCTGGATGACACAGGACAGGCTCATCTGCCTTTTAAAACCTGCGGTCAGTCTCTCATGGGAAGGTTGAAGCTGTATTTGAAGTGAACTCGGTGCTTATACGATGCTTAGAGTCAAACATTTCCTGTAGCTACATAACATTACAAGGACACAGGGGGACAAGATTGAATATATATATATATATATATAGAAAATCTATGGCATTTTAAATTATATTCACATAGTTTTGTGGAATGGCTCAAGGCGCCTGTAACAGGGACATTTTTAGATTATTAAATTACTGAAAGCTATGAATGTAAGTTTTAAAATGGACAGTTCGAAATGATGAAGTGACGAAATAGCGAGCTATTTTACATGTATGTCTGTGTGAGTAAATCTCACATTTGACCCCTGAATCAAAGGGGGAAATTTTTTTTGCGTAAAGAAAACGTGATTCTTTTTTAACCCCAGATGTTTAGCAATGTGACATAAATCTGGGTTTTATGACAGTGGCGTAGCCTGTGCCACCCGTAGTGCCAGCTGCACATGTAAATATTATTTCCTTTTTTGGTCTAAACTTGGGCTACTGTTGTTTTATCACTATATTTGTTTATTTACATTTTAAATTGGGGTACATAAAAAAATGGGGTGTCGTGACCCCAGCATCTTAGGAGACTCTTGCCGCGCATTCTAAACAAATAGAGAATCTTTGACTAAAGCTTGCTAGTTAGCAATAACAACCGTTTTCAGTACGACTCCTGCGGAATAATGAGAACTTTAACTGTAAATTCTGTGTTTATTACTCAACATATACATGTATATACTGTATATATCTTTTGGGGCTTTTATTATTTTATATGCATAGCACATTGGAAGCAGACAAGAGCATGAGGGTAAGAGACAGGGTGCGGGTACTGTCTTTACTGTACTGAATCAAATAATATTACGAATATTTACAATTATTACTACAATGAAGACTTTACAATGTCTACTGTGTAAATACATCATTATGTTTTTGTTTTCATAACAATAATATGAGATTTACTTGCATTAGAACAAGAAGAATGGCAGCGACGTGTTTATTTGTCATGAAATCAACGAGTCAACGGCACAATGAAAAAACACATGCATAAGATTTTTTTATTTTTAACAAAAAACAAAAATTAATCTCTTTATATCAGTGTAAAATATAATTTTTGCATTTTCATGACTGGCAAGATCTCCACATGCATATTTGAATGACTCATTTTTTGAAATGCAGAGAGACGATTGTGGATTAACATGGTAAAGCTAGGTAGTAATTTTCCGTTTCCAGTCTCTCTGTACCTGATTTTAGCAAAAAGAGGAACAAAAAGTATTTCACCTCTGATATTTAAATACAGTGCCTTAGGCATTGATAAAAGGTACTGTAGAGTCAGGCTGTGTGTGCGTGTGTGTGCGCACAGTCTTGTACTGACCCGGCAATTGCTAAGTTCCTCAGCTGTGAAGATAATGTTCCCGCATTTCTTCCCTGGAATGCCCCTAGAGAAAGACAGATAAATGCTTTTAAACTTTTGATAAAATATGGGGTAATGTTTTAAAGACAAGAGTTCAGTCAGGCCCAAGCCAGAGTTATAAGCACACTGCAAGCCCACTCAAAATCAGGACAAATGAGACGACTCTGTTTTTTGTGTTTTTTCTGCCTTTAAGAGCTTTCCGCTGAACAATTCGATTGCACTGGTGGTAATGGCGGACCACTTGAGTCGGTGAATAGCCCACATCAAACCCCTGAAAAGAACATGATTCACTTGAAATGAGGCAAAGTATATAGAACGGGGGAGACTGGTGATGAGTGTTAGTCAGGAAAAAACATTGCATTTCATGAACTGTGATCCGCCCTGTTAAAACTCATGTTGTAGTTATCTATTGTCCCCCAGGTCAGCTTAGACACTTCTTGGAGGAGTTGGATGCGCTACTATCATCCTTCCCTGAGGATGGTACTCCTCTGGTGGTACTTGGAGACTTCAACATCCACCCTGAAAACAGACAACTTTAACAACCTCACTGCATCGTTTGACCTCAAGCAAGTTCCCACTTCAGCAACCCATAAGTCTTGTAATAAACTAGATCTTATACCTCACTCATCTCCTCGAGGCCATCTCTCCATCGGTTGTTCCTGCTCTGACCCATATTTTTAACTCGAATCTCACCACTGGTACATTTCCCACGGTCTTCAAAGAGGCCTGTATTACCCTGCTACTGAAGACACTCTTAATCCTGCACTGTTAGATAAATACAGACCGATATCTCTCCTCCCCTTCACAGCCAAAACTCTTGAGCACATTGTATATAACCAGCTCTCCTCCTTTCTCAAGCAGAAGAACCTCCTGGACAGCGACGGGTATGGTTTCCACCGAGACTGCGCTGCTCTAGGTCATTGAAGTCCTGAGACTGGCAGGAGCAACCTCAAACTCCTCTGTAGTCATCCTACTGGATCTATCTGCTGCCTTTGACTCTTATAACCACCACATCCTCCTGTCGACCCTCAAGGCTATGGGTGTCTATGGAATGGTGCTACAATAGCTCAGGTCTTACCTCTCAGGTCATTTAGAGTATTCTGGAGAGGTGAGGTCTCGGAGTCCCAACATCTTAATAAAGTGGTGCCTCAGCGCTCAGTGCTTGGACCGTTGCTATTTTCCGTATACATGACATCCCTAGCTTCTGTCATTCGGAAAAAGGCTTTCCTATCATTGGCAAGAGTGGTATTCAATGAACCGAAGAGAGCACACGTCACTCCTCTCTTCATTAAGTTACACTGGCTCCCTTACACTGGCTATAGTCGCTCACATCAGATGCAGACTTATGTACCCACCAGATCCCTTTGGCCTGCAAACGAACAACGTCTTGTAGTGCCATCCCAAAAAGGGAAAAAAACTCTCACGTACCTTCTCTGGATCGGTTCCACATTTGTGGAATGATCTGCCCGCTGCTACAAGATCAGCAGAATCTGGAGCAATCTTTAAGAATTGGCTGAGACTCAACTCTCTTCCGTCAACACCTGACCATTCAGTTCTGACTTCTCAGTTCTCTTTACTACTCGTTCTATAATTCTTTTTGGGATAAAAGTGTCTGCTATCAGGAAAGAGATACCGCAGCATCAGAACGGACTATTTGACAGCTTCTTTCCCCAAGCAGTCAGACTCTTAAACTCTTGACTGCCACAATCTACTCGTCAGCACTGCCCTTTATCCCCCACTAGCATGCACAACAAACAAAAACTCTAACACAGTCAGACGAATTTACTTAGTGTAATACCACCAGAGGGGGGGACTCAAGTCACAATTTTCAGGACTTGCTTGATTGAAGTAAGAAAATGACTTGACTTTGACTCGAGAGCAAGTGACTTGAGACTTGACTTAAAGTGGAAGACTCGACAACTTTTATTAAAATGAAATAAAGCAATAACAATCATTTTAAAAATAATTATTGTGAATAAAGAAGATTTGCCAGATGCAAAGTACAACCACAATGTCAAATTTCATCCGACATTTCAAGAACCACAAGGAAAGGTAAGTAAGTAATTTTAATTAGAAATGTGATCATCGATCATCACTGATCGTCTCATCTCATAAGTAGATGTATTGGGGAATTTGTCTATTACAGTGGCGTAGCCCGAATTTTAATGTTGGGGGGCATCTTAAAATGAAAGAGCTTCTCTTTATTACATGTAGTCTAATGTCTATATTAAATGTGCGCATTTTCAAGTGTTTGTGTGGACTGCGTGTGGAAGCTGAATAGCCGCTCGCTTATACTGCATGACAGGCTGAAATGGACGTGCCGGTGGGATCACTTGCACTTAAAAAACTCTTTAAAAACAAATATTCTCAGATTATATATGTATGAAACATGCATATTGCGCGTCCACCACAGAGATGAAGATAAAGCATCATAACTTCATCACTATGCTACATTAACATACATTTTATTTATATTCTGCCGAAATGAAAAAGATCCGTTCATTTTGATTTACGAGATTCAAGATCGAAGTCAATAAAATGATCCGAGATTCCCATCACTAGATGTAAATTCCCTATACTGTGCCCTATAATGGACAACACAAGTATTACAGCACCATATATATTAAACATATAACAGGCAGATTTTCAGTCACAATACTTTTTATAAGGTACAAGTATTTCCGTTTCTGTGTCTATGGTAACATATGAAAATATGTGACTGCTGGAACCAAGCTTTGAGCACATGCATCGGCAAGTGATCATCACTTAAAATTAATTGATTTTCATTTGTAAAATTGACTTGACTTGCTCGATTTGTCTAAACTGTGACTTGAGATTTGACTCGAGACTTGATGGTTAAGAATTGAGACTTGCTTGGACTTGACAATGTGACTTGTCCCGATACGTACCAATCACTGTACACTACACACATTGTGTGTACATTTGCTGCTGTGTAGTTATGTGTAAATCATCTGTCATTATTATGTGTACACTACACACATTGTATACATTTGCTGATGTATAGTTATGTAAATGTTGTACTATGGTTAAACACCTGTACAGTTATGTTTATTGTGTAAACATGTACAGGAAAATGTCTATTGTAGTATTGTAATTCTTTGTGACTTATCTGTCAAACTGCCATGTTGCCATGTATTGTCACTCAACACCATGTTGAGTGACAATAAAGGGATTATATTTGATTTGATTTAAATGTAAACTGTACGTACGTGCGTGCGTGTAAATAACATGCAATGATGTAAGACCAAGAAAGACCATTTCTTATTAAATTCAGAAATAAAAATAGAAGATCGATTCGAGCTTTAAAGATCACATTCGTCTGCATGGCCACAGACTCTTTTTCATTATGTTTAAACCACATTCTAAGTGGTCTCATGCCATCGTACCACGTGATTGGCTAAAATCACATTTCCATGGGAACAAATATCACCACAAGAGTTCAGTGGCAGGATTTCCCTGATACTTTCAAACAGCTTTTCGACGCTCCATTTATGTGCCGACACACGTTCACATATTGATCACCTAAATCCAGTTAAAGCTCAAAGATGCCAGTAGGACTTGAAACCGGAGGATCTCCTTAAGACAGACAGGCTGCCCACCACACATCTCAACCCACAACATCTCTCCGGAGACGCATGTCAGATCCAGACATGCAGGTAGGACTCAATGAAGCACATCTGCTATGGAGAAGGCCAGAGGTGACACGAATGCAGAAAATGACTCTCGGCTGTGGGAAACGTTTTATCATGTTATGTCCAGTTGCCTGAGCTTCGACGAATATAATTATATAACCGCTTTAAAAAAAAAATTACAACAGGGGAATCATTTCGCATTAAAATGTCTCCATCATTGTGTAAACGTGTATTTATTTACCCCCATGTCATTCAAAACCTGTATAAGTGTTGTTCTATTGTGGAACACAAAAGAAGATATTTTGAGAAATGTCTACGTGGCTTTGTTTCCATTTGATGGAAGTCGAGGAGTTCCAATATTATTTAGTTACCAACATTCTTCAAAATATCTTCTTTATTGTTCTTCGGAAGAAAGAAAACCACACAAGGTGGTTGTGAATGACACGAGGTGAACAAATGATGAGAGAATTTTGTTTTTTATATATTTAGCATTATACTATGCATTGCATGCTATGCGATGAGAATGAACAAAAGTTTCATTTTTGGTTGACATTATGCAGTTGAATGTTACACATTTTTCAAAAGGTTTTCTTAAAAACAACCTTTTCGATATTGAAATGGCATGCCATACTCAAGAATAACCTGAGAACAAACAAATCGTAAATAACAATGAAAGGATAAAAGCAGACTACAGCACAAGGACGTCTTACAAGTGGACTCACACAAAGACCAAGTAGAGTGTCTGAAGGGTTCAAGTCTAGCCCGAGACACACTCTCATCATGCTCAAGGTCACGTTTGGCTCATTGCAACCATCGACTCATTACTCCGTACTAGCCAATGTGCAACTCAAGACAGCTGTCAGTGTCGCTAACTCTAGCATTCAATTTCCTGCTGCTATGGAAACAACTTATGGAGGTGAGCCGAGAAGGTTTTCAGCCCCAGCTTGTGCTGCGAATGAGGGTTCCATCGCTGCTACTGTAGCACTCACAAAAGAACAGAAAGTTCCACCGCTGTAAGTAATACTGAAATATAAAGAAAGGCAGATCAAATAAAACCACTGAATGACAGCAGGGAAATGAATGAAGATATAAATGAATCACTTTTATGAAAGACATTTAACATTGAGAAAGAAAGTCTTAATTGGATTAAGAATGACTTGAATATCTTCCTTTCAGTTGTGCCACAAAATTCACGGTCACACAAGCAAATATTCTTTCTTTCGAGCCGAGCTGTCACCTCTCTAACGCGGCATATCTGACAGACGGAACAAAAGCGTAGAGATTTTATCAAACCCCCCAGTTTTAGTGTGTCACTGCCAAAAACATCCCTGCATGTGTAATCGAAGTCCTGTGCAGCCCAGATAAATCTGAGAACGGAGAATTCTAAGCTGAACCTCTGTTGCTGAACACAGAACGTACGACACCGCTGTAAATGTGCCATGAATGAAAAAAAGGAGAGATTCCTCAATATCAATACATAAGAGATTAAGTTCAGATTTGTAGCTTCAAATAAACTGAATTTCCATTTACAGTATGTACATAAATTAAGAGTAACAGCACAGCACTCTTAAACAAGCTAATAAATCTGAAATATAATTCACGTCCTTATATTATTGCTGTTGCCTGGCGTTGTGCATAACAACAGCCCTTAACCATTAAGGGCTTACGTAAAATTACACCACCTTTCTTGGCTTATTGCTATAATTTTTTATTCAGTCCTCGTGGCTCCTCGACCCGAATGCAGATGTGACAAAATCCTGAAACGCTGTTCATGTAGACAAAATGGTCTCATCCACATAATGGTCTCTCATAAGGGCAAATTACATGAATTTGAAAAGATTCAAGCTTCTAAAAATATAGTTTGAGAGACCTGTACGTTCTATTATACACTGCGTTGTTGAAGCACGCTGCGGGTACAGCCATGGGAACACGCGCAAGAGAATGAGTAAGCGGCCCAATTAGACCAAAATGGTGAGGATTTTCGAGCGTTCGCATTAACGCTGTTTGGTTTGGTCAGGTTAATTGCTGTCAAAATTTCCCTGCTCCCGACAGCACTCAAAGCACTAAAGCATATTGCAAAAGTGCATATCGGAGCAATTATAAAGCAGATAAATGTCTGCCGAAAAGGGACTCTGGCAATGCGAAATGTATCTGAAGTCCGTGATCCAAATAAGGACTGCGATCATGTGACCTGATTATGCATAATGAATTTTAAAGGCCACGCTGTGTTTACAGGTCTCCTAGCTGACGGATTCAACGCACACACACACATCCGGGTCGAGAATCAAGAACTGTGCTTAACTTCTACGCCTGTGGTTCCATGACTGAGCCCTCTTAATAAACCAGAGACTCATTTGAAGGTCAAACGTAACAGATGTGTCCACCCTTAAAAAAGATCTTGAGATAAGCTCAACCCTCACAATTACCTACTAAAATAATATCATCACTCGAATACATAATAAACACAGTACAGGTGACTTCAGACTTAAAAATGTTCAGAATACTGTATCCTCACACAAGCCAAAAGGAATTGCACGGCCAGAAATAAAAAAGTTCTCTGATCATATATAATAACTTTTTTTTCTGTTGGAGGCGCAGGTGCACTCAGGGCGTGTCCAAGTCCACTTTTGCTAGTTTAGCGACGGGGAAACGGTCGGCGCACACGGCGCATGATCCAAACGGGTTGTCCTGATTCTCTTTTTTTTAGGCGTAACGTGCTGTAAACCAATCAGAGTCTCATCTCTCATTCCATTTAAGAGCCAGTTGCATCTGTTAGGTTAAAGCGCGCGAGCAGACCATCTACAGGACAAGCCGGATTATATCTTTATGTACACAACAATACTTTTTTACATTGTAATCCATTTATTACTAGCAAAAACTCTTGCGCCGGGTGTACAATAGGGCCCCAAATCTTTAGTGACAAGTGAGAAAAAAAGGCGAAAAACTTAAGTTACTGACATGCTGCCATACATTTACATATTTCTTTTCAATATCGCTAAATAAGTTGCAAATATGAATAGTTATTATTTTACACCCCTATTGTTTTGCCCCAAAACTCACATTTTATTAACTCACTGGAGTCATTCCTTTAATGATGGATGGATGCGATTGGGGGCTTTTTAGGGGCATTTTGAGTGTTGCATGAGATGAAAAAATTGATTATGTAAAATGATTTATTTGTGTTTAGCTAAACAAAGGGAGTCATATACAGAACATATGGCATAAGGGTGAGCTAGTAATGAAAGAATTTAAATTGTTAGGTCAACTGTTCCTTTAGCAAATACTTAATGCATGAATGTTATGCATAATATAATACATTTTTTATTCTAATGTGGTATTAATTACAGAAGTCCAAGCCTGACAAGCGTCGGTAGTGACTTTGGAGTTTTCAGCGGTGTATCTAGACAAACTTCACCCTCATACATCACAATATAAACACGTCACAGCTGCTATGATGAATGTCTCCAGGAATGAAAGGTATTTTTACAGAAAATGTCATGCTTCTTTTCGCCTAATTAGGACCTCAGTGTGTGTGTGTGTGTGTGTGCGTGCGTGCGTGTGTGTGTGGTGGGGTAGAGAGTTAAATTGCAAATTCCCTACGAAACAGATTGATCGAGTGTGTATAAAAACACATGGCCGTAGCATTAGATCATTTGTTTTTCAAGCAGTGACCAATGACAAATTACCCTCCTTCTGATACGTCATTGTTCCTACCCCCATGCAAAACATATTTTTGGAGCTTATTTGAACCCTTTCCGAACCAAAGATTGTGTATAAACCCTCAAAGCTGAAATATTGACATCTCCGTCCTGTTATTTCACAGCCTTTTATGCCTTCTCTCATCTCAAACATTCCTGGACTGAAACCAGGTTGTCTAAAAATATTTTGCTCTGACTGGCTTTAGCAGCATTGAGCCTGACACTATATGGTTCTCATCTAACCACGCACATTTTCTCCAGAAATCCACCACGCTCGCGTGTGGAAATGAGACTGGAGAAAATCAAGCCTGAGGGGGCCGGCAACCCCCAATCCCCCTCCCGGAACATCCCATGGCATCTCCTGTCCTAAGGACTCCCTGGCCTTATCTTGCGAAAAACAGAGGGAATTAGATGTATTTGCCCAAATGCAGTGCTATGTAATTGAAAAGCGACTAGTCTTGGTGGGTTGCCATAGAAACCGGCAGGTAATAAAGTAGTACCTCTTCTTCCACACTTCCACCCCAGTGTGTTACAGTATCTGCCCACTAGCTCTTTAGAGAGACATGCTGACCTACTAAAATATGCCTAGCGCCGCCAACCTCTCTCTTAATCCGCTGCTGTCCTCCTGCACACAGAAGCAGAAAGAGCGACACAAAGGCCAAAAGGAGACGACCTATTTGGTGTTTTTTTCCCCCGTGCTGGGTCACCCTCAGACGCTTCTGCAAAAAGTATCACCGTGCCGTGATATGGAGCGCATTTACGCCTTTCCAGCTCTTCGGGGGGAAAATAAGCTATTAGAAAGAACTTACTGTACAAACAAGTCTTATTAATAGTCACACAGTCTAGCTGTTGCTTCAATATTTTTCATTTTCAAAGGATTTATGGTTGATATTTTGCTTAGGAAAAAGAACACGAATTGTATTCGTTACATTTAAGGCTTGAAATTAAAAAAGGCATAAAACCTACGGTACATGCAAGCGAGAATCATCATTTATCAATATGTTGATATTAATTCTGGATAAATGTGACCAAATCATCTTGAATAAATGTGACCCGGCTACAGTCATTTTAGTGATTTCCTTTTTTCTATACAATCAACCTACATAACAACCTACATGAGGACATTATGTGAAAATATATTATGGATATCTTAAATATTGACTGAGTGAGGCCATATAAAAGATTCAATTCATAAACTAATTAATGGCTGAAATCAATTTCAATAAGTCATTTTGTTATCTCATAATTAGATTCGAAGACTTTTACAGTCTGGGTCACAAATAAAAGTCAAAAAGACAAATATAGACAAACATACCCCAGAAACACATGCAACACATTCACATTGCTCCACATCCAAACCTCACATGTAAAATTCATGTTCTTTTCCATACAGTCAAATGCGAATAAAATCCCTTTGAAGGCATCATCTCTCCCCCATCCTACTTCGTACAACTGAAATAGATCATCGATGTGACCCAGATATGCTGGACAGTGGCAGCTTGTGTTCAAATGCCACAGTATCGAGACGCAGAGTCCTATCCCTCCACCACACAGACGCAAACGTAATTACTGTCTGTTTTTAACCCCGGCCAAAGCTTTCTCATCGGTTCATATTTTCAACAATTCTAAATTGGCAAGGGCACAGAAGGTGCGCTTCTGAGAAAACCCAAACAAGCACTTTCACTGGTTAAAAGCATCGATTTTAGTGGCGTCAAAAGCTAGAGACTGTGAAAGATTTCGAACCACAAGCTGTGCTAAAAAGCTCAATTTATCAAAGCTTTTGTCTCATAATCATTGTGAGGCTACTTACTAAATAAATTAGCTCACTTGGGCCATGAAATGAACTCATGTCTTAGATGTAGTTAAGTCTGAGGCCTGAATAGAAACCCCACAGGCTTTGCAGAATTCTTAAAAGTCGGTTTCCATGGTTTTGTTTCTACTTGAAAAAAAATTGTTCACCTAAAAATGTTCACTAATCACCCTGATGTCGCTTCGAATCTGTATAGCTATATTTCTTATATGAAACACGCAAGGACACTTTTCTATAGTGTGATATTGAATCAGGGTTATTCAAAATGACAAAAAGCAACATAAAGGTATGATACAAGTCATCCAAACTGGATCAGAAGACCACACCAGTCATTTGCACCACCATCATAGTTATCCCACCATTAACATGGCCAAGATATTCCTTAAAAAATTCACCTTTTGCGCTCTACTGTAGAAAGTAAGTCATACAGTTTGGAATGACGTGAGGGTGAGTAAATGATTTAATTTTCATTTTTCTTTAACACCATATCAGGGGTGAAAAATAATCTTAAAACTTACGACAGCACCCGCTCCAGCCGCGCCCCGGTGGACCCAATAATCTCTCCTAGAGTGCAGAAAGTCTGGCCGAGGAATGACTGCGGGAGAGAAAATGATGAAGGTAAATCACACAGTGCTGTGGTTTTCCCGCTCCAAAAACACAAATCAGCAGTGACAGCCCTGTCTGGAAAATCTCAGAAAGAGGGTATGAGGACTCACCTTGGATACAGTATGTCACTGAGTATAAAGACAGGTGAGGTCTGGCTGATGAAACTCTAAGCAATGGAAGGGTGAATCAATGACACGGCAATGCATACAAAAAGCAAGCCCAAGAAATAAAACAATGAAACAAGACAAAGGTACTGACTTTGAGACCTACGACAGACTTTGGTGCGGTTTTGCAGGAGACACATAGGTTGGGGCTTTGAACTCTCCACAAAAAAAAAAACATTTGACAGGAACACACTTTTTGAGAATGAGAAATAAAAACGAACTGCATTCCCTTGACACGTGACATTGGAAATGAGCAAAGGATAATTTATACTCATTTATTTGTACCTTCTGTTGTCCTCATCCATTGTAGCAAAGAAAACATTAAACCAACTTATAATTTTGTCCAGGCAATTGCAGGAATTGCATCATGGTACATTAGCACAGTGGTTCTCAACAGGTTTTGCCTCAGGGGCCAGACACAACGCTGGACATCAACAATGATAAAGATACTCAAAGTGAAATTCCAACAATACACAATTATATGGTTATACGAAATTGTTTATTTTTTGCATTAAGCATTGTCTGCGGACATTTTGGATCACGACCTTCCGGTTGAGAAACACTGAATTAGCATCCATGAAACACCATGAGACAAAGTTTGCTTACATGTTTTGACATGTTTGAGCTTCTGGAGTCCACATTGTATCTGTGTGAAATAAGCAAAAATGATTGAAAAATTCTGTAACATCTATGGTTTGCCAACACAGTCTCACAGCAATTCATAACTATTTTACGAGATGACTAATTCGTATGAATTTTTACAATCTCATTCGTACATTTTAGTATGATTTCACTTCATCATGGTTAGGTTTAGGGGTGGGGTTAGGGGTAAGATTCACCTTGTACAAATTCATACGTATTCGCCACCTTGTAAAGTAGTTACAAATTCTTGTAAGATCTATTTTACAATGTAACAAATAAGTGACGGATCTGCTTTCGCTGCAGTGACATTACAGTGACGTTTTTTGGGTGAACCCTAATGCTTTTTTTCCCAATAATCGCGCGTTTTTGTACGATTCACAAAAGACAAATTCATACGAATTAGCCACATCGTAAAATAGATACAAATCCTATGAGATCCGGCTGGGTTAGCAAACAAAAACTCCTGGTAATTCATAACTTTATAAGTTGCAGCAAAGTAGTGGCGCATTCGTACAATGATTTACAATCTGCTTTCGCTGCATTGACATTACGTTTTGGGTGAACCTGAATGCTTGCGTTTATACTTTTTACTCAATATTTTTATATCGTACGAATGAAAAAAAATTCGCCACCTCGTAAAACAGTACATTACTATATCGCACTTGAAGATCTCAATACTTGATCTTGTGCTTTTTTACTGAAACAAAAGGCGGGATAGAATCATCGTCCACTTACACGTCAAATCGAAGGTTCTGCTTTTCTTCAAATAAGTAATCCAAGACAAATTTCCTCACAAAGTCTGGGTTTAGAGTGTTGTCAATCACTTCTGTTCTACCAAACTAAACAAGAAAGAACAAGTCATCTAAACAGAACAAAGCAATTAAATGACTTCTGCATTATTTTTATTTATTTTCCATAGCAATACTACTGAAAGGTATATGCATACGATCTTCTAGTCCAGTGCAAGCATACATTCTTTAAAAAAATAGTATACCATCCACTCATAATTTAATTCTTTTGCCCTTAAAAAACTCAACACCTCTTTCAGAAACAAAACATTACAGCTGAGATGAACAGAGAGCCAAATAAGGCTGATATAAATTGTTCAATCGTATTGGAAATGTGCACTCTTGTATAAGACCGAATGAAACACTGGTGTGCCAAAAATAATAACAATTGCAATGATCGCATTTCATGATCGCAATCAAAATTACCCGTGTAACTTCCCCCCTTTATGCAGGCTCAGAAACAGCCTGAGCGCTGCGTGAATGTGGGGCAGGAATAGAATCTCACAGTGCGATTCTGAACTCATACAGCTTCCTGCCAACGAACACATCCCTGAAGCAATCAGACAGTAATTCCCATCGGGCAGGAGCTTCGGCGGAGCTCACTGACGGACCAGAGTAATGAACTATTGATTCCTAACTCAGATTCAGAGCCCAAGATCATGTTCTCAACGCCCTAGACACATAATCCCACCTATCAACTTAGTAACCACGCTTTCCATTATCTGCTTCTGGAGGACTTCCTGAAGTCGGTCGGTCATTGACCGACATGTGAAGTCACATGTTGCTACAGTACATTATTGTTTAGGGTCGTAACATTACTAAAGGATGTATACTTGCAACGTTGATACGCATGAAAAATGCCAGGTTCAGATACACAGTACAGTAGCTATATAAAAATTCAGTGAATATTTTATGATGCCATCTGGATATCTCTAGAGAAGTCTAGAACGCCGCATTCCTCAAGTTTCCATAGCGCAACACTCAATGTTAACTTTTATTGGCACTGCAAAAGTATTATTTAAAGGATAGTTTACCCAAAATGTTTTATTTCATCATTCATTCGCCCTCATGTCATTTCAAAGCTGTATGACTTTAATTTTTGTGTAAAAAACTAAACGAATTGAAGAATGTTGTCAACCAAACAATTTTTGACCCCATCGACTTCCATTATAGACACACTGTAAAAATGATTTGTTGTTTTAAGTTACCCGGCTGGCTCAAAATATTTAGTAAATTTAACTTAAAAACATATTCTATATTTTTGTAAATAACGCAAAATTGTAAGGCAGCCTAGTAACTTAATTTTTTAAGTGCACAAAGCCACTTGTGTTCCACAGAATAGAGAAAGTCAAACAGGTTTGAGATGACATAGGGGTATGTACATTACGCAAAAAGTTTGCCTTTTAGGTGAACAATGCCTTTAATTGATTACACTGTATATATTAACTTGTGTACAGTGTATTTCAAATGGTTTACTTCTGGACTTGTCAATACATTTGAGCAGGAGCAACACTTTGAAAAATGCTTCCTGTGTTCCTATTTTTTTCCCAAAGACTTCAAGCAAGCTTTCTGCACAGGCAGTAGATATAGAAGAGGAAAGATGTTATTACATAAGTCCTTGAAAGAAGAAAGAGCAATTGAGTGGTTGACATAACCTGCTCATTTCGCACCCTGTGTGTCAGAAATAGATATAATGTATAGCAATTTTATAACAATACAGCGTATGTCTATATTGTCAAACATGTATAGAGTGAGTAGACAGTTCTAGAACAAAGTACTGCTAAAAGATTATTACTAAATAGAAATTTAAATGTATTAAATGCATTATTAAAAAACATTTAGCTATTTCTATCACATTAACCAATTATTGCATACTATAGTATTTAAAAAAAATCATCAACATTACAATAATGAACAATTCAGTTTTAATGAAACACATTTGATAATAATTTAAATTAAATCATAAGTCAATTTTTTTTTTAAGTGTTATAGTGTTCACGTGGTACTAAAAAGACTAAAGAAAACAACTGCCTGTTGTTGTTTATCCTTCCCTTCATTCAACCCTTTAAAATACCTGTGCAATTATTTTTGCCTCTAAAGACTAAACATTGAATGATCCCTCGTATGTAAATCACTATATTATCACTAAGTAAATAAATAAATGCAAATGTAAACATTTTTATCTCTATTATAAAATATACTCAAATATTTATATCAGTTCTACTATATACTATAATTTTTCAACAACAATTTCAATCTGAAGTCAGTCATGCGGCTCATCTTCAGGACGGTGCCGAGGCGTCTTGGTGCTCAATTGACAATCGTCACGGAACATAAAAGAATAAAAACAGAACATCCACAAAAAGTGGATGAGAAAATATTGACTGATAGATACAGAAACCTGATAATAAACTGACAATTCCAAGAATTTCATGGTGGATATGAAAGCACAACAATGGGCCCCGTCAATATAACTGCTGAATATGTCTGGCCTTTGATCCTGAAACTGCAACAAATGGACCATGATAAATGATATCACAGGGCAAAAAACTAAAGAAAACAAAAGCATACTCACCTCTCTCCACTCTTTGGTACCAATTCCTTGAACGTACAAGACAACCACTGTCAAGAGAAATTGGGACGATTAATAGTCAAAAAGAACAAAATGACCCAGTAAACACACAAATGCTCATCTGAAGCATGGAGTCTTGCAACCCGTGCAGAGTTTCCATAAATAAACCTGATCATTAATTTATGACTCCATTTTACCACCTTAATGACTTGAAGCACCTACTTCATTGGACGTGACCAATCTTGCATTAATTGCAACTCCAAGTGCACTCCAATTGTGAAGCAGCAGGTGCGAGATCTAGCTCATCAATTTCTACATTCAATCATTTAAGAGGAGTCCAAACAGGAAACACTCTGACTAACAAATGGACCGCAACTCCGGGGGTGGTGGTTCGAGTAGATGCCTGCGTCTGCAAGCATTCTTGACAAGACCCCGCATGGTCCAGAAAGCTCTTGAGGAATGCTAAAACTGGGACATTGAACCTTTTCTTTCAAATGTTCTCTCCTCACAGACCTCGATCTAAAAACGAATGTTCACCCAGACCAGCCTGAAACGCGTCGTGTAACCACACCCCCACAAATCTGACTAAGACCGCTCAAATGTAAACGCAAGTAAGGTGGGCGTACCTATAAGTACGATTGCTTTGGAACCTGATGTTTCAAATAGGGTAAGAGGCGTAACATTTCCGTCACACGCTTGCACTATTCCACCAATCACTACGCACTGGTTAACTGGCCAATCATAGCGCACCTCGCTTTTCAGAGCGATGAGTTTTGTAAAACATCCGCGATTTTCAGAGAGGCGGGGCAAAGAGGAGATACAAACAAAAAATGCAGCGTTTTTAACCTTAACTCGTGTATACACATTGCATTACATCTAAAACAGACGATAATATTCGTTTTAGCCGCGTCATATGACTCCTTTAAGAAATGTTAAAAAAAAGATTCAATTGTTTTATTTTTACAATTGCTTTTGCATTAAACAACAATCTATTTATTAATGTGATTAAGTTCAGTATTGCAATAATGAAATCAGTAGTAATCCACTCGGTTTTATAAGAATGAGCCAATATTTCAGAGAAACCAGAGAGAAAATCTATTCATAATGAGCGAGCGACGTACTGTTACTTTTGTGATGCAAATGTTATTTGGAGCAAAGCATTACACATGCACAATTTGGCACGGGAGGAGATGAGACTGACCAAATTCATTACTTTGAAGTCTACAGAAATCTACAGTAACTACGCCGCGCCAAAAAATGTTTAGCGATTTCACATAAACGACACGGAACGATCATCAAGGGACGAAAAGCGTTTCTGGAAGAGCACAGACACCTATTCGGTATGACCTTTGCTAGATCAAGCGAGGAACTGATTTGGAATAAATCTCAGTGTAAATTACGGTAACTCAGACGTCAGTCAAGCGTTTGATTGCTGTGAGCATTAGGGTGCAGGATTAATACGTGTTATCATTTGGGCTCCTCTGACTCGAGCAGGTTTAAGAAAACAAGTTGAAATCAGAGGCTTTTATTTTTATTTTCTGAACTCTGAGATTACTTTTGAAAGGCAAGTGGGCCTTTGATACTTCTAGACAAAGGAGCGGAAAAAAATTAACGCCCTCAGGGTACAATTCTTTCAGAAACGCCTTCTCATACCGAATAGACGTAAATACCGCATCTGAGCCCTTGGAATTCGTTTTCAAGGCAACAGCAAAATTATTCATTTCAATAACATCCATGGCTGTGCGTGTGACATCTGTTGGGAGGAGAAAATGTTGCGTGCTCTCGCTCGGTGTTTGACCCTTCAGAATAATGTAATGTAAAATTATTGCCACATTCATATTACCATTCAAGACGACCGTTTATTACCCTTAAGAATAGTAAATAAATCTCTCTCCGTATGATGATATGCACATTATTCAATCAAGAGAATCACAGAGCTCTTAATATGTAAATGCAAAACCGTGAATTGAGTTGGCTACATTACATTTTATAACACTCGGCAATGGCTGTTCAAAATGAAATGCTAGCATACTGCTCACTATATACTGTGCATTTAATAAAAAAGCATCTCAAATTGCAGTATGGTACAGTGCTGGCCTCATCACGTTGTGTAGTCAAGCGCATTGCATTGTGGGAAACTGACAGTACCCAGTGCAATTTTCTGTAAACTTGAGAAAATGTAGGACATTTGACACAAACACAGCCACTGTCTACTGTTGACTTGTCAAGCCACACAACATAAAGCAGTCATAACAACAGATCAGGACTTACCTGGTGCAGACCTTGAAAATGTATCGACATCCAGCAAATTCCTGGAGAAAGATAAAAATAGAAGTACTGAATTACACGCAAGGCACAAAATAATTGCAGCAATAATAAACCATCAAATGTCTCTGCAGAAATTAAGTGGCTGCACATGTAAGGAAAAACAGAAGTAGCTTCAATCCAAACAAACTGACTCATTGATGAGCAAGTTCAGCTTTTCTCTAGACAAACATCAATAATGAAGGTCATGAACATTTAAAGCCAACATGAAATCAAAACCGACCCAGTTTTCTGTCTTATGTAGACTAGTTAATCATTGCCACGACGTTCCAGCATAGCTGTTTTAGCATAACAACATCTGCCGAGTCGCAAGTTCAAGACAATTTTTCTTTACCAGAAATCACTTTTTAAAGACTACAAAGAACCATTTTTTCCTGGGTTAGTGACATCATGAACCCTAAAATGTACATTGACCCTGCCTCCTGGAACATGGTTAGGGTAATGGGGAGGACATCTCCAGGCGGTAGATGGAGATACATTAAATATTAGAGATACCTTGATCGAAAACAACTTTATATAATATATCACTCCGACTGTTTTGTCTCAAGATGCACATTGTAATTATTTTGTAAATTATGTTTTTTAAAGTCCTGGTTTAAGCTAATCCTTGTCTGGGAAATCGCCCCTTAATGTTCATCATTAACATAATAAAGACTTTGAAAAAGTGAAGAAATAAGGAAAGCAGACAGGCTTTGTGCTGCCAACATTAAATATTTGACTCTGTAAAAATTGTATCTGGTCGAACTGTCTTTTAGAACAATGCCTTGTAAATACATTTACCAAAATGTAATAACTTGATCTACCTCCAAAATAGCTTTTCAGATTACCTCTTTTCAAGACAAAACCTCATATTTTTGAACCCCACCCCTCCAACCACCTGGTTTGAAACCCAGCGGCTGTTGACTAAAAGCAATGATTCATAACGCCATCTCTCCGACTGCAAAAACCATTCAACTTTGGTTTGGCCATCCATCAGTGTGTTATTAGTCTCTGACGGTGCATTTAAATAAAACCAGACAGCTTCAGGATGGGCAGTGATGGACGACCAGCAACAGGAACCCAGTGATATTCTCTCACGGGAGAATTGTATCAGTGGAATAAATAGAAAGGCTAGAAAAGTACAGCAGAGAGCACATTAATCCATCCGGCTGAGCAGAGAATCGATTCCATCTCCAGTCTGCAGGATGCGGCTCTGAGCAACAGGAGGTATTGCCTGACATCTGGTGTGACGCCAACTGTGACGTTCCCGACCTGAATAAACGGTCCTGAAGCTCTGGCATGTCAATGGGGAGCATGTGCACCGTATACGAGGGGGATCCCTCGACTTAAGGGGACGACCTTGATCAGAATGACAAAGGCGTATTTATGCATGGAAGACAGTCCTTGTGTCTTGGCATTTATGCAAATATAATTTCGGTTGAGCTAATTCATCTACACCCATGACATTAGCCCAATTTCATTACTAAACTTAAGAAAATCACCAAGCAACGTGAACACCTCCAAATCAGTTTACAAGGATCGGTGCGTGCCCAACTCAAGCTTCGACGCACACAGAAAGAACACAGGAGACCAACATAGCCTGCTCTTTTTCTTTTGTGCAAGTGTGAATACTTTACTCGCAGGAAACAGACTGGCGTTACGGTGCAGTGTTTCTCTTCTCGCGCTGCCAAGATTGAGTCGTATGTTTAATAAATATGCGGGGGAAATGTTTTACTCTGCTTCTCGAAATATGGGCGCTATCTGATTTGCTTAAAATAAAAAGTTCTCCCTGATAAACACAGCAGACTCCTGCGGGTCTTTAAGACGTTTCCCTGTTCTGATTTCTCACAAGACCCTCTCTTATCAAGTGACACAACGACATCTGGTGCAGACTGTGTTGACAGTGACAAACAACCTTGATGAATTGGCTTCCCTTGCGAACAGCATCTACAATTAGCGGGCATAATTCTCTGACGCAAAAACACTCTTACCAACTTGTTGCTATCAAAGTGTTATCTGTTTTGAATGTCATGAAGTTTTTGACTTTCATCGAGTCTGTAATTTTGAGTTGTTTCCCTTGACTTCGCAAGCAAAATATGGATCATATTGTTAGTTGGACGTAATTTTGTTATTTTAACTATAATAGATCAAGTCTACAAACTCTATCTGATCCAAAAAACACCACAGATGCTACAGGGAACTCCTCAACAAGCAAAGCACCAACCCACCGGACACCTATAACTGAAAATCCTGCGAATATTCTTTTGCCGTATTTCATTTCTCATAAATGTGTTGCGTTAGTCTCCCAGCGGGCACCCATGAAATATGTACCTTGAGGTACTACTTTGCTCCATTTTCTCACCCCGTCTTCCACCTCAGCCAAATTACAGCTGAAAGCTCGGCGGGCAAAGCCTGGCGGCCGCAGATGTGTCTCGTGTATAAAGAGACCTCCCTCGGATATCTGGGCAGGCCGTGTCTGAAGTGAAGGCTTTATGCAAACACACAGACAGCTTCAGCAGTCAACACATTCATTATTCAGGAAAGAGTCTGTGCTGTTGTTTGTTGCCAGTGGTGTCCGTCCAACAAGGAGAGGGCAGTCCGGAGGGACACGGTAAGCGAAGAGGTAAGCCAGCCATTAAAAAAGGTCGCCCATTCCAAATACGCACTTTTAAATACTTTTAAGAAACGTTAAACGAACAAGCAAATTACAGAAACGTAACGGTGTGTTAGGGATACAGAATATGAATAACATGCAGGTTGGAGCTGAATGCACCCAGATGTTTTGGGCAGTAAAGAATAGAAAACTGATATTTACAATAATAAAAATATAGACTAGCCTACTAATTAAACATAAATAAAAATTAATTGTAAAAATCCAGCCTTCCAAGACCAATACAGATGTAACGTTGTGTACATTAAAAAGCATTCATATACCAGTTTCCTTCAAGCAGGAGTACTTCACGATGCCAAAAAATGCAGCCTAGATAGGCAGCTGACTATATTTGATACAGATCCGTCCTCAAACAAGCCACGGGATTCTCATACACAGTTGTACTGTGTATACGTAAGATGGCAATGAATGAGACCCAATGCATTTATATTGATCACCATCTCCAAGAAGGATGATACCGCAGGCTTTATTTAAATTATGAATAGTTCATATTTTTCGTTTCGTTGCTATGTATCATCGCATAAGTTAACTAGTTTTCCCCTGACGAACAGAACATATAAAAACCACTCTTACCTGCAGGACACGGTGATCTCTATTTTGGTCGCAGGTACGATGCTGTTCAACGGATCAAACTCTCCGATCGATGCCATTGCAGCTCCTCGGGAGTTGAAACAAGTCTCGAGGTCACTCCAAAATCTCCTTCTCGCTTGTTTGTAAAATATTATAATTGCCGAAACGTTTCTGTTCTTATCATTTGCAGCGCGCGAACATCATCAGGTCCGTCTCATCTGACCCCTTCGCGCACCTGGAGGAAAGAGCGCGCGCGGATGCGAGGGATGCGCGCGTCTGATCGGCAGGTACAGTGTGACTGACTCCCGCCCTTCGCGCAGACTCCGCTTTGAAAACTTAAATTGAAAACATCAATTTTTAATATTACAGAAGCCATCCAATATGTATGAGATGTGGTGTCAGATATGGATCTGAAACCTTTGGGACGTTTAATCTTGTGATGTGGGAAGCGATTTAAAACGCGGTTGCGCGTGGATGCTGCCGCTATACAAAACAGAGAGCGTTTTCACAGCATCCTCAAATATACACAAACAACTCGGGTGTTACGCTGTAAAGTGATGGGCATGTCTGTCTGCCTAAACAGCATTTTGGGAATAACGTAAGAACGAGCTCTGTTCATATCATTGCAACATCTGACGAACCCAATTGCTGTCAAAAATATTTTAAAACTAAAATGTAGTTTTAGGTTGACATTTTCGCATTGAGATGACTCCAAAATTGGCTCTATTTGCCATGGTACAGTCAAGCTGTATCCAGTGAACAAATGAGGATACGGCATCATGTTCGCAACGCCAAGGTCATGGGTTTCATTTCAAGACACTTCACATGATCGGAAAGCCATTCTGGCACATGCAAAAACCACGGAAGTGTTTTGGCAACACTATTGTCCATTAGAGTTTCCTTTCTCACAGCCATCTTTCAAGTGACCAGAATTTTAACCTCAATATGAATAAGTCTGATGCCCTGCAGGAAAATATAATACAGTTATATCTCCTAGACACTCTCCCTAACCGTTTGTGATTGGCAGCTTGCTGGGGCACAATAGCTTTTAGGAAATAGCACATTGAAAGTCTTGGCCAGAAAATCAAGAGAGCGAGCGAGCGAGACAGAGAGAGAGAGAGATGACAGAAGACGAAAGGAGTTTTGGCACGTCCCCGGTGTGGTTACTCAGGCGCATCCTCAGATGAGACGAAACTCTTTACCTGAACCCATCTACAGGGAAACTTAATTGTCCTATAAGGTGAATCTCTGCTTAGCTTTCCAGTCACAAGCTCAAAGCAGGAGATGGATATGGAAACAGGGTGTGGAAGAGCCTCATTACACCTGCATACAAAAGACTGCCTGCGTCCTGCTGTCCTTGAGATGCCGGAACCCTGAAGCATCAAAGAAATAAAAAAACACACAGCGAGATACACAATACACAGATTAACAACACGCCAGGCACAGTGACAGATCCCCATATTGTTGTGAAAAATACAGATATGACAACGAATCGAATAAGCAAGACTAACTACGCTTCTTTGTTCTCTCCTTTTACAAAAATATAGCATCTAACCCAAGTATTACAATTTCTCAGCGTAACTTTTATTTCCACAGGTATGAATAAAACCTCAAACCCTGTGGCTATTAAGAAGAGGTGTGCAATTACTCTTCAACATGATAGGAGGTATGAAAGACAATAAAAAAATCTTCAGGCTGACATCAAAGGAAGGACTTATACTATTTCTAAAGACTATTTTGAGGTGTGCTAGCCAAGCAATCACTCTTAAGACTTAACCACCCATGACACCCGGGCATCATGGTGCCAACTTTTAAACAGACGTGCAGTCGTTCACAAAATGACAAATCTAATTTGCTTCTGGCGTTTGTGTTTTCATTGTTCAAGCGCTTCATTCAAACCGTCTGTTCTTCCAGATTGTGTGGATTCACAACACAAGCAGAAACAAATAGTGCCTTATCAGCAGAGCTCCCAGCTCCAAATCCTCCGCCACCATTTTCTCGTGGCACAATGGAGCACAAAATCAACATTATGTTTCTTTCTAGCTTTTGTCTTAAAAGCACTAATTATATCTCCTGATAAATGCTAAAGAGACGTAAGAATCGTGAAACAAATTTTTTTTTCTCTATTTTAATTTTCTCGAAGTAAAACCTTTTCACACGTCAGCTTAGTAAGTCAAATAATGAAGCTGGCCATCATTACTTAAGGAATAAACGTCTTCAGTAG
Organism: Barbatula barbatula; assembly: GCF_947034865.1. Taxonomy (NCBI): domain Eukaryota; kingdom Metazoa; phylum Chordata; class Actinopteri; order Cypriniformes; family Nemacheilidae; genus Barbatula; species Barbatula barbatula. Next base: position 3,672,579 of record NC_136780.1, on the reverse strand, counting down.
TTTAATGTTATCATAAACAGGCTTTGAAATGCTTTTCTGAAGTCATCAGAAGTTCGAAGTAGGAGACACTCTAATATTTTTAGAAACTGAAAAACATAGAAACCAAAGGGACCCGAGGGAACAGTCCAACACATGCACAGAAACCAAATCCTAACGGCCATGCTGTTAAATGTGGTTGTCTTTCTGGTTTGCACTGATGGTGGGGGATCTATGGTTACACATCTGTCATTAGTGAAGTATTCAGTAAGGTTTCAGGTCCTAATAAACATTTGATTTGCAACTTGTGTCACTAGGAGCCCTGGAGAGAAAACAGGGACAAGGGGGAAAACGAAGAGAACGGACACGCGGATACACACCAATGGGCACCGAGACGCCCCGTTGTCTACCTCAAGGGGATATTTTCAGCAAGAGCCTTGAAGTGTGTTTGAATGTTTTGAAGAGTCTGGGCTGACTCTTACAGAGGGTACAGTGCCCCCTGGTGGTGAGAAGAATGTACAGTCTACCCAATGTCCTTGAGTACGACTTGTGTGTGTACACGTGTTCCTATTGTTGACAGTGCTGGTGGATGAAGGAGAGCACGTCGCCTTTAGAAAGTTTGTCAGGGTTAATCCGTGTCTGTGTGTCATGAACCCTGACGCCTTCCTCCCAAGCCCAAAACAGCCTTTCCTGATGACATGCACTGGAAAAAGAAAATGAAGAGAGAGAAGGGATAAATATATTCAAGGGTGTTTGTGCATGAGAACTCAAAATATTATATATAATGAAATATTTTGAAATAGTAGCAAACCATTTTAAAGGAATGCACAATTATTTAGACTCTTTAGTTTGTTTTGTTCATACATAGGTTTTGAATGACATGAAAGTGAATGAATAATATCAGAATCTGGATTTTGGGTGAACTTATCCCTTGAAAGAGATGTGACGTCACAAAGCCTTGTATCAGGACTGTTGGACTTACTGGAAAGGTGCGACAGAAGTGGGCGGCAGGTCGTAAGTTGATTCTTTAGTTAGTTTATTGTAGAAAAACTTCCTTTTAGAACTCTTGCTGAACGCCATTGTCCACGGGTCTGATGGAACATAAAAGATCAAACAAATATGAATGACCGCCCAAGTTACATTTTCTTGTTACTGTGCTCCGCTCTCTCACCATTGACAGTTTTGATAATGTAAAGACCGCTGGGGAGGAAGTGACGGTCATCTCTGCCCGTGTATGACAGTCTTGGCATCCCACCTGAACTCTTGGTTATCTTCATTTCCAACCTGAAAAGTGGAGAGGATACATATAAAAACCTTTCATATTTTTAGCACAATCACTTTTGAGAACTTCCTAACATCTGGTACATCTCCTCTATGGTTTAAAGACTCGCTCGAACTGGCATGTACTCCATTCTTATCCATTTTATCTCATCATGAAACTTGCGTTTCAACGAATCCGACTTATTCTACAAATAAGTTCACATGGTCAGTGTTGCCAACTTTCCACCTAAAAAATACTACAGAATCTTTCAACATTTCTCACCTACTCTTTCAATACAACACAAGCATGTTCTGTATACAGTATAAAACACACATGAGTTTTGATTCGATGTGATTGATTTATGGAACATACCTTACGAAAATCTTCTCCATCTCCTCTAGCCTATACACCTCCTTCACTCTGTCAGAACGAAAGAGGGAGAGAATGATTGAGTGATCGAGCCAACATCAAGCGTACTGATGTGCAATATCACCGTAAAACATGAAAGGTCCTGTGTAGGCTCTAGTAAAACACAGTATCTTCATGAATTTTACATACTGCACACCGCTGTGCTCATAGGACATCCTGCCCCCCAGGGCAATCACTGACACATTAACATGGTAATTAGAACGACCACAAAGAGAGAGAGAGAGAGAGGGGGGGGGGGGGTTAGGATATAACCTGATCGGGTTCATGTCGGGTCTGCTGGGTTTGGACACAGCTTTCACAAACTTTTCTGCCATTTGGATTCTGAAACAAAAGAAAAGCAAAACATGTAAGAGGAATTGCAGAATTATCTATTGACAAGGTTATAAAGAAGCTTTGGGAAATTACCATGCAAGAATAAATGATACAAAATATCTAAAGATGTATCTCTAAATTGAATGGCTCTAGATCAGCATTGTCAACACAATATTAAAGCATCGCATTTAGGTTGGAATATGTTCTGTACTGATTCAGACCTCTGGTTAAAGTGCTGATCTCTGACGTCAGTACCGTTGAGAACAAGGGCATCCAGAATATGGACAGCATTGATCCTTCGCTGCGCTTTTCCCTGTTAGAGCACATATTGAAACTCAGTTTAAAGAACTTGTACAAATATATACTTAATGTACCCACAGAATCCAGAATTAAAACTTCCAAATGCATTCACAAATCGACTGGCTAGTTTTAGCTATTAAAGAGCTACACTCCAAATACATTTACATTTACGCATTTGGCAGACGCTTTTATCCAAAGTGACTTACATTGCATTATCCTATACATTTGTTTCTATGTATGCGCAATCCCCTGGGATTGAACACACAACATTGGCGTTGTTAGCACCACGCTCTTACCACTAAGCGACAGGAAAGCCTGTAACTTTAAGATCTGCATCATATGAGAAGTTTTAAATCCAAATGTAACAGTAATACTTTCACCCTTAGCGATTTAAACAACTAAGAAACACTTATGCAACCATCATACCAATACAAACCATCTACAAAAAAAACATCCGTCGTTATTAGCACATTAAAAAAAACTTCTACCTTCATGGAAACTCTAGAACTCCATATGGCGACACAAATGTGTAATGTGAAATATTGCTCTTATTACTACACTACATCGAAATGATGAGAAACAAGGGTTGTTTGTAACAGATGCAGTTATACAGAGAAATAGAAACTGAGAAAACTCATATCTGAATGTGCCACTGATATGCAAAGAAAAATTGAAATCTCCTATTTAATAAAACTGCAAAAACATGAACATTTATTCATTTAGACAATACAAATAAGACAGCATTTATCATTTTATCTAAGGAGAAAATAATAAGCGCACCCTACAAAGTTGTTTACAAGTAGAAATATCGTTTCATTTAGAGTAAATTTATCTATATAAAATATAATCTTTTCCTTAATTCACCCAAACCTTAATTGTAGACACTGTATATACAATATACATATATTGCATATTTTTTTGCAATGGCAAAAAAGGGCCTTCCCCTATTTCACAGCTCTTCACACTCATTTACAATCAGTTTTTTTCACTCTTCACCTCTCCTTTCAGCTCCTGAACAATCTCTACGCTCAGTAGTGTGTCTCTGGGCAGCTCCAGTTTGAAGTTCTCCAGCTTTTTCCAACGTAACGGTGCTTTGCCGTCCCAAGTGTAGATCTGAGATTTCTACACATACAAAAAAAGGTTTAAACACTGCTGTCCTCTATAAAGTAAAAACACAGACCTAAAACTATATACACAAGCTGTGAATTGTATAAATATCACATACATAGAAATATTCCTTACCCCAAGTCCCAAGAGAAAGACCTGTTCTCCCCCTCCCACGATACACCTGTAGTCTAGGACGTGCTGTAGTTTTTCCAGATTTCCTGAGTTCAGCGCAGTTGCTCTGGTATTAAAACTATCCATATCTGACCCCTGCGACTATACAAAATGATTTATGCATAATGCATAATAAACTGTATAACTGCAAGCGCACACAAACATCCAATCTTACCTTCACAAGTTCATGGAACTTTGTTTTTGGATCTGATGGTGATGGAGTGACCCTCGCTTTATCAGGAATCTGAAACAAACAAACAGACATTTACAATCTTCATTCGCAACAAACAAAATGTCATTACATTGCAAAACAATGTTCTTTGAATTCTCTGTTTGCAACATATCGTGCAAAAAAGCACCGCCACCATCAGAGCCATAAAAACCCAAATCAGTCGACCGTTAGATGCCAAACTTATCATTCATTGGTTATGAATAATCTTATGAAACTAAAAAGCAACGGTTTACACAACAAATCTCACCCCCCACAGTTTCAGACATTCCTTCCGGATATCTGCTTGCCTTGCTTCAAAAAGACTCCTAGTCAAAAATACACACACACACAGTTCTCATAAATGTTTGTTCACACAAACACACACAAATAAAAGAGAGTATGAGGTGAACACCAGACAAAAAGTGTGACTCACGTATCTCTGACGTACGTGTGGATCTTAGCCAACGCTTTGATCTGTACCGCACAATGGCTGCAAGACAGAGATCAAAGCTCGATAAAAAAAAAACAAGCGTGTATGTGTTCGAGAGAGCCAGAAAGAGAAAAAGGCAGATGATACCTTTCATTGGAGTTGATCATGCACTGGAAGAAATCCGTGTCTGCTTTAATGATTTCCAGAGGGACCGCTTCAGTGACATCTCTGTCTGAGTTCCTCAACTGATTCAACTTCAGGTTGATGGTGAACATATAGTCTCTCACGGCATCTGTGCCCGGCTTCAAACCCTTGCATACCACATATCTGCGTGCAAAAAGTTGTTTTTTGAAATGTATCTTAATCTGCAAATAAAAATTGCTCATTATTTATTGGAATAAAGAGATTAAAACGACAAACAATTGTAAACTTTTCATAAATCAGAGAAGTTAAATCAAATGGATTTAGAGTTAGGTCTCAACTAATTCTCGCATGTTCAAGTTCTATAAAGACCACATTTCAGGATGAAACACATATAGACCAAGATATAGAAACTACTTTATGTACACTTTCAGCATTTACTGACTATTAGCGTTCATACACCCTCAAATATCTCGTACTCGTCCCTGATAGGTCAAAGAGAACACACGTACCTCTCTGAATTGGCAGGTCGGCTGGTGACGGGTTTAAAGAGCGAGATCCTGTCGAAGCAAAGGTACAGCAGATAGATCAAGCCCACGCTGAAGGAGGTAAACAGGTCGAACGTTTTACACACAAAATGTCCACCTGCAAAAGACAGACATCTGCATGAAACAAATATCAAATCTGTAAGTTTGACCGTAAAAAATGTTTGTTTTGTCATGAAAAATCATGTTAGTTCGCAGAATTATATTTTTGTCTACTGAGCTAATTTAAGACAGCATACAGCTTCTACTCAAAAGTTTTTATTCAATAATGAGACGCATTTTAGTCAAGTGTCCCAAAACTTTTGACCGGTAGTGTATGTATATACAAGAAAAAGAAATAACGTTTTCGACAAAAGACGGATGCTAGAGCTGACAGCAACATATCTATAAAATATCATTGCAAAAAACATCAATTATATTTTAAATGTCTCTTCAAAATGTCTTCAAGTCATATAAATCAGATCTAATGATATGATTTCATAAAAGATACTGATCTGTGCCTGGGAGAAACCCAAAATCAACTGGTCACGGAATGACAATATCAGAGCCGGAGAAACAACAAGGCATAAACTTTCACGGCATCAAATCAACTACAAAGCTTTGCAAAATCCATCATTAAAGAGATAAGAAAACTTGGCCTGTCCCAAAACTGAATGTCTGGGTGAGATAAGAGACACAACCAAGAGACTTAATGCAAATCTAAAATGATACGGTCCTCTTTGACAAAGATAGAAAGCGTACTGGTGATGTTGACCATCCCAAGAGTAAGGTGATATGGTTGCAGTTAGATACTTTGATAATAATTCTCTATATAAGGGCCATGAAAAATCATAGGAGGAAAAAGGAAAGACATGGAGCACAGAAAACAAGCATTACACCAGAAGGCTGGGACCAAAAACACAATTTAAGGGCTTAAATCAGGGTTTCCCACTTTTTTTGATTGGCAGTGATTAATGGCCCACCTGTCAACTAATATGAACTAGCGAATATAAATAATAATTTTTATGTTTTAACAGAGGGGAAAAGCTATATTTTTGTATGAATCCTTTTAGGAATTTGAAGATGTATTACAAAAACTGGTTAAAAAAGCTTAAAAAAGGTTTTAAAAAGCTTTACTGTTTACTATAAAGGTTTGACAATTTGACAACTGAAAAACTTGAATATAAATAAAAACTATATATTTAATATAAAAAATTATATCTGATATGTTACATTAAACTAAATAAAAATATATTATAAAAAGAATTTACAAGAAATTACAATTTCGTATGACATGATAATCATGTTATCAAATTCACAATAACAGTATGCAGAATTTTGAAAGAAATAATGCTATTTGTCAAATTGTACATACATGTCTCATTAATACAAGTATATTGTAACACCCCTAATTTAAATAACTTTATAGAGTAAACAACTGTTTCAAATGCAAAGAACACAACTGCTAAGAACAACAATAAAGAGCCATTTTCAGCCAATTCAGATAATAAAGTACTAAATGATTTACAGTACTTTGTATGTGCATGATAACAACACAGTGCATGTTCTTTGCCACAATATATTGCATGTATATACGTGTCTAGTAAGTATATACAGTAATGACCCCCAATTTGTAACACAATAAACACCCAAGAACATTACATTCATGTCCACACAAAGAAAAAACACAATACCTGGTCTGACAACAGACATGGCCACGAGAAACTGGCATAGTAGAAGTTGTTTGCTCAGAATCTCTTGAATGTTCTCCTGACCCTCCACAGAAAAACCCTAAAGGAGAAACGCACCGTGAACATACATCCACATTTCACCACTGCTATGCACAATGTAACATTCTTACCCCATCAGCCATTAGGAAGTGCAGGCCCCGCCCCTCAGTGCTGTCTAAAACAAAGTTGCGAAATGCGCTGATGTTGGCTGGCAGTGTGATGTCACCATCGCCATCGATCCCACCCTCACCTGATACACCAGGTATGCAACGTTTGACACAAGGTTAGAGGCTTATTTCTGGCCTTATCGTGAGAATGCATCAATCTTTGGAAATACACACAAACATACCGTAGTAGGGCTCAAAGAGCTCACTGGGAGCAGCAAAGAAATCCTCCAGTTTGAAATCGTTGGATCCTTTAAGGGTCATCCCGAAACCTTTGGCATGCCAGCGTCTCCGCCACAGCACGTACTCTGAGAATCCGCCCGGGCCCGCGCACACATCACCAAAATACAACAATTCTCCTTCCTTATCTCGCGTCTGGGGCTTCTACACACACACACACACACAGACAACCACTTTAGAAATGTTAAGATGACACATATTTCACTACCTGACGGTATAGACGTAATTGTGGTCTCACCCCCTGAGAGTCCTTAGGGTTAGTGAACATATAGTCAAAAACATGATCCATGTTTGCCATCTTCATTGCAGCTCTGAGAAAAACAGAGTTAAAGATGGAAAGATTAAGGAAGCATGTGCTTTGACAGTCCAAGCATGCATGGAGAAGAGACCCACCTGTTAAGAAAGAAACCCCCTCGTATAGTCTCATAAGCGTTGGATCGCGTGCGAGCTCGCCTCATCTCCTCACCCTCCAAGTCATCGAACACAGACTAAAAAGACAAAGTTAATAACACATGAGATTTGAGTGCAAAGCATGCTGGTCCAACAAGGCAATCAAAGCTAAGTATCACGAATACACAAAGACAACGCACTCACCTTACAACGAAGCAGCAGGTGCAGTAAATTCTCAGAGCAAAATGCAGTTTCATCTTCAATCTTGAGCTTTTTCTAGAAAAAAAGAAAAGTACATGTATATACATTACATGTAGTTGTAGGTTCTGTAGTACAGCTATAAAAAATTACATGTAGCTGTAGGTTCTGTAGTACAGCTATAAAAACTGGTAACTTTATTTGTTTCTTTTTCCTTTTCAAAGTTTTAGGTCAAATGTGTACATCTTTGTGTGTATATCTTGGCTGCTGTAATGCTTAAAAGTAATGCTTGTAGAAAGACAGAACAAATTTGAACGGTTTGAAAATCCGGATTAGTTTATATCAGAATGAAAGACTCCATTTATCATGTATGTGTTCCCATACCTGTCCCACAGCCATCCAGTCTCTCAGCTCATCTGTGTCTGGGATCTCTGTAGAACATTCTGGAAACCATGTCACCTGCTCTATAGCACTAGGCTGAGACAATGTAGAGAAAAAGAGCAATGGAGAAATCCTGATCATCTCACACTACGGATACATTGACACAAATTATCCACTTAAATAAAATAAAAAATCATGTTGTAGAAAAATTGTAAAGATGTTTCAGTACCTCGGGTTCATCTTGCCAGTCTACGTTGAGGTCGCCCTGGAAGCCCTTCAGAGTTAGACCCAAACCTCGCCTCCCTCGCTGGGTCGATGTCTCTACAATTTCTTTCCGCCCTTGACCGTACTTTCCCAAACCCTCGCCCACTCTGAACCCCATTTTAGCCTGTGAGAAAGAAAGGACAGAACCATTTTAATACAGGAAAGTTAGCATGTGTGTGACAGCAGAGTATACACTACAACAAAGATTTAAAATATTAAAGGAGGCTTGAATTTAAAAAAAGAGCAAGATCACACTCACATCTGTACTAATGGCCAAATATCAGCACGTGATATTTGATAAGACACGCAGCACTAATATATGAGTCATGACCATGAAGCACTCTTGCTCATGTGCTTAAAAACAATCAGAAATAATGTAATAAATTGTAAAGAAAAAATGACTGGATGTGCTTATGTTACCATGAGTTTCTGAGAGACGCTGTTGTACATGGAAAATTCGGAAGAGCTCTGATCAGGGGCATCGCTGCTCTGGGCATTCTGGGAATCAGAGGGTCTGGAGAAACTGGGTTTGTGATCTTCAACATCACTGTGAGACTCACTCTGGCTGGAGTCTGAGAGAATGACCACGAACATCAACAACAGTTATCAAACAAATGTCTCGGAGCATGTTAAAGAGAACATGACAAATTAACACCTGTCATCTGATGTTATGATAAGAAATAATAATCCTAGCAGATCTCTCTTACCCTGACTGGTGGTTCTCTGGGAAGACTCCTCGTCTTCATCGGAAGAATCGTCGCGAAGACTCTTCCTCTTCTTTAGAGGCTCATCTGATGCGTCTGCTCTTCTCTTCATGGTGAATTCAAGAGGACCGAGAACCTGCGGTCAATTGCAAATATGAAATCGACACATGAACAGACTGAAACGAAAGGCACCAACACTTAGAAATCTGATGAAAATAGCTGATGAATAACTCTTTACCTGAATGCATAGGCAAGATGTGTTTATGTATATAGCACGTTTCATACATAAGCATAGAAAATTACACATATAAAGGAGAGAATATTCAGAATAAGATGGAGTGAACAACAAGGTTTTGGTTTCGATTTTGCACAAACGTTACATGTTTTCAGTCCGTTAAAAACAGTTGCAGTGTAACAGGCCAACGAAACGTTATTTTATTTCCAGAATGTTTACTTCCCCTTACACAGACTTATGTATTAGCCATCTGCTCTTATGACAAAATAAGTGTTGTTATTTTCTGCCAAAATGAATAATAATCCATTTAAAGCACTCCTTTCTAACACACGTATCTTAATATTAGTATTTATTTAGACATTTCACAACGACAATCGTTCAATAATCAACTTTGCATGTAACAGGCTCACAGAGAAAACAACACTCGGCTTTAGGTTTCGTTTTCTTCCAAAAACAAGACTGCGACACTCGGAAACGTACCTAAAGGAAACGTGCAGCTATATGTCTGAAATGCTTCCGAAATGTAAGTTCATGTTTTTATTCGCTGGACATTCACTTCACAATCCTTTATGTTGTTTTTCAAATGTCAAATCTGGCCCGCGTTATTCCTTCAACGGGTCTTAACGTGGTGCTGGCGCACGACAATGACGTCAGCCGCCGCAGGTTGAACAACAACCGCTGACCGTTTCGCTCGGCCTAGCTCATGAATATGAATGAAGTGTGAATCATGTGACCTTTATGGGCGGAGACTGCGTTAATGTACATACCTTTTATTTGCGGTGCTTATTTATGAATATTAATTGAATCACGCCTTCGATATTTCGCGCAGGATGTGTTTTGGGGATATGTGTTTAAACACAATGATAAAAAAATTTTTAAGTGCACAAATCTTGCACTAGATCATTCATCTACAACATCTCAAGTAGTATTTTGTATTATTATTATATATTCTTGAACACGACCTTTGACATTTACATGAAGTGACCTTTATGTGATTTGCTTATGGTATCATGTACCTTTTAGATAACAAGCTACTTAACCTTATTAAGGCGGGTCATTATACCTCTCATTAAAAGCAGATCTTCCCTGAACTCATTCATTACATCAAAAGTGCTAAAGATTTAATAAAGCAAATGTTCTGCTTGTTGTCTTAGAGATGTTCTAAATGGCTTTAGAAACCCAGTTCATGTCATCGATTACAATCGACAGCAAAGCAGTGGGGTTTTGACTTTATCCAATGGTCTGTGGTCCTAAAGTCACATATCACATTTAGTCATTTAGCAGACGCTTTTATCCAAAGCGATTTACAAAGAGTTCGGTGAGCAATAAGCGATATGTCATAAAAGAGCAATAGTACATGTGCTAATATAAAGTAATTCAATCTTATTGGTGGACATGTTTTACATACAAAGACATTTTGAGAACATAGGCCTAATGTAACTACTGCCTCATGAACATAGACATCTATGTACTCTGTAATTTCGTACATCTAAAACAGCAGGAATCCTCTCCAAGATAAGGAAGCAAAATCTGTATTGATTTTTTAATCTCGATTTAAAATTCTTAAAAATGTTTGGATGACTTTCAACTGATTTGAATACTTGAGATTTGTATGTGTTTTTCATATGCATTTTATGTGTGATTTATTTACACTTTTATAGGCGCTATTTCAAAATATAATATTATAATGATTCGAAATAGATTAATTTAACTATGAGAAATTATCAAATCAAATCTCTTTATTGTCACAGGGATTATGACACAAATTATGATAGGGAACCTATTCATTCGGACACATTCAAATTATTCACATCTACAGCAGCTCAAACAAACTCTTTTCAGAAGTCAAGGCAGGTTAATCTGCTTGAAATTCTCAAAGCCACTTGCTGAAATTGTAATAATTGCATCTTCACTGGGGTTTTGAGTAACAAGGTGGATTGTGAGATTGACAGTATCAAAGGGAAAATGCTCCATCGCTGCGAACGATGCTGAGCGGATTTCTTCTGCTTCATTGAAAACTCCTCCAACCCAAGTGTTGTTTTGTCAGCCTGCATCTTGAATCTACTATATAAATGGTATGCTTCGTTCGTCATCTTAAACTTGACCTAATAATTATTGGCTCTGTATTTCAGAAGCACTCCAGATATCACACGCACACCGTTCCTTTAAAAAAGACAGACAGGATTTCAAGCAAACATGTGACCTGTTAGATAAGCACCCAAAGCTTTAAAACAGTGTGCAGAGCCAGAGCCTGATGGGAAGTGGTTGATCAGGAACATTAGGGTTATCTGACTGCACAGGTACAAGAGACCCGACGCTGAGATGTTCTTCCGCATACCTCTCCTGACACCTGGATATATTCGATACTTGCAGGTATGTGTCTTGTACTTCAATGAGAAAGTCTTTAAAACTTAAAACCTAAAATCTGTTTATCAGTGAATACTGACCATTGCTTATATGTTGTTGTAGACTCAAGCAGCACGGACTGGACCCCGGAGGGAAGGCCCTTTTGTACCCCGCTTTGCCATGCTGCTCGGCCTCGTGGGTATTGGAATGTCTGGATACAGCTCTCGCCAGCTGACCCTGTACCACAAGCCCTCCGCGCACCTTCTGCGATGAAGCGAGACGGCAAACATGAGAAACGGGTGTAAAGGTACACACCCGCCATCTGCATACTTTTAAGCTGGCTGGTCCTTAAAAAGACTCTGTGTCGGTTCCTTCATCTATTTTTATCCCCACCATCCAAAGTTTGTAATTACAGCCACATCATGCTCAAGCTGATCATCTTGGTTTGGTTGCGAGGATGTCACATTCTCAGCCAGGCTCTTCCAAACGTGTTCTCTGATTTAGTGCCGTAGGAAGACATCAACATTTGTTTTAATCAATTTAATCTAAAAATGCTGTATGTCGGGCAGTACAGTATGGTGGCATGAGTCTACAAAGAACCAGGGTGAAAAGTTTACATAAAATCAGCTCTAAAAATGTACATTCTGCTGATATCGACTGTTTGTACACCTTAATCATGATATCAAGAAGGTCACCGTTACCTAATGTGTAAAAGCATTGCATAAGTGCATCAGCCTGCACATTGCGAATATAACAGGTTTGTAAGATCAGACAATACTAGTATAAGTATGTTGTTTTGTAAATATAACTTCACCGTTATTGATTACTTACAGTGTTTTTAGTCAATAAAGATGACCATTTCAGAACGTCACCTTCATAAAATCAGTCATGCAGGTTAAATATAGGACTACATAATTTAAAGACATATTCAATATAGACAAGCAACTTCTCTTTACTCCTGGTTTTTGAGGTAGTTGCTTTATCTTTCATCAGAAAAAGGAAGTATCGTTTTTCACAAGTAAAAAAATAGATTCACGTTTGTTTTCTATCAATCAGTGCTTATAAGGGAAACTAATCTCCGTAATTTACATTATGCCACAGCAAAAAATGATGGGACCCTTTCACATTTTTTATAGCTTTTTTAAAATGTAATATTTATAAGTATGTGTTTAGGAAAAAACTTAATTTTTGTTTCATTCTGTGAACTCACAGTATTTCTCCCAAATTTCAAATACAATTTTTGCATTTATTTGGAGAAAAATAAAAACTGGAGGAACACGTCATGATAACAGAAAAAATCCTCTGTATTTTTTCAGACCTCAAATACAGCAAAGTAAACAAGTTTATATTCACTTTTGAGTATAGCAGTTTTATTTGTACATGTAGGGCTGTTCAGGAAAAGTTTAAAAATGATTTGTATATGAAGTTTTCATGTGTCTTGTCAAGCTTTCACGTTGCTGTTGGATGACTTTATGTCACTCCTGAAGTTGATTTTGAGGTCTCTTCATTTTCTACGTGGCTATATATTAAATTAGACTGTTTATTTTCTTTTGAAAAATCTTTTAAAGGAATTCCAATGTACAGATAATTCTCATGTACAAAGAAGTGTATTTATTAAGTGTATGTATTTTATTTTATTTTATTCATTTGTGTTTCACATGTACATACTCTGTAATGTTTGAATATATGAATATACATTTGCATTATAATTTTATAGCTCCTGAGAGAAGGACAGTGTATCCAAAATGGGTTCAAAGCTTTAGCATGCATTGATGTCCAGAACTCTCGGCTGGCGTTTTAAAATCTTGGCTAGACACTTTGGCCTGCCAACCTAAGTGTTACCCAGGAAAAAAACGACAGTGTGCATCACATCCGAATGCCTGACCTGCAGAGTCTCTCTCTTACTGTATTTAGATACCTTAGTGTGACTGTGATATATTTTCAATGGTGATGGTTTGGCATTGCTTTATGTAATGAATGTGAATGTCTCACCGACGGCAAATGTGATTGTATTTTGACGGTATTGATGTGGATGTGACGCTGAGTCATGTAACGGTCCCATGACGTCTCAGACCTGCATTAAGAAAGAGGAGCTTACCTTCTTAAAATGGATTGATCTGCTCCTCTTTCTCATCCTATTACACTTGGCTGCTAATGTAAGGTCAAACAGCTTTATTTAGAAACATCGCAGCACATATGAGAGAATAAGAGTATTACCAATTATTTCAGTTTGTGTGTGGATGGTATTTTCCGGGTTGATCTGTCAAGGTGTCTTAAGAGGGCTCAGGCTTGTGAAAATCCAATTTTACAATTATACTGGAGATTCCTTCATGCAAGCACTTTATTGATTAATTGTGAATTGTATTTGATGGCTCTGAAGCGGGTGTCTTTTTGCATCACTATCATATGATCGGTACGACTGTTGCTATTGTTTTAAGAGCCGGAGAAATCGAATGACTTGTGATGTATTGTTCTATTTTCAAAATATATAAAATACTCTGAATAAATATGTCACTGAATGAATGTATCTGAGGAATCCTACTAAAAGAAAAAAAAGAAGTGTGTTTTATCATCTGGTCGTAAAGTTACACAGCAGAGGGCATCACTGCACCATAATCTGTAAAAATCTAAATAACATCATTTAATCATTTTAACCGAAGAAGCATACAGAAAACGTTAAATCCAGAAAAATTATGACAACCATACAAAACTATGCATGTTTTTGTTTATATGGGACAGAAGTGAGAGTTATTTTGTTTGTCTTACATTCCAAACAGTCACCTGTGGTCTTTAATATGTGCCAAATAGACTGACCCAGTTTAGGAGCTAAGCTCTATAAATCCTTAGCAGAATCAACCTGTCTGAATCACTTCTTATTTAAATGTCCATCCACACCATAATACAGTCATGCAGCAAATACATGGACACAGTGCACATTAATGTGTTTGACATTTGAAATTTCGTAAATACCAATATGATGATGTTTGCTTTCCCATCATTAAAGGTAATTGGTCTAATACCATTTCTACGTTTGTGCGTATAAATAAATGACTGTTTATGCAGGTAAGAAAGAGATTATGGGGTAAATATCCTCAAGACTCAGCATGCAATGATATGCAGTTCTACAAACCCCGTTAGAGACGTGGCTGGAGGGAAGATTAACCAACCAACAGTGTACTTTTTGTCACAGGCCCAACAATGAACAGTAGTGTTATTATGTTGATTGTTTTTGCAAGTCAATGGTACCTCCCATGGAAAGAAATCAAATAGGGCTTTAAAAAAGAAACTTATTAACAGTGAATAGTGGTGTTTAACCTTCAGAAAATGTGTTTGTCTAGGTAGGTCAAACTGATAAAATATTAACATAATAACTAGATTCAGCTGTAAATATCACCAAATATTTACAAAAACCATATGGAGTTGTTTAGGTCAAATGCATTGCAATACATTAAGTAATTGTTGCTGTATTTTCGTTTTTTACTACTCACAGATTATTTCCATCACATCCTCACTTGACACCGACTAAGATTCTAAGTTTACATACTGTATATTTACTGTAAACATAGCTGTTAAAGATGCGGGTTTATGACCCCTTTGTTCTCTCACATTGCGTCATTTACATTTATGCAGTAGGCTCTTTTCCAAGGCAACCTAAAGTGCATTCAATCAATACTTTCTTATGTGTGTTTTGGGAAGGCGCATGACTTTTGTCTCGCTGATTCAATGCTCACAGTTAAGCTATAGAAACAACATAAGCTTTGCTGACTTATCTGTTGTGTGTAAATTGTAATATTCTAGCACAAACTGCTGTGAAATTCAGTGAGAAGTGGAATAGACCTTGATGACCGCTCAAGTAGAAATACTGAAAGAACTATTGACATCAATTGAAAAGAAGATCACAACCATACATTCATAATTTTCAAGTTTATAATCTATTTATTGTAGGTTATGAGATCATAGAAATACTGTGCACGTGGTTAACTCTCTCAGCAGTTAACAAAGAGCATATTCTTTACATTTAAAGCATGACAACATTTAATACAGATGTGCATATTATGTATGTGTATGTAGACCACTGATGTCGGATTAGCCAGACAAATGCTGATGAAATGGACAGCGTTGGACTGAGATTTCAACACATGTTTACAAAAACTGCGTTTTTAACATTTAAAGTGTGCAAACATTAATGTATCTATGCACAACAGATCAACACATTAATAGACTGTCCTTGGAAATACTTGAACCCCAAAAATTCATGAATTTCAGTGAATTTCATGGCAACATTTATCAACATTTCTTTTGTGAAAGCTTGCACTTAATAAACAAAAAGGTTTTTAGTACCTTTTAACATACACTTAAAGGGACAGTTCATCCAAAAATGAATAATCTGTCTTCATTTACTAAATGCGACCCTGGATCAGAAAACTGAACTACTCTTAAGTAGCATGGGAACATTTTGAGTAAAAGCCAAAAATACTTTGTATGGGTCAAAATGATATATTATTCTTTTATACCAAAATAGGATATTTAGTAAAGATCATGTTCCATGAAGATATTATGTACATTTCCTACCGTACACATTTGATTTTTCAGCACCCTCGGATTCAGAGTTTTAAATAGTTGTATCTCCGACAAATATTGTCCTATCCCAACAACCCATATATCAATAGAAAGCTTAATTATTCAGCTTTCATAACACTGGTTATCCAGGGTCACAAATAGTTATTGGAACCCCAACCACCGAAATTAAACAATACATTTCTTTGTTCTGTTGAGCACAAAAAAGGTATTTTGAATACAGATTTGGAACGACACAAGGGCGAAGAAGGTCACTCTCGCGTACCTTCTCTGCTACAAGATCAGCAGACTCTGTTGCCATCTTTAAATAACACCTCTCTTCCGTCAACATGTAGCTGATTTATTTTAACCTCTAATTCTTCTTATTATAAAAATGTTTTACAAACCTCACTATTCTTAGCTTTGTATACTGTGCTAGGCTTTAATGGACAAGTTTTGTTGTTATGATCGCTTCCAATGTTTCCTCATCTGTAAGTCGCTTTGGATGAAAGCGTCTGCTTAATGACTAAATGTAAATGAATAAATGATGGCAGATTTATTTTTTGAGTGAACTGTCTCTGTTGCTATGTTGAGACAGTATGGATAAAAGTACAAAAATCAATATTTTTATTATATTTAAATATAAAAGAAGTGTGTAACAATAGAGGACTTTAAGAACATTATGGAAATGTCAATGATGAACCAATAAAACCTTCTTGTTGTTTAAAATAATGACATGTGGTTTTATATTTACATTCACACATTTCATAGTGGCTTTAAATGTTTTTTGTTGCATGGTAGCTGTATCCCACTAAAATCTGATAAGCCACATTTGACCATGTCAGAACTCCTGTCTTGGTGGGAGGGTCCGAGGGGGAGATCTGTACGCCCACATTGCCATGACAACCGGCTGATCAGCGGCAACCGGATCCGTGATGGGAGGAGCGGCGGTCCAGGTGCTTCAGCCAACAGCGTTCTTCCGACGCAGCAGAAGATAGTGGGCCGGTGGAAAGTGTGCATGTGGGGTATCGTGATTCCCCGCGAGTGAAGGAAGCGATCACAGTCGCCTTATTGTTCCGATTCGCTCATCCGGCGTTCAACCGGCGCTTTACCGATTGCCCCGCGAACACTCTCTACTGGCATCTCATGGACTTGGATTGACTTTGTCTTTGAAGAAACAGTTGGACTCGTGCGCAATGTTCAAGAAAAGCAAGAGCAAAGTGCTGGTGGACGAAGCGTCAGAGGATGACGACGTGTCGTGGCATCACGAGCACGCGAGGAAGGTGAGTAGGATGTTGCCTGTGGGCTTTAAACTTGAGAGATCAGATACGCCTCTGTCTGGTTTGGCTTGTTTTTTCAGCTTTTATTGGGAAAACTAGACGATTTGAACCAGTCGCAAAGTTTAAGCTTGTAGGTATTTGCAAATGGCCTGTTTAACAACCAATGCGCATCTCTTGTATCATTACACTTTATAAATCCTATATGCGAGTGAGAGCTTGATATAATGAGAATGTAGTTTATAGGGAGAAAGATGTTATCTGGTGGATGAAGTGGAAGAAGTCCCAAACACACTATAGTCTATGAAGGAATATTTTAATGGTTTTAAATAATAAAGTTATAAATATAGGAGATCAAGGGTGTAAAAGAAGAATGAGAGTATACAAAGGAGGGCACAGGAAAATAAACACATGGGACGATGAGAGTATGAGATCTTAAAGGGATAGTTCACTCAAAAATGAAAATGAAGTCACTTACCACGATAGTGTTGAAGGCGAATACATATTTTTCATTTTGGTGCTAAACTATTACTTAAGGAGATGCATAGAGCATGATCGAATGTAATATCATACATTGTGACAAAATCATTGTACATTGATTATTTGGCAGATTTCTGTATTGGCATAATTCATTGAAAAACCCATTTTGTCAATCACTAAAACACGATGGTGTGAAAAGGACAGTATATTACAAGGAATAAGAGCATGGAGCAATAGAAAATAATGAAAAGTAGGGTTTGAGAGGAGTAAAGTGAAATCATTTGGATATTTCAAAAAAGATTTTGACTCCATTATTATGAAATATATAAACTGTTTTAAGTCGCGAGTGTACATTTTGTTTGTCACCTGCAGACGTTACCGTCCAGTGCTTCGGCGTAACAAACTGTATTTATTTATTTCACAAAAAAAGCATTTGCACTATTAAGCAATATCTGAGTTTACATGGAGCTCAATGAGATTCACTGCGCGTTCCGTACGGATGTAACTTTCTCTTATCTGTTAGAATGTAAGAGTCAGATAAAGTCTTTACAGCGTAACTGCAGGAGACAGTTCAGTGTAGATAAGCGTCCCCCCCTCCTCTTTTAGTTTATTAAAACACGCACGAAAAAGTGTAAGAATCCAACTGGGTTCCGCGGTGAATCTGACCGTGTCACCCAGACGGCCTTGAGTCAGCACAGTCAAGTCCTCCCTACAGAATCCATTTTACAAACATGTTTTTGGTGTCTGAGACGGCTGGGACGGAGCGTAGGCAAAAGCTCTGATATAGTCAAGCTGCTAGACCAAACACTAAATCTCTGGAGTCTACGGTGGATGTCTTGTACGTGTTAAGACTTTTTTGCATTGGTATCACCAGTTACTTAAATTATTGTTTTGCATCACTAACATTGGTATGTTTTTTCAAAGCACAATAAGCACCATGGTATTACGTTCTAAAAGTATTGATTTAGTATGTAGAATAGACTGGTAGCATTATATTTCTTCCTACAGTAAGTGAGATATTGTACTCTGTCCAGAAGATGTTCCTCCTGAAGCTTCCTGTGCAGTGCTGGGGTTGTGGATTGAGTATTAGAGAGTAAACGGTGTTCTGTTCATTCTACAATGAGGATATTTCAGTGAGATCTGCTTCCTTCGGCTGTTAGTACGTTCCTTTACTCAGAACTTGGTATGTATGGCAGGAAGCCACCAGCCGAGGACAATGAACCCTAAACTTGGAGCTCCCAATCTGTTCATGTCCTGGACCTTAAATTTAGTAGAGAGTTAAAATTTGATCTCAGATACATGGCTTTTCAGCTTGAAGAACGTCCTCGATGTCTGAATGTGCATTTCAGAGGTTTATTTGACGTTGTTTTGAGCGTGTTGTTTATTTCTATGATACTGTAGTTAGGTTTCTACCGTAAATCACACGAAGTATAAAGCATTTAGGTATCGCAAGTAGGGCTGCAACAACGAATCGATAAAATCGATAAAAATCGATTATTAAAAATGTTGGCAACGAATTTCATTATCGATTCGTTGTATCGCGCGACTATAACGCGCGCCACATGTTTGAGTGGCGTGAGCGTGGCGTTTCTGTTGCGTGTCAGCTCTGTGGCGGCTGCGTCGTGTTTTCTGTATCTTTGCACACCAGCACCGTGCCTGACGCGGCGCTGGCGCGCTGCTGCTGCTATAGGTGACATAGAGGGAGGCCGCCGACAGACAAGGGTCTTGTATTCACGACAAGTTTAAACTTTTTTCACATAACCTACACCTTCCAAAATCCGAAAAATGAGTAAGTAGGCTGTCTGTTTATTTAAATAACATTTCCAAATGTTTTGTAGCTTTATTACCTGATGTTGGACCGTCACTCAGATGACACACTAGACTACGTTGTTATTGTAGTGTGTCATATTTTTTTCCATTTTTAATCACATTGTTAAGAGCATAAAAAACAAAAATAATTCAGTCACCAATACATTTTGGGGTTTAATACGAACCACAATTCGTATTAAGATGATTCTCAGATATGTTATTAAAGATGTAACGTAATCAATTGATGCACGAGTTTACTTTATGCAATATGTGTTTAAGATGGACATAAATTAATATTCCCATTCAATGCAATGTATCTTTTCATTGGATATAGCCTAAGCATTTTCTTGGAGGAAGATTTTATGGAAAAAGGTAGTTAATTGGAGTATTCATTTGCAACATTTTAGTAATAATATCTCATACTTAATAGGAATATTAATGTATAATTTATTTCAATATTCACTTGTTGTTTCTCCAAAAATGCATTATAAACATGATTTAAGTCCTGATGTTTTCTACAGTGGACATGTAAACCCCGTAACGTGTAGATGTTGGTTTAATGAAATTCAATTTGAAAATACGATCAAATAAATGATGATTAGCTTTCAAACATCAAAATGGCATTCATTAATATGTATTCGTGTACACAATTACATATAAACATCTTTTCCTATTCTATTTTGCCTGGAAACGCTTCCAACACGCTTGCGTGTCTCGTGAAAAATAGGCGTCGATTCAATTCCTAGCATGCACGCGTTTTCCGTGCGGCTCGTCTCACGCAGGCAGTGTGCAAGCTCTAACCTGTTAACATGGGAGCCGATTTAAAAACGGTCACGCCAGGCTTCTGAGACGCTCACGCCACGCATCTAGTGTGTCACAGGACTAAAAAAAGTTGATCGCGCCGCGCAGCATAGCGGAGAAAAAATAAATTAAAAAAGCAGAGCGGAGGTAGAGGAAAGACCATCAGAGAGACCCGAAAAAAACAGCAAACCATGAGAGGCTTCTTGATGGGAAATGCATCATGTAAACCACAGCAAGCTGTAATAATAATATAATAAGTAATAATAAAGCTTTTGAAATATGTTTTGCAATGTCAGTTCTATTTTTCAATAAAGGGTTGAAAATGAATGCTTTTAAAAATTTGTATCCGATTCATCGATTAATCGAACAAATAATCGACAGATTAATCGATTATTAAAATAATCGTTAGTTGCAGCTCTAATCGCAAGCATTTTTTGCTCATTTAAATGAGCACCCGAGAGTATTGTCAGTGTTATAGAAAAGTTAAATGTCACTGTACGATAATACCTCGGCATACAGTATTCATTGCAATATTTAAAATTACAAACGGTCACGTGGAAATGTGCTATAAGCATCCTAACTTTCTTTATCGTTTCATACAGTTATGTGACCACGATAATATTGAGTCAATTTTGCTATTGCGATAGCATAGTATCGATAATATTGTTACATCCCCATGAATTGGGGTGACAGATACCTCTACTTTAATTACTTTTTACTATTAAGATTTCTGCATTATACTGTATGTGAATGGTATGGTATCTAGGCATGCACTGTAAAACAGTTTTAAGTTTGGTCAAATTGTCTTGAAGTCATTTTAACTAACTGTGTTGAGTAAAAGTCTTAACATTACTTTAACTTATCAAATTAAGTACAATTTCAGTTTTATTGTACAAGTTATATCAACTCAACAACGTGCCAAAATTTTAAATACAAAGGCAAACTGAGCCAATTCAATTGTACTTGCCCTCAGGTTGTTCCAAACCTTTATACATTTTTTTGTTCTGCTGAACACAAAGAAACATATTTGAAAGGATGGCAGTAACCAAACAAATCTCAACGGAATTTAAACTAAAGCCTATATGACTTTCTTCGGCAGAACATAAAAGAAGATATCAATGGGTCCCAACGTTGTTTGATTACCTACATTCTCCAAAATATATTTTGTGTCCTGCCGAAGAAAGTAAATCATACAGGCTTAAACTGATAAGAGGGTAAGTTTAACACCTTAAAGGGATATTTCGCTTCCAAAATCAATGTTGATGTTAGTTTGTAATAGTGACATTTTTCCGCATGTTTACATGTAAAGATAACTTCAAATAAAACATAATTCGCATATCGTTTGTTGTTGCAAAAATGCGACTGTTTTAGTCGCAGTCTGGAGCCCTGACTAACTGAATATAGTTTTCTTCCGGAGGAGTAATCCAGTCAGAGTAATACTACCACGTATCATTTAATAGGGCTGGCAATATGGATATTTCTCTTAAACAAAAGCATCGATTCGCTTCAGAAGACCTTTGTTGAGACCACGGAGCCGTGTTGAGCAGTTCTTTGATAGATAGATGGACTTTTTGGAGTTTCAAAACATTCAACACCCGTCTTCCATTCTACAGCTTGGAAGCAAAATGATACGTGGTATTTTAACCTTGACTGGATTATTCTTCCAGAAGAAAATCATATTCAGTTAGAATACCTTGAGGGTGAGTAAAACATGGGGACATTTTGATTTGGTGGTGAATATCTCTTTAAGGTAGCAAACATGCTTTACAGTGTGAAACACTGATACAATTGCGACATAGAGCAGTAAACAGAAAAGTCCCCAAAATGCAATGCACTCGGAGTGCCATCCTGGTACATACTGTACCGCACAATGTTCTGGCTTTGGCTGGTCAGCCTCAGCTTGGTAAACGTGTGCCAATTTACATAGCTGTAGACAGTGAAGATCAGAAGTAGACCTTAATCTCTCGCTTTCTCTGAGTTCTAGTGCTGGTGGGGCAGGAAGGAAGGAGAAGAGTTACGCCCCTTACAGGAAGCTGAATGTCACAGCAATTGTGATTGGCCGCTCAATGCGAGAAGTCGATGATCTATTGAGCACCCTAGAAATGATTATGAACGTCGATGATATTCAGTCAGGACTACTGGGAAAAAAACTGTTATACTGGTCTCTGTTTCGCAAAAGCAGAACGCAGTAAAATGATGTTTACATTATGAAAGAAATGTTCTTTTAGATCATAATGCATGTTTTCGTAAAAACATTTGATATCAGTTCTATCAAGTTTTCGTGCTTTATAGCTGTACTGACTATGTGTGTCTGAAACAAAGACTACATGATCATTTCCAAGGCCGTCCAAATATCTGCGAGACCTTGTTTACATTACCGAGCTAAAAATATTCATGCCGTTTCGTGAGTGTGTGTGTGTGTGTGTGTGTGTGTGTGTGTGTGTGTGTGTGTACGTATAGATTAATGAGTTCAAGTGCGTGTGTATGTTCTCATTGTTTTGTACCGCTTGGCTTTTGCTTTTCAGGATAAAGACTCTGAGGGAACGGAGGAAGTTCTGAGCCCCTCGACGAAGGTAAACACACACCAACACACGCACACATTCTGCATGCACTGTATGTGTTCGACAGAAATGCTCAAATTTGTTGACAGAGTCCCAAACAGCACCATAGCAACGACATCAGGATGTGACGCAGAAGAGGGTTATAAAACGGTGTATTGTTATGTTTTAGGCATCTTTGTCATTTCTTCATGGACGGATGCGATATATATAGGATGGATCGTTCAATTTCACCGAGTAATAGTTGCACACCAGTCGAGAATGCGCTGTGTGGTCCACTATAGTCTACACTCCTCCATCCTTCAATATTATTATTTTAATAAAAGCTCAGTTTGAACCAGGAGGGAGTTTTGAGTTCTACAAGTTACGATACCTTTGTACAGTACAGTGAAATCTCAGAAGCTCAAGGAAAATGAGATTTCCCATGATATGAATCACTTTAAAGACGCCGAGAGTTCACAGATTAGAGTTCTGCTCTGTCCTCCAGCTATGGCACTTTAAATTCTAATGACAGCTGTTTATTTCTGATGCATGTTTGACCGAACCGAGAGAAGAAGGAGGTCAAGACAGATTAGGACATAGGCAGAGACCAAGAGGTGGAATGCAGGGTTGTATGTGGTTTCTGACTTTATCTGAGGTCAGAGATAAGTCAAAGATGAGCGTCTGTTTATCACCGAATGATTCATCCACAAAATGCTCATAAATCATCATCATGTGCTTGATCTCGTAATACACAGAATGTAAGTGCATGTGTTTGTCCATGAATGAATGACATGTTTTTAGTATCAAGAAGTGACTGAGCACAAAGTTCTTGGGTTTGAAACAACTAAAAATACATTTGTGGTGTAATGCAGGCATGCAGCCACAGCTACTTCTGTAGCTACATGTAAACCCTTCATCATTATATCTGTAATACACAAAGATAAATGCTGTTGGTGAATGTTACTAATATGTCTTTTCGTCCAAAAATGATAAATTTTCATATATTTCTTTCAATTATATTCTTTCATCATTACAATAACAATCTTTTGCATACATAAAATGAAGCTTTTTTTATAGGACCAGCGAATGTTTGTGACTTCACTTGAAAAAATGTACAGGCTTGGGAAGCAAGACATATTGTTATCAATATAAGATATATAAGTTTCAAAATAACACAATATGCATATTGCACATCGCAGTGGTTTGCAATTTTTATATTTTCATTAAGTTATGTATAGTCAGTTTTGTGTAAATGCAGGCGGCAGCGAGACAAAAGTGAGAAAGTAGTCCCTTCTGAAAGAACAATGGGAAATGTAATTGATTTAAGGGTTGTGATGGGAATTGTATTGGTTTTAATGGAAACCGTAATGATATCAACTGTGATGGATTCTGTTGGGATGTTAAATCCTATTGGAATAATGCCCGAATTTTGTAATGGTTTTAATGGCAAAAGCTTATGGAATAATAGCATAATAGAATTGTAATGGAAACCATCACAGAAATGGGCTTTCTATTGTGTTTTTAAAAGCAGGGGAGCTCTGTTTTCTCAGATAGAATGTAAACGTATGTTAGATTGATCATGTCTAGATATTTTAACAAACTTTAAGCATTATCGTGTCACACTATTAGCGATGTTATCACATATTATCACGTAGCGCTGGCTGTACTTGCATGTCAGTTAACAGTCTGTATGAAATGGTTCCCTTTTGATTTTGAAATGAAATATGACCGGCACATTTTCATAAGATTAGACCCTTTGTTTTTCACTCAAGCAGGAATTATGGGAAGAACGAACTATATAAAGCCAACCCCCGGAGAATGAACGGCTTATGAAAGGGTGCGAGAAATTGTGTCATAGGTTCTATTTTATATAATAAGCTTCAAAGCCGGGCCGGTATTTAAAATCCTGAGGGTCATACTGAACCCAGGCGGGAGTGAATATGAAGGAATGTGTCCGGTTGCCAAATGACCTCCCCAACACACACACACACACACACACACGTACGTCTACTGAGATATCCGTATAATCAACACCCTTTCCTGTTCTTACTGTTGTGCCCACTGTCATTCACATACGACTTTCTGACGGATTCACCATCTAGTGCGATTAAGTGCTATATCTAAACCATATTGTACTCTCACTGAGAATCTAGATCCTCATAAGATATTAGCTTTACACCCATAACAATGTGAACTCATTTTGTTTGACTTTTGTTGTTGATCTCTTCTGTAGGATTCAAAGTTAAAGAAGGTTAAATCTAAGCGAGAAAGAGGAGATAAGAAGTTGTTTCCGTCTCAGGATGATGAACACATTTTGCTTACAGGAGTCACACTCTCTCCCAGAAAAGGGTAAGATGAGCATCATTTACTGAATGTATTGTGAACCGCAGAACAAACACTCACATCTTGAATGAAATTTGTGACGTTGAAGGTTTTCAACACTGATCTGATCTTTTTATGGTATTTGTCAGACATTCGTTCATATAGAGAAATTCCTAAGATAGAATACAATACCTTCCACATAATGCCTCCCACATCTAAACAATGGATGTGTACTAAGTAAAACAATTCTTATTGTCAAGACTACTTTAAAGGGCATTAAAATACACTTGGCATCTCGTACCAATTCACAAGTACATATTTTGTCACAGATGAAAAAGTGTTCTCAAAAGGATTCTTACATTTTCCCCTTTGTCTTCCTTTGTTTGGACAAACGGGCAGCCTCCCGCCCCAAACTCTTGAATGTTCTGCTTCTCTAACAAAGCTTTATGTTTTAAGCACCACAGAGTCACAATGTGTGCAAAATCAAGCTTTTTACTTGTAGACGGTTTCATCGGACTCGCATGCCTGGCCCTAAGTTTACTTCCGGTCTGTGTTTGTTTATCGTTCAGGCTAATGGCTTATAATATAACTATTTGTGTTTTATATCATTTATATTCGTATTGATTTATATTTATTTATTAATTCATTGTGTAATAATAGTTTTATTTAATAAACAACTTGTTGAATGGGTTCTGTAACTTTGTCACATTTAAGTTTAGCCAAGGAACTGTTATTTTACTGGTAACCCAAAATAATACTGACTAGACGTCCTTTTAACTTGCTAATGTAATTTCCTTGTTATTTCTTTGGCTTGGTATCAGAAATAATCGACAGGGACTCCGTTCTCTGCGAATGTGTACCGGAAGTTAAGTTTGGGCCACAAAAGAGTGCATGCGCTGTAACGTTTGTTGATGTTGTTGCTTTGAAGCTGTCTATACTGTAGCTCCTTCTGCAAATAAAGCGTTTTTAACTAATGCAAAAAATAACATGCATGATCGAAAGTTAAAGATTTCCTTACACAGCAGTGGTAAAGCTCCATGTGTATTTATGGCTATAAACACAATGTACCTCCAAGTAAGCCATGTGACCATCAAGTGTGTTGTTGACATGGAAACCACACCCTGTGCCCAACCGCCGCAGTGTGTGTGGCTTCCTAGTGCCATTTACAGCTTCATGCCCAAACATTGTGCAGACGCTGTAATGAACTGCACGTCTGTACCCTTTCATTAATGCTAAACTTCATCGAAGACATAAATGGAGATTATTTTTCATGCCTGCTCTCTGAAACATCTTGGAATTTGTTTAGAGTAATTCATTTAAAGTAAGTGTGCCAAGAAAGTGTTTGGATAGAAAATGTTTGGCTCTTCTGTGGACACATTTGGCCCATGTTGCGAAACACAGTTTTCACAATCTCAACAGTCTATTTAGTTTCTGTACTAACAATATTCAACCTGTGTATCAGAATTTGATAGAAGTTGGTAGTTTTGTGAAATGTAGGGAATAAAACTTAAAATTTTAATATAAAAATTCATTGATTTTACATTTATTTATATATTATATATATTCAAAATATCTTGATTTTATCATATATAAAATATATTTCTGTCTATATATATATTATATACATCTCCGTTAGATCTGCTAAGAAAGGATGGGACGACGAAAAGAGCAAAGCAAACCCCGAAAACAAAGCTCACTGTCTTTGGGACAACATCACCATGACGATGAAGCAGATCACACCGACAAGGAAGCTGGACAAGATGGAAGGCTGGGAACCTCCTCAGATGACCAATAGAACGGAGGAAGAAAAGCGAGAGTCTGACAAAAAGATTGATTCCTCCCCTCTGTCCTCTCCTCTCTCTCTGTCTATCCCACATTCTCTGGGTTTGCCGTCCTGGGTGGGACTGGGTTTGGAGGAGGACTCATCTCGCTACGCCAGTCTGACGGAGTCACAGACTCCGGGAGGCCCCTCACAGTGGGCGGCTCGCGCTCGGGATAAACTGGCCGCCGTTCGACGGCGCAGCCCCGCCAGCCCCACGGAGGGTGCGTGGGAGGGGCTTAAGTGATTTGTTATGAATCAATATTTGTTGCGATGAGCCACGCCCCTCATGTGCCAACCGTCATGGGACAGCCAATGGTTTTTGAGTTGCGATGAGTGCCTTAGTGGGAGGTGATGATGCTGGTTTGGATGATTCTTTTTTTTTTTGTAAACAAAATCGACCAAACTATGAAACACTCCTGACCCCTGATAATGACCAATGACAGTCATATCTTATAGTTTACTTTAAAATATAAACTTTGGCCTTTACATACTCCGTTTTCATATTACTGACACTAGCTTGATAATCACTGTGAGCGAAATGAATTTAAGCTGCAATACCCACGCTAGCAGAGAGGGGCAGTAAGTGTCAATGGTTCATATCCAAAGGTTATGTCTTTATATTTCGTTGATTAATTTATTCCGTTATGTAGTTTTAAAGCGTAAATTTGAGATGATGTAGAAATGCTGTGATGTGTATAGTCGCTATTGCCTGCTGATTTAACATAACGGCTACAATCATAATGTACTGTAGATGTTTTTTTTCTATGCAATCACTGTTATTCCAAATAGCCTATATCGATTGTGCCAACAAAAGTATTCAGTGACATTTCTAGGCCAAAAGGAAGATAAAGTAGTGAATAGTATGTGAAGGTTCTCAGTCCTGTCACTGGAGATGAAGTGTTCTAGCTCTGGTCAAACAATCTGAACCAGTCGATTTGATTAAATCCCAAATCAAATAAGGTTGAAATGAACTGCATTAGTGGAACTTGAGGAATGAAGCGAGCACACCTGTTTTAGGTGCCCAGAAGTCACCATCTTAAAAATCCCCTTTATACCCTTTCCTACGACCTGGAGCGTTGTGCTGTCTTATGAAGTGCATTTGGGTTTTAAAGGTTGCTGTGCCTCAACAAGTCATGTTGTCTTGATTATAGTGTCTTAAAGCAACCGGGAAAATGTGATCCCGTGATGTTTCCAATTATCTGTTCTTTCTAAACACTCGACATGAGGAAAATGACAATCAGTCTTACATGAAATTTGTTAACCAACGTGAAACATGTTTGGCATGCTAGACATGCTTGATTTTTTTCCCCTAGAATTATTTTGTATAATCTTTAAGTATGTGGGTTTGCTGCTTTAAGCTGTTGTCATAGTAACATGTATTTTTAAAGCAATTACGACTTGTTAGATCTGGCATTTTCCTCTTTCCGTTTGGGGCCTTTGTAACAGTATTTTGATCTTTTACTACTGAATGATTTATGATTTTAAGATTTCGCATAGATTACGCTGTTGTAGTTTTAGGTAGTTCTTGTAAATCTGAATAAAAAGCATTATCTTATTCTCAGGCCTTGATCTTTTTAAATAATATCCCATGCTTAATGTTGTCAAGACTGGCAAGATGTTTATTTGTCTTTTCTACTCATTGGATCAGCTACGGATCTTTGTTCTTTTGGACATGAAAAACAAGATGTAATGGTTAAAAAAACAACCAAAATACTTCCAAACAAATACATCTGTTCCCAAAAGTTTTTATCCTTTTATGTAACTGCTTAAAGGTTTGATGGTACCAACACATCCTACAATTCCAATGACATTAATACTCGAAAATTAAAGGAATATTACAAAGTTCAGAGAAAGGATATAAAATACATTTGTTTATAAATAGCAAAGCTTACATAATATTTTCCATCTGCCCTCATGACAGATTTGACAAAAGTGTTTCGTATAAAGTTTTTTTGTGCAGCAAATGCAATGCAAATGTATACTTTAGTGTGAACACCTCAAATATATTCTCACAGCAGAACAAAACGACACTTCACGTAAACATTGAACTACAGCTACCTTTAACGTGCGTTCCATTGCTACAGAAACAAAAAAGCATACATGAAGACAACAGTCTCTGCTTGGACGTTTTCATTCTGACTTTGTTATAATTTTTTAAACAAGCGACCTTTCTTTTTCTTTTTGTCCTTCATCTCCATTCCATCTGCTCGAAAAAATGTTTCATAATTTGAGGAAACAACAAGTCGACAAAAATAGAGGACGACACTAAAACGCTAAAATCATGACATCTTCTTTGATAGCCCTTAAAGTTAGGGTGTAAAAGAAATTCTATCATTCGTTACATTGTCAAAAAACTCTCCGGCCTTTGAAGCACAAAAACAGTCGGGTCGGAATGGAGGAGAGATGATAGACATGATCTGAAACCGTGGAATTAGGAAATATGGATTTGAAGGTTGAAAGGTTTAATCAAGTTCAAAGTCTTTGTTAGATGTTCCGTTTGCAAGTGTTCCTAGAGCATTCAGAATTTCAGAACTTGAAGAGGTCTATGAAATGCTGGGGTGAGACGGGGGTCAGGCAACTGTCTGGATCGTTCGCTGTGCAAGGATGTCCCGAGTCCTGTAATGAAGGCAACAATGTTAAACTTAAGTAATATATTTTTTTGAATAACATGAACACAATGTCAGGGTGTTCTTGGTGGTGGTACACTGACTGGTTAAAGTCAAATGAGCTCACTAACAAGCACAAAATACAATTCTGTACCCTAGATACAGTTTGGCTGGGTTTCTTTCTTCAATGTAAGTATTTGGAATTCTTGCCATTTAAGTGACAATCAAAAGACTGATCACTTAGAAAAATATAATGCTATGTGCATACTTGGAGGTATCAGTCGTGTTTATAGCATTAACATAAAAAATACATTTGCGATACCAAACACAGAGTAGTGAATGTTTGCCTTAATACAGTTGTATATTTGTAAGCGTTAGTTTACAATCATGATGTGAAACCCATGGAAGAGATATTAAAAGAAAAGACAGCAGTCAAATACAGAAGACATTCAGAGAGATTTCCACTTAAAGATAAACAATTCAAACATGATGGATCAAGTTGATCTGGACTAAAAGTGCAAGGAAGTATGAAATGAAGGTAGAAGAGAAAAAATAAATTGCAGATCAAATAAAGCAATGACATGGATAGAAGCTAAAATTGCTGGCATGTTGATATAAGGTTTGGTATGTACCTTAAAGATCAAAGCCAGGTGTCTGTCCTTTAGGAGACAAGGAACCAGGAGGGGAACAGGAAAGGAAAAAGGCCAAACGTTAAAGGGTTCAGATGGCTGATATTATAGAAGAGGGAATCTTAAACTTTTGGAAATAAAATTTCAAGCCAGTATGATTTTCTATACAATGAAAGTAAATTAGGATAAATGCTGCCAAGCTTGAAATATCCCAAAACTAGTCCATAACTATATTCAAACATAGCATGTTATTGGTTCAATATCAACGTAAAATTCAGTCTGTTCCTTACGCCATGACAACAGTTCGAGTACAACACTACATTTAATCATTGAGACTGCTTTTATGATATTTCATTATTTTTCCTTCGTCCTTTTTTTTACTTCCAGCACCATTTACTTCCACAATGACTGTGTAATATTGATGAAAGGACGCCATGTGAGCTTGGAACACGTCAAAACAAGATCGAGGCATATACCGTACCTTCCAGAATAGGATGCTACAGTGCTTACAGAACTGCAGAGTGTCCCCATACTGTTCTTTCTGAGGGTAGTATTTCTGAAGTGTGAAAAACATCAGCTTCCAGTCCACATGGCCCTTCTCTGACAGAATCAAGTGCCTGCAGAACTAAATACACAGAGACTTCTGTGAGTGCAGTTGAGGAACAGAGACCTCTTACAAACTCACAGCTTATGCTGGTTTTAGTTTTGGCTATGTATGTTTGTAGGACCTCTAGCGGGCATGTGTGCATAAGGCTCCCGTGCTGCCATCTTGAGGTCAATTTAGGCCATTGACTGCATGTCTTAAAAGCTGCGTTTTTAATATGATACTCCTATATTTTTGTAAATCACATAGAAAATTCATTTTGTATTTTAAATCCACATACATATGAAAATTTTCCATTGAACCATTCGAGATTAATTCAATTTAGATTTTACCATCCCACCTGTTTCTCAGCAAAATGAAACTGGCACAGTTTCTTCCACAGTTGCCGGTCCTCACTGAGCATAAGCAGCGTTGGTGTGGCTTGTCCCAGGTTGATGATGTCACAGGCATCAGTAAACTTGTACAGGATGTTGTTTTGCATGTGCAGAGGGAGATCGCTGAGTGTCATCCCTTTAGAAACATTCTGCCAAACAAAAAACATTTGTATGACATCATTGTTTAAATAATAAAACTTACTTAAAACAAACAGGCCTTTTATCAGGCGAATAAACTGTTTTCAGTTAAAAAAGTAGTCAAAGAGAGAAAAACACACAAACCGATATAAACGGTTAAAATGCTACCTTTGGAATTTGTAAATTGTTGAGCTGCTGCTGCCAGTTAAGGATAGTTTCTAAACGGCAGGCCCAAATGTTGATGTTGCCAACTAGCACTGACCTCCCGACCTCTCGGATGAGGATGCAGAGGGTGGAGCTGAGATCCTGCAGCAAAGCCTTGATCAGTCGTGGGTTCTGATGATCATCCAGAACTGTTAATTGAAATGAAAGATAAAACTCAACTGATAAATTTAACAAATCTGTTCATTTGTTTAGTGACTTTTGTTTTGTAAATGTGCAGAATTTCTTATTCATTTTGACATTTCTTTATTTTTATTTTCACTTCTCAACAATGTTATTTGAGTGTTTAAATCTCAGATTTTCATTTGTTTTCAAATTATTTGACCTAAGCACTCACTCACCTTTCTTCACAATCTTTTCAAGGACGTTAAAATAGTTCTTCTGTGCGGCTCCGCTCAGAGATGTCAGCTGGGACTTGGCGATCAACTGCAGAAGCTACGACATGAGAATAAACAGTAAAGTGAGCGAGTACAAGGAGAAGTCATAGAACAGCGAGTCACAGAGCACCAACGTCTCTGCAATGAAAGGAATTGTACAGCAACACAGAACATCTTACTTTGACCACATAGTTGAATCTACGCATGTCCTGAATGGCACTGGAAAAATCTAGACGATTAAAAGCCTCGCCAAGTGTACAGTACCCGTGTCTCTGCAACAACACACACATTTGGTTAAAAACACACCTTCCAAGATGACCTAAAATGTATAGAACTATAACAATGCAAACAATTATGCTAATTTATGGTCCTTTGTGAGCAACACATTTGATTCCATTATTGGCTCTGTATATAAATATATGACAGGAAATTCAACCAGAAAAAAAGTCTGGTATTGACTAGATTGCGACCAAGATGTCATATGTTGGTATTATGATGCAACTCCTCACCTCTCTCGTACTCTCCTTCTGAACATAAATCCATTTCTCTTGGAACAAAACTGAGAGAAACAATAAAACAGAGGTTACGACAGGAACAATTTGTTTCATTGAATTAAATACGTATAAACATTCGGTTCTATTAAATTATTTGCATCAATTAGCTGAAAATCATTTTATTAGCCTACACGTAGACCTGTTTAATACAGCACTGCTTACAATTATTATTTATTAAACATTTAGACACCTAGCACTTACTTTAATACTTGATGATAATATATTATAAATACAAAGTACGCTATTATGAGTATATTTAATTATTGCACATTAATACAAGAACACAATGTAATGCAATTTTACATTGTGATTTTGTGTTGTTGTTGAAAAAGTCCTTTTTTCTTTTCATGGCAGCTACTTCACAGATATCTCCCACAAAGACATTCTCCTTGTTATCATTGTCCAACCTAGAAAGTATATAATATGAAAGTCATTTTGGGTCATTTGACTACACAACACTCAGAAAGAGCAAAGTAATAGGTGTTTTGGCTCAATAA
This sequence comes from Barbatula barbatula, assembly GCF_947034865.1. Taxonomy (NCBI): domain Eukaryota; kingdom Metazoa; phylum Chordata; class Actinopteri; order Cypriniformes; family Nemacheilidae; genus Barbatula; species Barbatula barbatula. Next base: position 3,639,456 of record NC_136780.1, on the reverse strand, counting down.
AGATAAATACACAATATATTAGTAAATACAAAAACCAATGTGCTGTGCTGCATCCCCACACACCAGTTGTAAACACTCATACCTGACTTCCCACATGCCACATACACACTTCCTCTTTTGTCTCTTCCTTCAAATAATACATTACGTCACTTACAAAACAGAAATAGTGCTATATATAGAACAGTCTAATGGTTAAAAGCTTTCAGGTTTGAATCCAAGAAGGGATGATCAGTATTGCACCCTTGACCCCCTATAACATCTGGCTTCTGTGGATAATAAGTTCTGAAAATCATAATGTCGATTACTAAAAAGATCTTATAAGGTTTCTGACACAAGTCAGTACACAAGTAATCATTTAAAGCATTTCTTACTCGTTCAAGACAAGTTCATTGATGTTATCTCCCAAGTTGTGTCCGAAATATTCAAAGCGTTTCCATCCATCCTCGGTTTTGATCCAGCTCCAGCCTGGTGATCTCCAGTCTTGACCCAAGAACGGCATCTTCTTCCACCTGCTCCAGAGACCTGAATACAGCAGACTCAGACAGTTCAAAGGTCAACATCTGAAACAATGTCATCACGTTAAGATCATATAACTCCCAAAGACTGTTGTTGTTGCAAAATATTGTTTCTTTCACCACCATTGTTTATTAAAAAAACAAATAGCTTTCGCTTTTAAATAATGATTATGAAAGAATCATGTTTTAATGTGTCTTGCTGACTATCTGCATCTAATGTTACAGGCAATACATTTAGTCAATAGAAAAGCCTGCAAGAAATCTTATCTCACTAAACATCGACAAAACACCAAAGACAGCATAAATCTCTTCCTCTATCGTTATTTTACCCGCATAACCCCGTATCTGTATTGATAAAGGACGTATATTTCACTTTACCGACAACGGTTCCTTTGTTGTGTTGATAATTTTCTGCTTGTCTTGAATATTGACGGAAGTAAACAGTCAGAACAGCGGAATGTAGGGCACGCCTCCTTCCGTCTCTGATTGGTCAAAGCGCGTGTATTTATTTTGTTGCTACCCGGAATTCCCAAGCTGATTGGTTCTGTGACCCGTCGATCAATCGGCGCTTTATCCCGAGTTTACTGTAAAGGCCGTTTCTTACACGTGACACGGACTCTGCACATGTTGTCGTGTTTTGATTTTTGCGATGGGGGAAGGGCAATGGAGAGAATGTGCTATGGAATAAGCTGTATAATAACATCACAAAATAAACGTTTCCAGTACTGTTTTATTAGGAGTACCAAAAATGTGTATGTTTTGTCTCCTCGGACAGTTTTACAAAGAATTAATATCAACAGTAAGCACCCCCAAACTACAATACGCCCCCGATCACAAATATGAACAGTTAAAATAAAATTAAAACTGACTGAGATGGATTTTACTATTTTAGTTGCAGCCAATATTTCTTAGACTGTGGTTGTCAAGTATCTGCATAGTGTACATTAAAGTCTTGACTAAAAAGCTAAACTTGTCCATGTGTTATTTAGCTTGAAAAAAGATACAGATCATTTATCACAAATTGTCTATAAAACAAATTCTATCATAAAGTGCTTAATACTAACTCTACATGCAAAATGTTAAATGCCCCCAACCCGTTTCTATCTGCTAGTGCTAAATGAATAAATGTAAACTTTGAAGTGGTATTTGCGTCGCATAATGAAGGCTACTACATGGATGTTGTCACCAGGAATTTATCAAATAAAACTATTATCAGACACAAAATGAGTTATACAAGAGCAAAAAATGGAAAAGCATGCAGGCCTTCGTGCAATTGGACTTTTGAATCAAAGCATTTACTGATTCAACTTCCTTATTCGATGATTCTCTCTGGTCTCCGTTATAGTGTAGCTACAGGTACAATTTGTACCTGTACACTAAAATGTACACTGAGAGTCCCAATGCGAAAACTTGTCAAATAAAAACATGAAGTTGAAGGTCGGAATTTGCACTCGTGGACAAAACTCACAAATCTTGTCTTCTGAATTTGAAGTTGCAGAAAATTTGTCCCAAAAACGTAAACTGGCATTTACAAAATACATTGATGAAACAAATGCATAGCACATATTAACACGTTCAACCACAAATAGGCATCTAGAACCTCTTAAACCGGTCACTGCAGTTTCAAATCATCCCACCTTGACTTTTGCTACTTTCGTGACAAACCCTTTGCAAAACTTACTTGTGCACTTGAAGGCTCAGAGGCGAGAGAAAGAAGTGCATTTGGTGACGTCATGTGGATGAGCCACACCGTCCCCCAGTGGCAGGAAAATCACGATGAAAGGATCTAGATTAAAACAAAATTTACAACTTAAGCGAACCATTATGTATACTATCATGTATAACTATTCCATGAATTATACTATCTTATATAGATAACATTCCTTAATGTACATTTTACATTCACATTTATTCATTTGGCAGACGCTTTTATCCTAAGCGACTTACAAGTCTTTTTTTTACAGTGGCACATTACTGCAGAGCAATCAGGGGTAAGGTGCCTTCAGTCATGACCTGCTGGCACTGAGATTCGAACCGGCAACCCTCTGATCACAAGACTAGGCCACAATATTCCGTTGTGTACTATGGTTTGTTATAATACCAGGGTGACTACAATGCCACCTTAAACAGTATCAGGGTTGTGGGTTTAACTGGAAGTTTTATTTCTCATGGAAGGTTTGGATTTTGATAAAATATTTAATCACTATTTAGTGTATAATTATTTACTCATGTGGTGATTTCTAGCTTCAGGATAATGCATCCAGTCGGTTGTTATCGCAGAATAAAACATTTCACTGTGATACATTGCCACATTTTCTGTTATTTAATATTGATCATTATCATCAGCAAACTTGCGTCAGCTAAATTAGATTGTTAGATACATCACCCTTTTCAGATTCAAGACCTTTATTGTCATGTATACTTGGAATTATATTTTGCAGATGGGATGCAAAAGCAATAAAATATATAATAAAGGACAAACTAAGAACAAAAATATACTACAGTAAATGTAAAATAAAATAAAATATAAAAGTTATAAACATTTTTTAGTAAGAAAGTAGCAGTAATTTTAGTAAAGCAAAATGTATTTATTGATTTATAGTTTCACCTTAAATTAAATACTGTATTAGTCATTAAAAAAACTCCTTTCATCGTGATTTCCCTGCCATTGGGGGACGGTGTGGCTCAGCCACATGACGTCATCAAATGCCGCTCCTTCTCTCGCCTCTGAGCTTTCAAGTTCACAAGTTAGTTATGTGGGTTTATCGCGAAAGTAGTTGCAAAAGTCAACAATTCAAATCTGAATCTAGGACAACGTGTAAATATGTGCTATGCATTTGCTTCTGCCAATGTATTTTGTAAATGCCAGTTTTTCTGCAACTTAAAGTTCAGTAGACGGATTTGTGAGTTTTGTCCATGAGTGCAAGTTTTCACATTGGGGCGGTGAGTGTACATTTAAGTGTACAGGTACAAATACTTTCTTTACAAGTTCACAAATTACAATCTACATGCTCTCAAGTTTTGCTTCTGATTTGCCTTCATAAGAAATAATTCTCCAAAACTTCTTGAATCCTGAAGTTCTAAAAATTATATTGTACTTTAAAGTAGTGCAAAGGCCAAAAACACTCCCACCGCAAGATCAAACCTGCCCAAAAGTCTGCATGCCAGAGGGGTTACTTTCTGTGCTCTACAGACATTTAAAAATAAATACATTTGAATTATTAGACATAATTGTACATTTATAGTTATTAAATACTTGTTCATTGTCTGCTTTATGAACAATATTCAGTGCATGCTTTGTTTTGCTTTTAATGTTTAACACATGTTACGAGAGCTATAACCCCCAGAGAGCATATAAACACACAGAAATAGTTTGCAGTGAAACTCTTTATTCAAATGTTTTACATCTGCATCTGTAGTTGTATTTTGATATTTACATTGCATTTCCATATAGAGTGCCAGGTTGTATGAATCTTTGCACCTTATTCTGTTCCTTCAAACATTAAACGACTATGTGAATTTTCACAGTATAGTGAGTCAGGAAAATACGATGAGACATCCAGGACTCATAAACAGCCACCTGATCCTACAACCTATGTGACAGTGGCGCAAATTATACACACCCAAACAGGGTGTGAACGCAACAATTTTTCTCCGCTCTTTCCTGTTACACAACGAACAGAAGTCAAGTGTTTGATTAAGGCCATGTTAATCCATATCTTAAGGCCAGATGCTATCTTGTGCATTCCATTGCTGAACGGGACATATAACGGCCTGTTTAGGGTAAACTTTTAAATGTCTTTGTAAACTATCATGAAAGTTCAAATTCATATGGAGCCTACTCTTAACATAACACTGAAACACGGGTAGAATGCAGATCCAACACATGAACACAGACCTAGATAGCCTTATGGGCAGGCTATGCAATGAGATAAAACCCTGCACATAAATATTTTATAAAATCAAGTAACATGACATCCAGTGGAAACACAGTCCCAATAGAATCTAGCGTATTGTGGATAAATGGCTTAAACAACTAACATCATCCAAGTTCATGTAAACTATACATTGTATCTAGTGGAATTGAACAAAGCCACAAAAGAAAGTCTTCAATCCAAAGCTCTCAGTGTCTTTCCAGCCTCCACTGCGTTCCTGCAGCAGTAGAGCCACTTGATGATGCGCGCGTTTCGCTCCACGACGGATAACCCTTGGCGCACTTTCTCCTGAAGCTCGTCCTCCTGGAGTCCGTCGCTGTCTCCGCTGCTGTTCGAAAAGGAGTCTTCCGACGTCATAACGCTGACACTCCGGATTCTGCAGCCGTGGTCGCCCGAGCGCGCGGAGAAGTTTTCCCTCCCCACGGACTCGATGACGTCTCCCTCGAGGCCGCAGTACTTGAAGAAGGCGTCGAAGTCCGCAAAGTTTTTCGAGTAGCGCGAACTGATGTCGGAACTGGATCGCGCCACCCCCCTTCGGCTCCTGCTCTCCTGCTCCTGCGTTTCGGCCACTCTCCGGTGACAAGGGGCTCTTGGTGGGTCATCCGTCCCACGTGGTCGCGGGTCAAACTTTGTTGACCCGTTTAACGGAGACTCCTGAACGCAGTCTTTACGCTTGGTGCCGAGCGCAGTCTCACCGTTAAAACGGTCACTTTGCGCTTCGGGAATCGCGTTTGTCTTGTCTTTAATTGACTTTTTAATCAGTTTTTTTAGTCCGCCGGGCGACCCACGCAAAAGTTCACCCTTCTGTCTGTACAACAGAATCGAATCGCGTTTTTTCGAGCTGACCCGTCTCGCTACATTGGGTTCTTCCTGACGCTTCGGTTCATCCTCAACATCGACGCCGGTGGGTGTCCTAACGGAACCGTGCCCGTTTGAGGACCTTTGACCGCTCACGTGCGCAGACCCGAGGCTGACGGGCACTTGGGGAGAATCGGCTACCTGTTGACTTTTAACGTATTGCGGTTTACTTGCCGCCAGTCTCTCCACAGCGCTGACGCGTCCCTTATTTCCCTCGATTTCGCGTTCAATCTGTTTCCTCAGGAAATCGGGACCCTTCCCAAGAATGCGCGACGCGTCCACGTCGGCCGATCCTTGCGTTTTCTTAAGCATTTATCTGGTCTATGTTAACAAATGATCCGTATAACTTGTTACATCCAAATGCTGCGTTGTAGAAGCATATCAAATCATGTTGCAATGTTAAGCCTTCTGATAGAGCGGAGTCTGACGCATACCCTTACCTGTTCATACTCACCTATTACTCCACCCACTAACAGGTTGAGACAACACAAGCACTGACACTGGAGATGTAAGACAATTGTACTTGAGCATATATGGGGAAAGAGGACACGAGTTGCCCCTACAGGTATTTGGAAAAGCCGCAGTTTAAAATATGGCGGTGCATTATGATGTCACAAAGTTGCATCTATATTTTAAAGAAAGATAGTTACAATACATAATAACCAAATAAATATATAGTTGCATGTATGCCTAAAAATGTTCTTTCTTTATAAAAAACTTTCACGCAACACTCAGTTGATTCAAAGTTTTGTACAGCAAAAAATAAACACCATAGAAACAATACAACAAAATACAAAATCACAGATACAGATTATCTCGGATGGTTAAAATCAACAGACAGTAGGTGTTTTTTAAGCAGGCACTTAAAAACGTGTAGGGAGGGCGTAGCTCTAACAGACATTGGTAATTTGTAGGACCAGCAACAGTGAAGGCAAATGTAAATGTAAGGCTCGATCACCTCCACAGTGGAGCCTTGGAACAGAGAGGAGACCAAGATTACTTGATCTCAGGGGCCCATTGGTCTGTGACAAAATTGAGAGGTTTTAGTCTTCATATGACTTTAGACCAAACTAAATTATTTCAGTTGTATTTTCATTAAGCACTAAAAAAAATTAGCCTGAACCATATTTGTAGTTTGTTCAAACAATGAGGTCCTAAGGACTTGTGTTGCAAGGGAAAATAAAGCGGAGTATAATCCGCGTACAGGTTGAAAGACACACCGTTTTTCTCAAATATAGCACCCATCGGAAGCATAAATATAGAAAATAAAACAGGGGCGAGGATTGAGCCCTGAGGCACCCCACAAGCAAGTGGGTATAAGGATGAACTGTGTCGGCCAATAGAGACACAAAAAGTCCTATTTTAAAAAAAAAGATTGGAACCAAACCACTTTCTTCACTTTCTGTTAACTACTGAACATAACATTTAATCATCTTAAACTCCTATTAGAATCAAAAACATGAAGATAGATTTAACAGATTTATTGCAGACAGGTTTAAAGGAGCAAATAATGAATGCAGTATCTCTGTAAAGCCAGAAGATGGCATACTAAAAGAGGTAAAGCATATTGGTATTGGGGTTAGCTCTGTCCATGGTTTACAAAGTATTGGTTTGAATGCCTGGGCATTATTCCTCATAGAACCGAGGGGAACCTCAACCGACAGAAATGTTCTCAGTTGTCAGGATATGTTCCTACTGCGATGATTTACAAATGTAGTGATAGCAGGCTGAAACCCTGTCAAAGGCATTGGTTCGTCTTCTACCTGTGTGTGTTTTCCTTAACATGTAAATAGGAAGGCAACACAAAGCAGACCTAACATGTGTTACTCTTCCAAAAAGAAAAATCAGGTTAATTTCCAGCCAAGATTATTTTGGGGAGAGTAATTCCTGTGTGTCTATGGTGTTTACACACTCCTTACGACAATTAAAATATTGTAAATAAAGGTATAATTCGTTACCTACTATGTTCTGCCTTACAGAGCAAAATCTGAAGTCGTGTTTTAATCAGATTAGAGTACAAAATAATAGCTTTTGATAATAACTAAATAGATTTTAAAAACCACGTTTATTCCGCAATAGCATTCAAACATTTGCGTTTTTATTCGACCAAGTTGAATTTACATCAGGCAGAAAGGTGGGCAGCCCGCAGCGCTCACGCGACAGAAGAAAACATGGCGGCTTCCAGTGGAAAGTCAGTATTATTCGTGTGCTTGGGTAAGAGAGTTTATAACCAACCTAGTAATATTTACTAAAGTTTGTGTCATTTTTAGATTGGTAGCACACTAGGCAACATTAGAGCTGGCCTAGACAGCCAAACCTCTGGCTATTTCGCTAAATAAAAGCGTCAATAAACCGTCATAGATGAAACTACCTCAGAAGTCTATACTGACATTTTATTAAACGTGCGTGCGTGCAACAAGGATTATGCTTCAATTCAATCAATGTTTATTTAATAATTATGTTGCATTAAACTGTAAACAACGTTTAAAAATAATCAGGTTTATATTTTAGCTGTCATTTGATCGAGGATTAAATTTGACATTAAAGCTATATTCGCTTTCATTCTGTTGCTCCATTATGTGAACTCCGATTTAACTCAGTTAGATATAAAACGAAATAAGTACACTTCAGCACAGAGTGAGGGCACAGGGTTTTGAAAAACTGGGTGGTCGGCTGTGTAGCGTCATATTCAAGATTTCCCACAATGCAATTTGATTTTGAGTGTACACGTACTGCTCGTTAATATTTCCCATGATACAACGCGAAACAACCGTCTGATTAGAATCAACTGGAGGAGAGTGACCGGTAATGCCAGGAATTAATGTTAATACACTTGAGTTTGTTATTGTTAACAGTTATATTCTACTTTTTGAAAATAAACAGATTAAATGAATGTTATATATAGCAGTGTTTTATTTGACATACATTAGGTCATTTTATTTAACGTAATACGTGTAGTAGTAAAAAACGTGGCAAACATTTGTTTTGTACGCTTTATTAAAAACTAATACAATAACGTGACAAATGATGTTAAAATGAACTTTACCATTTTACAAAACGATTCATAAAGCCACACCGGTGTAATATAAGGATTATGCTTATAATTAAGCCTTGTTGCTGCAACCCACCCATTGATCACTCAGTTTATATCTGATCATTAGTTTCACTGTCAGTGTCTAATGCCAAGTTAACCCAATTTATCTCCCTATTAAGTGAACTTGATTTTTTGATGTAGTTTAGTCTTGATAATGTCAGTATTTTGACTTTGATCTAGGCTAACAGAAGCCTCAATGAAACACATGAACATAGTATTTAAAAAAACACTGCATTTATTATTCTTTACCCAATGACCAGGGAATATCTGCAGATCCCCAATATCTGAGGCTGTTTTCAGGAAAATGGTTACAGACACTGGAGTGGTGGACAAGGTAAGTGGTGCCGCACTATCAATATGCATACATCTTTAAATTATTCATACTTGACCAGAATGTGACCACATGTTGTGTAGATCTTACATCTTATTTAAGGTGCCATATCATTATCAATTATGTTATTTATTTATTTAGATTTTTATTGGTTGCTAAAGTTGCTCATATATGACAACTGGAATGCTGACTGCTCTAATATTTTTCACAAAGAATCAATAAAGCTTTTGTATTACTGAAAAAAACCCACTAATGTAAATTTTTCACAATGTATTACACAAAATGTTTTTATATACGTTTTGGTGCTAAAGCGTGTTTTTTAAGTACAGTGACATATTGAAAAGAATTGAGCTTTTTTGCTTGTTTGAAACTCATCCCTGAAGGAAAGGACTGGAAAATGCAAGCATTATCGAGCATCATTGAAATCTTCTTTACAGCTGTTATAATGATGAGAGAATGTTTTTTCTTTGTTTGACAAACAGGATCAAACTGTTGCCTCATCCGACAAATTACTTAGTTAAAGGGATGGTTCACCCCAAAAAAAATTCTGTCATCAAATTCTGTTTAATTTGTCCTACTATGGTAGTCAATGATGTCATAGAATTGAAAATCAAACACAATTTTAGAACTTAATCCTGTTATTTATTACATGCATTCTTGTGTTCCTGTAAAAACCTCAAGGGGCCAATAGAGGCTCCCTCCAAATGTCTGTGGTCTTAAAGGGGTAGTTCACCTAAATATAATTTTACTCACCCTTATGTTATTCCAAACCTGTATGCCTTCTGCAGAATTTAATTGAAGGTATTTTGAAGAATTACATTTATGCATTTCGCAGATGCTTTTATCCAAAGCGACTTGCATTGCATTGTACTACACATTTGTTTCTGACTACGTGCAATGCCCTGGGATCGAACCCATTGAACCCATGATCTTGGCATTGCTACCATCATGCTCTGACCACTGAGCTACAGGAAAGCAAGAACATTGATAGCCAGACACAGAGGCATTTCTCAAAATTGTTGTATACAGGCTTTGATCCATATAAGGGTGAATAAATGATGACAGAATTTTATTTTGAGTAGAAGTATCCCTTAACACAAATTTTCAAACATTTTAGGAAACTTAGTAAGTAAACCTGCATTCTGTCAAACTTGAAAACACAATTGTGTAAAATAGATCTTGCGTAACTTTAAGCATTTGCATAGAGAATGTTTTAGGCCTGATCTTGAATTTCAGAATACCGTAAAGAAGTCTTTTCAGATCTGTGGATGCTCCAAACCTCACTTCTATCTAATTAATTGTCATTCTGCTCTTCTGTTTGTGTGTATAATGTGCCACAGATTTGCTTTTATCATGAATTCTGTATGTGTATATGTGTGTCTTCAGTGGAGAATAGACAGTGCGGCAACATCCACTTATGAGATCGGAAACCCCCCAGATCACCGCGGCCAGGCCTGCATGAAGAGACACGGCGTGTCCATGAGGCACGTGGCGCGGCAGGTGGGGTCCTGATTAGCATTAGCGCTTAACGCCAGAACAGTGTTTTCTGTGTGTTTACAGTGGGTTATAGACTCTGGTGCCACCTCAGATTGGAATACTGGCAGCGCTCCTGACACCCGTGGTCTGGACTGCCTCAGGAAACATGGCATAGAGACAGATCACAGGGCAAGACAGGTACAGCAGATGTGCGTGTGTTTGTGTAAGAGAAGGAGGGAAACGAAGTCAACTTTTTTATTGATGTATCAACGTACACAGTGAGAACCCGCATTTTATCATCCCTAGGTTACAGCAAGCATTTCAGAAACCGTAACTTCAGTCACTATCAGTCATAAAAACGAGCGCAAAATAAAGCCAGGTGTGGCACGAGAGATCATTCGGACGTTATCTAATCCTGATTTACAGTCAGAAGCTTCATCTTTGTCACACACTGGACATAGATATGTATCTTTATCTTTATCCCTTTACATTTCTTGCAAATAAATTATTTTCGACAGACATCCAGACTCCGTCCTTGACCTCTCATTCTTTATCATGCGCTTCCTGGTGAAGTTCCAGAGGGCCTGATGTTTTGAATCGCTTTCTGTAATGCATCATTCATAGCTGCTGCTACTAGACGCACATCATAAAGCCACCACCTGTACCATATTAAAAGATTATCCAGGGTCCTAACCAGTTAATTTTGATTTACCCATCCATTTGTAAAAGCACAAGATTGACAGTATGCGGAAGACATAATGGAATTTAAAGGGCGATTCGCCTTAAATACGTGTTTTTCTTTGTCTTTAGTGTGTTATAAGTTGCCCAAAATAGATGTTTTTTATCTAGAAGCGAATGCTCACCCAGACCTGCCTGAAACGCCTCGTGTAACCACACCCTGGCAAAACCAAGTTATTTCGTAACACGATTTGACAAAGACCGCCCAAATCTAAACGCAAGTACGCTTGTAAATCTCAATGTGCCGGCGCTTCCATGACGCGGAGACGATGTGCGTTTCGTTGTGAAAAGAAATCCTCTTTTTTGCCCTGCCAAAAGACGATACGACAAAAAAACGAATGGTTACATTTTATTTTCAAAACTGTTCCAGCGAAGTACAATCCAAATGTTCAGGTTTGTGCAGAGCATTTCACCAACGATGGCTTTACAAATCTGGGAGAAACCTTACCAATCCTTCACATCCTGCTCGAGTCGCGCTGGCAAAGTTGTATCGGCTCGATCTTCATCTTCCGGATCAGATTCGGGCTCGAATTGATAAGGAAGGATCGATGCCATTTTATCACCTGTCAGTAGTTTGGGAACCCGATGTTCCCAAATGGTAAGAGGCGTTACATTTCCGTGCAGTATTCAACCAATCAATACGCACTAGTGAACTGGCCAATCATAGCACACCTAGATTTTCAGAGCAATGAGCTTTGTAAAATATCAGCACGTTTCAGAGAGGCGGAGCAAAGAGTAGATACAAACATGCACGATATGTGAAAAATACAGCGTTTTTAAACCTTAAATTGTGTACATAATATTCGTTTTAGCAGCGTCAAATGACCCCTTTAAAAAAATAAATGTGAAGCTTGTATTCGTGTTGAAGTGCTTATTTCAAGTGGTCGAAAATCTTTTTAAGGCATATGACCGTCCAGTTATGCGTAATTGATTCATTTAGCAAATAAAGCATTTATTTAAAGGAATAGTTCAACCAAAAAACTTTCTATCGTTGTTTGTTCACCACCAAATAACAGGGTGTAAACATTTGACTTCCGACTGTAAAACCTCTAACTTGGTGTGCTTTCCTCTCACAAATTTAAGCCGTCAGTCAAACATTCCAGTCATGTGGACAGGCTTAACCTCTGCCTTTATAGGTCAGATTTATACAAGGCTGTGCAAAGCTAAGCTCAGACAGAAGGTTTTGTCCTGCTGGCTGCAATTATGCAAGAAAACAAGTTCATAATTGGTTTATAAAATCTTTTTCTTCGGTTTAAATTGGCAAAGCATGTTCCTACCGTGATTGACTCCCAGCAGCAATGCATCCCAGATGAATAATGTTGGTTCTTGCTCAACATATAAACACTTACACACGCAGCTACAGATGTGTTTTGATCTGTTTCAAAACCCCGTGTCTTTGGCAAGGAAAGCGAATGTTCGAACATACAAAAGGATCTCGTCCAAGCTTTTCACGCCGTAAAATCTATTTGAAAGACAGGAAGAATTCGAGTTGGGAAAATAAGCTGCATGTGGGTTCGAGAATCGTTGACCCGTGTTCAGTGGCAATGCAAATTATTGTTAATTGCATGTTGTATTAATTACCGTGTGTGGTTTCCTCTTTGTTAGATCACTAAAGATGACTTCATGACGTTCGATCATATTCTCTGCATGGACGAAAGCAACTTGAGGTATGTAGTTCTGGCGTGACTGTGTTTCTGAATGTAGCTATTTTATTGTTTTGTTCTCAAAGGGAAAACACAAGAAAAGTTCTCAGGGAGAATAGGGATAGTTTGGGAGTCCCAACTAATCTGACTAATTCCCACCTGACGCCTTTATTTTGTCTGATGCTTAAAGGAACAGTTCAAAAAAGTAAAGTGCAGTGGGGGCCGGAGAGTCTTTTGGTGAGAGGTGAATATTGTTAGAAACACATGTTTCTGCTCCATCCAGTGCTTTTTCAGCAGATTGGTGAGATTTTTAGATTCCTCATCTTTGGTCCTGGGTCTCAGCTTTTATCCGATGCTGGCAAATGGATAACAATCTAGCAATCCCATCATCCATTTCAGTAGAACTATCAGTATAAGTTTAATGACTACATAAAATTACTTTTGTTTAGACCTCGTACCCTAGCGCCTAATCCACAGATTCACATTTGGTCTCTTTAAAAGTATTTAACACTGGTATTGCATCATTTATTTGTTTATATTTTTTGTATTCATTTAACTTCTTTCTGTTCGTAGTCATTCATGATCACTTACAAAAGCTGTCAGTCACCAGGGTTGTTGTGATTTCTTTAGTTAGTGTCTGTGTGTATGTTTGAATGAATGTTGTAATCATGGGGCATGTTAAATATCATCATTCGTGATCACTCAAGATCATATTCTTGAATTAGTAGTAATAAAAACTGTGTATAATATAGATACCTTGAAACATTCATGAAATTAGCGTGAGAGTTCTTGTTCACATTACTTTTCTGGTCCAATTTATTGTTACTTTAATACTGTGTTGGAGGGTCAGCCAGGAATCTTATGCGTGTATGTTTTTTTAAATAGTGATCTGAATAAGAAGGCAAACAGCGTGAAGCAATGTAAAGCCAAAATTGAGTTGCTTGGCAACTATGACCCTGAAAAACAACTGATAATTCAAGACCCGTACTATGTAAGTATACCCACACACACACACACACACTGTTGGGTTTCCATGTTTTTTGGGGTCTTTCCATAGACATAATGTTTTTGTACTGTACAAACTGTATATTCTATTCCTCACCCTGCCCCTGAACGCAACCATCACAGAAAACCTCTGCATTTTACATTATACATAAACATCTGATCATTTAGTTTGAGTTATAAGATAGTTGTCTCATGGGGACCAAAAATGTACCCATCAAGAACACAAACACACACAGAGTAAGTCCAGCCCCAAACACTGGCCCCTTGACTGCAAAAGAACTGCAGATTTACCACTTAAAAATGCCGCTCCTCTTATGTTCATGTTTAATTCTGATGATTGTGTGGTAGTTTATTCTCAAGTGACAATTTAAGTGTTACATTGCAATGTTAGTTAGGATTATTGCATGAAGGTTTGAAGAGGATAGGGAGCTGTCTGTTGTTGGACAGAATGGAGAATGGGATAACTTTTTGGAAATGGGAATCTGCTTGGTTCTGTTCTGTTGGTCTAGAAAACCTTTTTTAAAGCTAGAGTTCACCTAAAACTGAAAATACTGGCATTTACTAATCCAGATGTTCTTCCAAATCTATATGCCTTGCTTTAATTGGTGAGACAGAGAAAAAGTCATGCAGGTTTGGAAAAACATACGTTAGTAAATGATGGCAGAATATGCAGTATCACAAACACAAGGATATTACACACCACAGTTGATTTGGATTAGCTAACATATGAAACCGCAAAAATAATGTAGCGAAGGAGGCACTGGGCATGTTATAGGGAGTATGTGAGCAATTATGCTTTATATCTTTAAACATTAAAATGGAAAGAACCTAAACGGCCACCCTAACTGGGAACTACTCCAACAGAAGAGAGTACATCCATCAAATCTAAATAGCAGCTTCTCCAAGAGACATCTGTTGAGGTCAACAAGGACACATTTTGGGTTGCTGATTTTATAGAAGATAAAAATATTTGACGTGCTATGAGGTTTAACAGGTGCAAGTTGGATATTTCATATTGTTTCATCTTGGTGTGACGTGTGGTACAATTTCTCACAGCTTACAACTGCCAAATTCTTGAGGTGGCTTTTACCATCCAGACAGCTGAGATTTACTATTGAACACCCTGTGTGGATATACTAGATAGTGTGAATATATATAACCTTTTCATTAAGGTTAAATCAGCTTCTGTAAGTTAGAATGCTCATTTTAACAATGTTTTTACTTTTTTGTTTCTTTTTGTTTGCAGGGGAGTGATAAAGACTTTGAGAGGGTGTACGAACAGTGTGTGAGATGCTGCAAAGCTTTTCTGGAGCAGCACTCATAACACACATATATGTGTGCACGTCCCCAGCAGCGGTCCCACCTGATCACAAAATGCTAGTAGTACTTTACTCTCTTGCAGACAAGTTTTTCTGTTAGGAAAACAGACCAAACACTGGCAATGTATTTGTCTTAATGGTAAAATAAGTTGTAATATGCATGTTTGAGCATCTATGAACTGATTTTGTTGACTGTACCGTTTGTTAAACTAAGAAGAAGAAGAAATTCACCAAAATAAACTGGCTGAAATCAGTGAAATCTGAAATCTTTTCTCGCCTCACACAAACCCACAGTACACTCTTATAAACCTATTTAACTGAAACTGATAAATAAATGTATTATATTTCATAATTTGCAGTTCCTTCCCTTTTCCTATTTGAATGTCTTTATACGGATACACAGTAATTTCTCAGAATGATTGTGGTTATGTTATGTTAATCCTTTTTTCAGATATGAAGAGCCAGTTCCTCTGTTTATCCTTCCGTCTTTCAGTCTTATCAGTGGTTTGATGCATGTACACTACTATCACTGACATTTGACAACAATTTCTCCAACTGTCTGTGCTGTTGCCAAATAGAAATTCAAAATCTCAGAAACATTCAAACCATCTGCTGTCAGCGATAACATCACTTGAACTCCCCTAAAATATATTTTAAGATTCTAAGAAAGATAAACCATTAGAAGATGCTGACGTATTGCGGAGGAGATCTAGGAATACTTTGACAATACTGATTCAGGACCCCAAAGCTTAAACAATCATAATTTATTTAAATATATTTTTTCTTAAATATATACATCCTAACGAACCCATCGTACGTATGTTTGTAGTAGGTCTCGTTTGTACAATATTTACATATCAACTTTTTGGTGGACTCTATACATCAAAATATACTGACTATATTGCACAGTCGTACACTCTTGCACAAAATACGAAAAGCTTTTGGTCACAGATTTACGGCAAAGACCAACCACTCTCATTATTGTGCTGCTGGCGAACAGAAGCAAAATAAAACGTTCATGCAGGTTTCCAGTGCTAGCACAGAGAAAACGAAAGCTCTCTCGCCATAGTATTTGACGTGTAACCCCTGCCGATCAGCACTGAAATCTCATTGTATGATGCTAACAGAGTGCAAAACCAAGATGGTCCCTTTTTCGTGGTGAAATGTTTTTCTTTCTTTGCAAAAGTGTTCAGAACCAAGTAAGCCAGATGCTTTCCTCGTTCTCTGACGTCTTGCAGGTTTCGCCTTGGCGAGTCCAGTCGACCGTTATGTCCTCAGGCAAGTGCATGGCTTTTTGTGTTGTTTGTGACTCAATTCTTTTCTAGATCTGTTCTCCGGAGAGGCAGAGCTGTGTTTTGGACACAATGTGCTGATCTGTTGGAATGCTGCGTGTTGGTTTAAATTATTTTCTCTTCTCCAAAAGGCACTTTGACTGCTTTTTTCTTGGCTTCAACCTGCTTGATAAAGGAAGTGAAATTTAGTGCCATTTCATACTTGGCCAGGTTCAAATACATGTGTTCAGTCGGTTGCATCACAAAATGTGTTCCTTACAACATTATCCTGAAAAATGTAAACGGATTTGTTACATAGTACTTCCCCCACGGTGCTTTAAAAAAAGCAATGAAATGTAATACATCGAGTTCAGACTTTTGTGACATCATGTACTTGCTTAAATCATATACAGAGATGGGACGCAGGCGTATCTGTAATAATGATTTAATCCTGGTATGAATCTCAGTTGTAAAACTTTCAACAGCATGTGTCCTCGGGTGGAATTCCTTAAATTCTCAGTTGTGGTTCTCTCTATTGTGCACCAGTTTAACAAATGTATAATTTAGTTAATATTGAAATATTACTTATTTGACATGGTAAATCCAATGTATACACTACAGTTCAAACATTTTAGGACGCTTATTCATATTTTTTCTTAAAATAATGATAGCAAAATTATGAAATGAAATAAGGACACTATGGGATTTATGCTGTAACTAAAAAAAGAAAAGAACACTAGTATTCTTTATTATAGTCACCTTTTACCAATATTTTTTTGACATTTTTTCTTGACATTTTATTGAGCAGCGTCCCATCAGAGTTCCCATCAATTGTAAGCTCTTTTTGGCTGCTCTTTTTCTTTATTTTGATCATTAAATAAAATGTAAGTTTTGCAATGCAAATAATTTACGCTTCAAAGATTATATTTTTGTCTACGAAACTAATTTCAGACATTTACACATACACCTCCAAATGGTTTATATTAAGACAAATGTATATGGTGTACCAGTATATAATACAGCTTCATTTTTTTAATGTCTTACCTGGTGGAATTAACGCTCTTGACACCTTGGACTCTCTGCTAGTCGTGTCAGGAGCCGCGCGCACCTCTTGTAGTCTGAGGACAAAAGTCAAATCTGCGTTAATAGGATGAATTTGTAGACTACATTTTCCGTGTTAAAAGACCATGTGCAGAGGCATATCTGTGACTGTGGGGCGTATCTGATGCGAGTGTACTCACACGCAGGGATGGTGCAATCTCTTGTGTTGTGATACAGTCTGTAGACATGCTTTTTGCATTTTGCATTGAAATACAGAGGACCTGTGGAAGGAAAAACAAGGTTAAAGTAAGGCGTCCCTACTTTCCTGTATTCTTCTATGGTCATGCAGTAAACAGTCGCCTCTCACCTGTTAAATGGTGAATAATCCTCTGCTTCTTTCTGAGGTCTCTGGGAAAGATTTCTGCCAAGAGAAAGAAACAGTCATTCAAAGGTCAAATCTTGGATATAACCTTTGAAAGGGTTGATTCTGGGCTCAGACAAATCATTC
Organism: Barbatula barbatula; assembly: GCF_947034865.1. NCBI lineage: Eukaryota > Metazoa > Chordata > Actinopteri > Cypriniformes > Nemacheilidae > Barbatula > Barbatula barbatula. The sequence continues at coordinate 3,621,722 of NC_136780.1, read as the reverse complement.
CGCTTAACATTCCCCAGCAATGAGCATGCTTTAAGCTTTTAACAGCAGCCGTTTATATGCCAGAGTGCGCAGATTATGATCCCATGTACCTAGTGTTAAACACTCTCCTGTCACTATTTCAACACTTCTTTCATCACTAGGTGTTCAGACAAATATGCAGTACACTTTTCTCTTATGCTGTTCAATAACCACAGATCAACTGTTGAATGAAACATGATCGGCATACATGTATATTCTGCACCGTATATTTGTATTTTCAGCCCTGATTTTGGGTGAAAGTCTACAGAACTGCCTTTTTAAGACAAGGTTTTAATCGATTTGAATTAATAGTTTCTTTTTTCAGTGGTAGCACTTTGGGATTCTTGTTAATATAAAGTGTGTTGTAACTAAAATGAACTATTATGACTATTATTATCATCATTAATTTGCTAGCATGTGTCATCTCAAACCTGTTTGACTTTCTTTCTGCAGAACACAAATGAAGACGTGTGACCCCAGCATGACTCATGTGCGTGTGCCCAGAACAGGTGAAATGCAAAACTCCTGCAGTTAATGCTCTGAGGAGCATTGCGACTTGGAAATGAAGGTCAGCGAAACGAAAGCTCCTCGATGATGCATTTCAACACTAGCTGCAGTTACAAATGAACGAACGTCTTTGCATTTGACTGCAAATATCAAGCCAATTGTGGTTTTCTCAAAGCTAACGTTTTAAAAACCTAAACCAAGAGGTTCACACGTACTTTTTGTGGATTTATGAAGGCGGTTGCCAAATTCCCAACAGCAGAGTAATCACATGTGTAGATCATTACAGATGTTGCATTCATCTTTGACAACCAAAACATGTCCAAATATTTGGCATACGTTTTGAACAATGTTGAGCTTTTTTGTTGTCATTTAATGCAATGACCTTGAGTCTTTTGTTTAGTTTACCTAAAATTGTTTCCCCTGTCTTCGTTTTGAGATTATGGCTGTCCTTAGACGCGGAATGCTCGCCACCAACACTGTTTTCCACTCTCCTCATGATGTCCATTATCCGCCTGAACCATGTTTTCTCCTCTTTTTCGCCCTTGTTTATTCTGGGATAGCTGTGCGCTGTGGTGCAGATGAACAACACGAGCCCCATGACCAGAACTGGAGCCCTCAGCGCGCGCATCGCTCCTGCAACCAGAGCCTAAATCCTCGAGTTCACTGGTGAGAGAGTTCAAACATTCATTTCAAAACCACAATAAAATCATATAAATTCAAATAATAATATAAGCTGTCTCGTTTTAAAACGAGTGTCAGTCTTTGTCCTATCGGGGCTTTCTGGTTAAATTAACAAACGAAACCTTAAACGGAAATACTCTCAGCCCATATAAGTGCATTGTTTATCTCCGGATGTACAATTAAATAATCGCAATTTAATATAGAAATGTAACTGTGAGCCAATTGTTCGCCACAATGTAACCGATTGATTTAATCGACTTTTATGCTATTTGTAATAATTGTTTCGAGACGATGATAATATCTACACGTTACTAAAGTTCTCCCAAAAATTTCCCAACATGTGCGGCTTTTGTTCAAAAAAAGCTTGATAAAGTAATAATAGTAAGTGTTCAGTAAACCTACCTGTGGACGCTCGTGTCGCGTCGTCGGTTTCCGTCAATCTGACAGCTCGAGTTGTCACGAGCGCGCGATGTATTTGTCTAGTCTCGGTGTCTATATAACCCCACGCGAGGATACGACGAGAAAGGGTGAGCGTGTGCGTTCCACAAAATAGTCCTTTAATATACTCAAGCGTGGGACGTGTCAGCGGTCAGTCTCCTTCTCCTTCCTGGTGTTATCGGTACTTGCGAGAACTCCCCAAAGCTCCTCGCGCTCGTCTCGAAACACTCGCCGTAGAGTCACGCCAATTTATTGCGTCTCGCGCACGGGAGTACTCGTCCCTCGTGGGGTTGCATCGCCGCATCTTTAATTAGAAACGCGTTGCACGCGCAACGCATCTTCGGATTCCCGTTCCTCACGCGCAGCATCCTTTTCCTCTATGTCATTAGAGCACTCAGAAAGCTGTAGGAAGAGATGCGGCTATACCAGGAACTGTCCCACAGACTGGAACACCCATAGTGACTAAAAGTCAGGTTTTCCCCTCACACTCTGTCATATACATCAGCATTTCATCTTCTCTGATCTCCAGAGGCTCGATTCGAGTTACGGATCAATGCCTGGAAGTGACCACCGCTGATGTAATTATTTTGCGTAATGGTAATATTAGCAGACGAGCAACGTTCAGCCACGCAGACCGGAGAAAAGTCCCGTGCTCCAGTTCTCAGGATTAGTTTGTGTTTGCTTTCACTCACACCACTCCCTTAAAGCAAAGGAGAAGTGGAGCTATTGGCTTCATTTCTCTGGCTCCCATCCCAGTCACAACAGGTGATATGCACCCAAGCGGCTTTCTATAACATATAACAACATGCCAGGTCTTTGTCAAACTCCAAACTGTTTGGTGTGGTTTACATGGAAACAGGTTAACACGTTTGGTTATCTTATCAGTGAGGCGAGGTGCCCATAAAAGCGGCCGCCGAGGTTTTCAGCACGACATCCAGAGGAGAGCAACCCTGCGTGCGATAAGGCGATTATACTGCAGATATCATAAAACCCTTGTCTGTACAGCGAGTACTTAAACAAAATGACAGTCTCGGGTGTCCCGCAAGTAACTTTATATGGAGGATAATTAGTTCAATATCAAAAAGGGAGGATAAGAAAAGCCTAAGCGACTTCACAGGCATGCATGGACTCGCCGGCTAACAGAAGTGATGGCTCACTGACATCTTGCTTTGTTATCTTGTATTGATCTGTAACAAGTGCTAAAATACATTCGGAAACTTTTGATTCAAACAAGACGGCTCAAAGGATGTCTCATAAATCACGAAAGCGTTTTCAACCAAAAAACACCAGGCCTACGCATGGAAAAAAGAAATGCATCTGGTAAAATTGAAAAGTGCTACAATTGAATTTTCAAGTCATACATTTTAAAAATGTGAATGCATTGCGTAAAATAGCACATCGGAGTCTCATTCTGGTTTTCTTCCTCTGCCAACACAGACATGTCCAGTATTTTATCAATTTATGTGGCCGCTAGAGGATTCGGCAAGTTCAATACATTTATTTTATTACGTGAACTGGGCTGGTGTCTAAAAGGTCATGGGTGTTATCTTCATGAACAATGTGAGAAATGAACAACGTTTTCGTTTACTCATCCTCACGTTGCTTCCGTCTTTTAAATGACTAAAAATTAAACAGAAACAAATGAGACGATTGCTGACACACAGTAAGAGATACAAGTAATGTGGGTGGCATAATTCCCATTGTTTAATAATATTTGATATAACTTTATATTGACAGCTATGTCGTGTGATTGCATGCGTTATATGGACAGATTGAGTAATGATCGAAATCTCAAAGGTGAGATTTTATCAGCGGATAAATGAAAGTTTGCTCCTCATTTAATCAAATTGGTAGAGAAAACAACAGAGATGTTAAAGAGACTTTCTTTGTTATTTGTCTGCCTGCTTAAGTTCGAGAACATTGTCGAGGCTTGTGGGTCAGTGTTTCGAACCAAGACATATTAAAATGTCTAGCCTTCCCATTTTGCTTTATATTTGCCTCTCTTTAAGAAACTAAAGTAGACAAAGCCCTAATACTATTGGCAGCTCGTCGAAAAAGTATTTACAAGACAAATCAGGCTAGATTCAGGATCATTGTGAAAATTTGGGGTTTATTTACTTTGCTTGTTTGTTTATTAAATGAAAGGACATTTTTAGTAACCAAGGTAAAATACACTGAAATTAAATCTATACTCCTGTCTCAAACAAGACAGATTACTCCCTTTCATAAGTTTTTGTAAAACTATGTTACCTGGAAAGAACAAACGCTTTGTTCAATTCATATAAAAACAAACACAGTTTAATCAACTACAAATGCTTCAAATGTTGGTATATTGCCTTAACTAATCTCATTTACAAATGGATTTTAGATCTGTGCAAAGTGCCTGTGGGTGTGACCACTCGGAGAGAAAAGGTGTTTGAAGTCAATATGAATTGGCATTCAAAGAACCCATTATATTCCCACAATGGGATGAATTTTTGAGCGAAACAAGATGTTCAAAAAGAATGGTCGGGAGATTTTAAGATGTTATCTATTGGGAATCGTTTGGATCAAGAGAGGCAACAGGTGTTGGAGGTGAGGGGGTCGAACAATAAGCAGGGTTGACATCTGCCCATGCGTTTTTATGAGTCTTCTTTTGCACTGGAACCTTTCACAATAGGACCAAGAAAGTGTATCAACATAAAACAGCGTTGATTGTCATTTCATGCTGATTTTAAGGGAGGATTGCTGGACAACACTACCGTCAAACTTTATTATCTGCAATGTTTTCATTGGTGCACAGCCACAAGAAAATTCAAGATCGCAAATTGAAACACATCAGGTTTCTGTAACAGGGTTCACACAATCCAGCCAGCGAAATGTGTGTGTGTGTGTGTGTGTGTGTGTGTGTGTGTGTGTGTGTGTGCATGATTTTCAGCGGGACTGGACTTCTGGGGAGGGTAAAACACATCAGAAGGAAAATAGTTTGGATATGAAATGATGGAACGGAGTGTAGAGGTCTTGCGGTAAGAATGAGGAGCAGCGGTCACACTCATCACAGGAAGCATCAGGAGGTGCTGGAGACGTTTCTCTCTTTTTGTAAGTCAACAAAAAATAACCTCACCAAGCCAAAATCAGCTGGCATGATGGAAGACTTTCAGATAGCCACCTGTGGAGGAGAAGTGAAGAAGATGAGCAGATCTCAGGCATATCAGTCTCTCTCGCACGTCTTCCCCGTCTCACGTGCATGCACAAGCATAAGTGTGACGTGTGTAAATGGAATGTGAGAAATAGGAATATGGTGAAATTCAGTATCCTGTTAATTTTTTTGAAAGCCTTGCATGCCAAAATATTTCTATTTGACATTTCTGTTTTATATGTTTGATAAAGAACATTCAACATCTCCCATATGATCTTGATTATCTCCGTACTACAAATATTGTGAAGAAAAAATGAACTATAAGCAATATCTATGACATTTAAGTGGCCATTGAATGCAGGATGTTATTGGTGAAAGTGGTTTTGCAGGTTTGTTTTTCTTTGTGATTTTGAGACATGATGATCCAAGATGTTTTTCGAGAATAAACACATAGCAGGCATGCAGGATTGTTAACAAACAAACAATCAACACTAAGACACCAAATTCTAGCAAAGAAAAATAATGTGTTCATTTCTCTTCAAAAACAAAGTAAAGGCTTTCCGCAAAATATAAATCTCTATGCACACATGTATTTTTCTAACACACAAACTTAAGTGAACACTCAAGTGTTGCCATTTTTTTAACACCGTTAACCTGAACAGAACTAAAAATCAATCTGGCAACCTGCTGTACTTATGAGAGTCACTCTTGTGTGTGTGTATTTAGGCTTCATATATGTAAATTAACGGCGTGTAAATAGGTGAGTGCCGATGGCTCATGCAAAACTGCCCGACACAATGCTAGGGTGGTATGGGTTGTTGCCAGGTCATTGCTACGTGGTTTCTAAGATATTCAAAGTGTTTATAGTGCATTGCTACGCTGTTGCCATAGTGTTTTGGCTGATTAAGAACATCTATGACACTTTTATGATGTTTGTTTATTTATCGTTATTTAGGTATTTGTTGTTATTTTGCATCCGATTGTAAAATAGTTTTTTGCCCTTATTTCTGACGAAACGCTCGTTAAAGGACCAGTTCACCCAAAAAACGAATTCTGTCATCAATTACGCACCCTAAGCTGTTTCAAAGCTATATATACATTTATTTGTTCTGTTGAAGACTATAGAAGATATTTTAGACTGTTGAAAACCAGTCAATTCTGTGGCACCATTGATTGTAGTTTTCTTGCTACTATGTTAGTCAATAGTGCCCCAGAACTGTTTGGTTACAAACATTCCTCTAAATATATATTTTTTTATGTTCAGCGAAACACAAAATATTGTGTATAGCAATCAAATATTTTATAGGTTTGAACCAACGTCTGGGTAAACAAATGATGACAGACTTTAATTTTTGGGTGAACTGTACCTTAAAGAACACTGAAGTCAAACAAGGTTCTGTATTTCTGTTTCAAGTGCGTGTGGGGCATGTGCTTCTTTGTATACTTTTGATTGCGTGTGGTATTTTTGTGATTGCGTGTCTGGTATGTGAGTGAAAGAGCGCACACGTGTGTGTCGGCAATGACCCTAAAGCATTTGATCTGATGGATCTGTGGCCCTTGCTTTTGGACTCATTACTATCAATGGTGATGAGCTCATCTGAAACAAATCTCTGCGCGGGATTCATCTCTCACGCCCAATGTCACGGCTCTATTTCTCTTCTGAATAAATGTTCTCTGATGAAACTAATGATAATGTCCTATGACCACCGTTCGAGCTGTCGAGACAAGAGGGGCTAATGTTTTTCGGGTCAACGTGTTGAACTGTTATGGTTGTGTCATATAAAGAACGGCGATCGGAGTTATTAGTGCGTTGGTGGTCCTCATAAGAGTGCATTGAGATTTGTTGAGACAGAAAAAGAGACATGAAAGAGAGATTTTGAGGTCTTTGATGTGTTTTTCTGAAGATGAGGCGCATCTGGTGGAGGTGCAACATCTGAGCGAGAATTTCTCTCATGCAACTGTAGTTTGATTATAGGCAATCAGAAATCTAAATAAAGCCTTTGTGGCATCGCTTCTGGTTTTGTTTTTTTGCATTACAAGGGAGTGCTTGTTTCTCATCCACCACAAGCCACAGTTCTGTTGAAGGGTTAAACATTTACAGTAAAACCTTATTTGACACAAGACGAGGCTAATCGTCCATTCTACCATCAGTTTGACTAATTTTGTACTGTTGAACCTGTTTAAAACTCTAGCAACACTATAATCTTTTCACAACTCAGGGCTACTTGATGCCTCAAGCTTTTGTTTTGACATCCCATAACCCTAGATACAATGCTTGGGTTATAGTTTGGGTCTGGGTTTATGTTTTGTCTATTCCACCAGAAAACATTAGAGGGGGGGTGGTTCTCTTCGATACTCTTAGGTTCATGTGCTTCTGCCTTTCGTTGTTTTGCATTTAGGTAAAACAGCTCGGCTTTGGTTCATTTGTACTTTATAAACATGCCACTCGCTTTCCAATTGTTTTTGCATAACTCAGAAGTGATTCAAAATGTGCTCGCTTACAAAATGGCTTTCTCTGTTTTACCTCACATTGCAATCTAAAGTTTGTGAATTTTTTGACCACTAAGGAAGATTTTAAGTTGATGTACTTCCAACTGTCTCCCTATTGTAGTTGAGGAACTATTCAAACTTAAAGGAGAATCCCCATTGTTTTACATTTGTCTAAATTAAAAAAGATATATGGAATATTAGTGCTTCTTAAACAGGATCACACACCTATCATGATAAATATACAGGCAATCCAAATGTGGCTCATAATGGTTTAAGGCTTACAAGAAAACTTAAAGCCCAGTCAGTCTCCATATTGCTTAAATATTTATTAGATAATTGAACTTTACTCAACATTAATTTCACATTTGTCCACAGTGATACCAATGTATTTATGTGATGCAAGTGCTCTTGGGGAGGTAAGTGTGTGTGCAGTAAATTTTCCATCCATTGAAAAGGATCCAGCGAATGTTTCGCTCCAGACACATTTGTCAATGTGAGTTGCAGTCCAAATATTCAGGGAGTCTCCCTGATCCAAATTTTGGAAACACTGCCACTGGCTAAGTGACACTTTACTTATTCATTTCCCCTGAATGGCCTGTGGAAGGTCTGTGAACTCATCGGGGGTTAACTCCTGACGTCAGGCTCAGCCGAAGACACAATCAATACGCCGGCGCACCAGACGATTCACTCAGACAAACTCTCCCGAGAGGACGCCTGTCAGGTGACTGTGATTGCCGAGTAAAATATCATCCTGGATCTGTTTTATTTGTTGAGCTAGATGTCATGTAAACTAGGATACAGTTAAATATTTATATAATAAACAGTGTCTTAGTAAATGAACATTTAAATCAGTTGCAGGGTGTAAATGAACATGTTTAAAGTTCATTAATAAACCTAAATGATTAAAAAACTATTACCAACAAACACCATTGACGTAATGGTTATGTAAATAATCATAAATAGAATGTCAATATTAATAAACAGTCATATAATGTGCATAATGTGTGTAAACTGTGGCGCATGCTCTCTACATTTCAACTGAGAAGTTCATGATCATTTATAAATTAAGACATAAAAACAAGGATTAGTTGTTTAAGTTTTCTAAAACAAAATGCTAATTTATTATACGAAAAGTTGCAATATAGCTTTGACCATAAATGGTGTTCCCTGACCAACAAGGATCTTCACTGAGGACTACAATCCTTACCATCCTCGCCTAATCCACGTGAGAATGTCATAACAGCCTGAAATCCACACACATATTTACATATGTTTTTAATTTAGCCTCCAGATAAGCAATTGATCTGACAGTGGTCAAGCAGATAACAATAAATCTGATTTAATATTGCATCCTAATGTTTCTGTTATCTTATTATGTCATTTCTAGCAAGGCAAAAGACATGTGAGAGAGAAAAGTTGTCAGGGTGAGTCAGTATTTTACCTGATGAGCAACAGGTAAAAAAGCATTTCCCTTAATGCTAAGCACATTTACACTGATTCGGGATCAGCCAGCCAAGACAGGTAAACATTATGTTCTCATCACTCAAAAAAGTCTCATTACCTTTAAACCCTCAATGGTCAGACTTTGTGGGCGTACCCGGCAATACAATTGCTTTGGAACCTTTGGATGTTCTGGCCAATCATAGCACACCTCGCTTTTCAGAGCGATGAGCTTTGTAAAAAAATCTGTGCGTTTCAGAGAGGCGGTGCAAAGAGAAGACACAAACATGCACGGTACGTGTAAAATACAGCTTTTTTTAACCTTAAATCGAGAATTCACATTGCTTTACATCTAAACAAATTATGATATTCGTTTTAGCCGTGTCATATGACCCCTTTAAAGTTTATGTGAAGGTTGGCTTTAGTTTATACCTTTCATGTCCTCTGAGCCTTTTTCCAGGTTCTCCATCAGGTTGGTTCATCAAAGACCCTGCTGCATGGTGGTCAGACTGGTTTGTTAAGCACAACAGCGATGTCTTATTTTAATCTGATATGGTTTAATTTTACGATGTGAAGTAATGAAAGTTTTGTACATTATAAAATATATTATTTGCCACAAAATTGTATTTTGCATATGACATAATGAATGATCTGAAGAATCTGAAATCATTTTCCACATGTTAGATAAACGTTTGATGATACATTATCCACAGCGGAACAAGATACTTTTTTTGGTCTTTACAATGGAAGTCAATGGGGGAGACGTTTGTTTGGGTTCTTCAAAATCTTCCTTTGGGTTCTACAAAACAAACATCAGATTTGGAATGACATTGGCAATGATGTCCTAACCATACAGAAGCGCCATAGCCGATACAAGCTCATACTAATGCCGCCGAGGTCTGTCCTTCATCTGAGTGGCTATTCATGCCTGAACATCTCTGAAGTCACTCATCACCTTCATACGCTCCATCTGAATCATTCCCTAAGTCTTGCTTCATCCAATCAGACTGTTTCTTTCTACGCCCACCCTATTTCATCCAATCCGACATCATCAGCACGTGGCCTATACTTCACAATTCCATTCATTAAATCCGCAAAGTAGATCAAAGAGTTTCAGACGCCAGACAAAGAAAAATAATATCTGACATTATCATTATCTGCCAGACAATCTTCATCTTTGAAGGGGGGTGGATGTGAAAGGAAAAAAGAAATTCATAATGTCCTGTCCACAGCCCAAGTTAGTTCCCATGCGAGCACAGTTATCTAGACAAGTTCCATTTCATCCTGTTAGTTATTAATGACCACCCTCCCTCATCACCATAGCAGCAGCTGTTGGACACTCAAAAAAGGGAAAACTTTACTGCCATGATCTGACGGCCTTACACCAACCTTTTTCTTATGCTTCTGTCAAAACTCCTATTTGGCATTTCAAACCTGGTCCAGTTTAAAGTTAAAGTAAGATAGAAGTAAGATATATCAAATATGTGAACATAATTGGTTTAAAAAAGGTTTACTTCACTTTTAGCCATTTGGCTGACATTTTTATCCAAAGCTACAAACAGTACATTCAAGGTATATTTGTATTTAGTACATTCCCTGGGTATCAAACCGATGACTTTTGGAATAGAAAAACAATATTTAAATGTTGTTTAAATATTCTGTATTTATAGAAAATAGTTTAATCAGAAAAAAAGACTTTATAAATAATCAGTTTTAATATTGTGGTCCATCGGCATATAAACTTTTACCATCTCAGAATCTCAAAAAGTATTGCAGTTATTAAAAGGATAGATTACCCAATTATCTAAGTGCACATGATTTCTTTTAACCTTTCCAGTCTGGCTTTCACCCATCGCACAGCACAGAAACAGCACTTGTTCGTGCAATGAATGATATTATAATATTGATGGATGTACAACCATCTTAATTTTACTAGACTCAAGTTCAGAATTTGATACTGTCTGTCATCACATTCTATGTTCTCGTCTATCAGAACTTGGCATCAAGGGCACTGTTCTTTCTTATCTCAACGACAGAAAATACTTTATTGCCATGCAAGGCTATAGGTCTGACACTGTTTCACTCACTCAAGGTGTTCCACAGGGATCTGTTCTCGGTCCATTTCTTTTCATTATCTATATACAGCCACTAGGTGACATTATTCATACATCTACTTTGAAGAAAAATCTACTTTGCCTGCTACACTTACGGATTAAAATGAAACACTGGATGTCACAAAATTTCCTTAAATTAAATAGTAGCAAAACTGAAATAATGCTGATTGGATCTGCTGCATCACATACAAAAGAGTATTTATAATTGACATTGATGTGGTTCTTCTCAAACCTTAAACCTCTGTTCGAAATCTAGGTGTCCTGATTGACACATCTCTTTCACTTTCAATTGCTGCAGTGGTTAAAAATTCTTTCTATCATCTGCGCAATATTCCACGTCTTCAGTTTTCTCTTAATCTGGTTGGTACAGAAACCCTAGTGAATGCTCTAGTTACTTCACGGCTAAATTACTGAAATTTCTCCACTTCTCCACAGTCTTCACTTACTAGCTGTTTTCTCACGCATTCAGTTTAAGACTCTCCTGTTGACATTTAAGGCTTTGAACAATCTTGCACCTCCATCCAAGACCTATTTCACCCATGCATACCAACTCTGTCTCTTAGATCCTCTGATTTGGGGCTTCTTGGCATTCCCAAGCTAAGACTGTCCACTGCAGGTGGAAGGTCATTTAGTGTTAATGCCCGCAGGTTACGGAATTCCTTTCCAATATCGCTCCGTAACTCTTCTTCTCTATCCATCTTCAAAACACAATTGAAAACATACTTGATTGAATTTTCAGGCTATTTTCACTAATCGTGCCACTTTTCCTATATTTGTTTGTCTGAAAATGTATTTTTGCTTGAAAGTGCTCATTTCAAAGCAACCTTGGGCTTGTGGAAAAAAATTCTATCATCTTTACTCACCTTTTTGTTTCCATACAATAGAAGTCCATGGTGACCGTCGTTGTTCGGTTACCAACATTCTTCAAAATATCTTTTGTGCTCTGTGGACGAAAGAAAGTCATTCAGGTTTGCGATGAAAAAGGGTGTGTAAATGATGACAGAATTTTCATTTATGCGTAAACTTTCTTTTTAAACACACTTATGTCTGTCTTTGTGCAATGCTCCATGTAAATGTTTAGACATCAGTCATGTGTTGAAATGGGGCTTCCCCCATGTCATTAAAACACTATCAGTGCTGAGTCCAGCCAAACCTCACTCAGCGTTCTCCTACTAGCACACAACATTTAGCACGTACACATGCTACAATCAAATAAACGCTTGCTACTTAATGCTGAATCCACTATAAAGACATCACAATCATCCAGTATAATCATGGTTTACTGTTGCTGGAAGGATACTCGTGAGGATGTCAGTGACGTGGCTGAGAACGATGACATGAAAACAATGTGATGATGAGTACACGATTAAAAAATGACATCATTATGCTTCTTTTCAACAAGACAGAGAGATGACGCACTTCAAAAGCACATCAGATTTTGATGACTGGTCAAATTGACACCCTTTACCTTGTGAATACAGTAAGCAAAAAGAAAATACATAGCCTACATATTCAAGGGACTGAATCATCTTAAACCCCATTGTTGTGTGATCACATGATGAATGTGACATCACAACGTTTTCATTAATGGACCAGTAAAATATGTTAAAATAATCACAATCTTGCTGCAAATATAGAGTCAATACCTAATATATATCTCATCGCTGAGGCTGGTTTTCCTCAACTATGTGTTTGAAATTGTTTAGACATTGTTTTTCATCTGGCAGTCTGGCTGCCAAACTTGTATCCACATTATCAGTTAAACAAATAAAGCTGCTATATTAATAAATATCTTCAGATCAGGACAAGCTCTGTCACTCATCGCCTGACAGTCAGTATATCTTCTAAATAACACAGTGCTCTGGCAAAGAGATGCACACAAACACACAAAAAGAGCCACAAGTACAAGCATGCACCGCTATTTTGAGTCACAGATGATACAAACTGAGCATGCTCAAAAATTCACATGCATGCAGACATGTTTACTTTTCTATTTAAATGAGGACCATCTATAGAATTCTATGCATTTTAGCTAGTCAAAAATACTATAACCGCATTCCAACTCGAACCCTAAAACCTTTAGCATTTTTATCAAAAAATGTAACTTTATTGTTACAATGTTTTTACAAATAAGGATGTCCCAAAAATGACATATTGCTCGGATTGGTCTGGTTGTGGAACAAATATGTGCCCAGAATACAGTTAAGTGGACACACACACATACTTCTTAAAAAGATAGTTTAAAATGTCTTTCTTCTGCAAAAACACAAAACAAGATATGTTGGTTACCAAACAGCTTTGGCTACCATTTACTTACTTTGTATGAACACAAAAGTCTGCCAAACTGTATAATGGTAGACTATAATAGTATAGTCTCTTCTTAAATAACACACAATAAAATGTTATTTCATTCATTTGTTTGGTAGATGTTTAATAAGCATAATGTTCAGTCATCAGGGCTTTTTGATGACATCATCACCCTTCTCGGCTTCATGTTCTATTAATGACCAGCTGCAAGATCTTCTATCACTATCAGCCTACCAGATTCATAGAGGAACGTTGGAAAAAACAGAGATCATGCGACATTAAACTTGTAAATGTGTTTGTCTAAACTAATGGGTTTCTTTGACTCAAACAGGGAGGCAATTTTGTGTAATTATCTTCTTTTCTTGGTGCTGAGTGATACATGTTTAAAATTCGAAATCACCTCTTCTCTTTTCATGTCTCCCTCTTCTCTGACTGAATTGATCTGGCTGTTCGGCCCTTTCCTGCGTCATTGGGTCTGTTTGAAGAGATTCCCATCCGCTTTGTTGCTGAGACACGTCCTCAAACACAGACTCTTCCGGAAGACTCCTTCAGGCAAACATGGGTTGCCACATCTAATGGGATTTCCATTAGACAGAGACCCCAACGCCCATAAAAACATTATAAGCAAATTGAAAGTTGTCTTTATGCAGTAAACATTAGAAAAAATGTCTATGATAAATATGAAATTAAAGGCGATTTCTTTCTGCAGTGTTTCCCAAATCCCCTCCAAACAACAAACATCCTTTCCTTTACCCCTTTCTCCCACAACACTCTTATATTAAAAAGAAAATGTCACAATATAATGGACTTATTAATGATTATTATTAACGCGTGGAGTGACTCACTTAACTCTGCGATGTTTGGTTACATTGGAGAGAGTTTATAGAGACACACAGTCTGACATTAAGAATTTAGTTTCAATGACACACGTTAAAACATTTATTTTATAGAGTTTTGCTTTACAGTCTGAAAATAAAAAATTACAATAACCCTGGGAACTTGGGAACTATTATTAGGTTGCATTACATAATGTAACAACAGACTAAATAGTTAAGTAAATTGGCCTGGACATTGAGATCCTGTGTTACTTCCAAAACCGTCAGAAGCTTATTTTACAAGCATGAACATGAACTTCAGGAGAGAACTATTGATTCGATTCTCTTTTTGCACACTTATCTGATTTGTCCATTGGTGACTCAGGATATTGAGGGAACACTGACCTTTATGTACTGCCCTCGATGAATGTTTAATGATGATGACATAGAAAACTGTGATGACATAAACAACAGCATGTAAACTGAAACTCGACTATGACACAACACAGTTGTATATATATATGTATCATACAAATTGTGACACGGTCAGCCAGCCTGTTAGGACATGGCTTTGATGAAATGTGTGTGTGTCAACCTGACCATCATAATGATGTCATTGTTAGACAAATTGTTTGACCAATCAGATGAAGAGCTACTTAAAATGTAAACCGGACTTATTTACAAATATCAGATGATGATTTATCAAAAGATCATATTTTGTTTAAAAGAGTTTCCGAGTGTTTCTGCATTACCAAAATATGACCTCATATGGTATAGATAACTTCTGAGCAAAATGATTTAGAGATCTCTTCATCCACAAGAAAGCTCAGGTCCAGAGAAATATGAGATGAACTCTAAACATTCACTCTATAGGGTTTCACTCAATAGATGACACATTCAGAAAGATGACAAGGCATGTTTCCCCTCAAATCTGGAAATACAATATTATATTTTGAACAATACATTTGACAAACCAGCAGTCAAGAGACACATTAATTAAACATTATTGGCTTTTCAATATTTTTTCTCAGGTCTATCGAGGGTTTGAGGTCTGATGATCTGGCATCACCCAACTCACCCCACTCGTTTCTCATATCTGTCTCATTTTCTCTCCCATCATCTCTCTTCCCTTAATAATTTCAGTCAGAATTCCCTCCTCGCTGTATGTAAAGGTCACCTGTTACACTGGCAAAAGCAAAAACACGTGGGTCGACCAAAAAATCGTGTTCGTGTGTGTTGTCAAACCGAAGGGGTGTAATTGCTGTCCCGTCTTGAACCTTTAAAGTGCAAATGCAGACACCCACCAAAACGTCTTCTCAAAGATGTCATGAACGGATTCAGCCTACACAACGATATTCAGTCAGAGAGAACCCTTAATAATCTCTAATGATGCTCTATGGAGAGAATCCTTTTAACATGATACAGGACAGAAAGAGATTAGATGGTAGGGAGCAGAAGAGAAGGTCAAACTGTGGGCTGTTGAGTGGTCAGATCTGAGGAAACAGACAGACACACCCACCTCATCCCCTTCTGATGGAAAGTAGCCTAGAGGACATTTCCCAGAAGAATCTCAGAAAAAGTGAGAAATGAGCTTTAAATATGTGGATGACAATTTAATGAGAAATGTTTTATATTAAGGTCTCCAACTTTTAGACTTGACAAATCCGAGCGCAGAGATTTTGTTTAGAAAAGACTTGTGTCGGATTTCCGTTCCTCAGAAGACAATCAGGAGGCATTAAACTCTTTATTCAATCACACTGCCGTCTAAGAAAAACTATTTGTGATTGTTCACACACCCATTTCAACCACATCTTGCCTAGATAAAAAATACTTTGCTTGGGCCAAAGACCCAAACCCTGGTACATATCTGTTTGGTTCTGCAATGTTCTGTTTCTTCCACCCCAAAAGAAAATAAATCTTTATATAATCCCCCTCTTCCAAATAATAAAGTATAAATAAAGGATAAACTTCAGGAGAGCAAAAGGACAAAGTGGATGAAACATGAGCGCCTCTCCTCTCCAAACTTTCTGGGCTCCCAGAATCAGATTTGCAGAGGACGAGAACTCTTTTTTCACACACAGACGTTGATAAAGTTCTTGGCGTACAGAACCCGCAAGCCATAAGTAAGTGTAATGACCTATTGGATTTGGTAATAAAAACAAATGTGGATGAGACACATCCCAGATCAACTGAAGCTTCAACATTACTTCTGCATTTAGCAAAAGGGCTAAATTTAACTTTCATGCAAGGGACATGTAATGTTTGGTCATTCCCACACAATTTGTCCCACGATGAAGACTTTGAATAATATGTGTTGTGGAAAGTTGCCCCGGGCATTGCTATGTAGTTGCTAAGGGCTTGCTAGGCATAGTCAAAAAAGTCAAAAAAGCACAACCTACTATTTTTGGTCGTTTCATATTTTATTCCAACATTTTTTACATATTCAGAATATGAAGAATTGTCTTTCAGTACAGTTGTCTATAGAAATTTACTCTCAAATGAAATTGCTTAAGCCTATGTTTCAAGCAAAAAAATAATATTTCTTGCTTAAGACAGCTTGCAGGATTGCATCTAGCTATCTGTTTTCCATCATTTAGGCCTGGCAGAGTCTCTGTATTACCCTACATACTGATAAAAACCAGCACTAACCCAGACATTAGACTGCATATTATGAATGAACATACACTTAAAGGTCCAATGTGTAACTTTTTTGGAGAATCGATTGACAGAAATGCAACATAACATACATAACTATGTCTTCAGATGTGTATAAAGACCTTACATAATGTAGCGTTATGTTTTTATTACCTTAGAATGAGCGATTTCTAACTACACACACCACGGGCCATGTTGTTTCAACAGTAGCGCTAAACGGACAAACTGCTACAGAGCACGTTTCATAAATACGTCATCTCTTTCCGGAAAGAAGTAAAAACGTGAACACATCTTGTCCCTGTGTCAGCCGTGGTCCTCCTAAAGAGAGGGGTGGTGTGAGCCGTTGGTTGCGATTTGCAAACCTCACCGCTAGATGTCGCTACATTTCATACACTGGACCTTCAACTTCTCGCTGTCTCTTTCATTTTTCAGTTTCAAAGTGCAGGCATGAAATAATATGACATGATTCATTTATTAAGTGCCATGATTTGAAATTTTAGAAAAAAAATAATTCAGTTCGATTCTAAGCATGGTTCTCAAAGTAGCTTCTGGTGTCTACACATTCCCTTGTTGTATAGATTCGGCTGTGACAGATGCATGAGTGCCGTCCTTCAGTTACACCTGCACTTGATCTCTTTCACACAGGATGAACCTGTCTCGTGCTCTCTGTCAGCACGCCTCCCTGTGCTCTCTACGCTCAGCGTGGTTTACGGTAAACGTATCACAGCTATTGATCGCTTGTGGGATGGTTTATTTGAAGGCTATGAGCACAGTTGGGCAGTCACGCCATTCAGCAGCCGCTAAGAGCTAATCAGGTCTCTCTGCCTTCCCAGCATCCCCAACGTTGACTGCATCACACTTTTATCCAGTCATGTGATCCAGGCGCTACGTTTCCCATCAGAGTGCAGTGTCAGAGTGATTCCTTCAGAGAAACTGGAGATGGCACAGACACACACACTCGCATACAGCTGAGAAGTTTAGAAAACCTCTGTTAAAGGGATAGCTCACCTAAAAAAAGTATTTACTGTACATACTGCCATGGTATTATAAAGCAGAATGACTTTCTATCTTCATAGGAGTTCAAAAGGTGGAAGGCTTCACCGCCTCAGTCACCATTCACGGACTCTAACATTTTGTCCAATATCTTTTTATGTGTTCCACGAAAGAAAGTAAATCATTTATTTATAGGCAAGTCAAACTAAAGGTTTGGGAGAGTAAATTACTTTTTAGGTGTACTGTCCCTTTAATGTTTCCTGGAAAGCATAATTTATAGCTTATACTGCGATTAATTAAGAACATGTGTGTCCTTGTCAAGGTTTTGACGCCTGTCAGAATATCTTGCCGGATCTCTGGCCTCTTGCAATAATCCAGGAAGTACCGTGACGCTAATCGGGAGCTGGGCTGCCCCACCACACTTATCGTAATGTAAGGGATATGTTCATTTAGTGGAAATGATGACATGATTACAAATACTTGTTGGCGTCCTAGAAAATAGACAGTTCTTTTACTTCTGAGGTTGATGACTAAAACAATTGATAAATAGATTAAATAATGGATGCTGGTATTTACATCACATGCAAACAAATGGAAAGGTTATCAGACCAGCCGAGATACAGCAGATAAGTTCTCAAGGTCCCTCGCTGTAATCAGTGTAACTGGAATCTTTACACCCGTTTTATCTGTCGGCCTGATATTGTGGAACGTTAAAAACTCATCATTTATCTGTCATGTGCAATTTCAAAACCATCTATTGTCTCTGTGGGGTGGTGGAGGTTAAGTGCAAGGACATGAAGGAGAAATACGAGCATATCTGTCCATTTCTTGTTGTTTTAACTGTACTCTTTGGCAACAGCGTGTGTCAGGAGTTTGTAAGGCGGATGGTTTGCAGATGATGTGTGTGAGATCCACAGCTGCAAAGACATCCGAGAAAAAGATGGTGGGGAATTTAGTTTGATATCATTGCGATGACATGTACAAGACAGTTGACAGATCTGAGACTACACCGATCAGCAAAGTGCTACATCGTCATGAAAGTTTATTATTAGCAAGTGTTATAAGCTTTAATATATTCAAGTGCAAAATTATCTGAAAGAAAACCGAATTTGGTTCTGTGTAAAAATAAGGCATCACATGTTTAAAGTTTGAAAGTATGTTATCAACAAGTAGCCCTCTAGAGAATTTTAGATATTTTGGTGGCCCTCGCTTACAAAAAGGTTGGAGACCCTTGTCCTATATTATATATTTTAGGTCAGAAACTCTAAACATACATCTAAATAAACTATCATAGACATATTTTCCTACAACCACTGTTTAATCCTGAGCTGATCCTGATTTATGATACTTATAATAACATATGCAATAACACTGACTCACCATATATGGTGCAATGCAATATTTCACGTCAAACCCTGGGGAATTGGCGTATTACCCCCTCTCCTGGTTAAAGGAAGTTATTTCACGTACGATTGACTCCAAAAGCTTGAGAAATGAAAAAGAAAATCTAACAAGACAAAATTGTGTCCGAAAATTTCCCCACACAATGATGTCTGAAAAAAAGCATCCTTGTTTATTGACATAAATATACAATTTACATTCTCACGTTCATTGCAATGTGACCAAAGTCAAATATGTTTTAGAAATTCAATGTTAACAGCAAACAACTGAAATGGTATATACACAAAGCGGTTGTATAACATAATCCGTGGCCTTCTGTAATATTGCCTTTGATAAGGTCTAATCTTTAATGCTGTGCAGGTCGAGAAATCGTCCATCAGCAATATAAATCTCATGAGAATGCCGCATGTTCCCTTCACCACTGAGATAGTTCCAGTTCACGTCCTGTCTCTCTGCATGTCTTCTACTGAGATTTCTTTTGCTTCTCTCTGGCAGCTTTTTTATTTAATTGCACGGTCTTCAGTTCAACCATGGTCGAAAACGTCCTACATACCCACATAGCCTAAAACACAGTAAATACGTTTATAATTTCTGTTGAACGCAAATAAACATAAACGTACCGACACTGTTATATAAAAACATCTAATTGAAAGTTAAAATGCTTACCACAATAATAACTGTGTTGAGCAAAAGCGGGATGGAGTATACTAGCGATATGAACATTCCTTTCGAATCAAAATATTGGAACCTTGAAAAAGACCTAGAAGCAGAAATACAGACTCATTCAATAACAACATAACAATGTGACCCACAGCTTTGTATTGAGTGGACGCTCACCTCCAATTCATTGCTGCCAGTTCATTTAGATATTCTGCACTGTAAACCATAGCAACTGGGGAAAGAGAAAATAACATGTTAAATGTTTGTTTAAAGGAACATAATCTAATGTGCCTCTATAAAAGATTTTATATTTGTGCCACGCACTGTCACCAAACTGGGACTATTTATGACCCTGGACAACAAAACCAGGTACATTTTTCGAGATTTAGGTTTTTACATCAACTGAAAGCTGAATAGTTAAGCTTTTTATTGATATATGGGTTGTTAAGATGGGACAATATCTGGTGGAGATACAAGAGTGTAAAACTCTGGAAGTAAAGGGTGCAAAAAAATCTAAATATTGAGAAAATCTCCTTTGAAGTTGTTAATCTGAGGCACTGTAGCAGGCAATCCACTCACAAAAAGTTTTTATATATTTTGGGTTGAAAATTTACAAAATATCTTCATGGAACATCATCTTTACTTAATATCCTAATGATTTTTGTCATAAAAGAAAAATCTATAATTTTGACCCACACAATGTATTTTTGGTTTTTACTAAAAATGTTCCCGTGCTACTTAAGTTTTGCGATTCACATTCGTACAATTGTAATGTTAACTCAGCAAAATATTTGAGTTGTTCCCATTAGGTGGTAATTCAATATTTAACTGGTATTGTGTGTACATTAAAAACTCACCCATCATAAGAAACTGGGATATCTGAAGGCGATAGTACTTGCGGCACAGGATGGTCACAGCAAAACAAATGACATGAAACGCCAGAAGACCTATCAGCCAGGACTCAGACCAGTCAACCTACAAAAACATCAAATTATTGGTCTCGCCAAATACACAAAAAAATGCTGTATTGCCCCTGTATTAAACGTTAGCTATCACGGAAGACAAGATGGAGGTGTAACGTTAGCCTTTTCTAAACCACGAAACAAAGAATATCACGTTTCATTAAACTTACAGACTGCAGAAAAGTCCACACCGATGTAATACGGACATTGCTGTATCCATCAATAGGAATAGAGCTGGCATTCTTAACTTTTGACTCGGTCATTTTATTTAATTGTACGCCAGTGTATTAGCGGCACAACAAAACGCAAAAACGCTTCCGCATTCGTCACGGGTTGTTTTTTCTCGTGTTTTTCAGTAGATGGCGCTGTTGTGCTTTTCACAAATATTCTTTAAAATAATAAATATTTTATGTTTTCACAACGTTTTGAGTGTTTTCAAAACGGTGATACTAATTGTACTATAATTCATAAATACATTACACCCTAAAGGAGTAACGGTCCTACGTTTTTTTTTTAAATTCCAATATATAATATCTTCTATTAATGTACGTGGTCCGCTTTATAATCTGGTTGTGAGCGGTCTATTCATATATATTCATAATTATAATTATACGGCCATAACGGTAATAATCTTGCGGTTATCATATTCATACCGAAACACGTTTCATCATAAGCGTGGGCTTTTATTCCAGTCTTAGGTGGAAATGTAGGATTCTTATCTTATGTTTATAGAATGTGGTAGTATAAACTGTTAATTACTACCTATAATTTTTTTTTTACATTTAAACAAATGTTTATTAGTATTTTTACACAGGAACTTCAATGTCAAATCACGTCGCGGTCGCGTTCCACCGACCCCTCGATGACGTGCTTCCTGTGACGCAGTGAGATTTTAAAACATCGTCCTTCTCAGTAATGGCGGCTTCGTTCCCTTCGCCTTCGGTAAATAACAATAAATGGTACTTCACGCGCGAACAAATCGAAAACAGTCCGTCTCGACGATCGGGACTTGATCCCGACAAAGAGCTTTCGTACCGACAGCAAGCCGCGAACCTGCTACAGGACATGGGACAGCGACTCAACGTGTATCTTTCTCATTTCGTCGCTTCATTTCGAGACAGAAGCCGGTTTGGGCGGCATGGGTGGTGTTGTGTTACTCCATTATTATGACTTAAAACATTTATGGGAACGTTAAATACGCACATATATTGCGTAACTAGTTTAGTAGGACGTGTCATACGCAAATTTGCTTCCTAGTTTGTATTTCTTGTCTTAGTTTAGGCCTCGAGGCCTAACTGGTGTCTCCCAACAAACAATAGCGCTGCCGGTGTCACTGCTGTTCCCACGGCTATTTTGACATTGTTTAGGTCTTTTATGATTAGTTTACATGTCAGCATTTGACTGTATGTTATCTATACTAATCCATGGATATGCTGGTTAATATTATGTTTAGACGTAGCTTTATTTGCCCATTATAGTCATTTAGAAGACAAGATGAGGGTCTTTATGTCCTTGCTTCGCCGTTAGTTAAGGAATTTAAATCTTACAGTTTATATTTTTAATGCAAGTTATTCATAAAGCTACTTTCTAGATTGCAGTATTTATAATGTGAATTAAGCTGTCTTTGGAATATCATGGGTTTCACTTTTCCATGTTGTTGTTTTTTAATAATGAACCGCCATAAAGTCACCATAATCCTTAACTTGAGATTACCAGGTCGCAACTCACAATTAACACTGCCATTGTGTATATGCATCGATTCTATATGATTCAGTCCTTCACCCGCTTCCATCGAAATGTAAGTTTTCATATTTGTAGGTGTTTTGACATGTTTTTGCTGGTCTGCATTTTAATTCAAAGGTCCGGTTATTCGTACAGTTTCTGCCAATCTCATATTAATCTTGAATACCTATAGAGTAGTATTGCATACTTCGTATCTTCGAAGAGTACTTGGTTTAAAAATAGTATAAAAGATAGATACAGCTGTACGATTATTTAAAGCAGAATACATCCTGGGGGTGTAACTAAATCACGAGCACACAATACATCATCGCATTATCCCCGCATAACCGTTGATTCACTAGAAGTTTGTGTTGTTTACATTATGCAGCTGTCATATGACTTAGTTTCACTTACCGCGTGTGGTTCATGTCCAGCATCTTTTAACGATGGGACTATCTACCATCTATCAGTTTCAAACGAACTGCAAATCCAGCGTTATAACCACCGTTTATTAAACATTCATCACTGAAATGCCACGAACAAACAAACACACCTCAACTTCTCTCACTTACGCAAGTGTAACGAGCTGCAGGTCTTCCTATCGCTGGTCAGTTGACGTGTGGGCGTGCTATTTCTTTCACCTTGCCGTGGGAGTGCTTTTCAGGGAGACTCGCCCAATAAGGGTCTAAAAAAAGTTGTCATGTAATGGTTTTGGATGTTCAAAAAAATTTCCGAAACCTATAGGAACCTTGGGGGAGTGTATCGAGCACAGAAATACTATGTAAATACGTCCAACTCGTTTTTAGACAAGTTGACCATGTTAAGCATGAGAAGATCGCACGTTTAACAAAGAAGTCAGAATGGACGAAACGGCGTTAAATCACCCTTTAATGTCACATGGTTCACAGGTGATTGCCCCTGCAGCTCTGTTTTTAGCAGCAAAGGTGGAGGAACAGCCCCGCAAACTGGAGCATGTGATCAAAGTGACTCATGCCTGTCTCAATCCTCAGGACCCACCGCCAGACACCAGAAGTGATGTAAGTATTGCACTGTTACTATGCTGAGCTAGTCGATTTAAAACCATGCAGGTATTTCATGTGAAATTGGTTGTTAATTGTTTTTTGTTTGTAGGTGCTTTGTGAGTGGTGGATTTTTTTATGTCACGCTCGCTTTTTGATTCTCTAAATTTCAGAGCATGCGTGTCTACATGCTAGATCAAATTTGACTTTTTAATATGTCATGAGTCATAACGTCGTTTTTTTTTAACAGGTCGTGTGACCCACATAGTCTGAGGAAGAATATTCCTGTAATATTTCTGCTGAAACTTATTTTTTCCTCTTAGGTTGCATATTTATAATCTTCATTTGGTCTTTACCTGTTAAATTTGTACAGACCCTAAGACACTTCAGTAGCGTTATTTGGGTTTCTCATGCTGCCATATTTACTGTGATAAGGTGCTGAATGGCTTGTTGCTCAAAGAGGGTCTTGATATTTTGATGGGAGTGAGTGAGCGTGTAGCCCATGACCAAGAGACCATGTGAGTAATCTGCCTGTCCTCTCAATCTCAGACATACCTGCAACAAGCCCAGGACCTGGTCATTCTTGAGAGCATTATACTCCAGACCCTGGGTAAGTTTGGAAGGGTGAGAATGGGTCAGTGAATCACCATATTAGAGAAATGCACCAAATAACCACATTCCCAGGAGTCAACAAGACAATTTAAGGTGTCATTGTTATTGTCTCACCTTTGTCATTTCCCTGTCAACTGTACAATGTAATTCTTCCTGTTTTTCTTAATGATGTCAACTAAGGATGGGTGGTATGATCAAATTTTTACAGCACATACATCACAATATAATCAGATCTCTTATACGGTAGGACTATCATTGAAAAATGAATCATTCCAGGTGTATATTTTGAATGAATCAAATGATTATAAGTTCTACATAACTTTATGCTTTTTAATGGGATGTTATTCCACTTTTTGTCTAAACGAAATAAAACATGCAATCTTGTGGTGTATAAACGGTCATACTGCCCAGCCCATTATTTTAAGTACACGATTGCCACTGTTTTGCTTTGATATCCAGCAGTTTGAGTGACGTGTAGTACTCAGCAGTTCTCCTCTGGTGCCATTATGATCATTCGTTTGTAAGATTTTGACTGTAACCAAATTGCCCACAGGCACTTGCATGGAGTTCGACTCAAACAGTGTTTCACCGTTCGAGCACAGGGACACCTGTGTTTGTGATTCACTCACTCATTCATTTTTATAGCTGTAGACATTTCACCTACAGTTCAATCCTAAACTAAAGTCGTATTCTCTGCTCTTTTCCCTCCAGCGTTTGAGATCACCATTGATCATCCCCACACACATGTTGTCAAGTGCACCCAGCTTGTCCGAGGTAAGGCCCCTTTGCTGTAATCTACTTTATATTGATATTTAGCATAAGTGTTTAAATGCAAACATTCATTTGGAAATATTAGATATTGTTGTAGAATTTTTTGTTTCATTTTGTCATTTTTTATTGTTTTGTTGGCGTGGTAACAGCAAGTAAGGATTTGGCTCAGACATCATATTTCATGGCAACAAACAGGTATGTTATTCTTTTAATAGGTATACTGTTTAACTGTATTTATCTTGACATGATAGTTTGTATCTCTGCACATTTCTATGCATTGAATATCTTGACTTAACTTAATTATACAACTGAAGTAATGGAGCCCACCTTACAAAGACCTTAAGGTTGTGTTTTCTTTTACTTGCAGATGAGTTATATATTACTGTCATAATTTCTCAGATGTTTTATTTTTTGTGTGTTTTCGGTTATCGTTGGGGATCTCATCGCCGCAGTCTACACTTGACTACGTTCTGTTTGCAGTACAGCCCACCCATCGTAGCCTGCATTTGTATTCATCTGGCCTGCAAATGGTCCAACTGGGAGATTCCTGTTTCCACAGACAGTAAACACTGGTGGGAATATGTTGACCCTACAGTGACCCTTGAGCTGTTGGATGGTATGTAAATTGAGCCCGTTCTGAAAGAAACTTAGATGCTACAGATGTAGCAGGCTATGGGATACATTTTCTTACATTTGTTGTGTACTTTAAGTTTACTTATGTTAAATCCCCAGTGAAATCAAAGCGTGTTCTCAAAAATGTCACAGGTTGACTGCCGTTATTTTAAAGGGGCGGGGGTTCCCTCGATATGTCTCACGCTCTCTGCTTTTTTCAGTTGAACTTACATCAACACGTCAAATCATGTTGCGTGTTCCAAGGCATTCCAGTGGGGCTTTAACACTGATTTTATAACTACCGATTGTTATTGAATGTATAAGAGAAAACCTCTTTTAACTTCAAATTATGTTTTTAACACATGATTTAAAGATTTTGATAATAATTCAACAGATCTCACTAATGAGTTCCTTCAGATCCTGGAGAAGACACCCAGCCGCTTAAAACGCATTAGAAACTGGAAAGTAAGTCTGTTTGACTGCATTTTTGTCATGTCAAATATTGTCATGTAAATGTAAAAAAAATCACATTTACCCTTTAAACTAAGTGTATGACAAGCGTTTTGTTTTCATTTTTGAAGAATGCATCTCCTGCTCTAACATTTTAAACATAGCGAACCGTTGATTAAAATGTTTCAAAACAATGATTTCCTCTCCATTTCGCTTAGTTTAACATTTTATTTACAGTCACCATGAAACGGATCTTGCGATTTACTTTTTTTCTGTATCGTGACATGTATCCGAGTGAAACGGCTTCTGAAATTTGAAAAAAATGTAGGGGAGGGCTTTATCTTGCCCATGCCTTTTTGATTGGTTTGTTGTCATTTGGGCTTGCAGGGGCCTGGCCATTACACAGTCAGTATAGTCCAACCTCTTTTTTTGTTGCTGATATCGTGTGGTGAAGTTGTTGTTGTTGTTGACGTTGTTGTTGAGAGGGGGAGAGGAGCTAAACGTTTTTTATTAAAGGTTGCAAGTGCAATTGATTTTTTTTTTTAAATAATGGTATGCACAGATAAATAATTTATTAAAATCATTGCAAAACCTTGTAAAACACGTAGAATTTCCTTTTTCAAGGTGACTTATACATTTATGATATGATACTATATTTTACACTAACACCGTGTCTACAACAGACCCAATGCGACATGAGACAATACAAGAACGCATTAGAATCCATTATAATTTTAAATATTGTCAACACTGGATGCGGATGACATGGTGTAAGTGTGGCTTGAGTGTCGAGAGTTCTGCCCTAATTTTTCACCATGCCACTTTTGGTAATTGAACCATTCTTTTGTATAG
Source organism: Barbatula barbatula (assembly GCF_947034865.1). Classification (NCBI taxonomy): domain Eukaryota; kingdom Metazoa; phylum Chordata; class Actinopteri; order Cypriniformes; family Nemacheilidae; genus Barbatula; species Barbatula barbatula. The sequence continues at coordinate 3,595,085 of NC_136780.1, read as the reverse complement.
TGACTTTAAACTTCATCCTTTTATTTTTCTCTTGTTTCTTGTGAATCAGGCGGCAAGTCAAACTGCCAAAAAGTCAAAAGCGCAAGATGGTGACCAATCAGATGCCATTATGAACATGATCTCCATGGCATCATCTGACAGCACGCTGACAGGGCTGATGAGCCTCTCTGCCTCTCGCTCAGATTCAACTTCCTCAGCAGATGATCTCAATGTCGGAGCTTCATCCCAAGAGTGGCAGCCTCCTGGCAAGGAGCCGCCAACCTCCAACGAGCTCCACGCACCTGCGAAAGTCTCTCTTAGCGAGTACCGGGCCAAACACGCGGACGAACTGGCAGCGCAGAAGCGGAAGCTGTTGAACATGGAGTCCAACGTAAAGCAAGGGTACGCCACAGCCGCCCAGGCTCTCATTAACCAGCAAAGAAAGGAAAAGCACCACCATCACCAACAACAGTCCACCTCGAGTTCCTCAGACTCTGGCAACCCCTCACCAATTGTCCTAAAGATCCCTGTGGACGAGAGGTCGATGCGCTTCCCTGTGCCCGGCCAGTCGGGAAGCGGAGGGCACAGCGGCCGAGGGTCCGAACATGACATTAGGGTCCGAATACGAGTTCCAGAAAGGCGAGGTGGATCAGGAGAAGATGGTAAAAGTCGAGAGAAACCAAGAGAGCGTTCCAACCACCATCATCATCACCACCATCACCACCACTCATCCTCCAGCAGTTCATTATCGTCGTCCTCGGCACATAAACATTCAAGTTCTACCAGTGCAAGTAGCAAAAAGGTCTCAGGGGACTCTGTGCGAATCAGCTCCTCATCATCTTTATCCAGAAAAAGGACTCACGTGACCGAGCCGCCTTCGTCAGGCACCCATTCCTCGAAAGTTAGCAAATCCTCCAGAAACTCATTTCACCTCCCGTCCCTTGCCGGCATGCCCTCCCACTCTCTGGGTCCCGGGTCAGATATCCTCCCCTCGCTGAGCCTGTCGCACCATCAGGGAAACTACTCTCACTCCAAGGCAGAAAAGGCCGACACTAACGGCCACAACGTGGGCGGCCAGTCCAACGATTACCAGGACACGTTTGACATGTTGAACTCGCTGCTCAGCGCGCAGGGGGTGCAACCGGCACAACCTCAAATTTTTGACTATCGCTCTCAGTACGGAGAGTACCGATACAGCAGTAGCGCTCGTGGAGGAACCCATCCCCCGCCCCTACCATCAGAACCGCCTCCCCCCTTGCCACCGCTACCCAAATAAACTCCACTACTCATGCCATCCTTCTGGGTTCCTCATTTTCTGTGATGCTCAGTTTGACAGCAAGGTAATGTGTACCTTCCATCTAGCCTTTTATGTCTGACTTTGCCCCCCATCCCTCTGTACTTCTCGTTTTGTGTGAGTATTCACAAAACCCATCTGTGGCAATAATGTTAAAATAGAACAAAATATTGCAAAAAAAGTATGTTATTTATTGATAAAAATGTACATACTATTTTTGATGTTGCGCAGTTTTATAACAGTGCTATATAACAGAAATGCATAATGGTTTAAGGGTATGCATAACTGAATGAGAGGGAAATGTCCTCTTTAAAACGAGTAGACCTTTGAACGCAGAATGAAAATGAATTTTGTTTTACATATGAATTTAAGTCTTGCTGACAATATATGTGTCTTTTTTATCGACTATGGTATTTATTATTAGCCTTTTAAAGCAGTAGTTACTAGCAGTCGTTGGTTGAATGCATCTCAGACGATATCTGGATTTATTTTTATACTGTACTATATAACCTGCTTCCCAGTCTGCATTTACTTGACAAGTCTTGTATTTAAAAAAAATTGACATACAAATCCCCATGTTTGCATCAAAGTGTATGTTCCTAATATATGAGTAGTTTCTGAAGTAATGTTATTATTCTGTTCGGTAAATATTTGTGGTCTTTCTTTTGTAATTTGATTGTATTAATTCTGTAAATGACTGAAATTGACACAACCTATTTTTACATTTTTCCAAAAACAAGAATATGCCTAACTTACCAAGTATGTCTGATTGATATAGGATTCTCGAATACAGTCATTGTTTTAAATGGTTGTAGAATATTACTCTATAATTTTACACTAAAACAGTATGTCCTGCTTATGCCTGTTTCATTTTGTTGTGTTTTACTTAGTTTGAACAAAAACCCATATGTGGTCTGTTTTGAGGTGTTTTGAAATAGTTTAAAATGTTTTGAGAGGAGTTGCTATATGTCCTTTTTTCAGAATTGACATATTTAATTTGACTAAAGCAAAAAATTGTGAGATGCACCAATAAATCAGCCAATAATTGGTTGTTAAAAGCGTTTTTTCCGACATTAGCCAATAGTTTAAAAACAGTAGATGATCAGGTATACGATAAAAAAAGGACAGAACAATGCAATGAATTTGTGCCCGTGGTATATAAATGTTTAGAAACATCACTAAATTTATGTTTTATTAATAGTCGTTATTTGAAAAATAATATTCAGAAATAATTTATAATCGTGTAAATGTGAGTTAATATAATCACCAAACTATCGATAAAAATACAGATATCACTGAATAATTTCTATTGGTCGAGAAATTTAGTATCGGTGCATTTCTAGTCTGTTCACATATGTTATGCTGTCATCTACCTTCATTTTTTTATTGCACCCTTTTTAATGAATTGATAAGCTAACAACAAAGTATTGTACATGAAGCACAGAGCAAATCTATTCTTAAAAACTCTAACCACATTCACGCCTGAATATTTTTATGAATGTATAACACAAAAATCTGTTACGCTTTTTTATGAATTATGGCTCTATTTTTTTGTCTCCCATCAATTTAGATTGGCCATCTACTGTAAAGCCTCTTCAGTTGTTTGAATGTTTGTCATTCATCTTTAGCTAATAGCATTGACACTGGTCGAGTGAATGGAACGCACGGTTAACATGAAATGTGTGAGTTTGTTTAATTGTGATAATGTTACAAAAACAAAGGTATTACAACACTCGCCTTCATTTTTGCATGTGGGAATTAGATCAGTAAGCCGTCCAATCACGATTCATGAAATCATTTGGGAATCCACAGTGTGCATTAAAGCCGGGTGTGAACATGTTTCAAATCTGACCGTCTTCATATCATATCTTAAATCGTGTCCAGCAAACGTGTAATTGTATGCAGTTAATAGCACAACAATGCAGATCACAGCAGGTATTTTGTCCCGCTGTATTCACATCCCTGTGATACTATGTAATTGTTTTCATCCCGTGGATTTCATGGCATGCCTCTTCATTGCTGAATTTGCAGACAAAACATGAAGCATGGAATTTCTACTGTGAGAGTCAATTGAATAAATGTTGCGTTCTTCGATTAAGATTGTAGCAGGGATTCCTCAATAACTTATTTTTCCCAATGTTGCCATTTATGAAATTCTATGAAACACTTTAAGCTATAAAATATGTTGTTTTTCCACAATATTGGCATATATTCCCTTATATATAAGGCACTTCTCATTGACATTTCTGATGCTTATAGTCTAAATGAGAGATTTAACAGCATGGTAACCAATTTAGTTGCAAGAGAAAACATTTGTGTGGGTCTAATGCAATTCATGTCACCACTGTATTTTCTATGTATCTCTCGCAGAAGATGGCGTTTTATCAAATGTACATACTGTTTTCTGTGTCATAGTGGTACCACATGAACTCAGGTTTTGAATTTAATTGAATTGTTAGGGTGTTTCTTGTCAGAAGTAAAGGTTTGCATTTTTGTGAACTCCTTTTATAAATGTGGTTGATATACTCTGTAAATGAATGCTTTATGAGAAACATACTTGTTGATGTCTTTATAAAAAATGAAAGTGTGAAATATTATAATGTGACACATTCTTCTCATGCTTCTTATAGTATGTTCACATGACTGATTTTTATACAACTACAGTTTTTGCTTCCACCTGATGTCAATACCTTAGTGGTTTGCCTTTGAATTCAGTGCTGGAATAAAGAGATATGAGAAAACAAGGAATGCTAAACATTAAAACGTGATTTATTTTTTGGATGCTGAAAATCCGTGTAAAGAAAGCAGTCGCAAGAGCTGGTGTAATCCAGATTAACTTTCCATTCCTGGCATTTTTGTCTAGATTTGTAACTAGACATTCAGAATTACAGCAGTAGGTATGTTAATGAAAACGTTTTTATTATTAATACATTATCATTTGTGTTTTTATGTCAGAAAGAAATGTCTTAATTTCTCTTAAGTGAACCTCTGAATTCGTGTTTGTTGTATTGAGGCTGTTTGTACAGTATGCAGAGTGAATGAGAGTACAGATCTGAACAGGGCTCATTGTTCTTGAAGTCAGTCATCTCACATGATTCGGTTGCTGTAAAAGTCACTTATAAAAGTTCTGACAAACCTTTTCCCAGCTTTAAACTCTTGCAATATGTTGTCATTAAACAACATTCTTCATGTGTTTTTTTAAAACCAACACGTTAACATATAACTCACAACACGATTCTTCATTGATCAGATGATAACTCCATTGTCATAAATACAGCATATGTGTGTGTGGTTTTACGGGTTTGGGAGTGGCTATTCATTCAGAGATGTTGGGCTTTGCCATATAAAGAGTGAAGCCCCTGTGGAAGACATTGCAGAATTCTTTTAAGGCGCCAAGAATAAGGTGGAAAAATGAAGCTGCTTTCAAGACTTTTGCTATTGTCCTGCTTTTCCGTGACCCTAACAAGTAAGTAAACATGCATGTTTATGTCTAAACCCTAAATGCATATTATATTACATGTATTTGTCATTGTGGCTTATATTGACATTCAACGTAGTGTTCTGTTGAAAAGAATAATAGCAGGATGACCATAAAGTTTGTCTGATTTATATTGATAATATTTATCAGTGTAGACCATTGAATTTACCGCATTAAAAATGTAGTATGAACCAAAGTCGTTTAAATAAGATACAATTGCAGAAAGCTGTTCCGCGTGGGACAGCCTATGAGTTTAAAACACTCTTGTGTTACATTTAAGGCCTACAGGCAGATTTAATGGTTCACCGCAATGTCTATTCATCTGTAGACAATATGCAGATCAGAAATTTTCTGCTTAGAATAATCCATCAAAAGGTTAATATGTTTTTAAAGAATGGATGTATCACATGAATCATAAATATTACTCTAAAAAAGTCCCCTTTTATCATCTTCAATAGCCAGCATATTGACTTTACAAGTTATCTCATCAAAATATTTTAAACTGATTTAAAATATATTGTTGCATTTCATTTTTCAGGTTGAAATGAGTAAAATTATTTAAACGTGTCAACATGATTTAAAGAGCACATAAACATTGCTCTGTTTTAGCGTATTAATAACCCAATTAATACCCATAATCCAAGATTTGACTTATGTCTTATGATGCGAAAATTCTAGCACTGCGTTCTATTTTTTACTATGCCTGTGCACTTCAAAAAGTAAACCCCTCCCTTGCAGAGTAATGCCAGAAGTATGGTCACATGTGCAGCTAAGCATCACATGCATAGGATTTGGGGTAACACTGCAGAAAATCTTTATCCGGACAAACTCTCTGGCCTCTATCTTCCTACACCAATTGAACAATTGTAGGTCCTTTGGGGGAGAATTAAGGGCTCACATTATTTTAAATATTGATATTGTTTCTCGTTGGATAAGGACATGTTGACAGGACCAACACGAATTCCAGATTCAACCCATATCAGATATGGAATACAAAACTGTTTACTGTGTGGAAATCCGGAGATCCACGATACAAAACCAGCTGGACGGGTAAGAGAGACAAAATAAAGTAATTTCTGCTCTGAGGCTGTTGTTTATTGTTGTTTTAATTCCATCTTGTTAAACTTATGTCTGCAGGTGGAGAACTGAAGTTTGATGTGAGTAATGATGCACCCACCTTGACTGGTGCCAAAATCACCTTTGCAATTGACATCGTGTTCCCTCACAACCAAAAAGTCCTGCTTGACGGACGAGTGGTTTGGGCTGAGAACGGCACAATAAATGGTATGTTTCTGCCATCTATAAACTTTTCACAAATGTTAATGAAATGTAAATAATAAACTTCGAAACATTATGGTTTAGCTCAACTTGTCGCCAAGGTCTTGAGTCGGATTCCTAGTGAATGCTTTGTATAAAATGTACATATTTTGACCGGCTAAAAAACTGCACGGTTTTCTGATAATCGATCTAGGCACGCACTTCCGTGAGGGTGAACCTGTCTATCCTGAAGGGAATTTTGTGGATGCGTTCCCTCACGCTCCTCTACACAATCTCAGGGATAAGAAACCTCCCTACGTCTTTGTGTGGAAAACCTGGGGTAGGAAGAAGCACTACATTTACAGGTAGACTTCATGTTACCTGGTGTTTTCACACCTGACTATTGTTTATTGTGTCTCACAGGGAAGTACTGGCAGGTGAGCGACGGCCCTTCCTCATCACTGACTATCGGCACAGATGATGTTCCTCTTGGCTCTTATAAGATGGATGTTGTCATCTATCACTACAGGAAGAGAGATAAATTTATTCCTATCGGATATGCCTCCACACAGTTTAGTATCACAGGTGAGCATAATGCAAGCATCATGTCTGCATGACAAGTGTCAACACTGATCTGTCTTTACAAGATTTCCCTTTTAGATAGTGATATGAATATCGCTGTCTGTCCTTAATGACCTAAAACAAATTTTATGTTTGTCTGTACATTTTGGGAAAAAAAATGTATACCATTTCTTTAAAAGACTGAGATATGAATACAAAAAATATAATTAGGTAAACCATCAAGTAAATTATTTTAATTTCACTGTTTAAAGATAATTATCACATTGAAAATATGTAAAATATATATATATACAGCCAGGAAAATTATTTTCAGTTGAATTTACAATTTATAGATATGGAAAAATGATATTTTTTGTTTCTTTCTGTGAACTACTAATATTTCTCCCAAATTTTAAGAACAAATATTGTTCCCATTTGCAATTATTTGCAGAACTGCAGAAACAGGTAAAAATAACAGGAAAGATGCTCTGTATTTTGCTTTTTATGTCACTCCTGAGTTTTCATTTTGTTAAAATTCAACAGACACTGGACTGAAATGGCCACAATACATCTAGAAATGATAATTAAATGACAATATGGAAGGGTCTCTTAATTTTTCCATGGTTGAAGGTTTTTGTCATTTGTGTGTTTGCTAAATGTTGAATGTACATTTGAATTATAAGATCCAAACTTTGTGTTTCTAGATCAGATTCCCTTCTCTGTGACCCTGACGCAAGTGAATGACAAAGATGAAAAAGACCAGAGATTTATCCAGAATAGAGCTGTGGCCTTCAGCATCACCCTTCACGACCCCAGCCAATACCTGAGCCAATCAGATGTCACATTTAACTGGGACTTTGGAGACCGCAGCGGGACTGTAATCTCCAGAGAACTCACCATCACGCACACTTACGTTACATCTGGTACCTTCAGGCCCCGAATTGTCATTCAAGCAGCCATACCGGATCCATCCTGTGCACCAAAGCAGCCCACTGAAGCCAACCCTACCGCCAGTGTTGATATGCCTGAAACATGGACAACCGGTGGGTGAATTGCATGTTGTTAGTTTCTGTATATAAACTTTCTTTAAGTAAAGAATAAATTCAGTATATATTTATATATTTACTTTAAAAGCGTCAGTCACCGAGAAGATGTTGGAAGAAGACTCAGTTGAAGATCAGGCACGAGTAGTAATAAAGCGGCAGGCAGCAAACACAGATGGCTGTGTGATTTACCGCTACGGGTCTTTCTCAACTGAGATCGTAATAATCGGTCAGATTTCTTTCATATTTTACGACATGTATTAGAGTTTCTCTTTGATAAATGATGTATGTTAACATCCTCAGAGGGCATCGAGAGTGTGCAGATTGTTCAGGTGGCTGTAGCGGATGGTTTTTTGCTGGCGGAGACGGAACGAAATATTGTTGATTTCACTGTTACCTGCCAAGGAAGGTGAGAAAGCATTCGACCTGCATTTTTACAAGGTGTGATAAAAAAACGTCATCTTACGAGAGTCCAAAGGGGTCCGTTTATTCCAGGAGGGACTTTAATGCAATACAAAGTTTCATTCTTAAACGTGTTGTTGAAACCACAAGATTGAGCAGATCACATGACCTCTTTCTGTTCAGCCCCCCCACTGAAGTGTGCACTGTGGTGTCAGATGCAGACTGTCATGTGCCATTTATGACCATCTGCAATGCCGTGAGCCCCTCCGCAGACTGCCAGCTCATCCTCAGACACTCTTTCAATGACTCTGGGATCTTCTGTATCAATGTATCTATGACCAATGATGACAGTCTGGCTGTCGCAAATGCCAGGGTCAATATTAACATAGGTATGTTCGCTTTAAAGTGTGCATTTGTGTATGCTATTCAATATAAACCATTACTAGTTTATGATAGGAGGAGGATGCATCTTATTGTGTTGCTAAATCATCATAAATCAATGACTCAATTGTTGTTATATTCAGCAGGTTCCAGGTTTACATCTGCAGGCATGATTGCTGTCATGTTGGGAATCTTGACTATCGCATCAGTGATTGGCTCTGTGGCCTTTGCATACAAGTATGTGTATTTAAAGGGATTTAGTTGATGCACACGGGTATGACCCTTAAATTATTCAGCCTGTTCCTTTGGGTTTTTTATGGATTTAGTAAGCAAGCAAAGCAGTGTGAACATTAACTGGCCTCTGTTTTTTCACTATTCTAGGCGTCTAAAAGGGTATCAAAAGCTGATCGAAGCCCCAGCTGCGTGCCAGTCTAACAGTGCCAGATGAGTTCTGTGCCAGCCCTGTTCTGGGGCCTATTGAATCAGCAGACACCGGGTGTGAAATGTATTTCAAAAATAGTGTTACCTTAGATTGATTTAAGATTTAAACAAATGTTACATGAGTATTATTTTATACGTATTGGTTATGCAGTCGGATGCATTTAATACTTTTGTAATACTGTTAATACTTTTCTTACTCTTGAAGCCATTACTGGATTTTGTATTTTTATACAAATTTGATCGTAAAATCTAGAAGGACTTGCCTTAAATCTTACACTTCTTAAAGCTAAGAAAAACCATGCTGGATTAACAGGATTGCACTGTCAACCATTGACACAACATCTCTGAAGCGCCAGCCTTTCATTTTTTATTGCAGTTGAATAAAATATGACAAAAAATATGATACTGTCTTTCATTTAGTCACATATTCTTGTCAGAAAGACTCCTGTAATTGCATTATGAATACATTTCCGATAGTTAAGTTAAGTTTTCTATAACGAAGTGTTTAAAAATGACTTGTTTTAATTCATTCATTGAAATATAATTGACTGTTATTCCTGCTGTAACTCACATACACCTCTCCAGAAACCAAGACTGGCTTTAATACCGTAGGCTGTGTGACCACTAATCTACTTTTCCTTCATCCCAACTCTTTAAACCTGTCAAAGGTCATGAAGTGCACTCTTAACATTGTTTATTAAGCAGATTACCAGAATTCCTTTAAGCAAAAACCTAACGTCGAACTCACTATTCACCTCAAGGAAAAAAAATCAGCACACAAAGGTTTTTAACATCACCTTCATTTTATTCAGTCAGAATCCCAAATTTGGCAAGCAAATTCCTCAAATAAAAATCATACTGGCCATGATAACACATCAACTGATCAATAATTTGTCTCTAACATTTAAGAGTAGACTTTACACTTAATACCTTATGTATATTGTGTGTAAATTAACGGTCTACTGTGTTCAGTTTCAGACATTTACTCAACATTTTAATATTCCTCACCTTCCTCCTCTCCTTCGCCCTCAATAGAATCAACACCAACCTCCTCATAATCTTTCTCCAGGGCAGCCATGTCCTCTCTAGCCTCTGAGAACTCTCCCTCCTCCATACCTTCACCCACATACCAGTGCACAAAGGCACGCTTAGCATACATCAGATCAAACTTATGATCGAGACGGGCCCAGGCCTCAGCGATAGCTGTGGTGTTGCTCAGCATGCACACGGCCCTCTGAACCTTGGCCAGGTCACCACCCGGTACAACAGTGGGGGGCTGGTAGTTGATACCAACTTTAAAACCAGTGGGGCACCAGTCCACAAACTGGATGGTTCGCTTGGTCTTGATGGTGGCAATTGCAGCGTTCACATCTTTGGGCACCACATCACCACGGTACAGCAGACAGCAAGCCATGTACTTGCCGTGACGTGGGTCACATTTCACCATCTGATTGGCTGGCTCGAAGCAAGCGTTGGTGATTTCAGCCACAGAGAGCTGCTCATGGTAAGCCTTCTCTGCTGAGATCACTGGGGCATATGTAGCCAATGGGAAGTGGATACGAGGGTAGGGCACCAAGTTGGTCTGGAATTCAGTAAGATCGACATTGAGGGCACCATCAAACCTGAGAGAGGCTGTGATGGAGGAGACAATCTGACTGATCAACCTGTTGAGGTTTGTGTAAGTAGGCCGCTCGATGTCGAGGTTTCTACGGCAGATATCGTAAATGGCCTCATTGTCTACCATGAAGGCACAGTCAGAGTGCTCCAGGGTGGTGTGGGTGGTCAGAATGGAGTTGTAGGGCTCTACCACAGCAGTAGAGACTTGGGGGGCGGGGTAGATGGAGAACTCGAGCTTGGACTTCTTGCCATAGTCAACAGACAGACGCTCCATCAGCAGAGAGGTGAAGCCGGAACCGGTTCCACCACCAAAGCTGTGGAAGACCAAGAAACCCTGGAGGCCTGTGCACTGGTCAGCCTGCAAAAGAAAACATTTTGCTCAGTTTCTTAAAATATATATAAATTCTTATAAAATATAAATTAAATCTATATTAAAAATTATATAAAAGTATTTAAATTTTATGTGGGTACAACTGTACCGTTACCTACCAGTTTGCGAATCCTGTCCAGCACCAGATCAATGATTTCTTTACCGATGGTGTAGTGACCACGAGCGTAGTTGTTAGCAGCATCTTCCTTTCCTGTGATGAGCTGCTCGGGGTGGAACAGCTGTCGGTAAGTTCCAGTACGTACCTCATCTGGATGAACGGATCATAAAAAACATTTAAGAAACTGATAGAACTTTTTAAATTATATTTGAAATAAAACTAAATGCAGTGCTCTTACCAATGACAGTGGGCTCCAGGTCTACAAACACAGCCCTGGGGACGTGCTTCCCTGCTCCAGTCTCGCTGAAGAAGGTGTTGAAGGAATCATCACCTCCACCAATGGTCTTGTCACTGGGCATCTGCCCGTCCGGCTGAATGCCGTGCTCAAGACAATAGAGCTCCCAACACGCATTGCCAATCTGGACACCAGCCTGACCAACGTGGATGGAGATGCACTCACGCTGTGAAAAGAAAAGGTAAAACCGTGAAATCGGTTTTCAAGATGCTCACAAAGACATCTGCTTCTTTTGTACCATCGCTCTATTGACATCCGCATGCATTTGGGCACAACAGTAGACATCTTTCTGAGATTCCCTTGAATCACAAATGTGCTGTAAATGTCTTAAGACTCATTTTTAAATGAAGAATGCAATGTAATCAACTGTTTCACACAACCATAAGCTATATTTATTTACTTTAAGGTTAAGCATATAAGAGGGCAAGTCCTTGTAGGTCACCAAATAGGAAGAACAAAGGAGCCAGTTCTCTTTATTCAAGGGAGACAGCAGAACAGAGCAAATTCCTCACCTATACCGTACCAGCTTGCCAGATCGTGTCTTAATAAACATTATAGGAGAACAATACACATTTAAACAGAATTCATCCTCTACTTCATTCTTCCCCCATTTATACATTTCTTCTCATTTATTTTCCATCTCATCCACAGCATTATGTCAAATATCATTTTTGGAATATAATATGTATGAGATAAACAACACAATTTGAAAATGAATGATGCAGAATTAAATGTAAATTGCAATGGAGACAATGACAGCTGTAAATCTGAACAGGAATAGAAAAGCAGTCATTTGCTGCAGGCCAGACATGAGCTTCTGCAGACAGCTGCAGTCCCCACCCAGTTTACTCCAACTGCGCATGGGAGGAGGGGAGGATGCAAATCTCAAGAAAATTGTCGCTCAGTCTCCGGTAAAGGATTCATTTTGCAATATATTTGTGCAAATTCCTTAACATTACGTTATGTCAAAATCATTCATAATACAACGCGGTGATTTCTAACTAAGTTGGAAATGCAAACGATAAAATAGCGCAGAACACATAAGTCATTCGCAATACACGCTGTTTTCTTTTTGCATTTAGTTCGTATGACAATAAAACAAATCATTACATGTTTTTACATATACATTTTTACATACATGTCATTGCATTATGTGAGATACGACATACCAGTGTGAGTGTCGGAGATGCGCGTCATTAAACAGGTGTACGTACTAAATTAAAGTTAAATGTGAAATATATCCCTATTAAACAATTTCTGCACACATAAAAGCTGCATATGCATGGGAAAAACGATGCTTATTTTAAACACAACATTATAACCGATAATAACGCCTACGCGTAAATGTCAATTTTATTCCCATAGCGCCGTTATGAATAAATGGGTAGATGTGCGTGATCTGGTACGCATTTGCAAATGCTTTTTTTGCAAACTAAACCCCGTGTGACCACAAACATTTTAACGCGACATTTTGTGCCATATATTTTAATATTCAAAATTAGAAATCTTTGCACGGCGTCACGATGCGGCAAAGTCGCGCGCCTCTCCTCCATTTTACGTATAGGTCGCGCGCTGAATGACAATTAAAAAAACCCTTGAGCCGCTTTGAAAATCAGAACAAGAGGATTTAACCATATGCACATTTACAGTCGAAAATAACTGCTCGATGTTATTGTAACATCTTTCAAATGTCTAAAGACGAAAAAGCATACTCACCATTTTTCTGGAGGGGACGAGGCTTGTATCAAGTGGCAGGGAATTTCTTTATTGTTGAGATTACTGAGAGTATTCAAGATTGAGGCTGAGGGGGAGGAGCCAGTGACTGGAGAAAGATCATGACGTCAGAATGAGGAAGGGATCAAATGGAGATTAAAAAGACACTGCCAGCCGGTGCTGACCGATCTGTAAATCAGGGAGATGCCCACAAAAAATTGCTTTAGTGTTCGGTGCGTTTGTTATTCATGTCTTTCATATTGGGAAAGGGAAAGACTCAAAAAAATTACTTATGATCACACGTGCATGTCAGTCATACAGCAGGAGATGAAGTCGGTGTGCTGTCATTTATGTGTGTCTAGTGTGTCATGGTTTTGGCATTCAGTGGGAAATTTCAGAAATGCAGAAAGATCCTTTCCCATGCATGACAAAGATAACAGATTATTTCAGATTTTGAAAGTATGTTTAGGTTTTAGGTTTAAGAGGAGATAGGAAACGAGAAACAACAGCAATGACAACGACGAATCACATTATTCATGTTTACGGTTAAAGGCACAATGCGAAAAGCAATTTTGCACCAAACAGAAGCCTTGAAAATGAATTTGTCAGGACAAAATAGTTTAGCAAAGTAACGGCATATAAAATGATACAATAATTTTTGTAGATTCTACCAAATAAACGATGTAAAATAGCTGAATGTAAATGCAGTCCCACTGTAGATGCCATCAATCGATTAGGCTCAGTTTTTCATGGTACCACGGCCCACACACTGCACTGTTTGCAGTCTCTCCTCCTTCTCTGTCCTAGATTTTGTTGGAATGATATTAGGCCGATGTCACGTGAACAGAACTCTCTCTCTCTCTCTCTCTCTCTCTCTCTCTCTTATTAAAAGCGGATGTCACGTGAACAGAACCCTATCCTGAAGAGTGTGAGTGGCTGGACCACTGCAGGGAATTCTCACAGCTGCTACTATGTATGAGAATAGGATGGGTGGGACAGAGCTGTGTGCAGTTGCCATTGGGGAGCAAACGTTGAACAGAAATGCAGGACCTTAGCTTTTGGGCTAAATAGAGTCGTAAGCGAATACAGTCTTGCTCCACAGAAAGAGTGCCGTTGGGTAAATAAAACAGCGTTTCAGTTGCATCCAATTTCTATACATGTAACTTGTGTTTCCTTGTCTCTCCCTTTATTAGTAATACATATTGTAATAACTACTCTTTGGAACCCTCAAAGGAGCGAAGGTGAACCGGAAGGTCAATTTTCAAGATCATCTTTTTCTTCCTTTAATTTGTAATAAATTACGTACATTGTCATGTGCACAGTTATGTCATATTATTTCATCTTGTCCCACAGCTGGTGTTTTTAAGGCCTGACTTATTGGCAATATTGGATTTTTAGTCCTTGACTTAATGAGTTGTGCACTGCAGTAAATAGAATCCGAGACCATGCTTATAAAGCAACAGAAATGCTGCCTATCTCAGAATGCCTGATCGACATTAAGGTTGCAACATAAGAGGGCCAAATGTACAAGGGCATTATTGCCAGCTTCTTATATTTAGCAAAACAATTTATGTAAACAATTATGATTTTTTCTTAAAATAAGAAAATGAAATGCATATTAAAATCAAATGGAAATGAAGAATGAGTTACAGTCCATGGAAGGACAGAAATATTATTTACAACAAGAAGTTCTGTGCGACCTGCAGTCTTATTGTTTTCACTCCTGTTGTTATCAACAACACGAATGACCGTAAAAAACGAATGAAAAAAATGAGGTAAAAGAAGATAGTAAATGGGAAGAGAGAATTGGAAGGACAGTGAGGATGGTACAGTGGTATTTCCCAAGCTGTGACAAATCAGTTGATCTATTAATTGTAAAATAGCCAGTAAATACCAAATTTAGTAAAGTATTTTGGAAGTGTGATAGTCTTTTGTTTTAGAAAGAATCTGTGTTTTAAAAGGTAATCAGTAAAGATTTTGATATGTTATATTGTTTGTTATAATCCTGCAAAACCGCACCAAATAGCTTTCTAAAATATTTATTCTATACGTAAACATATCTCATACTATTTGTGCTTGCTTGTAATTTAAAATGTATGCGGACAGAAACAAACCAAGTAACCATGGCGGAGTACAAACATACATTCCCGAGTCAGAATCATCTTTCAAAGGCTACATCATGGTCGTGTGACTCAGAGAATAAAATAATATTTCATGTTATACACAGGTCATGTATATATATAAAGCAAAAAAAACTCAACAAGAATCTAGTGTTTAAATCTGACATTCTGACACACTACACTAATACACATGTATATTTACGTACTGATAAATGTGAATAATAATAATAATATAAAACAAAAAGATCACAATGATTTTAGAGAAGCATGTAGCCTTACAGTGATGATATCACATATTATATCAATGTTAAATGTTATATATGTCCTAAATAGCCATATGTACTTCTCCCTAAAAACGACCTGAATCACACCTATGTTGACAATAATATATCTTGATGAGATATGCTGGATGACCGAATGGGCCGACAGATGGAGGAGAGGGTGTTAAAAAGAAGGTCCTCCCCTTATTGCTGGGGCAGCTGCATCCTCCTCCTGAGTTCTGCTATTCATGCTGGGTCACGTGATCTATAATGGCAGTAAATGTGGGTCTGCGTATTATCTCCAGGATGCTGGTTAGTATCCAACCAACTCCATTATTCATCGCCTAGCAACGGATGGAGAAGGGGGTTTGGTGTCTGTTAGTCCCTGGTCTATGTACCGCCACATCGATGCTGGGCCATTCACCCCATAGGCCTACATTTATGACTTAACATTAATTTGCATTGTATTGCTTCATAAGGAAAAAAATATGCTGTCATGTATTGTTATCTACTTATTATAGTGAGTTTTAGCACAAATTTCAAATACTAAAAAAGAACCTCATTAACCTCAGGCTCAACTCCAGGAGGGCCAGAAGGTATCAAAGAGAACAGATGGAGAATGGGATGATCAAGATACACAAAGATGCAGGTGAATAACCCGTAGTGCTTTTTTATCTTCGACGTACCTATCCAATAGTTTGGAAAATTGTATTATGATATCAATTCATTTTGATGGCAGGATAAATGAAAACAATAGATGCTGATGTTAGCAAAGTTACAGCTCTTTCTGTCAGATGTTAAAATAACATTAATGTAGTAGCTGGTGTTGAACCAAATGTATGATTCAAACATCTTGAATGAAAATGCCTGCAAAACGTAATTCGGTGTATCTGTGTTACTGGGTGAGGTTTGGGGAGGTGGCTAACCCACCCCGATCTTCCTTACAGCCAATAAAAATGCTCCCGGTTTTCCGTACTGGGCTGATTTGACCAATAAAATGTGGGAAGCGCAGTCGCCAGGGCAACGCGCATATATAAGTGAGATCAGACCGTTATATCGTTATTCTTCTTACATCGACCCCTCGTTGTCGAACAGTAAGATCTCACCGCGAAGACATTTCTCTCACCCGGCCAAGATACATTACCAGTAACAATGGTAAGTTATAATGGTCTAAATGTTGCTTATTTATACAGATAAACCGTTTTTATCCGTCCATTAAGTGTGCTATAATTCATTGTCGCTTCGGGTGGTAGAAATATATTGGGATAAATATATTTAGACACTTTATATATTCATCATTTTTAAATGAGTAAATTACTCGAATGGGACTGGGAATGGGAATCATCTCGTGCCATGCCACTGCAACCCCGATGTGATTCATGGCGTATACAATTGCACACATCTAAACTAAACAATCATTCATTCAGTAAATATGTAAGTAAATAATTGTAGTTATTCATAATAATTAACCCAAGAAGGTTTTAGGGATGACGAGGAGCGAGACAACAAAAGGACCGCATAAATATCTGGGTGTAACCGTGTCATATGGAATCATTGGAAAAAATTAGATCCAGCGCCTCCCACAGTATGTGGTCGTTATTTTCGTCTGTGGTCAATTCGGTTTTATAATGTCTAATTCATTTAAAATCGAGGGAAGGTTAAATATCTAGAGGTCGTATCGCATTTCAGGGCTGTGGGCGACGCTGTTAAATATTCATGGTTCATGCATATGATGGACAATAACAGTAAACCAGCTTCAGTGGGTCAGTTGGGGGTGTTATGTGATCACTTCATCTGACACAATATCTCATCGCACTAACGCAAAATAAAATGGAACAAGGCACATTGAATGTTTAAAGGGAGGTTTATTTACACTGTGCATCTTTTCTCCACAGCGTGAGTGCATCTCTATCCACGTTGGTCAGGCTGGTGTCCAGATCGGCAATGCATGCTGGGAGCTCTATTGTCTTGAGCATGGCATTCAGCCGGACGGGCAGATGCCCAGTGACAAGACCATTGGTGGAGGTGATGATTCTTACAACACATTCTTCAGCGAGACCGGAGCAGGGAAGCACGTCCCCAGGGCTGTGTTTGTAGACTTGGAGCCCACTGTCATTGGTAAGAGGAGGGCACTTCATTTTCTTTAATGTCTATCACTCAAGTCAGTTTTTTTAACAATTATGTATGATCCGTGTGTACAGATGAGGTTCGCTCTGGAACTTACCGACAGCTGTTCCACCCCGAGCAGCTCATCACAGGAAAGGAAGATGCTGCTAACAACTACGCTCGTGGTCACTACACCATCGGTAAAGAAATCATTGATCTGGTGCTGGACAGGATTCGCAAACTGGTAGGTAACGGTACAGTAGTACCCACATACAATACATTTTTTCATAATAAATACTTTTATATAATTTTGAATATAGGTTTAGCTTATATTTAATAAGAATCTATATATATTTTGAGTAACTGAAAAATATGTTTTCTTTTGCAGGCTGACCAGTGCACAGGCCTCCAGGGTTTCTTGGTCTTCCACAGCTTTGGTGGTGGAACCGGTTCCGGCTTCACCTCTCTGCTGATGGAGCGTCTGTCTGTTGACTATGGCAAAAAATCCAAGCTCGAGTTCTCCATCTACCCCGCCCCTCAAGTCTCTACTGCTGTGGTAGAGCCCTACAACTCCATTCTGACCACCCACACCACCCTGGAGCACTCTGACTGTGCCTTCATGGTAGACAATGAGGCCATTTACGATATCTGCCGTAGAAACCTCGACATCGAGCGTCCTTCTTACACAAACCTCAACAGGCTCATCGGACAAATTGTCTCCTCCATCACAGCCTCTCTCAGGTTTGATGGTGCCCTAAATGTCGATCTTACTGAATTCCAGACCAACTTGGTGCCCTACCCTCGTATCCACTTCCCATTGGCTACATATGCCCCAGTGATCTCAGCAGAGAAGGCTTACCATGAGCAGCTCTCTGTGGCTGAAATCACCAACGCTTGCTTCGAGCCAGCCAATCAGATGGTGAAATGTGACCCACGTCACGGCAAGTACATGGCTTGCTGTCTGCTGTACCGTGGTGATGTGGTGCCCAAAGATGTGAACGCTGCAATTGCCACCATCAAGACCAAGCGCACCATCCAGTTTGTGGACTGGTGCCCCACTGGTTTTAAAGTTGGTATCAACTACCAGCCCCCCACTGTTGTACCGGGTGGTGACCTGGCCAAGGTTCAGAGGGCCGTGTGCATGCTGAGCAACACCACAGCTATCGCTGAGGCCTGGGCCCGTCTCGATCATAAGTTTGATCTGATGTATGCCAAGCGTGCCTTTGTGCACTGGTATGTGGGTGAAGGTATGGAGGAGGGAGAGTTCTCAGAGGCTAGAGAGGACATGGCTGCCCTGGAGAAAGATTATGAGGAGGTTGGTGTTGATTCTGTTGAGGGCGAAGGAGAGGAGGAGGGAGAGGAATATTAAAAAATAAAGTTTGAAATCATGATTTAAGGAGGTCAAGCAGTAAAACCCACAACAAATAATGGCATTGTTACATCTCTGAAAAATAAATCTCCTTTTCAAACAAACCAATTTGTGTCTTTTTTTAAATTGTTGAATATATGTATATGTATATATATATATATATATATATATATATATATTTATCTACACACACCCTCAAAACAATATATATATTCATAATTTCTATATTCTAGTTTATGTATACTTCATCTTACATTTTGCCTGTGTAAACAATGTTGTTTTAAACACCAGAGAAATTAAAGGTAAGATAAATATATTATAAACAAACCAATTGTTTTATAACATACGTCTTAAAAATAAAATGACATTTTTAGCTTTCTTATAGTAAATGACAACCATTTGTAATGAAAGCATTTAATAATGAAAGTTACAATGTAGACTGATGATGACTTCGCGTAAAACAGATAAGATCTCTACAGTGACATTTTCATTTGAACAATACAGTCTTTGTAAGCACGTGGTACATATATATATATATATATATATATATATATATATATATATATATATATATATATATATATATACATATAGGCTATATATGTATATATATATGCATAACTTTACATGCAAATGTTATGAATCAATGGTTATGTTTCCTTTTTCACAAGAAAAATAGAGGGGTGGCACATATCTTATTTATTTATGAAGATTAAAACCATTTCCAGGTCGTCACAGTGTTCTCATGCCAAATGTGTCAGTAATGACATCAATGCTTGTAAAAATAATTTTAATATTACTAAATTATATAAAGACTTGCTTAACAGGTACTGTACAATACATGTATTTAACAGACCTGTTAAAAAAGATTGCTAAATGCTTGTAATTGTTAAGTGCATCACACCCAACATTATAAACATTAAAGACAAAAAATATTTTTAATTGGCCAATATAGAACAACAAAAGAAAACCATTACCTTAATTTTTATATATTTTCATCATAGTTAAAATGTCATATGACTAACAACCGTTTTTACTCAGCTTCGTCCCTCCTCTTACAATCTTCACAAATGAGGTTATCGTTCAAAAGGCAGAATCTGCCAATGGGGAGGCGCAAAATCTCAAATGGACCAATAGGCACGCGACGGGAAGCAAAAGCGTCTCTTCACGCGCTCCGCCTAGTGACGACAGACTGGAACGGTACAAATACTCCCACCCCACATTTTTTGGGTACTTCTTTCTCTCACCAGACTCTTAAAAGTCAACCTGTGAGAGTATTCATTACAAAAAACCTATTTTATTTTCTTCCTTGAGCCAAAACTCCAATCTTGAAAATGGTAAGAAATTTGTTTCAGTTATTTATATAACGGAGCTTTTAAAAGTGATGTCATGAGCTGTCTTTAATAATATATTTTTTGTGGTATTTGTTTTTGAGCTGCTTTTTAAATTCAGTATTTTACCAACATTTAATCGCCATAAGTGATATTTTGTTTTATACTTTTTGACAAAAAACAACTTGATACAATTCTTTTCAATTGGCTAGACACTGTAACTCGTGACTCGATTTTTATCATTGTTTTCATAAATGACAACTTTTACGAGTTTTACCGGTTTAACATTTCAGGAAAACTAAAGAATATTTCTAATATTTAAAAAAATATATAGAGGAAGCTTGTGGAAAATATCCCGTTTTTTCCACAATAAAAAATATCGATAAAAACGCAAACGTCGAACGTGAAGAGGATGTGCGACTCTAGAAATATCCTCCTTTGTTCCACAACGATTATGCGAAGTCACTTCTCTATCGTGATGCGCAAGAAGTGAGACCGGTACCGGAAGTGAGTCAGGCGCACGTGGTCCGGTTTGGGTCGGGTCTGGTCGGGTTTTTCATTTACGTGACCGGTCTTAAGCCGAGAGATGTATTTTTTATCATTCAGGTTTGGATAATCGGTTGAACTTGAACTTTTCTTTGATGCACCCTACCCAGCCTCCTCGTTTTAAGACTTATGTCATCACTTTGTTCGGGCTGGTATTAATACTTTTCACAGTGTACCTTACAAAACATGTCAAAAACAAGTCTGGTTATATTTCCCCTTAACTTAAACCTGTAACAAGAAATGTATTTTTAGGAGTAATTGGGGATCTTATTGTAATGGCAGATAACATCATGTAACTCTGCCTGTGTGCTCCTGGTTTTACAATTCAATGCTTTAGTGAAACAAAACAATGGAAGAGAGGCCCCCCTTTGAAATAAGGTCTGATCTGTTTCATCAGCTGTTTGTGTGGTCGGGGTTTTTGCATCTACAGCGGTTTCTGATTTGCATCAAAGACATTTTTCTGTCCCGGCTTCCTTTAATACAAAAAGTGTTTTAAAAAAAGAATGTACATAATGACATTCACTTCAAAGAGCCTGTTGTTAGCTTTGTAGAGCTTAACGTTTGCACGGTAAACCATTTGTCATCATTGTGTAAAAATAAGTGTTGCGTAAATCTTTTCATCTCTTTCTAGTGCGAGTGCTTTTTTTATTTAAAGCCGTGCCCTTTTTTCTCCACAGCGTGAGTGTATCTCAGTCCACGTTGGTCAGGCTGGTGTCCAGATCGGCAATGCATGCTGGGAGCTCTATTGTCTTGAGCACGGCATTCAGCCGGATGGGCAGATGCCCAGTGACAAGACCATTGGTAGAGGTGATGATTCTTACAACACATTCTTCAGTGAGACCGGAGCAGGGAAGCACGTCCCCAGGGCTGTGTTTGTAGACTTGGAGCCCACTGTCATTGGTAAGAGGAGGGCACTTAATTTTCTTTAATATCTACCACTCAAGTCAGTTTTTTTAACAATTATGTATGATCCGTGTGTACAGATGAGGTTCGCTCTGGAACTTACCGACAGCTGTTCCACCCCGAGCAGCTCATCACAGGAAAGGAAGATGCAGCCAACAACTACGCTCGTGGTCACTACACCATCGGCAAAGAGCTCATTGATCTTGTTTTAGACAGGATTCGCAAATTGGTAGGTTTAAAAAAACACAAAAGATTATAAGCATTGAACATGCAATGGTGTGTAGGCGTGTTACATTTTTTTCTCCAAATATTGTCCTTCAGGCTGACCAGTGCACAGGCCTCCAGGGTTTCTTGGTCTTCCACAGCTTTGGTGGTGGAACCGGGTCTGGCTTCACCTCTCTGCTGATGGAGCGTCTGTCTGTTGACTATGGCAAGAAGTCCAAGCTCGAGTTCTCCATCTACCCCGCCCCTCAAGTCTCTACTGCTGTGGTAGAGCCCTACAACGCCATTCTGACCACCCACACCACCCTAGAGCACTCTGACTGTGCCTTCATGGTAGACAATGAGGCCATTTACGATATCTGCCGTAGAAACCTCGACATCGAGCGTCCTACTTACACAAACCTCAACAGGTTGATCAGTCAGATTGTCTCCTCCATCACAGCCTCTCTCAGGTTTGATGGTGCCCTCAATGTCGATCTTACTGAGTTCCAGACCAACTTGGTGCCCTACCCTCGTATCCACTTCCCCTTGGCTACATATGCCCCAGTGATCTCAGCAGAGAAGGCTTACCATGAGCAGCTCACTGTGGCTGAAATCACCAACGCTTGCTTCGAGCCAGCCAATCAGATGGTGAAATGTGACCCACGTCACGGCAAGTACATGGCTTGCTGTCTGCTGTACCGTGGTGATGTGGTGCCCAAAGATGTGAACGCTGCAATTGCCAATATTAAGACCAAGCGCACCATCCAGTTTGTGGACTGGTGCCCCACTGGTTTTAAAGTTGGTATCAACTACCAGCCCCCCACTGTTGTACCGGGTGGTGACCTGGCCAAGGTTCAGAGGGCCGTGTGCATGCTGAGCAACACCACAGCTATCGCTGAGGCCTGGGCCCGTCTCGATCATAAGTTTGATCTGATGTATGCCAAGCGTGCCTTTGTGCACTGGTATGTGGGTGAAGGTATGGAGGAGGGAGAGTTCTCAGAGGCTAGAGAGGACATGGCTGCACTGGAGAAAGATTATGAGGAGGTTGGCGCTGAAACTGTGGAAGGAGAGGATGAGGGGGAAGAATATTAGGGTTTCTTCTTATGTTTCTTAATGTTTCCTGTCTGTCAATTTTGTATGTCATTTACTCTCCTTTCAGTGCTGAACTCAACTAAAAGGTCAATTCCACTTCAATGCTAATAAATGAACCTTGTAAAGTGTCTTGTTGTCATTACTTTTGTTTTAAGAGAACTTTCACTATAATATGACTAAAAACCCAATGAATGGATTTAAGACCACAGACTACTCAAGCAAAATTTTGTCCAACTGTTCAATACTAGTTGCATGTAAATGAAACAATAATTTTGAGTGTGAATCATAATTTAATGCTTCTGACTTTAAATGGGACATGGAGTAAATATGCAACTGACCTCTAGTTTTAGGCATTTAATTAACATTTGTTATTCTCAAATTGTTTCTTGGCTCATACAGTACCTAGAACTATTATTTTATTTGCCCCATGTCACAGTTCAGTTTCGTCTGTTTTGAAGCGTTTCATGCAGAAGGCAGTGTTGCAGTGTAAACGTCTGATCTCATACAGTCTCTGGTGTAGGCTGTCTAATGCAAATAACATTACTTAAAACTATTGTTTAGCCAAACAGTTAATACCACTGTCTTGGCAAAAGGTTTATCCAAGTGAATGGGAAATGTACTTACCGTGTTCTAGGGAAGGAGAAATTAAGAGAGACCAGTTCACCACCCTAATCTAAAATTGGTCTTGGCATTCAGACCCTGTCAGGGGAGGATATGTCAAACTGGTGGACAGATGGTGGAGTTTAAATATATATTCTTTGTTCTCTCTTGTTTGACTCTCCTTGGATCTGAGAAGATACAACGTTGACGGTAGTCAAGGGTTTGAAGGGTCAAAGGGAAAAGCCAAACTGCAGACAATTCAGAGATGCATTGTAACAGTGTTAATTTGACAAAAAAGAAAAGTCAAGAAAAAGACAGTTTTGCAGATGAAAAATATTTATTTTAATTTGATGTTTGAAGGGAAGTCGTTATTGAAATATGATTGTGCGTCTACAATTCTCTCTTTACTTAATACATGAGCTTTTTGTCAAAACATCTTGAAACAATTTGAACAAAACAACATTAAAACTTATATTAAGCTTGTACATACAACAACGTACATGTACATTTCACTGGGGATATTTAATCGAAAAACCTATATTTGCAACTTGTAGAGCTCCATAGAATAAAAAGATTTGACTTAACACTCAGTTTAGATAGATGAATTTATACCCCTTTATTTATTAAACGAATAACATTTGGTTGGAGAGTTCTTACTTTCTGTAAGACCTAGAGTTTTATTAAACATAATCTCTTCACACGTGTGAGGTAAAGTTGCTATTCTGTGTTGGTTAAACTGAGAATTTCTGAGCGCATTATATAAAACTATGAATTTTGCATTTTCAGAACAAATGTGCTGATGGAAAATGTATAATTAAGAAATGTACAAAAACACACAAATGTGCACACATGCATAAAACATTTAGGACACACATTTTCACTGAGTTTGTTGCACAGCCCGGTTTAAACATTGCACGTTGCATTCTATTTTATTTCTAATACAGGCAGAAAAATGTGGAAGATCTTTAAGCACAAACTGACACCATCTTTCAAAGTGTCACAAAAATTCACAGTAACACACTTTGTCATGTTCCATTCAGTAAAAGGTTGTATTTTTAGATTGTTCTTCAACATCTCAGACCAACTGTTGGAGACCCATTAGATTATTATGGAGGGGGGATTTTAAGACATTTTATCAAATGTGCATTTCCATATAGTATTTCTAAACCAAAAACTTTGGTAATAACACCAGCTGGTCTTATATCATAGTGTACTGGCAGGTTTCAAGGATTACACTGAAATAAACGGAAAAACGGGATTGACCCATTTTATGTCATAACTGTATTTATGTTTATTCTCCAAAGTATGAATATTAAATGCAAATAAGTGACGTGGCCTATTAGATATAGGATTGTGAAATGTACACAATACAAAGTAGCCCTTACAACAGATTATTCCTTTATTTTATGTTTCTCTATAGACAAGCAAACAGAGTTAGACTTCCACAGATATGTTAAATGCAGCTGTGTCCTTCGAAGCAAATGTGTACAAATGCTTTTCTCTCTCACGGTCAGACACGGAGACGCACAACTCAGGTCCAACTGCAGATGGCGGCCATCTTTAGAGCAGCTCAGGAGGGCCTTTCTGAAAATCGATATCACAACAACAGAGCTGCTAACGGAGCGCGCCGCATCCTCACAGCTCCACACGCTACATTCTTTCCCCTGGGTGGTTTTGGCTGGAAAAAGGTATAATGATACACATAAAGTCACAAGGTAGAACAGACAAGAATCTTTTTTGCATTATTCTCAGAATGAATTCTGTGAGACCATTCTGAAATGTACATGTATGTATATTATTGTTGTATAGAGTGTTAGTTCACAGAATGAAACAAAAATTATAATTTTACCTAAACACATACCTATAAATGGTAAATAATAAAAAAGAAATGGTCTCTTAATTTTTTCCGTGGCTGTATATAAATGCAATGAATGAAGCTTACCTTACGCTTCGTTGCCTCAAGACAAAATGTGAACAAACAAAATGGCCAAACCAATGTTCAGGAATATAACCATGCAGATCATAATAGTGTTCGGACCCTGAGAAGAAAATGTCTGTTAGTGTTCTTTATTTCAAGTATTATAAACAATACTGTAGAAATGACTGAAAATAAACATTAAAGTCAAACAAAAAAACTTGCTTGAACCAATCGCTGTAAGATCACCCTGATTTGACTATTTCACCCTGAGTCTGTTCTATACGGACAACGGCTGACCACAAGATGTCACTGCGATGCAAAGCAATATCTGAGGAACACAAGGGACTTTCTCAAGGTGAATTTGTCATTTTGAGGCTCAGCCTTGCATAGATTTTGAAAAATGCGGCCGAAGGACTAGAGCCAGGGCTGAATGTCAAGAAACACAATCTGTCGTTCTCAGCTGTGGTTGCCAGAGCAGACATGTTCCAGTCTGCTTTCGAGTTAAGAAGAATGGCTTCTCTCATAACACAGCCCGTTGGGAGGACAGCTGATGCTAACACAGAATGGCCATTGTGCGCTGAATCGACATTCAGTCAGCAATGAAAGCAAATTGCACCTTGGTTATTTCAAAGATGCACATTCTAAGCAGCTGTTTGTAAATATTATACATGTATAGATTATGAGTCTTAAAGTGATAGTTCACCCAAAATGTTATCATTTTAAACCATCTTGTCATTTCAAACATGTATGACTTTCTATCTTCCGCAGAACACAAAAGAAGATATTTTGAAGAATGCTGGTAACCAAAAAGCGATGGCACCTATTCACTCCTATGTATGGACACAAACCAATGCAAGTGAATGGGTGCCGGTTACCAACATTCTTTTGTGTTCTGCAGAAGCAAGTTATACAGATTTAAAAAGACAAGGGGGTGAGTAAATCCTGACAACATTTTTGGATGAAATATTCCTTTAAATGGGCAATGAATAAAAATATGGAGGCAATAATTTGAAACATTTTTATCTGCATGTGCATGAATAGTGTGATTTTTTCACCAATATGATAAACATTTGTAGTCAGTGACTACCAGTTAAATACCCACATGAGACTTCATTTGTAACCACAAATAATACTTAAGCATTTCGAATTGTTTGCCGTACCTCATCCAGCTCCATCGACTCCTGCGTCATTTCACTGGGGACTTTCACCATTGACCTCTGCCTCACTTCATTCCTGGCCTCCACCTTGCTAACTGGTTTTTCAACCAGCTTGACTTCGGGTTTAGGTTCTGGTTTAGGCACTGGCTTGGGCTCAGGCTTCGGCGCAGCTTTAGGGGCAGGGCTTGGTTCTCGTTTCGGTGAAGGTTTCGACTCTAATTTGTTGGTTGCTTTCTTCTCCTCCCTGACCTCTGTCCTGGACTCTGGCTTGCTTTCCATCACAAAGGCCGGAAGCAAATTTACGAGCTCCTTTGTTTCAGCCCTGCGTTTGACTTTAGCTGGCTTCATCTCAGGAGTGACCGCTTTGGGCGACGGCTTTGAGGTGGGGTGAAGCGGTTCTTCATCGTCGGTAGAAACGACGAGACTGTTTCTTACCGGTGCAGCGGCAGGGCCGGGTTCCGCCGCTTTTGACTCCATGTTCAATTTCTGCAGGGCTTTGATTTCCATGTCGGATCCCTGCTCGGCTTTGGTGCTCTGGCGGCTCGGGGAACGGGATGGGATCCGGTCCTCGGGGGCGAGGGCCGGTGGAGCTGCATGGTTGGAGGACGGTGTGCTGGGTCTGCTGCTCGGCCTGCTACCTGTTCGACTGCTGCCTCTGCTGGTCTTGTCTCCGTTCCAGCTACCAGGACTCAGTAGGTTTGGAGCTTCCTTGCTGGAGGCCTGAGGGACGATGGCGGGAGTGGGTGAGGGGGTGCGCGCAAGGGCGGAGCCTGGTCTCAGGCTTTCTATCTCGTGCATGAATGGGCTATCTGGAGGTGTTGGTGCGGAATCCTCGGCTAACAAGGGCTCGTGCATCCCTGTGTCAACGTTTTCGTTACTCTCGGCCACTTCCTGCAGGGCACGCTTTTTCAGATACTCTGGACCTGAGACAAAATGTGACACATGCATTAGAATACAAGCTCAATACACTTGTGTTCTTCTGATTCTAAAAGTTCCCATTCCCTTTAATATGACGTGTCTCAGATTTAATGCTCAAACATGATAAAAATAAAAAAACACAACAGATGGGAAAACATTTCCTACATGTGAGCTATTAAATGCATTTAGCACTTAATACATTATTTTATATTTTAAGGTTTTTATTAAAATTCTTTAAATGCTGACAATAATGAGATATTAGAAGTGCATGCGGAAATATAGTTGATGGTTTCTATTTAAATTTGTAGTCTGTCTATTTGAATCTGTCACCTTATCACATCTCTTTTATTTAACCAGGAATTTGACAACTGAACAACTTGGAGATTGAAAATTATGTTTCAATTTCAGGGTTGCTGCTGTCCCTGCCAAAAAGAAGTTTCACAACATGTTACAGACACTCGCTTAAGCCAAAATAAACCTATCAAGAGCCTTTTAATTTGCCTTTAATTTGAAAAAGACAGGAACACAGCGAACCGCTACGGGATACACAGAGATGTTTGTGGGAGCACACGCTATGAGGCCATAAACAGCAGTGTCTGTTCTGCTGCCGAACTGTAAATCTGACTTTTCACTGGATCAATGCTTGTACCTCCTACATTGAGAGTCTTCTACCTACCTGGTTGATAAAAAGATGGAGAAAGCTCTCTAGCAACCACGCGGGCAATGCTAGATTCATTGTTGGATGCTTGCGCGGCTTGTTCTGCAGCATCACCTTTGGTTTTGGCATGAGCCGTTCTGTGAAATGACATTAAATGTAGTTATTCTCAATGTGGATATTTATTCATATACTGTGCAAATATGGTTCAATTGTAGTTTTGAGTACATTTAAGGTGCCTGCAGATCTAAACTGGTTTCTTATTCAAAGCCATCTCTTCAATATTTCTTGTAGACATGGACAGCAAATTGAAACTTCTGCTCAAGTCTCCTACGTCAACAATATCCCAAACTGAGCTCAGATTAGC
The DNA here is from genome assembly GCF_947034865.1 of Barbatula barbatula. Taxonomy (NCBI): domain Eukaryota; kingdom Metazoa; phylum Chordata; class Actinopteri; order Cypriniformes; family Nemacheilidae; genus Barbatula; species Barbatula barbatula. The sequence continues at coordinate 3,566,590 of NC_136780.1, read as the reverse complement.
CAAATCTGCAATCCAAAATCAATATTTTTTAAGATTTTAAACTGGAAACTTTGATATAGGTGATAAAAGAATTATAATTTGGCTGTTCCTTGTCGTTGTTTAGGTACGTGCGTAAAGCCTCTTCCATACAGTATAGCCTAATAGACTCATGCATGAGAAAATGCGAATTAACCTGAGATTATTCACTTTATCTGTGGAATAAGAGTTCATTTTAAAGTGGGTAGTGTTTATTAAAAGTACATTTTGACAGAAATTTGGTTTTTCTTAGTCGTTTTGGATATTAAACCGGAAACCGATATACAGACTTCTGACAAGATCGGAAGTTCGTCACTACGCTTGTGCACAGAACCATTCAACGAATGACTTAATGATATTCAACTAGGATAGGAGCGTATTACCAAATTATGTTTTCATTAGACACATTCATTTAAACCTCGGTCTACACTTTTATATGTGACTTACAATACAATCATAGTATATATTTAATTAGTAAAAGTATTTGAACCCATGACACTGGGGTTGCCAGCTCCACGCTCTGTGATTGAGGTTTTAAACCAGTTTTTGTAGCATCAAAAAAACCAAAATAGAAGTCAGAAGCATGTAATGTGAATACCTACCAACAACAGATACAAACATAACCTATTCTGGCAGCGCTTCAGTGCCTAAGAACAGAAAGCTGTGTTTATTTCTGACATTTGATTTAGTGACAACAATAATGTCCCATGATGACAAAGACACCAGCAGGTCTGACGCAGTTCAACTGTATTGCTGATTCGAAATAAGACAAGAGAGTATTTGCTTTATGGCACCTGGAATAATGTTTCCCAGAGCACTTCGAGACATTCCTGCCTCGTCTTTATTTGGAGAGAGCAGTTAGCAGTTGTCTGCACTAAAAGAAAGCAACATTAATATCCCCTCGAAGAAGCCTATGCATTAACCATCCCAGTACTGGAAAGCACTAAGACATGAAAACATTCAAGAGAAACCACTTGTTATTTGAAGTGTGTTTGAATCAACTCCTGAAGGAGGATGTGTGGCGAGGGTCGTATGGCGGAGTTATTTAAAGCAGATGAGGGTATCCTCATCTCCTATTGAGCAGGAACTAAAATAAATCAATCTTTTAACACCCGGCACCTCACAGAGAGATACGAGTACTGCTGTGTAAGCCGCTCTATAAGACACATTGCCACTTTAAGGAAAGCCACCCAATATTCTCTACCGTACACAATGCATGCATTTACAAGTACCAAAGTATTCATGAGCTATTGTAAATTATTTATGTCATATGGTGTTGATGCCAAAGAAAAGTTACCTCATAAAACCACACAGCAGATCAATAAATATTAGTTTTAATTGAAAAACATCATATTTACCTATATTTATCCAGATATGGGACAAAAAATAACAAATTACTGCCTATGTAACAAAAAAACGATGTCTGTGTATTGTAATGTTCACACTAACTTAATGAACATTTGCTTATTGAACGAATATATAAGAGAATCCCCCTATTTATTTTTCGGTGCACCAGTATTTCCCCGGTGTTATTTTCCATACTGTAATGTAATGGTATCCTGCGTCTAAAATAGCGTGACCACTTACAGACACTGTACTGACCGTGGTTCTCAAAGGAACGAGTGTTAAAACAGATGCATCAACAACTAGCTTACTGTCTAGTCAAGCAATTACTGTATAGTCAGTATTATAAATGTGAAACACTTTGCTATATCAGCAGATGACTTAAATAAGCTTAAAATAAGCTTTTAATCAATTGTGAAGCCTAGTTATGTGTGCAGATGTATCGGTCTATACTCTATATTGTTAGTATTTTTTTATGGATAGCAGACAGACTGTTGCTGTGCGTTGCTTTATTTGTGCAGAACTTAATCGATTACAAATCTAAATTTACAGAAGAGCGAAAATGATCAATTGATCAAAAGACTACGTACGAGAGTTACAAATTCAAATTGAAAATATGTCGTTTATAATTACAAGTCTAATGTGCGCCACAACCATCAAAAACATCTAACAATATACATTTAGTGTGATAGTAATATACTTAAGTATAATAATAGTAGACTAGAAAAAGTAGAACCCTCGTATGTACCATCAAAATCTCTCAGACACTCAGTAGACATCTCTGCAATGCCTCTAGGCAGCTATTTCCGTCATACAAGACCAAGTCATATCTCCTTGAATGGGGAAGACAGATTTCTCGTAAATAACTGGTTAAGTTCACAACCAGAGCCATTGAGAGAGATTTGCACGTACGAAAGTAGGACATTTTCGTGTGTCATGTGATTCATGGAGCCTTCAGAAAGTTCCGGGAAGTAATGTATTCTCCATAAATGCTTTATTTCTTTCATTTTTCTATTCATTAAATGACTTACGTCTTTAAATGGGTTAAAAGTTTACCTCAGTTGGTCTGTTTAGCCCCAGCTCCATGCGTTAGTAACTTCCAGGAACTATTGAGAGGCTCCATGAACCACAATTTCTGTGAAAAAACTGTTCCATTGGAGTCTGTTGGCTCTGTTCACAACAAAACAGCATATTTGTTCCCTCCAAAAATGTAAGTAAACATGATGTGACTGCTATAATCTATAATCTTTATAAGTCTTTAACATTAAAATGAGCAGAATCACATCATTGACCGCACCGAATCTGTACCATGAATGAAAATACAAGATTTTACATTTTTTTATTCTTTATTTAACCAGGAAAGCCTTTCTGAGATCAAAAATCTCTTTCACGTGAGCGTTCTGGCCAAGATGAGCAGTCACATCACAAAACTTCACACTAACAACAATTACACATCATTGAATCATCTTCCAGGGTACGTATGATCCATTTAAAATATTTTATTAATATGTTGTTTAACGGTGTGTCATTTTTTGGAGGATCTATTGACAGAAATTCAATATAATATATGTCTTCAGATGTGTATAAAGACCTTACATGTTATGTTTTAATTACCTTAGAATGAGTTATATCCACATACATCGCGGGTCCCCATGCATGATATTATAGAGCGTGTTTCATAAATACTTTATCCCCTTCGGCAAAGACGACGTGCCGACATCTTTGTCACACAACAGGCTGGTGGTTTTCAAACTGTTTCGTTGTTAGGCCATCTTTGTGTAGGGTGCACCGCTTTGCATCCCCCCAAACAAATACTTATTATATTAAACTTTTAATTTAACCAAAAACATATTCATTTATACAATCCTGCAACATCACTTCTTTTGGTTGGTGGTCTCATTTTTCTGACGTTTGATTTTTCATAAAATGCATGACACATTTCTATATTTCTCAAAATGCCACAAAATCTGTGGCTCCCTTGGATTCAACTCGGGGCCCCCAGTTTGAGAACCACTGCTCTAATCTAAAGCATTAACTTCATCTATATGTCAAAATCACCATGCAAAGCCATATAAGAACACATTGAAATCTAAAATCTTGAACATCTAAAAAATCGTGTTCTTTGTGCAACTGGCTACCATTTACTCAGTGTTGAATGCCCAAGCTGAAAAACCATGCAGGGTGTTGTACACTTATATACCCTCCAGCCTTGACAATATTGATATCGCCAAAATGATCTGACACCATTGCTGACGCACCTCTCAGTCAAAGTTCACTACCCAGACAAGCTCAAATGAAAACCAGTGGGTTTACTAATTTCAACTATTACATAATGCAATAATGGTATATTATAAAACTTATAACTTATAAAACAAACAACAACCAAAGAAAGATCAAAATAATCATGATTCATTCTGATTAGACTAATTAACTAATTAGATTTCATACTATACTTATAACAGAAGATGAGTTAAGTCTGCTTCTCACCAACAGTATTGGTTTTCTTATTGAAGTCAATGCTAAATAAAATCATGCACAGATATGATTCCAAAATGAGATGACTCCGTTTTTATTGTTCATTCCAATTAATATCAATAAAACTGCAGTTGGTTTGTTTTGATTAAAGCCATAATACCAAAAAAAGATAGCACAATAAAACACAATAAAAAACATGATTATTATAATTTTTTTTAAACTGAGTTATCTCATTTTGGAACCAAACTCTTCATATACATCTAATCTTGGCCTGTTTCATCATCTAGCGAGTTTTTAAACTGAAGAATGAAGCATGTCTGTGTTACTGTCTAAGAAGCTGAGGACAGAAGGGGCCTATCAGCTGTCGCATTCCTCTGTGATTGTGATATAGCAACAGTGCCTGTCCTTTTTTAGGCAGGCCTCCTTTCTGACACCAGACCCACGTGCGTCATTTACACCCAGTGCCGCCCCGACTTCCACACAGGACCCTCTGCTGTTCTAAATACACCATGATAGAGCAAAGAAGTTAACCTGCTCCAGGACCCCAATGAACAAACTACACAACGTCCACTATTTTTAACTTTGATCTCACCACGTTGGTGGAAGGAACCGGAGGCCATAAAGGCACAGACAGGGGGTTTCACATTATGTAAGGTAAATGTAACCTCAAGCACCATTGCAGCCGGCCGGTAGAGACCAACAGAGTTAAACCGTGGTACAGTTTTCCATACATAATGTCAATCTCAAAAGTAACAAAATTCATGAATTTATAAATATTATAGTATGTCATTAAATTATGGCATCTATTATCATTCCTTGCATACCGTCCTTACACCAGCGCTAAATAATGTGAGATGAACAAAAGACTCTTGGATTACATTTTAAACCTCCGTGAAGGTGAAAAAGGCATGTTTTGCTCAATCATGTTAAGAATACCCTGCAAACCAAATCAGGCCTCACTGAATTGCCAAAAAAACTAATGTCAACACTAACATGGATTTGCCAGCCAGAACAGAGACCTTGTGTGAAAAATCAACATCATGCCACCTCACTGTTGGTCTCCAGAATGTTCATCCAAATGCAAAAACTAACAGTCTCTTAGAAGAGCACATGTCCTGAATGCCTTTTCTATTCATGGCGTCTTTATGGCTCGTCCAGGCTCCACATATCATGAAAAAGACACTGACACTAATAATACTTGCCTCCATAAAAAAAATATTTAGATTTCCACACGCCCCTAACAGCATCTGCCGTTTTTCTTTTGGATGCTCACTCGTATAAACAGCGGGGCACTTTCAGGTGCAGTGACTTTGATAAAATCTTTCCTCCTTGTAAGGAGATACACAAACCAAAGACAAACAGCCCTGGGTTCTCTCAGACATTAGACACACGCTGACGTGGTGGTGCTTGTCCCATTAAAATGATTTTATGCGTTATTAAAGATGACATCCTGACAGCGGACTTAAATCAGATTGCACATGATAACCTTGAAAAAGGCTTCATTGTTCTCATCCCAAATAAATAACCAAAACATCGGCATAACAAAAAAGTAGCATACTTTTGGAGGGTTGAATTAAGGTTTTTCAAATAAAGAGCCTATTGTTACTAAACACATCAATGTCAAATTTCAAAAGTTTTTACTTAGACCAGTAAATTGTTTGGAGTGTTGCCAACTATTTTCAATGGAAAATAGCTAAAGCCTGCCCGAAAAGTCCCTAATGTCACCAGATGACTTCACGCAATAATTTGCATATATCAGTGACGTCATCATGTAATGTTTGACAAGCTAAGTGCTTGGTCTGCTTCATATCTCTACTCTCCGAGCAGTCGTATACAGTATTATACTTAAACAATACACCCAAAAGCCCAATAAGTTATTATAAAAAATAAATTTTGGTTTCTGTTGGCAGAAGACAAATAAACTGACACCAAGCCAGACAGTGAGGAGAGAGAAAAATCAAATACCAAAACATCAACAAACATGACAATACAGTTGCGCCACACCATAGATACAAAGAGCAGAAACACAAATAACTTTTTCAAACCGTTGCTAAATGGTAAAGTCAAACTTAGGAGTAGTCAAACTTTAGCTAAGTTTAGATGATCAAAACGGAGAAAAAATCCAAAGTTGCTTCTGGGTAATGTATGTGTTGAATAGATGAGAATATTCTACAAATAGACAAAGTTCAGATGGAACGTTTGACACAATAAAATTTAAGCTTCCCGTTGAGGGTGTGTAAAGAGCCATGTAAGGTACATTTTAAACAAAAATTTCAGATAAATGGCAAAATCCTTTTTAGTATTACAGTTGTGTGTAGTTCACATCACTTATACTTAACTTAAGCTTCTGACACGAGGTCAGAGTCAAAGGATTTATACCGATACGAACACGTATTACATAAATGCTACATTTGACATGTCTGCCATCTTGGAAAGGTCAACATTTCTTGTTGGCAATGAACTGTCCAGAGTAGTACAACATTGTGCAGCCTCTGGTTGTAAAAATCGCAGAGATTTTGAATCCTGAAGAAAGGGGATAACCTTTCACAAGTGTGAATGTGTTAGTTTGTGTTTTTATTTGTTGTATTAACTCAATATGACAAGTTTTAAAACTGTGTTAGCAACAGTCTTGTTGTATTTTATTACTTTTGCAATTATTGTGTTTGGGTCTACACAACAGTACAGTAACATTTGATATTCATGCGTGCATATAACTCCGGTTACAGTGTTAACAAACCAGCTTTGACCATTCGAATCAACAGATTTACTCCTCACCTTGAGTTGGCGATTTCTGCCTTCTGCTTGGCTATGGCAGCCGCCCTCTGAGCTCCCTCCAGACTTCGCTCCACCTTGTGCTTTATCTTGGTGCCCTTCAACTGAATGACCTTCTTTTTCGCCGACTTCACCAGCATGTTGTTAACATACTTGCCCTCTTCTTTGCCGCCCTCCGCGAACGTGGTGGATCCGTACCCATGACGCTGGTTGTTTAGCCACTCGCCCTCATATTTGAGCCCGCTCGAGCGTTCGCTTATCCCATAACCCGAGCGCTTGTCGTTCTTCCATTCGCCCATGTAGACTTCAGTGGTGGTGGCGTCGATATCCGACTCAACGGGGGGAAAATCATGACCCTCGCCCTCCCCTTCACTTTCGCCCAGGCTAAAGGTTGAATTTGCATCGCTGGCGGTGGAACTGAGGGCTGACTCTGTGCGTAAAAAGCTGATCTTGCTTTTCTGACTGGACAGAGATGTTCTCGAGTCAGATTTCTTCAGCTTGCCCAACAGCGAGCCACGCTGGAACAGGCCTTTTTTCTTTGGCTTGACAGCGTCGGGGTCAACGTGAAGGGTGAGGGCAAAGCCGCCACGGGATGGCCCGAGGGGCATGTTGACCAAGGCTTCCTTGCCGGAAGCATTTGTGGTGGTAATGACCGGTATGTCATGTTGCAGTAGTGTGCCATTGCTGTGTTCACTTCTCAGGGAGCTCAGAGAGTTTCGGAGAGGAGACTGCACCACGGCGGCCATGCCGTAAGGGACGCTCTGACGTACGCCGTAGCCATGTCGCATGCCACCTGTAAACTGGCCCTGGAAGGTTCCTGCAGAGACAATAACCAATGTACGTAAGACATTAACCAATATTAGTAGACGGCAGATGACTTATAAGAAACAATGATGCTTGGTAAACAGGAACTCGCATGATGCAACAAGCTCTTAAGCAATGCACTTTAGCCCATTGGAAAAAGTTTTTTACACATTAAAAGGTGCTCTACAAATACCTCAACAAATAATACATCATGTTATGATTCACCAAAGTGTGAAAGATTTATTACATTCCAAACACTTTCCTTGACAAAATTGGCACTACAAGCAACCATGAAGATTGCATTACTCAAATGCCCTTTATAAAAATCTACTTTTAAACTTACTGTACATATAACTTTAGACATGTGAGACGATGGTATTTACGGAGGTACAACTGCTTGCAAATCTTCGTATTCTTATCTTTGTCTGGGATAATAAACCACATGCAGGTATTTATGTCATAGGGGCTTGTTGGTCTGGTCCTGTCATGCAACACATGTCTGAGCTCCATTAGTCCTAAGGGACAGGCCGGCTATTATTGTGCCTAAATCACATTGAAACTGTGATGACTCAGCTACCAGGTCATTAGACACAATATACAGAAGACATACATTATTGGCACACCCTTAAAAGGACAGTTCACTAAAAATGTATGTTCTCATTCTATTTTGGGTGAACTCTTCCTTTAACATGGTGTGACTGCATAGGAGTCCACCAATGTGCAGTGCCCCCAAAAGAACGTGGGGACTCTTCTTTTAATTTATAAAATGTTTGTCTTACATCTGCAAAACAATATTCATAGCTTTTCTACCTTATTGTGCAATAAGGTAGACTACTTTTACAAAATGGCACTAGGTTAGTATCATGTCCACACTCACCGAAGCACAACACCCACAAATTCAACCATTGGGCACTTTGACATCTGAAGTCTACGTCTGTTTCGTAAAGAGGAAAACTAAACAAAAATCAATTGAGCTGGGCATCTCTTATCACGTGTAAGTGTTATATATAGCAAGAAAGATGTTCGTCGTGTTTACATCACATAAATGTAAAACAATCTGACTTTATGAATTTCCTTTTCAAGCACATCGTAAAATTTGGATGAAGTATTTCCGGATAAATTTCATATTATTCATTACTTATAAAACCTAACTTGAATAAATATCTGCATACCTAAAATATAGTATTTTAAAGTCCGGTGAGCTCCTTAAAAGCCTACATAAAAGTATGTGAATTCTGACGCAGATTTATTGTTTTGTTTGTTGTTTTAAGTTCTTTATCTGTAATGTAAATAATGCGTATTAGAAAAAAATGCAAGAAAGTGAATAAACTGAATTCCTGAAAGAAAGAAAGAAATAAAGAAAGAAAGATAGAAAGAAAGAAAGAAAGAAAGAAAGAAAGTCTGGAAATTTAGGAAAATTTGAAGTCTTGGAAACGCATGAGGGCACACGGAGGACACAAATGGCCACTTGTGAATGTGTTATTTTACGTACTTTAGCCAAACCTTCAAAAAGAAAAGGATTTGCGACTCCTAATTTGTAATCCACTGGCAAATGTTGCTTAGCAATGGGCACGTACCCAAAAGGCCATCTGTGGCAACACCAGGGTTCGCGATTGTAAGCCAAAAGTTTATACGACTAAAGTACACTCGTGAATCTATGATAATTACATTGAATAATAAAAACATTTTCTATGGAAAGGACACGTTTACAAGAAGCCTTAAAGCGTGCGTAAAAACGCTGCTTTAAAATGCGAGTTCACACTACTGGAAAAACACATAATTTTCCAGACTTACCACCATCCGCATATGTCTCCGTGCCATAACCATCCTGCAATCCGTTATTCCAAGTGCCCTCGTATTTGCCACCGCTGCCTTGGCTAATACGCGTCCCGTACCTCCCTTTAAATCCGTGCGTCCACTCTCCCTGGTAAACCCAATGTCCCTTGGTCTCCAAGCCTAAACCGTGGCGTTTTCCCTGCGACCAGTACCCCTCGTAGGTGTTTCCACTCGGCCAGGTGTAGACTCCCACCACCTCGAACCCGTAATTCCAGGATCCGGAGAACTCTCCTTGTCCTTTAGGTCCGGTACAGATCCCGTGGCCGTGCGCTTTACCTCCCTCCCATCCGCCACAATACGCTCCGCCATCATCAAATTCAAAGCGACCTCCACTCATCACTCTTCTGTGGAATTGCTACGAACTTTACAATTTAAAATGTAAAAAATGAACACTAACGACTTAAAAAGAGGAACTGAACCCCTGCGTTAAGATCATAATAGAGAATTAAATATTTTTCCATTAATGCGTAAGTTGAAAAAGCTTTCCCTTGTGTTGAACTTACAAAAGCGTAGTATTCGCGCATCGTTTGTTGAGAAGTATCCTTGAGAACTTTAAAATCTTCTTTTGCTTTAGTTATTATTCTTGTATCGTAAATTAATGCTTCATTTAAAACGTGTCGTTGTTTAAATTGCTTGGGAGAGGGATTGTTGCTTTATTAAAGTTGACATTTTCCCCAGTTAACTATTTATTTGAATCGTCGAGCCAGTGGTCTTTCATGGCTTTCGACCCCTCTCCCCTCTCCCTGCCTCCCCTCTTTGCACTTGGTGCTGCTGGGTATGTTTTTTGCAGTCCCAACAAGGCTACCAGATCCCAACGCTGTTCCAAAAATACAGCCCAATCGCCCCTCGGCACCTAGGCACTTTTAAAAGCGCTGCCAGATCACTTGCAGAATACGGCTTGGACTGGATGTCCATATCGGGGGTCGGTGTAGTTTTTCTCTTTCTCTGTGTGCGTGTGTGTTTTCAGGGCGAGGAAAGTCAGAATTCTGAAAACTGTTCATCGCACCGTTTTCTGGACTCACTGACTTTTAGAAAATCAGTCTGTGAGAGTAAAAAAAACAGAGGTACGAAGTGAAAGAGATAAGAGAGGGGGACGAGAGATTATTTGAGAGACGAAAAGTGAGCCTGGTACACTGGCTGCTGTCTAATGAACAAGTTGGACATGTGGGTCTGTGTTAAGTCAATAAATAAAAAAGAGGTGCTGTAAATAAATAAGCAGATATCTATAGATATTTTTCTGTAATGATTTGGCACTCTTGAAATCAGTTGATTGCTAAATAGTGGCCAAATTCTACTTGATCTCTGTGCATGAGCTGATACTGCTGACAGTAGAGAAACCTCTAGTTGCTTTATTCAATATCAAAGCAGTGAGTTGAGATTAAAGTGCGCCGTCTGGTGGCAACAATCGGCCACTGCGTTTTTTGTTCTTTGGTTATAACAAATTTCTTTAGGCTATTCTTCATAAAATAAACCAAACCACATTTTAAACAAGTTTATATTATCAATTTATTTTGAGCTTCAAATACGGCTATAATACGTGCAATAATCTATTGCCTATGCATCTACCCATTATGATGCAAAGATGCAAAAATACTGTAACGATATGGGTTACATTCATTATATATTAACATGCTACAGTGTAACTTCCAGGGCGTCCGGACTGACTGTGACCTTCCCATAAATGCCCCTTCAGATGCTGCATGGATGCCTCGCCTCCCTCTGTGATGAAATACGCAAAGCCAAATATATTGTTCGTTTGCACGATGCGGGTTTGTTTGATAAATGTCCTACACACACACAAATAAACACATTATGAAAACAGTCGTGTTGTCGATGCCGCTGTTCGTGGTGCTGAAATCCCCCCGCGCGCTCTCCATCTCCCCCTCCCTCCTGCATCCTCTCCTCTCTCTCCCTCCCTCTCTCTGTTACCCTCTCACACGCACAAAATCCTCTGTCATGGCGTCTTCCAACAATGTTACTCCCACCAACTGTAGCTGGTGGCCCATATCAGCCATGGACGAAGATGGCAAAATCACAGACGGAGAGGAAAGCAACGAGTCGACGATAGAACATAAGCCATACTCCAAAGACAGGCTCGTTCTGTACCACTGGACTCAGTCCTTCAGCTCTCAAAAGGTAAAAAACATGACAGCTTGAAAATGGTGGAGACCCGGGTGCATGTATAGTATTATTCAGTGCAGTGCATTGCAGTGGGACAGGAGAGTTTGGTATTGCGTTTTCTGTCGGTGCCTGTGCCTTGTATCGGCCTACCTGTCTATCGCGTCCTTTATGAATTGGTAAACCCGAGGAGATGCTGTTCGTTTGCACTTACTAGGCTCAAAGTCAACCGCATCGGTGACATAGGGGTGCTTGGTTTGTAAACACGAAATAAAAGCGCAAATGTAACCTTTTCTATTGGTTTCGTGGTCCTCGTGCACTGGAGGGGCTTTAATTATTCATTGAAACGAGGGAAGCTTTGTGACAAACAAACGGAGATTTTATATTCTGCTGTCAGCTGCTTCGTGCACGTTTGAAGCAGGTGTGCAGCCCATCGTTTGCTAGGCTTCTGACCATTTCTCAGTCTGCAAGGTGGGTTGCATGATCTGAATGAATGTCACGCTTTATCTCAAGCCAAACCCGACTCCTCACAGCAACATTATATAGCACAGCAACATATATGTTCTAACATTCGTGAGGCTGAAATCTCAATGCTGATTACAGTATTTACAGGCGTGTATGGAAGCAGAAAATCAATGGCCTGCCTAAATCCCTCTTCCATTCACTATCCAGAGAAGCGAGAGAATAACATGACAATGCTCTGCTCCTGTGTCTCTCAATGCTCCTGAGAGATGATTCTCTTGAGTGACATTTAGCGTTAGTACAGATTAGTGTTTAATTTTACTGACAGGCCTTTTTTTACCAAAGCATGGGGGATTTGGGGTTTGGTTCATTTATGTTATTGAAAAAAAGTTTTGCATGCTAGCAGTGTCTCATTTTGTAGACTATTTGGTTTCTGACATTCCACGGTTGATGTTTAATACTTCTAAGTCTAATGCCTGTGTGACACAATTTATGGCTTCAGCACAGAGGATGTTGGATGCTTTTCCTCAGCCTGCTGATTTCTAGCTTGTCACTCATCAGTCAGCGCTTATTGCCTTATCTTGATCGATTAACCTGGATTTATAGTACGCGGCAGGATTTTATCCTTTCTATCTGGAAGAAAATAGGATCATTCCTGTCCACGACTCCATGTTGATTTTAGGAGACCTTTAGTCATTGTTTCTTTTTTAAGGTTGCTTCAATGCAAGTGTAACTTAAAATAAGGTAACAAACCTGTCTTACTCTCACTAAGTTTTTTTGTAATATTTGACTTTGAAGGCCAACTTTCTGGTGCCTCAATCCGTTTACGAAGAAAACATGCATTTTAAACGTTGCAAGCGTATTCTTGCGAGGTTGTATTTTTAATACATTTTGTTCACAGCTTAAAATCTTGTTGAGCTTTTGAAATGATTAATCGCATGCAGAATAAAAGATTGTGTTTACAGAATATACGTATGTCTGTGCATGTTAATTTTGTATTTATAAAGCATACACATACATGCACACATTAATATATATACTATACAAATTAAGAAATGTTTATATATAATTTAAATTACTAGTAAATATAAATAAATACATAGTTCCTAAATATGAATATGTGTATGTGTTTATAAATACAAAATGAATGCATAGTACACAGACATTATAAAAACACAAACTTTTATTCTGAATGCGATTAATCGTGATGTATCGTTTGACAGGCCTTATATCTTGTCACGTGGTCTGTCAATGTAAAAAAGATATTAGGTCTACATAAGAAAATATTTCATTTAATCTGCTTAGCGTTTTTTTCAAATATTGATTCCTAAAAAATGTAATTCATAATAAATACAAATATAAAAAGAGTATAAAATCTCATCACAAAACAACCTGGTATCCAGTCAAACACTTTTTCTTTGATCTGTCATTTTGTTATCTCTGTCGCCTATTATACTTTTATTTACCTATACAAGCAATGCATCCTTTGTGCACCAGGAGCACCTTCTCATTCTGTTTTTGGTCATGTCATATTGATGCCACCTGTTTTTTTTTCTGCAGGTGCGTCTGGTGATCAATGAGAAAGGGCTACTGTGCGACGAACGAGATGTCAGTTTGCCACTCACAGAGCATAAGGAGCCTTGGTTCATGAGGCTCAACCTAGGGGAAGAAGTGCCGGTTTTCATCCACGGAGACACTATTGTCAGTGACTACAATCAAATAATTGACTACATAGAGACCAACTTTGTAGGAGGTATAACTCATATAATACATTGCTTTATTATATAAAAGTAAAGTAGTTCAACAAACATAAAACAATATTGTATCATTTACTCAACCCTCAGAGAGGGTTTTTTGATGGAATGTTGTATATCAACATCATTTCTCCATTCACTTCCATTGTATGGGAAAAACACAAGGGAAGAAAATGTTGACTGAATTTGTCAGTCCCAAATTTTGCCTTGAGTGTTCATCAGAAGTAAGAAATTCATATAGACGAAGTGAGAAAAAATAGAATTTACATTTTGGGGTGATTGTGCCTTTAAGACAGTGATTCTGGTAATTTTCTTCCCTAACAAGCTCCATCTTTTTTCCTTTGACAAAACACTTGATTGTTCACTGTTTATTGTGCCTAAAGGAAACTGTGTAGCAATGTCTCACTTTCATGGCTTTCCCAGAGTCCTTTGTAACCACTATGAGTAATAAATCCCTGCTGTGGACTAATATAGCTTCTCTCAAACAGCTACTATGTGTTGTTTGTAATGTGTGCACAGTTTGAGTGTGGGAAGTGAAGTGTTTTCACTGATCCATTTGAACTCTGCTTTTGATCCAAGCTCTCGCCTTTTGAAGGGATAAAAGCTGAGCGCGAACAGCATGTCTCAAGAATTCTAGTCTGACCACTCGTAATTGTATTTTACATTTGGTGACATTTTTCAGTAAAACAAATTGTGTAATATATTATCAGTTTCAAAAAATGTGATTTGCAGTTGATGTCAGATGCAGTGTAGGTTTCAGGCTTTTATTCGTTGTTGTTTAAATGCAGCATATTAGCTGACATGGCATTGTCTTGCTCTACGTCGAGAATTAACCGTTAGTCGCTAGGCACTGTAAAGACGGATATAAATGCTTTAAATATGAGTAATGAAAAAGTCAGTACAGTTACAATTGGTGTGTTTATCACGTCACACATTCCCAAGGAATCAAACCCCTGACCCTTGAGTTGCAAGCGCAGATGATTATCAGAAACAGGCATACAGTGTGCAGTCTGTGGGCTTGTTTTTAGCCGGCTGTGTGTTTGGATAATGGAGACACTGCATTTATTGGATGAATTGATCTTGGTAGGCTACGGTAACAGATGCGGGTGGCCCAATAACTGATAAGTCAACATGTTGGAGGTCAGCCAGATGCTGCCCTTTCGTCCTGTGGGTACAGATGCATTGTATTATGGAAGCATTCTCTCCGAATAGCAAAAGCACCGGGTCTGTTTTTTCCCAGCATGGCAGCTTCATCTCACTTTGCCAGTTCTGTTGACACAAAGTGTTTCACTTCATCTGACTGTAATGTAATTCTAGTATTATGCTTACATTTTAGATTTCGTTTTTCAATCCTATATTTGTGTCTTGAGTGAAACATTGACTGAGCCATTGGTGAATAAATGGATATGTTATGACTAGTCATGAATCAATCTTAGAAGATGCTGAAGAGTATCCCACAACATCAGGAAAATCAGGCCGTTCCTGTTGGAGCATGCCTCTCAGCTGGTAGTCCAAGCTCTGGTCATATCAATACTGGACTACTTCCAACCAATGCAGTCAAGTCCTTGCAAATCTTTATGACTTTCTTCTGCAGAAGACATTTAGAAGGACAAACGTCATTGGCGCCCATTGATTTTTATTGTATGAACAAAAAAACATTGAGAACTATTTCTCAAACTATTTTCTTTTGTGTTCCACAGAAGGAAAGTCATACAGGTGTTAAATGAGATCAGGGAATAAACGATGAGTTTCGAAGTTTCTGCAGAAGCCATCTTCAGCCGTGCCACTGGAATTTGTTTGACATGACCATCACAGTGCATTACGGGTATTCACCAGTCATTGAGGGTACACGCTTTTAATCAGGAGGGATTATGAGAATGAATGCGTGCACTAGATATTCTCCACTTTTGTCCAAAATGTCTGACATCCACAACAGGGAGGTGATTTTGAAAACAGCTACCGCCTTTTCGTGTTTTTATTTCTTTAAGACACAGTACCTCAGCTGATCGCGGATGAGGGCACTCCCATGCATGCAAGGATACAGCAGTACCGTGAACTGCTAGATGGGCTGCCCATGGATGCTTACACACACGGATGCATCCTTCATCCCGAACTGACAACCGACTCCATGATCCCAAAGTATGCCACAGCTGAAATACGTAGTAAGTGCTTCTCTGAGGATCACCATTTATTATACTAGAGAAATAAAAATACAGTATATACGGGGGAGACCAGGGGTATATATGGGGTAAGTTGTCACTGTAAAAAACGATTTAACAGTATACAATTGTATAGTTAATACTATTTAAGGTTACACAATCTGTCAATGCTAATTAAAAACCATACAAAATCATTTACAAACAAAATCAAAAGTCAAAACAATTTCTGTGATATAACCTCCCCATGTGACAACTAGCCCCGGTCTCCCCTTTTGTATATTCCACAAGATTACAAGAAAATGTTTTTGTAGGATGTATAAAATACAGCATTTGATTCTTCACGATAACCTGCTTTGTCTGACAATCTCTTTATTTCTTTGAAATGCAGGTTGCCATCTCAAATGTTGAACGTAAATCCTTATCACGCTAAAACGGTCAAGCACTGGCCTATTTATTTCATTGATAAGTAAATCCAGCGAATAGCTGTAAACCTCACTGCTCACCTATTACACAACGTGCCAGTACAGAGTAAATCAACGCAGTTGATCCAGCCAAAGTATTGCAGGAGAATAAATGATGTCATGGTAATTCGGCATAATTACATATAAATCTCTTTTACGGTGCATAACTTTGAAGAAATTCCTTTAATAGCTGATGTTTATCAAAGTCACTGCTTTGAGTTTAAGTGTGGAATCTTAAAAAATTATTTAATTTGTTGTCAGGAACATTAAAACGTTGTAGAATATAGTGCTTGTTCCCTACAATATTATGTATTCATAACTCAAAATGATGGAACTCCTAAAGCTGCAAGATTCAGATTACCACACGGATGTCTGGGGTTTTACAATGTAAATATACAATGCAGATGAAGAGGTCTGTTTGGGTTGTTTCTCTCAGGGCATTTGGCCAATGCTGCTTCAGAACTGATGAAACTCGACCATGAAGAAGCACAGCTGACCGAACCATACCTCTCCAAGCAGAAAAAACTCATGGTACGCCAGTAGTAAAGCCAACTGTATTTTACTCATTATTTGCATGAAGTTAATTTTGGATATAAAATAAAGAGATGATGTTACTGTAGCTCAGTTGGTGAAATATTGCATTTGCATGACAAAGGTCATGGGTTTGTGGTCATGGGTCATGCAAAGGATACCCAATATATACACTTAATAAAATGCTGAAGTTATTTTGTAATTTAAAGTAATTGCTCATTCAAATGTGGATTTCCATCCTTATCTTAAATATCTTTATGTGTGTAGGCAAAGATCTTGGACCATGACAATGTGATCTACCTGAAGAAAATCCTTGGTGAATTGGCCATGGTACTAGACCAAGTAGAAGCAGAGCTGGAGAAAAGAAAGTTGGAATATCAAGGTATGTTTTCTCTTAAAGTCCCAGTGAAATTAAACATTACAATTCCTATTTTTTCATGAAATATTGCAGCGTTTATTGTAAATAGCTAACCAGCCTATTATGCCCTCATAATCTTCAGTTCAATTCTGAAAATGCATTGAAGCACACTAGTGACTATCCATATTAAATGACATATGTTAGACAGCTTGGGTGGAGCATACGTTGACTCCTCACCTTCAAATTCCCGCGTGTCATGTGATTTATGGACCCTTCAGATTTTAATCATTAAATGACTTGCGTCTATAAATGGGTTAAAAGTTTACCTCAATTGGTCTGTTTAGCTGCAGCTTAATGCGTTACTAGTAACTTCCAGGAACTATTAAGAGGCTCCTTGAACTGCCATTGCTGTGAAAAAATGGTGTAATTGGAGTCAACGTATTTGACGCAACTCTCTCTCTCAATGGTTCTGTGTCTGCTCTCAGTTCCATTTCAAAATGCAACCGCTGTTTTATCCAATCAATTTGCAGTGAAAACACAAGCCACGCCCACTATTTTTCTAATTGGAAATTCCGTTTCAACCGCTGGTTCATGGGGACTTTAAAAATGTTTTGCTCTTCAAAAAAATGTTGGTTTTCAAAATAAAAATAATTAACTTAAAATAGAAATGTTGAATTTTTAAATCAAAAATTTGTTTTCCACTCAACATATTAAAGTAACAGAAGTTGAGTAATTTTATTTCATTTCCTTTTTTTATGCAAACACATGTGTTAAAATCTTTTTTCCAGAATAACTTTACATTGCATTTTAAATGTTTTGCAGGTCAAACGTGTGAATTATGGCTTTGTGGACCTACTTTTACACTAGCTGATGTTTTTCTCGGAGCCACATTGCACAGGCTCAAGTTCTTGGGACTCTCAAAGAAATACTGGGAAGACGGGAGCCGGCCGAACATCCAGTCGCTTTTTGAGCGGGTGCAGAAGCGCTACGCTTTCCGCAAGGTATTGGGGGACGTCCACACGACCCTGCTCTCTGCGGTTCTACCCAATGCCTTCCGAATGGTAAAAAAGAAGCCGCCGTCATTCTTTGGCGCGTCTTTCCTTATGGGCTCTCTCGGGGGGATGGGCTATTTTGCCTATTGGTTTTTAAAAAAGAAATACATGTAGTGAATGTGCTCTTGTAGTATTTTGTGTCCGTGTATCTGTGTGATGTTTGGAGTTTTCGGTAACACCATTTTACGAGAGCAGGAGAACAAGGAAGCGTACAGAGATAAACACTATTACGTACTTGGGTGAATAATTAAATAAATATATAAGAACATTCCAAGATTAGGAATTCTACTTAACAGCACCTTCTCTCGTCATGGCTTTATTTTATTGATTTATAATATGTTTTGTTTTTGCCATATAGAACACTTGGTCGATCGTTTTTGTGGTACTGGCCAAAATGAAGGTATATTATAAACTTAAAGCCTAAAAAGAATGTTTATTTTGTATAGTTTCAATGCATTCGTCTTTTGACCTTTCTGCCATTGAAGGCTTTCATCCAAACATTTTTGATACGCAAAGGTTTTAAGAAACTCACACAGAGTCTGGAATCTGACACAGGGTTCAAAAACACTTGTGCTTTTTTTTTTTTATATCTCACACTTTCTCAAAACTGCCAATCTGAGCTTTAATTGTACTGTTTTTTGTTTCCCCAGAATTCTGTGAAATTCTATGTTTTTATTTTTTAATACCACAAGCAAAGTGTACTGAGCCACAGGTTGTGCTTTCTTTAAATGGAGGTGGTGGGAAAGTTCCAGTTCTGAGTGTAAAAGATGAAATCAAATACACCTCAAAATCAATAAAAACAACAGTAGGTCCATATTAAGAAACAAATGTGTGTCTACACCAGTAAATCTATTTTGTTTCGAGCATGCCACTAAAGATTTGAAGTTATTTTATTGCGGGGGTGTTTTTGTGGTTTTCCAACTCTGCTCGGAGGGAAATCAAAAGTTTATGTAGATTTATCTTATTTTGACTTACAAAAGACTGTGAGAGACCATTAAATGTTTGTCAGTAGAATAAAACTAAAAGATTATATATAAACGTTCTACCACCTCAAATACAAGCCATATACAGCTCATAGATGTATTAATGCTCTACTCAGAATCAATTTGACATACTTGTATCATCATGTCATAATTTTCAATAACTACAACAAATATACAATGAAACGTCTGAGGTGAATATTTCACTACATCTCATGACATGAGAGAAATCTTATGCAGAAAGTCTGTTGGGTGAGTTTCTCTCCGTGCTTATTCGGTAACTGCGGTTGAAAAATTGAGTCTGCGGTCATTAGACTTCACAATAGATTGTTGTATTTTGTATTTTTTATTTTTATATTCTATAAGACACATTTATTTACAGTTCTTTTCATGAGCCTTAATCTATTCAGTTGCCATCGATTTCAATAAAAGACAATGCTTACAGTAACCTGAATGTATGGTCTATTGCTAAGATATAGCAATTGTGTTATTTATTACAAAAACCACAGCTTTTGCATGAAACATACCTATCAAGTGTTTATTAAAACAAACACCCAAGCTGTAATTACAACAATATGGTATATTTAATTGATTTGTACACACATCTGGTTGTAATTCTTCATATCTGTTTGAATTTTAAGCAACTGGTCTTTTGTGGCTGGCTGGAATGGTAATAGCTGAAAGTAAAATTGTTTCCTTAACAGTGTCTAAAAAAAAATCATTGTTTGAAACATGTTGAACAACAAATTAAAAAAACTTGGTTGGTTCATTAACATTGAAATAAGGGGAAAACATAAATACACTTGTTATGTCATCTTTTAAAGAGGAAAACAATATATACCCAGCACATACAAAGTCTTTTTTACTGCGATGAATTTGAATTCCGGTGTCCATCTCTGCTATACTCATATCTCCAGCTCGCCCTCTAATCTGGTCCCCTCTAGTCTCAAGTCTGCATCATTTCTGCCCACAGTGAAAAGGCTGACCACAGCAAGCAGAGCTGCCAACATCATCGCCGCACAGCCTATAAACATGTGTCTGGTGCCACTGCCGGCCTCGCCCGCACCCGCCCCGGAAACCTCCCCGTGCAGAGCCAGCAGCCCCAGACAAGCCAGGAGGTGAAGAGGCAAACGAAACCAGGCCAGCACCATGGCTCTGCGCTCCACTGGGATCACACGACCCTGGAGAAAACTCACTGCTGGGAAATAAAGTCCGCAGGCCAGTTCGAGCAGGAGAAATGCAAGCAGAGATTCCCTGGGACGGGGTTGGCCAGGCACAGTGGAGAACGTCAGCATGAAGAAGGAAAAGAAAGCCAGTAAAACCGCCAAGCAGAGCAGGTGACCTGGTTGGAGTCGATAAGGGGGTGATGTGGCTAGCCGGAAAAGTGTGGCACCAGCCATGCTGGCCGCCATTAAACTGGAGAACACGATGCCGAGAGGAGGACCGTGTGGGTCCAGCACGGGGGTCCATAGAAAGACAAAGATGTAAAGGACACTTTCGAAGAGCGCCTGAACGCCACCCAAAAGCATAACGCGGCGGTCCGACAGCAAGCAGCTAAGACCATCCAAACAGCTCCGCCAGAAACGTGCCCGTGCTGTTGTTTGCAACTTAGGCGCGTTAAGAGGGTTTAAAAGGGGCTCGTTTTTGTCTCCATGTGAGGCTACGGAGTTCTCTCGACCCCATTGGAAGATCACAAACCAGGCGCAGACAGCAAGGCTTGGAATTGCCAAAAGAAACGGAGCTACTGGTCCCAGCCCCAGCCATTCTGCAAACAGGTTCGCCACTAGCCCGGCGGCAACCGCCAGCCCGTGATTCCAGCTGGCAACTTTACTAAAAGTAACAGGGATCCATTCTTTGGGAAAGTCATGGACCTCAATGTGCCCATGTACGTACCACGACTCAAAGGTGGTGGTCAGAAGGGAAGTCGACAGGCCTCCCAAAACACGTCCTAGTATTAGCATAAAATATTCCTGTGATAATTTAGTCAAGCAGCAGATAGAATAAGCCACACAGAAGAGGACGCAGGTCTGTCTTCGACCCAAAAACTGAGGTAGCCATCCGGCCACTGGAGAAAAGAGGACACAAGAACCGAGGCCACATACATACAGGATGGCGATTTGAGATTCTAGGAAGGCATAGTGTCGATAGAGTTTATAAAGGTAAGGTCCCTGTAACCAGTCTGCCCAAAGGGCCAGCAGATACACCTTTAGAAAGAGGTTCTGGAAACGTTGAAATGCGGGATTGGCGACAGCCGTCCGTGTGGTTTGGGATGAGGCGAGTCGACGAGCTGTGATTTCCAGAGCCACAACCAGTCCCACCAATACGGTAAATGCCAGATATGCCGTCACAAACATGATGGACAAAGATGTCTTCAGTTGTGCATTAGTGATCGGAGAGCTCTTATTTAATCCTCAATGATCCATCATCTACTCCGATTGCTAATTGTATGGTTCATCTAAAAAGATAAAATAAATATTAGAAATGGCATAATAGGACCACAAAATGTCTTGCCAGAACCAAATATACTAACAAAAGTGACATTAACCAACATAGAAAATATTAATTATGGTACTTCTGAATATTGGGACAGGTTATAAAAACAAATAAGGTTTTTACTATAGTAAGCTGTAGTAAAATTCCGATATATACTATTGTACTTTTGAACCTTACTATAGTATATAATAAAGTATACTACAGTTGATCGGTTGGAGAATTAGTATACAGTCTGTATATTACAGAATACTGTATATACAGCGTACTATAGTAAATACTAATGTATACGACAGCATTTTTCGTGTGGCAAATAAAACAAATAAGCAAAGCA
This sequence comes from Barbatula barbatula, assembly GCF_947034865.1. NCBI lineage: Eukaryota > Metazoa > Chordata > Actinopteri > Cypriniformes > Nemacheilidae > Barbatula > Barbatula barbatula. The sequence goes on along the minus strand of NC_136780.1, from coordinate 3,544,645 downwards.
CCAAAATAAATATGTACAACATTGTTTTTATTTGTTTTATTAATGTTTATAATAATTATATACGATATACAATATTAATTACGTGTCATTTTGAAATTTAACTTAATTCATAAGGTGCTGTCGGCTGAGCTTGAACATTTCGTAACTCTCCGTTTAAAATACTTGAATGTCACACACCTCGTGATTCTCTTCATCTCGAGTCGTCGCTGGTCTTTGAGCACAACACTTCCATTTCATCACTTTAGACGATTATAAAGCAGAAAACCTGCTAAATCTGCTCAAAAGCTCAACAACATCCGGGTGTGCTTCCGGGTTACTCAAACGTAATGACGCAAAACATACCTAGGACGTTTTGTACTTGCTTATGAATATTAATTTACGCGCCGTGACGTTTGAAGAATACGCCTAAATTGATTGGTGTACGGCAGACAACGAGCGGCGTTTCCTCATGAATGTTGATTGAGCTGCTCTCTGTCAAGAAGATGCTCCTTAACGAAGGTAACCAAACAACGTTGAATTGTTTTTATATATTTGTGAGTGGATTTTGATCGCAAAACCAATAAATGTACACATTTGAATGTATCCGTCGGGCATGACTAAATTAAAATGTAGAAGATAGGTCAGCTATTTTAGGATTGTAACTGCGCCACCACGAGTGCCCGCAGGATGTCGCTGTAACGCCATTTGCAATGTAATGCAGACGCACGGCGCACTAGCTAGACAAAACAGTAGCGCGATTATGTTATACTTATATTTTACAACACTAATCACTTTGTGTACTTTCATGTGATTTTCATCATTCTGCTGCAAAGAACGATTGGCTTTCCCGCTTGTCCTGTTAATTTAAACTGATAAACAGTCTGTTTGACAACCTAAACGTGACTGACAGTTTCAGGCCATTTGCAATTATTTCTGCGTCATTCTGAGAAGCTTCAGACAAAGAAAATGCAGGAAAGACCCGAATAGTTCGGATACTTGGTGGCTTATCTTAAGAGAGGGTAAATTATATATTTAAAATCCAATATATGCACAATATTGCAATACATAGTTCTCATCCCTGATTAAGATCAGTGAACTATATTCACTGCAAAAATGACTTTCTTACTTGGTGTTTTTATCTTGTTTTCCAGTACGAATGTCTAGAAGTGATGCATTTTCGTGATCATCAAAATAACCTAAGAAAATAAGTCTTGTTTTTAGACTAAACACATAAAATTTCAGTGAATATTTGCTTAAAACAAGCAAAAAATCTGCTAATGTGGCAAATAAAGTAATCTTCAATTTAAACTGCAATTCAAAATTATTTTTCTTACCCCATTGGCAGATTTGTTTGCTTGTTTTAAGCAAACGTTTCACTGAAATTTCATATTTTTTCTCTTAAAACAAGACTTATTTTCTGGTCATTTTGATCATCAAGAAAATGCATCTTTTGATAAATGTTGTGACATTTGTACTGGAAAACAGTGTAGTGTTGATAACCAATTTAACGTTGAGCCATTGTTATTCACATAACACCTTGTGGTCAATGTCACAGATCTGCCTAGAAATAATGCAATATCGTAAATATTAAGGCATTTTTGTTTAATTTTTGTTTAATACCGATTAATGGTGATTTTAAGGTTATCGGAATCGGTCGATAATATAATTTAGATATATTATAGCCGGTAAATCATAAATAATTTGCTCTGGTTGAACTTCTTCAGCTGCACGCTGCTCACAGTTAAAATACTGTATAGATCGGTCTGTTGTATCATTCACTTACTGCTATTATCAACATTGTTGATGAAGGTACAGTATGTAGATACAGTATTTATCAATGTGTAAATAAGAGGAACAAAAGGATATTGTTTGAATGAGACTTCTGTCTGAATGCTTTCTGTCTTGAGACCTGTACTTGTGGCTATTAAGAATTTTTTTCTGTGTTGCTCGGGAAGAACATCTTTTATTTGTTTGTTGAATAAAAAAAGATACCAGAAAAGTTTGAAGGTTAAACAATCTTTAACTAGTGTAAAGCAGGCTTGGCACATGATTTCTAGGGGAAAAAAGAAAACGGTAAACGGTTACAGTTTTCATATAAAAACAGTTGTCCACCTTTTGTTTCAGTCTTAGAAAATGTTATATTAATATCTAGATACTGTATATATCTGCCAATATATCGGTTATCGAAGAATCGTCGGTAAAGGTCATCGGCCCAAATTAACATATCGGTGCGTCCCTAGTTTATTTCCTGGCTCAAACAAAAACACTCATATTTTCATTGTGATTTTTGGATCATGCTGTATAAAGTCTTGTTGAAAGATCTAATGGACAAGTTATTGAAATACAAAAAATAAAAGGACACAAGATAGATAATCTCATATTTATATTGCTTCTACAGAAGAAAACAATTTACAAAATATACATCATTGAGTAACATCATTTTAACAAACATAATCATTAGCTTCTTAATAAAATCAGCCCGTCCTCCTGACATGCTCAGTGATGTCAGTTAAGGCTGTGAAGATACTCTGCTGGTGCCAGACGTTCAGGGGCCTTTTCCCACAACATTAGTCCAATGCTTACAACAAGGCACCACATGCACCATCTCAGTCACACGCAAAACTTCATATCCCTCATTCTCTGATCTTACAGATACATCAGCCAGATCTGTCATTTTGTAATATTTACAGCAAGAAAACAGCAGGAAGAAACTGTAAAACATGACATGCGTAGGAGAATGTTTGCTGGTTTTGTATTCTTAGCTTCAGATATAGGGAAGAACAGATGGTTATATATACTTGACATACAGTTTGAGCGTGACGGTGATAAAAAATCCATATTAACAAATATGACACTTGCATCGAATTTCTAACGTAAAATGACATTTAAAACCTGGTTATGTATCATATTCAAACAACTTAAATGATAACTATATAGGAATTCTGTAGATACAGTACATTTGTGTCATGAAATGTTACATACTAACATGTACGCTTTAATTGAATGAAACTGAAATCTGTGTGTGATCATAAGGGATATCTACGTCTTATATACATAGTATTTATTTCCCTTTCTCAAACACATAGGCACACACACTTACCTGGCTTAGAATGGTCCCTAAAATTACTGCATACATTGTGTACTTGCTAACTAAAAACCCTGTGTTCTTTCATTGCAGGCAGTACAAAGGAATGACCCGTTTTTGGTCTGTAAAAGTTCAGTAGTAAGCTTATTCATGATTATATGACTGGCAACTCCTCCCTGTGATAAATATAAACAACAATGTTTTCGAGACTAGCCGAACAGAAGGCCAGAGGATTCTTGGTCCAATGCATATGATGGGTAAAAGCTTAAAATGGAGATACAGTCTTGTTTAGATCTCACTGAGAGCATCTGTTCAACGTGTTCCTTATTAACATACATCATAATGAATGGTTCCTATGGAAACTTGCCTTTTTTATCTAAATGCGCATTCTTTCTCTCCGTAAGAGTAGGCAAGCTGTTATTGGCCGGTTGCAGCTTTTGGTTGAGCCGAGCGGCAGTTGCATTGACCAATAGGAATAGCTCAGGGGTCGATGCGGAAGGCAAGCAGCTTGTCGGAGTGAAGGCTGTTGAGGGTACGCAGATCGGGCAGGCGCAGGAGCAGCTTAGGAAAGATGGAGCTGTCGTCAGGACGACGACGGGTCACTAAGGTGCGCAGCGCCAGGATGAGGCTCTCCTGTAACTGTTCGACAGCCACAGTGTCCGAAATGCCATAGCAATCTGTAAATCAAATAAGAAATGTATCATGTATGCAGTCTAATGTGCAGACATGCCACAGCTGATAACTAAACCTGAATAGTCCGTGTTTTTACAAAAACCTAGAATCTGATCTAATGTGTAACTGTTACCGTATGTGCAAGGAAACTATCGCAAGACTTTCAAGATATTTATAAGATCTGTAATGCTTGCATGTAAAGCAGTTGTTAATGGTCCAGTGTGTCATTTCGTGAAGGATCTATTGACAGGAATGCAATATAATATTCATAACTGTGTCTTCAGAGGTGTATAAAGACCTTAGAAAATGAAGTGTTATGTTTTTAACACCTTAGAATGCGTTATTTCTATCTACATACACAGCGGGTCATGGAATTCACCATGTTGTTTCTACAGTAGCACTAAACGAACTGTTCTACAGAGAGTGTTTCGTAAATGTGTTATCTCCTTCGGTAAAGAAGCGAAATCATGATGGCATCTTGTGTCGGCCACCGTAGTGCTTCGTAAAGGAAGGGGAGAGACGTGAAGTGAGCAATTGGTTGCAATTCTCAACCTCACCGCTAAAGCCGCTAAATTTCATACACTGGACCTTTAAGGTGTTCTGAGTTCATTTTAGCATGTTGCTAAGTGGTTATTAGATGGTTGCATTGCAATTATTTGAAATTAGTTTTCCTTACCAGCAGATACCAGCACCACTGCCATAAAAAGTGCCATCTCATCTGACTCCAGACCAAGAGAGCACAGCTTCGAACTGAAGTCAAACATGGCATCTAGCAAGGAGCCCATGCCCAGTCCCCTAAGAGTCACCAGTGGGTATGTCTGCCCATTTAGAAAAGTGACTGTTCTTTCCTTGTAGTTGAAAAGTGAGCAAAATCTCACCATAAGCACCTGCAAGAAAAAAGATAAGAAATAATGTGACATTTGTTTCCTCACCATTTTCTCTTTTTTCAGAGGATGAGAAGCAAGATGTTTTAGAATGTTTGTCTTTTCCATACAATATAAGTCAATAGATGCCCGTTACAACCATCCATAACCATCACATTAGCTTTACTGTACAGAAAAGAGCAACTTTTATTGTCTCCTATTATAGAAAAAGCATTAAGCGATAGTTTACCTCAAAATTATTTTATTATTCACTACCCCACGCCATTCCCAACCTGTATGACTTTATTTCTTCTACAGAACACAAAAGATGATATTTTGAAGAATGCTGGTGACCAAACAACATTGGCCCCCATTGACTACCATTGAATGGACACAAAACCACTAAAACATTTCTCAGGTTTAGAATGACGTGAGGATGAATTCGTAATGACAGAATTTTTATTTTTGGGCGAACTACTGTCGTTCTTATAAAAAAAGGGTGGAGTGTGATGAGAGTTGTGTAGTCACCTGGAAAGTTCCCGCCTTCAGCAGCATGACTTGATCATGCTGGCAAAGCCCTTGGAACCCTGGTATGCCCTTTGCAAACTCCACCACTTCACGCACAGCTGGGGTGAAACACTGCGAGAAAGATTCCCACACTTGCTGACTGGAGATGCCAGGTGCAGACACAGGGCACGCGTTCAACGGACAGGCCTACAAGAGAGAGATTTTTACTACCAAACCGTAACAGGCTCACATGCTCACTATTCCTTTATAACGATCTTAAATTGCATTTGCATCATATCACCCCACACAGGGTCCCTTTAAAGGTAATATTATTGCTGTATATAATAAAACAGCATCTCAAAACATTTCTCACCAGCACTTTGGAGCCGGCAGGTAGCTTGAACGGACAGGTCTGGCTTTTGGTCTCGCCAACCGGGTAGCTGTTGTAGTTGGCCTGAGTGGGTTGCGTGGCCGGGGACGAGCTAGATTGGTGATTTTGATTGAACGAAGAAGCGTAGCTGAACCGATTGTTATCCATTAGTACTGGACACTTGCTCTCGATGGGTGGGGCAGAGAAACTTTCCTGGCAGGCCGAGTGGTACCCGAGAAGAGGGTCAGCGTGAGGGTAGTTGACGTCCTGAGAAGGATTGTTGTGATAGGTGCTTGATCTGCTGCTGGTGTTGATGTTGATGGCTCTTTTGTTCATGCGGTCCTGTGTGGTTGTGAAGATGTCTTGGTATGCTCGGGATAAGGCACCGATGGCCTCTTTGGATTGGCTCTCATTAGGGCTGGTGGGCGGCTCCTGTGGTGGAGAGGTTTCAATGTTCATGGTGGTTGATTCGTTGAGGCTGTTCATGTAGCTCTGCATCTCATCCAACAGACGTTGCTTCTCTCGCTTAGGGATGCGACCGAAACGGACAGCTGGGGTCAGAAAGAGATACGAAAGACAACATGAAATCACAGCTCACACTACTTAGTTTAAATATTATTATCCTTGGTCTTAACTCATGAGTGACAAAAACAAAGGATTAGTTTAACCATTACAATCAATGATCAACTAGAGCATCAAGATCTTTCTGACAAGCAGCTTCTCAGTTTAAATATTTCATATTCATAATATTAAAAGTAACTAATAAAATCATTTTATGTTTATTTTATTTTTAGCAGTTTTATAATGCACTTTTGTCATTTTCAATTTTTTTTGTGTAATTTCTATAAGTTGAATTAATTTTATTTCCTCTTTAGTTTATGAATATCATTTTATTGACTTATTTAAGTGACTAATAGTTTTAATATTAATATTTTTAACTTAGTATAGTATTTTATTATCATATTTGTAGTTTTCATGTTAATTTTAGTTTGCCAATTTATTTATTAGTTTTTGTATAGTGGCATTTATTACGGGTTAGTTTAGTTTTCATGTATTTTTCAGACATTATTTTAGTGACTCTAATGTCTAATTTTCTCTATTCTTTTTGTCTTTCAAATAATATTTGTGTGGATCTTTTATTTGATTTCAATTAACAAACGTCTTTTAATAGTCATTTATAATAATCTAGCCGACCTGTAATCAACATTTTTATGAAGCGTGAGAGAGACAAATGATTTTTTCATAACAAAACACTTGGGAGTATCAGAAATAACCTAGCACATAAAATAAATAAAATCTTGTCTTCTAGAGGTGGGAAAAACGCAAATAGCACAACGGCTGTGCAAGGCACAACATGCCTAACCTTTGTTCAAAATACGGATGCATATAAAATATGCTGCTTAGATAACTTCTCTGCATCTTTTTTAAGCCCCTCACTCACTTCAACCTATCAGCTGTTGAGTTTAAAAATAGCATCTATGGTACCCCCCACTCTTCATCTCTCTCTCAATCACTACATCCCCCTCCACTCTTCATCCCTTTCCTCTCCCTCTAACTCCAGCTGTAAGTAGGGCAGTGGGTCGGGCTGAACGTGATGACAATGCCACTGTTATAAGGAGATAAACTAATACGTGTGGTAAGAGGGAGAGGAGAGGAAAAGAGAGGAGAACAATACATCATTTTGAGATTCAGGGTGACAGTGAGGTTTGTGGTGCACAGGTATACAAGACGCAAGTGGAAGGAAAAGAGAGAGCAGTGCTGCCCCATATATAATCTACATCCTATAGCACCTGCATCCGAGATAAGCCCAGAACACGGAGGACAAGTCTTCAGCATGTTCGGCATCTTCTCTCAAATATTTTGCATTGCTAACCTGCAACCCCTCATGCATTTGACCTGAACTAGAATTCTGTCAGTTGTTGGTATGAATTTCACTGCATTAATAAAGTTAATCACAAACAGATCAAAGCAACTCGTCTACCAATTGATGTCGGAAGTGAAAGCATGCCATCGTGTCAAACCAAACATTTGTTTGTATCACAACCATAATTACAACTTTTACTGCTGTGAAATCGGGGGCATCTGCTTTATTGTGGTTTTGAGGCAGTTACATGAGGTTTTCCTGTTTGTGCAATAAGACCTGCCAAAGAAACAGGTTTCTAGGTTGTGGGCCCTGACATATTCAGGAACCACGGTTAAAATGACTGTTTTCCCCCCTTTGCTGTGCACCCAGTGGACTCATTTCTGCTGGTGGTGCCCTCTTAGAGCAACATCAGTGCAATCCAACAAAACAGCCCACCATGAGCTTACACTCAGATCTGTTTTACTGGTGCACCGGTAACAGCACGAGGAATGCAGAGAATCTGACGCTAAAGTCAAACCCAGCTTAAATAGGTCACAATGTACGAGTACAATATGGGTGTCAGTTATTTGGGTCTCCCAAAAACGTCCCCCATTCTTCAAAGTTATTCGCTTCAATGTTCTCTTAACGTTGAGATATGGTTCTACCGACGGCGAAAGAGCTCACGTGCTTGGGTTTTCTGCATCTCTTGCTTAATTTTCGCCGCAGCGGTATATTAATTGCTGAGGATGTTATAAGGGCACGCGCGCAGTAATCAAGTCGCCCTCGTTCCAATTTCTCAAAATAATTCCTGTATTTGCTGCAGTTTTCCAGATGACAGATAGCTTCAGGGACCGCACGACTCCATCTCTCATAAATCACTGTCTTTAGGAGGCATCGGGAGGCTGAGCTTCGGGAACGTGCGGGGGGTGGGGTAAAGCAACCGAGAAAAGGAGGTGAGAAAAAGAAGGGGCCAAAGAAAGGATGGTGCAGACGAAAGGAGCACACAGCAGAACTAAAAGAAACTGGCTCTCGTGAAAGTTACCATTGATGCAGGACTAAAAGAGGAAAGTAGGTCGAGAGGGCATGGTGTGCCGTTGGGCTGCAGTACGGTTTTTCGTTATTTTTCACGAATCAATGCAAAACCTTTCAGAATCCTTACCGTCACGGGACATGCCGACGGACAGGCATTTCTTGAAGCGGCAGTGTTGGCAACGGTTTCGGTTCATGCGCATGATCATGCAGTTTTCGTTCTTCACGCACATCTTGTAGTTAATGTTCTGCTGAATGCTTCGCCGGAAAAACCCCTGCAACAACAACACCACAAATATTATATGATGATCGATGCTTTGAGAGACAACCCTTTTTTATTTTTCGGGTTTTTCTTACCTTGCAGCCTTCGCATGCATGCACACCATAGTGAAATCCTGATGCAATATCTCCACACACTTTACATAAGAGCACCATGCCTCCTGTCTCTGTTCACCGAAAGAGAGATACAGAGGTCAGGACATGAATGCACACGCTTTCCAAGTAACAAAGATGATGATGTTTTCCATATTACAGGTGAAACCAAAATTGGAGGTCACTTACTGGTGAACGTCCCGGTGAACCCACAAGGCCTTTTGCCAGCGATGGGATGGGAGTAGTTGTGCTGGTTTGAATTTGCTGAGGAGTTGTTGTAGACATCAGGAAACTGAAAGACCAGTTTTGGAGGAGATGGAGAACCTCTCTGCTGTTTTACGGTCCCGATCTCAGTGAAGGTGACCTCTTCTGGGGAGGAGGGCTGGGAGTGAGAGGAGGGAGATTGGGTTTGATAACCACTAGAAGGGCTTCCCGGGCTTGGGCTGGCACTGCCATTGGAACCAGCATACAGTATCACACTCCCTGTAGAAAAAGAAATATTTTAATGTAAGATTTAAATATTAAAGGTTGCAATGATTTGCGAAAATGTGACAACATTTTGTGATCTTAGGTCTCGTGTCAGCCACCGCGGTTCTTCGGAAAGGAACCGGTGGAGTGAGCCGAACCCTAACGCTCATTATCTGCCAGTCTATTAAAGAATCATTTCATGAGTATAAACAAAGTTATGTTACATAATCACAGTATGTTTGTTAATACAAAAACAGTGTTTTGCAACACTGAATTACATTTATAATTAAATCAAATTTATAAGTATGATGAATTTTAGGAAGCTGGTATGTTATTACATAGTAAATCCCCAAGTCAATGAAATAAGTTTATTTTTGTTTGAGTTCATTGTTTTTAGAGATCGAAGTCGAAATGTACTTCTATTAAGCTTGATGTTGCAAGACTTGTTAAGTTGTAGGTTTTGTAATGATGGAAGTGAGCTCTGCTCTTTTAGAGGAGTTGCTTTATTGCTCAATTGGAATCACCGTGTTAGAAGTGCAACGTTTGTGGGTTTGATTTCCAGGGAACACACTAATAGAAAATGACAAAGAAAATGCATAATGCATAAGTAATACATTTCTGTGTCTGTTTGCATCTGTGCAAGGGGTAATACAATGTAGCAGTGATGTGATAATATGTACATTCACAAAAAATGACATGATCCCTTTTCCCCCATTTGAAACAACCGAAGAAAAAGCCCTGAATGTGTTGTAGCCTATGGTTTGTCTTAGCATCCCTACACTATGTGCGTGTTTGATGTTCATCCCCCGCTGGTTTCGCTTTCTCTCCCTCTGGGTTTCAACATCCTATAGCATCCTCTCCGCTCATGCGCTCAGGATGAGTTGAGGCATGGTCTCACGTGTCCGCGCGCTCTCCCGCCTCTCCACTCCAATAATAGCTCTGCATGGCTCCGCTGGCACAGTGCCCCTGCCAACTGCACAACACCTGACCGCCGCCTCACATGGATTACTGACACCGTTCCTTCCCAAAACCAAATCCGCAGTCTCGTGTTAACATCGACAACAACCGCGAGTCACAAGCTCCTCGATCACGGGGAGTGCAAGCACCGGAGGATGCCGTGTGTCTCTTTTGGGCTGATGTTACGGTTCGAGCACACAAGCGTTTCCTATGAGAAAGGGCAACTCAGAGTCACGTTTTGGTAGAATGTGCACGGTGGCTTTGGTTTGACTTTTTAAACAACCTGAGGACTGGGCCAGGGACGTGCGGTTAATACGCACACACACATCGACAGGCCACTTTAAACCAAGCCACATGTTGGCTGTACGTGATTTTTTTCCTTGTGCTAGCAATGCAAAGGTTGTGGGTTCGAGTTTCAGGGTCTAAAACTAAAAAAGCATAGCATAAGAATGCAGTGAAATGCGCTTTGGGTAAAAGCATCTGCCAAAAATCTGAGAAGCCTCTGTCATTATATCCCCGAAGTTGCCCTGATATATTACCCAGTGGATGCTAATACATTGCTTAAATGTTCCTAGAGAGTTTGGAGGCGTGCTTTGGCTGCTCACAGCAAAGGGTCAGAAAAAAATGTGTTGGAATTTATGGGAATTTACGGTTATTTAAGTCTGTGGGATGATTTTTATGTAGGACAACATTGGCCCACACTAGAAAGTCTACTGGGCTACTTAACAGTCTCAATTTGTCAATTTGCATAAACAGTTTTGCTTTCACTGTGATCCACGTGAATCTGTCATTTCCTTATAGCATACTATGCGTAACCCTACTGTAGTAAACAAGTTCAAACTTATTTCCTTACTGGTATTTACCTAGCTTTTGTGTTTTTATGATCCTTTTTGTGATCCTCCACTGGCACGTGCAGCAGGATTTGTTTTTGACATAATACAGTGCTGGATTCCACAGCCTTGTGATAAAGAGGCGTACCTGCGCATGTTACTTAGACCTGCCCAGCTTAGTAACCCCACCCAAACACACACAAAAACGCACACCTAAACACGCATGTGAGTCCGCAGAACTTAAAAGGAGCATGACATTCCGAATAACAGTTTATGCCTTAATTAAAAACAGAAAATGTTAGTTTCTAAGGCGCAGCTGTTTTTGAGCACCTGCTACGACATGGTTATATAATAATCTATAATAATAATCTAAAACCTTAATTATAATTGCATTTATCCAAAATAGGTGTGATGATAAATGTCCATCGCCAAAGATAACCAGCTCGGTTTACTCTGTGCGGAACAATAATTCCAAAATTGTACAGTACTGTTTCAATAATAAATTGACTAAATGAAGATTTTTAAAAAACAGGTATAAATTGAGGTCGGTGGAAACACCGCATTAATTGAAGAATCAGCAAGTATCTCATTGTGAATTTATGCTGCCCAATGCAAACGCTAATCTGCCTGTGAGCTAAAGAAAGGGGCAGAAACGTGAGGACTTTACAGGGACAGTAATTCCTTGAACTCTGATCTCCAACGCTGCCCTCGTCTCACTCCCTCCCTACAGAAACAAGACCTGACATACTTCTCCTTGAATGCCTTTCCTTTACATTTCAGTGGCAGGAGATGCACGCAATTTGTGCAAGTCGCATTCCAGATATATAAAAGTCTATAATAAAATAACACCTGTGTGTGTGTGTGTGTGTGTGTGTGCAGTGCATGAAGCACATTTGTCTTGACAACACTGATTTGGTAATAAAAGCGAATGATCACATCAACTGAGCTGAGATATAAAGCAAAAGCATTCCGTTTGTTTTATTTATGAAGTCCTAAACTGACCTCAGAATTGCAAAATAAAAAAACACAACTGAATGGAGGATTTTGTGCATGCACAAAGCAGAACGTTCTCATGAGGCTTGTAATGTTAAAGGCTCCGAAGTTGCATGAGGCAGGAAAACGTGATGAGGCTCTCTACACCGACTGCATGAAATCGCTGACCCACTGACCAACCTCCCCCTTTCCACCGCGCAATCTGCATCAAAACAGAGTCGGTGAAAGCAACAGAGGGGTGGGGGGGGTGTAATCACGCGCCGCACGCGGCTGAGCGAGCGCACGCACGTGAGGACGATTGTAGGCGAGTGGATGCATTCCGTGGGAAGACATCGCGCTCGCAAGCAGACGCGGGCGAAGCCCTGGAGCGCGCATGTGAAACCCCGCGCCTCGGCTGTAATTGAAAATCGCTGTATATAGAGCATGCTGCTATGCATAATATTGAAGCGCGCTCACCTCGCTTGATCTGCATTTATTGTAGTATGTGCACAATGTCGTGTCAAGGTTACGCGCATCACTTGGACTTGATCCAAAAGCCCCATAAAAGGCACAGCATTGTTTTTCAGGAAGTATAAAAATAAAGCTGACCGGATAATAGCTGTATACAGCCTACAAAAATAAAAACTCCCTGTTTGGCCAATGTTAAACAATCTCCTTTCACAATTCAAAGTCGTTTTGCTAAAAATCCTTCATGGTTTTTCTACAGCGTCCATGTCAGTAGGTTAGTAAACCAATTCCAATAGTTCACACGGGTTTTGCAGAAAGAGTTTACTGGGCTATGTTAGACTGCTGCTTTCACATGAAAAGATCCACAGCGAAATAGAAATGGGGGGGGAAATTGGCATCAGTGACTGTATCTGTATTGTACATTTGTACCACGTTTCCTGTAGGCTACTTATCTAGATACCTATGTATAAATGTATAGGATAATACAATGAATAAAGCAATGAGCTTATATTAAAAGTAGACAATACTCTTTTCAGTACATGGCTTATTTGTTTCGAAAACAAGTGACAGGTGTCAAAAATAAACAAATACAATTTTTTATCAAATTTAACTTCTCTAGAATCTGATATCTCAAAGTTCATTTAATGTAACTTATCCCTTTAATTAACTTGTTATTGCCTATTTATAGTCTACTTTATCGTTTAAAAGTCACGTGACATTGTATTATTTCCATTCAAGTCATCATTTGTTGAGGCGTGTCGCGTCACTTTGACATGCTGTGCTTTCTATCAAATGCATACAGTTGAAAGGGCGCGCCGAGCACGAGACGTTGTTTTCATCACCTGTCCCGAAACGTGACTTCAGCTTTTGTATATGAATCAGACGTCAATTAACATCGAACTGGACTTGACTGATCCAGCATGTGAGTGCCCCTTGGCTAACCACAGTCCATTTCCCTGAATCCGCTTAGCCGGTTAACCTCCTTCGATGAAAGCTGAAGCAAGCACGAGTACATTTACATGCGAAATGTATTGCAAAATAAACACAGTTGTTGCATTCATATGCATTAATAACCGTGTCGCAGTAGTGCGTGGTGGTCCAGCTTTTCTTGAAACTATAACTTTAGCACCTATTGTACTGTTGCTCTTGTGTGACATATCGCTTATTGCTCCCTGAACTCTTTCTAAGTCACTTTGGATAAAAGCGTCTGCTAAATGACTTAATGTAAATGTGTCGGTCGCATCGTGCGAGTATTTCCAGCAATACCATAATGAACCGTTTCTCATTATTTAAACTACGGCTGCCATTATCACTTTCCTTTAGTGACTTTGGCTATAAGATGAACGATCACACTATATTTTACGTTGGTAAGCTGTGCTGATATGACTGAGGCTATTTTGAAAGCGTTCTCAGCAAGCTCGGACTATCTACACGTGAGTTTGTTTTCATGGCTTGGAACAGGAAGTTGTTAGCGCAGGCGCGCGCACGCATGCTGGTTTCTAAGCAGATTCCATGAAAGCAATCGCACGGAGTTTATGACAGAACAGATATGAACTATTACTCAAGTGCGTTGCTGCATAACTTCTCACCGAGACTATAAATAGATGGACCTTAAACGCAACCATGCATGCCAATGCATCTGCTGAGAGTCGATGATTCACTAGACACCATTCTGCATTATTTCAAAAATTGTAATAGTGTTTAATGGGCTCCCTATGAGTAATGCACAACTGTAAAAAACAACAAAACCTCACATGACACATCCAAAAGAACGAGTCTATGAACTGCATGCATTAATAACTCAAAGACAAAATCTGCATTGAATGCGAAATCATTACAGTGATCATTTTTAGATATAATGAAGTCCACGTGAACATGATCAAAAGATTCTGTTTATAATAACAATATACAAATAACATCATTATAAATATGCAAAAGCACTCGCAGTTACTTACCGGGACTGCTGTCCATCCTTGATATGTTTCGGAGTCTGTCCTCAAAAAATGCTCCGAGTCTCAGTACGTGGAAGCAAAAGTCGGAGGAAAACAGGTGAAAAAGTCACGAAATTCCTGCGCATACGGCCCAAAAGAGACAAGACAGTCCAGCCAAATAGTGGGTAAAAATACACTCGCGGAACTGTCACGTCCGACACGGTCAGACCTTCAGCGCGAGCTACCTGGACACTGCTTTCTATCTAGAATGAAAGACGCATAAGTGCTCAGATGATGTCTCACTGGAATGCCACAGCATCACCGTGGGGCTGTCAAACTCACTCGTGCTGACAATAGTCACACCCACATCAATCACGTTTTCAGGTGATTGGCAAATGTGACTGGATTTAGTGGGAGCCGTTAACCTCTGTTGTTGTTCTCTTTGACGTGGATTTATCTCACTCTAACCTGCCCCACGATCTCGGTTTCTATTTCCTCTCCATCCCGGCGCGCGATTTCATTGGCGGGCGTGCGAGCGCTGAGCTGGATGCGCTTATTCGAGCGTGATATGCCCCGGTAAAGCCACGCCGCATGTGCCCTCTGCATGTGCCGTGGAAAGCTCTGTCCTACTGACACACATTTTATGCAAAACGCAGCGTGAGACGAGAAGACATGAGCGGCATGCACATGGACGGGGCGGGGCTCTGCGTGACTTTTTTGGCGCGGTTGTTTTAAAATCCCCACCGACATGTGCGCACCATGGCAAACAGACGCAGTGTCTGTATACACGTTTACTAAGTAAGTGACAAAGAGGTTTGCTGGTAATGCGTTACACGATGATAAAGACGGCCGTTCCCAATTTCCCCGAAATGCGAATAGATTGTTGTTGTGACGCACCTTGGAGTAGTTATTACATTTGACTTTTTGTTGAATAATTGCAGTTAGGATGAAAGTCGTGTTGAAACGCTGTTTGTAAATTATATAAATGATTTCCCCGTCTACTTTGTATATGATGTTTGGAGCTGTGATTCGTGACGATGTTAACCTTCTTGTTTTAACTTAAATGATGGTGAAACGGCGACATCTGGTGACTATGCAACTCTTTTTTTAGAAAAAGAATAAAATGGGTTAGAAAACGGGTGTCAGCCAGACACATCAATGCACTTGATGTTTTGCCTAAAGTGATACGATTTTTTAAAATAATTTAATATCACTTTCTACAGTCTTTACTTTTGATGGCTATTGTCGATGTAATTGCTCTTGGATGCACCAGAATTAAGGTTATGGTAAAATATGTAAATAGTCGTCATTGCAATAATATATTTAAAATGTAATAATTTGTGCTATACATATGCTTGATGAATTTCCAAGTCAGCATTAAAGTCGATCATCTATTATGGCTTTGAATTTCAGTTCTATTGATTACCACTAGAGGTCACAGAAATGCAAAAAGTGGCTATTTAACCAGTCAACAACTCTATTGGACTTACTCATAAATGCAAGCATACAGTAGAATGTTTCTTTTTACCATCTATGCTAAGTCCAAAACCCCAATTCTTATGGTAATAACGGAGAAAACCCCCATGTTGTGTAGGCCCCCCTCATTGTGCTAGAATCCTGTGTACATATAAATATATTAATATAATTACTATTATAGCCAAGTCTGTATACAAATATAGACCGCTTCGCAAGATCTACACGCTGGTCCAGAAGCACATCCGGTTTTGATTTTTATTTATTTAATATGATTCTCTTTTATGCTTCATTTATGATTCAATCCGAAAGATATTAACATTTTGTTTTGTTTATAAATGTTCTGTTGGTTGTATTTTGAGGTTCGATTGCATCAGCTTGAACCAGGATTTATATAGTAACAGATGATATTGAGTTGTACGTAAATAGGCTACATCTAATGTCTCCTTTATCTCCTTTAAGACATGCACATTCTTGCTCGCTTTCATTTTTTGTGAAACCTTTACAAAGCCTGATTACAGCTTGTGCTCTTGACACGTTGATTGAAATGATACATTTTGCACCAGATAGAAATAATTCAGAATGCGGCGCCTTTACATAAACCCTGTTTCGGTGCTGTTTTGACAGTTGCCAGGGTTAATTGGCTGTGTTAAATTTGGAGCTCTGTTCTGCAGCTATGAACCCATAACTGTGGGCAACTCACGCACCTAGGAACATGTTATGGCATGGCACGCTGATAATTACAGAGGCAGAGCGGAGGTTTGGGAACTGAACGGGGCCTGTTGCCAACACGCTCGCTGTAGAAACACTTTGTGCCTCGGGCTAGGCAGACAGCCATCAGTGTCTGTCATCTATCTGTTTCTCCCTCCTGCCCACCAACACTTACCTGCTCGAACTCTATCACTCCTTTATTGTGCATGTGAAGTCGTGCCAAATTCTCTAAGGCTGATGAGCAATTTAACAAGTTTATACCGAGCTCCCTGCGAAAGGCACTGGGAGTGCGGTGGAGTAGATCTAACAGTGGAACAATGTAAAAACATTTTAAAACTTAGTTTCAGTTGAATTATGGAGACCCTCTTTGCACAACTTGTAGCATTTTAAAAGTACACCATGTGCCACTTTAGCTAGGGTTTTTGTATTCTAACAAAGAACAAAGAGTCACTCTACTTTGCTACCCATACAATTATATAATGGCGTAGTGTCACATGCTGTTTAGAATGGTGTTAGAACATATGCCATTCGGACACAATGGTAGTTTTATTTGGTGAGGCAAAAGCATTGAGGAGGGGACCTTTCCTTCTGAGCACAAAGCTTTGCTGCAATTACAGAATTGCTTCCATATGTGGATCAGACAGCTTCTCCCGCTGCCCCCACCAACCCTTCCTCTCCTTCTCACAGCGTTCCCTCTCCTTCTAACTCCCTGTCTTTAAGTAACTTCCTTCCCTGACTTCTGCCGACTTTCTATCCGTACTTTTTTCCACCGAAACTTTCTTTCCGTACCCTGTGAATAATTTTTGAAAGGCCACTTCTTAAACAAAGTCTGTCTTAATCAGAACATCCTGGTACTTTTGGCAGTAGGCTTTACTTGTGCTGATTCAATTAGAGCGAGACAGCCAGGCACATAATGCGCCTCAGAGAGAGAGAGAGAGAGGGAGTTGGGGGGGGGGGTGAAAAGAAGAAAGAATAAATGCGGCTTTACCAAAAGAATTTGGACTTGGAGGCAGCATGGTGAGTGGAATAGGAAAAGGTGGAAAATAAGAAGAGTTTTTTTGACAGAGAGGTCGGTTCAGAGAGGGTTCACGGTGACATCATGGCTGATTGTGAGGGAAGTATAGACAGGAGGGCCATTCACCTCTCATTGGACACATATGTTGGAGGGTAGGCAGTGTGCTCATTTGCATGAGCTTATTGGCACTCTGTTTGGACGCTCTGCTCAGACCTTCCCTTCTTTGACACACACGCATAAACATACAAAAATAAGTACACGCCTGCAACCACACATTAAATACGACATGTGGCTTCGTGCAAATGAACGCTCATGCAAAAAATATACATCATAACTAGAGCCTTTCTTCCAGCTATTTCCAGATACACTCTCCGTGTTGTTTTTCCCAGTGTATGTTATTTCTTCATGTCAGTTGGAGTCCAAATGTGTACGTTTTGCCAGGCTGAATGAATGAGCCCTTCATCGGCCGGGTCGTGCGTTAAACTTTGAAAGCCAAGACGTATGCTTTCCGCGTGTGCGTGACTCTGTGTTTATGTACGCGACTTTATGTAGGCGTGCGTGTTTGTGTATGTCTGTAACCTCGAGTCCGTGTTTGCGTGTGCATGACCAGAACTGAGTAAATGCGTTTCTGTTTTTGTGCTGTGTGGGAGTGAGAGGTGTGTGTATGCACATGTCCGTCTTGCGCTCTGCACATCTCACTGTAGCACAAAACTTCACATGACATCAATCTGCATGCAAGGAAATAGTGATCTCATTACAGACATCTTGTTGCTGATTAAAACCTGCCGTGGCCACCAGCCTCTCTCTCTCTCTCTCTCTCTGCTCCTTTTTTGTCTTTTCCATCCAGGCCCTGGCAGAAGGAAATACACTACATAGTGGAATTTTTATTCTTCTTACATTTATTCATACATACAGTCGTGAGAATTAATACAGGGAAAAAGCATGTCATCTTTGAAAGTCAAAAACGGGTGAAAAAAAGACATTAAAAACAAAGGGAGATAATGAATGATGTCAGAGGCCCTTAGAATGACTTATGATGTCATAGCAAAGTGTGACAAATGAAATTGTTGTGATGAAGAAACCATTAGGGGGGAAGGAGAGGGGGAGCGGTGGGGCGGCTGAGAAAGAGACGTTTCGAGTATAAATGCGGAACATTTTGAAAGTGAAATGTTGTGGGAGAATGAGAGACAAAAACGCACAGGTAGTGTAAAAGAAAAGAGCAAAAAGGAAGAGAGAGAGACTAAGCGAGAGAGGAAGGGAGGGAAAGAGAAAGAAGGGGAGAGAGAGAGAGATAGCGGTCTGATCTGTCTTCATTATCTTCCACTCTGCAGTCTCCCAACACCGAGATCATAAATCTCAACCCCCAACACACTTCACTGACAATGAAACACAAACACTGCTGACCTCTGACCTGTCTGCTGCTACTGACATACAGACACCTACTCACTCAGACACACACATACAGAGAATGACAGTATGTACTGTAATCTTATTTGAAATGATGTGCTGTAGTGACACAATAAGAAACAAATAACAAATGAATATAGCTCTCAGCCTTATTAAAGTAGATTTAGTGCAATAGAAATATATTTGTAATATGTAGCTTGGAGATTTGGACAGACAATTAGTATGTTTTCATAATATGATGTATGGTTGTGCAGCAACTTAAAACCACTTCCTGTTGACTTGTATTGAGATCTAATGCCAGCCCTACTGATGCCTTCTTCTGCTACACATACCTGACATGTGCTTCATGTCAAACAAGGAAGTCTCTTGATTTTCTAAATGCAAAATGTTTAATAAGTGTTCTTTTGTTACCCAAAGGTCCTCAAAGGTCCCGACAGGTCAGGAGACATAACGGAGTTGTCAATTGCATACAAAATCTGTGTTGTCATAGGATAAAGCTGAAAAAAAGTATAGTTGCAGCCTTGATATATCTTTTCTAGACATATGAGGCAACTTTCTCTTTTCTCACGAGAATAACTTCTTTCTTATTACCTATGGGTGGCCAATATAACATGAATGGGACTCTAGTATGCAGTGTGTTTGAACTTGTTTCATATGGAACTAACCTGTTAAGACATTAGACTATCATCATACTGTACATATGACTTAGTGCAACTGTGTTCCTTTCGATTTAATTTGTTTTCATTGTTTTTATCTCTCGTCCAGACCCAGTGGCAAACCCGATGTACCACCTACGTGACTCTGAGATGGCACCCTCATAGGGGAGCCAGTTAAGGTGTGTCTTCACTTTGAGGTATATGCTTTTTTTAAACCAAAGCCAGTGAATAACGAAAGCTTTAGGACGAACCAGCAAACGCCCAGAACCACACACAAACCAGCGCATAACTGTACAAAAACACAAACTGTACACTGTACTGTTATGTATTCATACAGCGTGGAACATAGACAGACACACCCTCATGGAGTAAGAACATTTAAGATCTTTGCATATTCCTTCAGGGCTTCTTTTAGAGAATATCAATAATTAAAGTGCAAATCTACAAACACAGAATGTTATTTTTTTGTATACTCGATATTTCAGCATAAAACACTGGGCAAATTGTATTCAGCAACGCATGTCACCGTACAGAGAAAAGAAGAGAAAGACAGAGCTGACAAAGTGAGAGAGAGAGAGAGAGAGAGAGAGAGAGAGAGAGAGAGAGAGAGAGAACGAGGCAAAGAATTAAAAACAGAAATTTAAGCTTTCCGTGCCTCTGTTTCTTCCCTCTAGGCATTTTGTGGCTTGTGAAAAATGTGCTGTATATTTGAAGGGTGGAGTCACGTGACCCAGACAGGGTTCATGAATCAGAGCGCATAATTATTTCTAAGAGACGAAAAGAAGAGAGAGAGAGAGAGAGGGAGCGAGAGGGAGAGAGAGAGCGAGCTGGAGAGGCAGAGAAAAGGAAGAAGAGTGAAAGAAACGACGGTGTAGCGTGGAAGGGACTGATGAACGAAGAAAGCGTTTTCTCCCCGCGACTCCTTGAATCTTTCTCGCGGATCTCGGTCCGAGCGGGTGAGTGTAACTTTCGCTCAAGTCCATCCGACACTTCTGTTGTTTACACTTCAATCCAGAGAGCGACAGGCCGCAGTGATTTAAAACCAAAACATAAAGAAACTGCGATCGGTCGTATTGATGGCAACACTTCAATCGACGTGTTTAAATCTAAATGTCGCGCCTGCGCTGTGGGTCCGTGTTTTCATTTACCTGTGTTGATGTGCTTTCTGCATCCGCGATGAAACAAAGTGACATTTTTCGTCCACCTGATAGACTGTAACTTGACATGCGTTGAACACTTTTCTTGGTGTTTTAAGTATACCTAGCTTTGGGAATTACAAGTATGCGTGTAAATGTGAGATTAGTTTGTGTCGTGTAGCCTACTGACTCTGGTTTCGGGAATGTGTTTTCACGAGCATCCTTTGCACGGTAAAAATATTTTACCGGTTAACTGAAAACATATGTTTAAAGAGGCTTCATTCTAGTTTAAAAAGTTAACAATTATTATATAATAAGTACACGTTGGGTTACATTAATGACATTAAAAGTAGTTTTTCGGGGCAGCTTAAGTAAATGTACAGTACAGTGGCTTTAAGTCACATATTTTCTCTTATATGATCTAATGGTTCAAATGAAGTACAGTAAGACGAACTGCACTGTAGCACCTGTTCTCTGGCTGTGATTTTAGTGAGTTTTTTGCTCTCTTTTTCGTCACTGTGTTATGTGTGATTTCACAAGCTAAAAAGTTTTTCGCAAGTTTACAGCCGGTCATAGAGTGTCAGATGGCTGTGAATGATTTATGCCATTTTGAATGTGCGACAGCACGTATCCAACCCAAATTCGGGGCCAGAGACAAAAATAAAGAGGAAAAATTAAATGGCGTTAGCTATCTATGCTTTACATTCAAATCCCCAAACCAATGTATGCACCTATTTTTAAATGAGAAAGGAATTGGCCAGCCCTTTTTTTGTTGTAAGCTGTTTATGTCTGAGAGATCAGCTACATGAGTTTACATGAACTCGCACAAAAGAATCAGAGACAAGGAAAAACAAACCATTGTCAAACCAGATATTCACGTTTCACCACAACCAAGACTCCCGTTCTGACTCCAACAGGACTGCGGAATCTGTTCTCAGCAGTACAGTCACTGTAATGGAATATGGGAGCGTCTTTAAGTGTTTGTATGTTTGGATAAACTGCTGTCATTATGTCCTTGAGTATATTTTTCCTTTTGCGTAACAGTGAAGTGTGCTTTCATCCCTTATTACGTTACGTCCCGACCCTTATTCAAGTTTTAGATTTATATTACATGCTGGATATTTTCATACAACGGTTATTTATAGTAACATGTTTTACTTACTGTAGGGTTTTGTATACTATCGTCCACTTTAGTCTATTTTTGTGTTTTTCCTCAATTTAGCGTTGTAGGATACGCCATAGACCGGATGCATCTTTTTATGAAGACACGTGTGTCGCTCAACCACCTTGCTGTCTGACTGTCCCCATATCTGTCTCGTCTCCTGGAATCCTAAATCCAAGAGTTTTGACTTTTTCTATGGAATTTTGGGGAGCAGTAGAACATAAGTAGCAGGGAGGGGCTGAACAGGTGTTTTATGGGGGATCTTTGAAGGGGGGTAACTGTTCTGTACTCTGTAATTATGAAGGAAACCTTCAGATTCCCTTGTATATTTTTGCAGGTGTGCAGGGATGTTTCCATTAACTACGGGTGTATAAAAAACTTTATGTGTCAAGTTATGCGTGTGAAAGCGTATCCCATAACTCCTTACGGAAGTCCCTGTGTGTGTGCGTATGTGTGTGTCACAGCTTTTTTTCTGTTAATGTGTCCGTGCAATGTTTGTGTGCGTTTATACTCATCATGAATGCTTTCCTTTGCCAGGGCTACTGTAATGAGGGCCATCTATTACCTTCCATTGGCCTGATTAAATAAACTGTGTTCATCTGAAATAGCTAGTTAATCTCGGCGGCCATCTCATTTGTTTTTATAAATCAGATTTCTTGTCTGATTACTCTGTGTAATAAACCGCAAAACCGCAACTACAAACTTGCCACAATCATGTTAATGCTCTGATCTGATCCTGACCAATTAGTTAACCTTGTATCCCTCAGAGATATTACTGCAGTCATCAACACGCTCCCCGGCCGTGGTTATCCACTTTCTTTTACGTCCACTCAAATCAAAGTGTTTTGTTTTTATCTTTTGTTGTTTATCTTTTTCTTTTGTGCCTGTGCTCAGCTTGTCCACATCACATGATGGAACAGAACTGTCACGACTGATGTGTCATTTTGTCCTCTGAATCTATTCCATCACTGTTTCCATTTCACTCTTCTTTTCCTCTGAACGGTTACACCTGGTGTTAAGATCCATCTGGGGGA
This sequence comes from Barbatula barbatula, assembly GCF_947034865.1. Classification (NCBI taxonomy): domain Eukaryota; kingdom Metazoa; phylum Chordata; class Actinopteri; order Cypriniformes; family Nemacheilidae; genus Barbatula; species Barbatula barbatula. The sequence continues at coordinate 3,521,705 of NC_136780.1, read as the reverse complement.
TCCGATCACAAGTGCTCAGACAGGACGCGTCACTGTTTACACGTGGTGTTAAAATGCAGCTCGTGTTACCACCAGTAATCGTATTTCGATAGGAGAGTTTCTGATTTCATCACTATACATCAACAGATTACATATTGCACTGTGAAAAGAAATTAGGCCACAGCTTTAATTTGTATAGTGACTGGTTACATCAACATTTTTCATTGGATCAGTTAAAGTTTAGGAAATTTAAGGAACAATCTGTTGCCGAATGACGATTAAGATAACCAGAAAATTAAGGAATGTTTTGAGTTGAGGCCTGAATTTTTTTACTGTATAGATGGTTTTTGTGGCAACAACATAAACATTAACATTAACTTCTTATAGACCTCCTCAAAGAATCAATAACTGTTGAGTATTTTAATTGAATTCTGTACAATTGACATACAGTAAAATATTAATTAAATTGTTATTATAACCAAACACAGACCGGAAGTTAACTTTGGCTCAGACACGTACATATGACGAAAGCATCTATAATGCTTGTAAAGTAAAAACACAAAAAATTGCCCATCCAACTTTTCGCACTTAGTTTGGCTCTGAAATGAGCCTGTCAAAATCACTGGTTATTTCACAATTGATTTTGGGGGGGGCTGAATGATATACCTAAATAGCTTAATGATGGATATTATAGTGTTGTCAGTGTTGTTCTGTGATTATTGGGTGTGATGAATGTTTGTCGGGTGCCAGGAAAGGCTCAGGCGGGCTTTAATTGATGGGATATGTGACTCCGATGTGAAAGATCATCTATCACTCTTAATAAGAAAGCAGAGGAATTCAAACGTGTCAGTTTTATCTCTAACAATAAAAAGGTTTATGAAGGGCTTTCTCAGCAACAACTGCCTGATGACAATGATACGCTTTGTTTAATTTGGAGTCGGTCCATATTTTATTATTGTTTATTAATAACGCTTGACAGCGCTGTAACCAACGTCCCGTGTAGTCGCATGGGTTTAGTGACATGCAAGTTAAGTCGTAAATAAAAATAAGAGTCAAAAGAAGCTTGAGAAAGATATTTTTGATTTGTGTATCTGAGTGTTAATGATGTCGGACCTTTGAACCTTCAGTAGGATTTGTTTTTGACCCTGTTGACCATGTGACCTCCACAACACCCGGAGGTTCCTTTCGCCAGGGCCAGACGTTCCACACAATACGTCTCGCCTTCGAACATCTTTCTTCAATTGAATCCACACAGAACTCATTCAAGATTATGGCGCACAGCGCTGTTATGATTTCACCAATGACTTTTTGTAATGTCTCCCATGCATAACAAGAAGACAAATTGTTTCAGCCATCAAAGTTTTGAGCGTAAACATCCCTCGGATACATGTGGGGATATTTTATGCAGGATATGACAATTATTTGTTTCTCAGAAAGTATGTAAACCATGAGCGGATTTCTTTTTTTAATTATCAGATGTGAGTTTTGTGTCTCTAGTGTTTTTGAAGCAATGCCGTATGTTTTTTGAAATGGAAGGCCTTTGGTGCATTTAGTTAATGAACATTTATATATGTGGCATACGGTCCTTTCTTAAGTGACTTGCATTGAAGTGACAGTGAACATTGAATTAAGCATGAATGGTTTGGGATACAGACGTTTAACCTTGGCACTTGTAGCATTATGCTCTACAAGTTGGTTTCAATGGAATAGGCACTTTTCACATGACGTCACGCATCTTCCGTTCTGCCACAAAGCAGTGTATTGTTACTTCCGCTAGCGCCTTCACACAGCTGCGACAAATACGGCTAGATGACAAGTCGCTTACGAGAAGATCAAAAGCTAGATAAAGGATACAAATTCTTCGATAAAGGTCTACTTATGAAGGTACTTATGTTTTGTTTTCTTTTTGCGTTAGCGAAGGTTCTAGGATAAGTACTCGAATATGTGTTCCGACATTCAATAACGTTACGAAATATTAGCATGCCTCAAAATAAACACAATAATAATCTTACCGATGTCTTGACCAGTTGTATTTTCAGTCGCTGTTGTTACATTTTAGTGCGAGGGCAAAACAGAAGTTGTGATACACTGCTTTGTGTAAAGGCGAAAGTTGAATGACGTCATTGTGAAAAGGGACTATTCCGAATATAACTTCATTGGAGGTTTGTGAAGTTTGCTTCTGTTTGTTGGGTTGTTGGAATTCTGAGTAGTTTACATTCAACCATTTAGCAGAGGCTTATATCCAAACGGACTTGCAAATGAGAGAGCATTTAACATGTTTGTCTAAGGAGTCACCAGTGATGTTTGTAAGAACTAGGAAGTTAAAGGGATACTTCCCCAAAAATGATGGTAGTCAATGGGTGTTGCGATCCGTTTGGTTAAAGCATTATTCCAAATATCTTTCTCTGTGTTCATCAAAACAAAGAAATTTAAACAGATTTGTTTAACACAAAAAACATTGAAGCGATCACTACATTTTCACTCAGTCTCATTTTGAGAACGGAGCATTTTGCTCTATACTGTAAGTGAACCTGATACCTCACGTCGGAGATTCCAGAGCCCTCACCCACAAGACGTCTGATCTGAATCCATACACCCAACGGTTGCGGCCAAACTCTCAAGGCCTTAATTTGCGGTGCCAAACAGATCCTCTGTCTTTAGGGGGGAACGCTCGAGGGCATACGGTCGGATGTGTCGATCTGTCTTTGTGCTGATTGACGGGCTAATGTGGAAAGTTATAGTAGCTTAAAAAGCAATGCGCCGTGAGCTTAGAACGGAGGAGTGGAAATATCCAGAGCGCAGGCAGGAAATGAACTCAAACCGCTGTACCATCCCAAATCCATCACAGCTCTGTTGGAAGAACGGTTAGCGGTTGTAGCCAGGCACAAGGGAAAAAAAAGTAACTCGCCATCGGCTCCAGCGGTTAATGCCGCCTCGCGTTTTTAACTTTTCGTTTGCGTAGGCGATTTCGCAGTTAGTTTTTTCAACAATGTAATGCATTATGATCTGCAATTGAGTGATATTGATCATTCTTCCGCCCAGAGAGGAGAGAATTGTCATCAGCCTCAACCCAACCCTGCGGAGCCATAAATTACAAAGAGCCGATTCTGTCATAGATACACAGCGCATCACCCAACCATGCCAGGAGCATTTTCTCTCTCCTTTCTGTCTCTCTCGCCGTCTCACTCAATCTTTCTTTCTCTGTGTCTAATAGGCCCCAGCATGCTCTGTTAATGATGTGTTTGTTCTGTGAGGAGAAACAGTGGTGAAATCAGGGTTTTGGAAAGTCCCAGCCTGTTCTTCTGAGCCCTGCTAACGCCGGTCCTGCGGCGGGTGCCCACTGTTGCCCACAAACCCCCAACCTCATCCCCCCGGCTCCCAGAGCTGGCTATAGGGGAGTTTGAAAAAGCGTGTGTGAGGGTCAGCCAGCGAATAGCAGTAATGGGAGAACGTGTGTGTATGTACTTATACATGTGTGTGTGTGCCCCAGGGGCCCTTGCCAGAGAGAGAGGGCGAGGGCCCTAAAATGAGCTCACTTTATGCACAGCTCGCCTGCCATAAAAGCAGAACATACTCCGTAAAACTCTTTGCCGATGTGACTCATGAAAGCGAACGGGCGCCAAGCGTTTTATTAAATCATTATTGTGTTTGGGAAAATTCTACGAACACATAGATCCCTTTTCAGTTGGTTCCCCCTGTTTCAAACGGCTGCGTGAATTTTGGATTTTCCCCTGCTTGCTTTTTTCCTTCTTGCACTATTTTTCTGCTCTTTGTTTCTCTCCCTCTAAAAGTCTTTTTGGGTGTGATTTTTATGTTTTTCTATATTCATCGTCCCTGCTTCTCTCTTTCATTTTCTGTTTTGCTCGCAGTGTCTGCCTTCTTTTGTTTCTCGACGTTCTTACTACCAGTAAAGAGTCAAAAGTTCAGAAAGCTTAATGCTCTGTAATGTATTTAAAAGGGTCTCTCTCTTCCAGTAGGTTTTGTTTTAGTTGATGCACTTTTTTCCATCTTATCTTATCATCATCTTATCTTATCATCATCATCTTATCTTATATCTTATCTTATCATTTATCATATAAATGATGCCTTGTATAAATCACAGTGCAAGCTAAGCATTTCAAATGAAATGAGTTCTGGTATCACGCTTGGTGAATATACAGCATTGACTGAAACGCGGGGAAAATGTGATTACAGTTTCTTTTAGTTCACAATGAGGGTTTTAGCGAATCGTGACTTTCGCACAGTCGGTTCTCCTCTATTGCATTGTGAAGAATTTATTCTGCGGTGCCTTGTCTCCAGGGCGAACGCGTTAAAGCAGTGTGTGGTTTTGAACGGTGAGCTCTAAATGATATCTGTTACATATGGAACAGTTCTGAGGGGTCACGGACAGAGTTGAAGCAGGAGGGGTTTAGAGGAGGGGGCCGTGTGGGCAGGGATGGGTTCGAGGGCATATAGACGAGGATGAAAACCAGACCCGAAGAAGGGGTAGGGGAGATGGCAAGGCCTTGTTGTGGCTGGCTATGGGCGTGTGCCTATCGGCAGAGCTCGACGTGGCCACACTAGCTTGGATGCACATGTGGAAGAGTTTACTGTAATGGAACTCTAAATTAGTAGTGGTTTTGAAGCTGCCTGCAGCGGTAGGCTGTAATTAACTGGCTCTGCTGAAAGAAACAGAACCAGAGGGTGGCTGGGAAGGCTGTGTGTGTCGGACAGATGTGTGTATACTGGAGCCATAGAAGAACAGGGCACGTCGGGGAGAGAAACAATATTTGCTTTAGCTTGTTTTAATGTGTGTTTTCGCATTAGATTCTTATAAAACATTCTCTTTTAATAGGACGCACGTATGAGTTAAAAACGTTTCTTTGTGCGGATTACAGTAGAGCTGTGTGTGTTTGTTATGGAGAGACTGCGGCTATGTGTTCAGGTGCGAGTTTTTTTTTCCGACGGTGAGAAAGAAGCCGTATAAATGTGTGTTTTGGAAAGCACAAGCTTTTTACTGGCTAGAGAGCCACCCCCGTAGTGCCCCCCAGTGCCCGTACTCTGTCATTGAATCGGCCTCTCTCTTTTTCGTTCACAAGCAGGATTTTTCCCTTGCTTTTGCCCCGATTCACAAACCGCAACGCTTCCAAAAAAGCGCAGAATTCTTTGGCTCAGCTCATTTCTCGAAAACCACATTTAAAAAAACAAGCCGGCGGCACCACCCACTCATAAAATCACCAGTGGGGGAGAGGAAATAAAACATTTAAGGAGACAAACCAACACGCAAGTGAGGAAGAAGAGTACTTCTCTTACTAAAACGTTCAAGTTTACATCGAACACACGTATGGGTACTGTACTGTAGGTTTGTGCATTTTTTCTATTTCTTCACAAATAGGGCGTAAAAACTTTCAAAGGTGTTTCTAGCTTCTCTATTTCAAAGTAGAGCTGTCGTGATTATGAAATTTGGTTGACGATTTATCTTCTATGAAATAATTGAGATTTGGCAATTAATTGTCTATTTAAAGGCTTTGACAATTATAACAATGAATTTCAATAAATAAAATAAAGATACATTAAGAAATGTGAACAATTTGTAAATAACTTGTAACATTCCCTTTAGAGTAGCCTTAACAGAAAAGTCCGTCTCAACAGAAAAAACGGAGATGTGAGGATGATGTCGTCTTTCTGTGTAGATGCAGCAAATCTGAAATCACTTAAATAAAACTCATAAACACCCAAAATACAAATCTGAACTCAAATGATAAAGAAATGTCATTCGAACACAACGGTGAGTGCAGATCAAGATTGTGGATGTAAAATGCTGCAGATCACCCTTGTTTTCTTAGGATTAACAATAATCGCGGTTATCTGATAATAATTGCGATAATATTTAATAATTGTGTCAGCCCTATTTTAAAGATTCATAAACAGTCCAAATTATGTTTGCTTTATATAAAAAATATGACATTTCTGTAAGAGTTAAGTTTAGAGTATAATATCATTATGTCTGAAAACCACTGCGTTAATGAAAGATCTTTCATGGTCTATGTCTGTAGGAGATTTACTGGAGGTCTCTCAGGCATAGAATGAGGTTTGAATCGACTTTTCCATAATTGTACAGTGTCCTGTTTCACAAACAATGTGGGTGAACTCATTTTTGACCGTGTCGTTGATGGAAAGTTCAACAGAAAGGTAATGAAGGCAAGAGATTGAACAGGAATAGAAACATGATGCAGAATTATTTTGACAAACAAGACGCCATGTCTTTTCGCTTCACTGTTGTCTTCTCCAGTGGAGCCCGAGTCAGGGCCTCAGGTCTGTGGGGAGAGAGAGTGAAGCCGTGCAGGGACGAGAGACTGGCAGCACAAACAGAGAGACTCTTTCTTGTGGAGTTTCGGTGATTTAAATCATATGGAATAGTCTGGAAACACCACAAACGTCTGGACACATTTCAAATTGGAGGAGACAAGAGCTCTCTCTCTCTTGCTCTCTTTATATTTCTTTCTCTCTTCCCCCCAGCCTAACTGTTTCCTAACCGCTTTAATTTAACTTTTCTTTTCTCTCTCGATTTTTCAGTACTGTGAGTGCCTTGCCAATTCTAATAGCTGGGTTGGTACAAACGGTGCCTTCTAAAAAGATACAGGGCATCTTTTCTGTTATTTTGACCTGTTTCTCCAGTTTCCATTTTCTGCAAATGCAAATAGAAGGAGTGTTTTAATTTTACATTTGGGAGAAATATTGTTAGTAGTCATTTTATCATTTTACCTAAACACAAACCTATAAACAGTAAATACAGAAAAACTGAAAGTAATTCTGAATGGTCTTCTTCCGTGGCTATATATTTATATATATATGTGTGTGTGTATATATGTGTGTGTGTATATATATGTGTGTGTGTATATATATATATATATGTGTGTATATTAAAAACATATTGATAATCTTATATCTATATACTGTATATATACTTAATATAGTTTAATTTATCTTAAAACAACATATCATTTTTTCTATCTTTTCATTTTCAGAATGAATTATCATAAAACATATTTTCACTTTACTTTATATGTAATTGATATTAATGTGACAAAATGGTTTAATTTGTATTTCCCGAATTCTTATGTTATACTACATAACAGACAATGTGATAAATGTTACACTCACTGTTTTTATATAGAATGTACTAAACTGAACTTCATGCATTCTTTGTTAAAAATAACTCTTGTTTTTTTTCTAAAGGTTCATCCTGTTGGACAACTAAACCCTAACTCTGAGTTGCGGCTGAGGTGAAATCACGAGCAGTTTGCCAACATTGTAAGGTACGCCACAGGAGCACTTAACCAGCCCGGCCAGCTTTTGGCAACCGACCATCACCATGGGAACCAACCGGGAACGGCAGGTGGGTCACATGACCGGCTTCCCCCCAGCTGTCTACCCCTTCGCCTTCAATACCATGCGGAGTCACCCCCCTTTCGACCTGCTGACCAATAGTAGCCTGTTTGGCCGTTTCGGGGCGGATCTTCCCAAAGAAATGGCAGCGCTATGTGAGTATTGTACCTGAATTTTGTATATTCAAATTATTGTACTTTTAATTTTAAAAGTAATATGTGAAGCAAAATTGTTGATTCTGAGTATTCTGACATGTTGACACATGATCTTACCATGTCTAGTTTTTGCGTCTTGATGATAATTACAAATATTTAAAGATTTTAGTCCAAATTTTTGTGTTAAAATATCACTACTTTGGCCAGATAATAGAACAAACATCTAATATTTCCTTGTCGAAAGATAGATCTAGTTATTAGAAGCCATTATCTATACATTGGCTGTAGAGCCGGAAGCGTGTGCATGTTTGTTTAGTTGGGAATGGATGAAAAAAAAGAGACTGTCTCTTTAAAGCTTCAGCTCTCTTTTTATTTATATAGTGTTTATTAAGGAGCATTAACAGAACGGCCATGAAACTCTTTTGAACTCTTTTTGCCAGCTAGCCAGACTTGTTTTTGGAAAACAAAATGACATTTCGTATGTTTTTTTACAACACTGCAAATAGAATATGTCACAGGGGGCGCTGTTTTACATTTTCCTGCATTGACAGACAAAATAGAAAAACAATAGATGGCAGAAAGAGAAAATCAGACATCCGGGGTTCAAGTTTTTCATTATAACTAATTCTCTTTTTTATAGTACTGTATTCAGTTGCAGTTTACATCCAGAATGTGTTGCAAGAATGTGTGCCGGTAGGCTGAAGACTTCTTTGGTTTAGATGCTAGCTTCAGGGAAAAGGTTTGCCACAGACATCTGAGTTCTCATCTCAAGTCCCGAGGGGAAAATCTGTGATGGGTTTGAATGGCAACAGCGAAGCAGACTCTGAATCCCCCATTTCTCAAAAACACTTCTCTCCCCTCCTGGTGTTCCTTTTTCCGTCCTCTGCAAGCCTGAACAAAACTCAAACCTCATAGATGTCAATCAGTACCCCCCCCCCCCCCACAGCTGCCCACCTAATCCAATAGGTATTTACAGAAAGAGAGAGAGAGACTGAGGGAGGGAGGGAGGGGTGATGGACGCACCTGGGGATGACGTCCTAGTCCGGTGAAATCCAAGAACACACCCTGCTGTGAAAACACACATTGACGGATACACAATAAATAAACCTTTTTCTTTCCGCAGCTCATGAAAATTAGAAACACACTTGAGTTTGCATATACAGACAGCCAGAATCTAGGGCACTTTTGTTGAAAAACACTTTGCGTAATGACTTGCGCCCGGCTTTAGCTGCTTTGCTTAGGAGGCAGATGTTAATGAGCACACTGGGCTATGGCTTTAATTTTCACCACAATAGTCACAGTAACGTGTTTGTAAACAGCAAAACAGTTTCTGCCCCACTTTGTATGTTGCCTATCCAAAAGGCACATCAGACCTTAAGCAATGTCAGGAATTGGGTGAGACTCGAGACCACAGAGGCCCTAATTAGCTTTTGGGGATGGCGTTTGACATTCTTTCCAGACAGGCATGTCACAAGTTGTTTCACTGGGTCATTCTCATCCCCGCTTTGAGCAGAGGAAAAACAGACCAGCATCTGCCCAGTGCTGTTTTTGCAGGAGTTGGTTTAACAGGACTTTTCATTGTTGTCGGAGCTGTCTGTCGTATAGACTGCAGAAATCCCCAGCTCATAAAGGCCCAGCATACTGGAGACCCTTTAAGTTTGTGTGTGCTGGTGTATTTGCTGCACGCTTTTCTAGACCGATGTGTGTCATTTCCTAGTAAAGACTGTCATGATTTTGCTTACTTTTGTTAGGTGTGTTCAAGCAGGGACAGGTTCAAGCACTTCCCACAACAGTGCAGCTGACACAGAGCTTTTAGAAATGCATTACCTGTTCAACATGCTAGCTAGGTAAACCGAAAAAGAACAACAAGAGACATAGACAGACAGACAGACACAGACAGACAGACAGACAGGTATATAGGCAGATAGACAGACAGTTGGAAATAGATTTTATAGACAGACATACATGGAGACAGAAAGATAGAAAGGCTGACAGACAGACGACAATTTTTCCATAGACAGACAGACAGATAGATCGATAGAAATATAGACAGATCGACAAGTATTTAGGTAGATAGACGGACAGATAGAAATGTTTGTTTATACACAGATAGATAGATAGATAGATAGATAGATAGATGGATGGATGGATGGATGGATGGATGGATGGATGGATGGATGGATGGATGGACGGACGGACGGACGGACGGACGGACGGACGGACGGACGGACAGACAGTATAGGTATATGAATAGACCAACAGGTAGATAGACAGACGGATAGAAATGTTTGATTATATACAGACACAGATAAACACAGATAGACAGACAGATAGATAGATAGATAGATAGATATAAATATAGACAGACAGACAGACATAGATATAAATATAGACAGACAGACAGACAGTATAGGCAGATGGATATACACAGACATAAGACGCAGACATAGGTAGGGATATTGGTAGACAGACAGATAGATGAATAGACACACAAACAGATGGATAAACACAGACAGATAGAAAAATACATAGGCAGACAGACATATAGATAGACAGACAAACAGACAACAGCAATGTATGTAGATAGATAAACAGATAGAATGGTTTTTCATAGACCGATAGAAGTACATCTGTGTACTTCTGCCGCTGGTTTTACGTTTAGCGTGTGGCGCTGCTGCACGTCTGAGGCCTCCGGCCACTGCGCGAGGCTCCATGTAGCAGTCTTACATGCCGGGCCTGCAGAAGCCTTTATCAGTTGATCCCTGTCATTATCGTAGCTCTTCATACAAACAGTTGAAAGCCCATTACCAGTACTTACCCTGTGATAGCATCTCTCCTGAGCCCCCATACGCACCTGAAACCATTTACCAATCAGAGCAAGAGGCCGTCAAGCTCCGAGCCGCCAAATGGGATGTTTTGAAAGGCTGTTCGGTCATTTCCTTCGACCAAACTGAAACCGTGTGGCTCTGATCTCATAGTCCTGCTATGGTTTCTCTCTCTCTCTCTCTCTCTCTACTGCTGCACATATCAATGATATTAGTTCCCCTTTAGCATGTGAGCATAAGCCTTTATTGTTGTGATTGGGGCCAAGCTGTTGTGTAAAGGCAGTCGTATTGTGTGACAGAGAAAAGCACTCTTGTTCTAGCTTGTCCTCCAGAAAGAGGCAAACTTTTTGTCATTCACTGCCCCCACAGGAATGAATCAGTATAGTCACACGCATATAAATGTGCGCACATCCAGCAACATGAAAATCAACATGCATGCACTGTTATATAATTGAGACCAGATTTGGCATCTCACTGGTCTATTATAAACTGTGAATTAAAAGCGATTTTAAAATGAAAATTATTTTATTTACAGAAAAAGTTTTGTTGCTGCACAATCTGTGTGCTTTGACATTGAATTGAAAAGAGAGCAATGTCTGGAACAGTTCTTTGTTTTCTCAAAGATGTCATTGTCTTTCATCTCCAGCTCTGCTTTTCTGCCAGGCGTCTGTTTAGATCTTCACTCTTCACCTTTAGGAGCGACTCGCCCAGTTCTTGTGGATAAGTCGGTTTTCAGAGGCTCTTAAGATTCTCACTGCGAGCCGGTTCATTGTCTTTGTTGTGTGATTGTTAACACAGAGGCATTCAGCAGGAAGCAGATGAGTTTGGCCGTGATGGGTGATTCATCAGATGTGACTGTCATTTAGCCCTGCGTTTCTAAACCGGTTTTTCTCAAATCTCTTGGCATGATGGAGACCCTGTATTTAAGGTGGTCTGATTTGAATTGACTTTGCACCACAATATCGTAAGTTTATTTTTTGACACGAAGAAGCAAAAAAAAAAAAAAATATTAATTCTTATTTTTCATAAAACTGTCTTTAAAGATGTTTCTGTGTGGTTTAAAAGTACAACAGGGTAAACGAGTGTAACTTTGAAAACAGAAGGAAAAAGCAAAAAATAAAAATATATATTAATTCTTATTTTTCATTAAATTAAATTACAATTTTATTTGAAAACGGTAAAATGAGTTAGTTAAAATTGCTTTAAAGCATGGAAATTTTAAAGCAAAATATATTATTTTAAATAAAATAGGCTTTATAAGTAATTTTAAGTAAATTTATTGTATATTTTTAATATATAATTTTTAAATAATATAAATAATAAATAAAAAAACGCTTTTTAGACTTTAACACAATTTAAAAAATAAAAATATTAAATTGAAATGACTTACTAAGCCTATTTTATTGAGCATTTCATAAAGAAGATTTGTAATGTTTACAGTACTTTATTTGTAACTCTTTATAATAAGTTTGTATTTGTTTACATTAGTTAAGTGCATTAGCTAACATGAAGTAACAATATACAAAATATTTGTATCCCCATTTATACATTTTTGATAATGTTGGTTGATCAAGAGCAATATTCACATGAGATAAACTGTGCATAAACTCTCTGTGTTGCTGTAATTGCATATCCAACCCAAGACTTAATATTCCTTTGTTTAAAATGGAATTCACAAAGTCTTTGTTAATATTTTGCCCACAACTGACTCCCACGTTTGTCTGAGACTTGTTGTAACCACAGTTCGAGGGAGAGGCAGAGACAGTCACAAGTGAATTTCTCTCTGCCAGGCCATTATGAGCTCAGTTCGGGAATTTTGCAAATTGTTCACAAAAGGAATCTCAGCTCTAGACTTCAATCCCTAAAATCCCGTGGATTACTTTCCTCCCCTGTAACCCTTCTGTTTTCCTCCTCTTCTGTGTGGATTTCCTTTCCTGATCCCACCGTTCCAGAGAGACGGGCTAAAGTGGAGGTGAGAGACAGAGTGTGACAAGAGGAGGCTGCGAGTGGGTTGATATTGAAACTTTGAGTGTTCTGGCATTTCAGCATGATGACAAATGAAGACAAAGAGCCGGCGTTGAGAGGGGGTGGAGCTTCACTGTTTTCCGAGTGGCAGAACTGGGCACGTGCACTAATCGAATTGTACCACGGTGTACGGGTGTGGGAGGGGCTTCTTCATAGACATGGGAGGGAACTTGTCCAAAGGGGTGTGGCTTCATACTCGGTTGGAGGAGTGGGCAACTTTGCCAGTCAAGATCTAGAACTAGAAAACATGTGCGTCCTAGTTTGGAATAACTCATGTCAAAAGTCATGAGAATACTAAGAAAGCAACACCATAGCATACCAGCTGAGGAAGAAAGAGAGAAAACAGCCACAGATAGAGCGAAAGGCTGGTTTGACAGATGGCCAAGTTTGATAAAATTGTGAAAAGTTCGACTCTCTGTTCAACCACTTCGGTCTTCTTTCGAGTGACACGACCAGACTCTTAGGGAGATGTATTGTGTGTACGAGTAAGATCGGGATAAGATTACATGTCTTTTCAGAGCAGAACATGTGTACAATTTTGCTGGAGGTGGACGCTCTGATGAATGTACGTGTGAGCGTGCACTTTTTCGAGATTTGAAACTGGTGTTTATGGCCACAATCGGTCATTTGAGCCCCATACGCAGGGAACTCTGGAATGTGTCAATGTGTTGAAACATGCATAAATACGCACAGGATGTGATGTTGGGATCGAATGTTGCACAGCAGTGTTTCTTGTCTTAGTTACCCCCACGGTCCAATCAGTAAAGCTCAAGTACCCCTTTGGCATCATCTATAGCATTATTAATGACAGTGCAACCTAGTCTGAACAATAAAGTTTTATTGTTTTGATTTATTAAGCATGCACTGCTCTGGTAGTTTTTTAGATCTGTGTATGGTCTCATGAGCCCATTGAGCGTAAGAAATGTGCATTGCAATCAAATGTATTATTATTTATTCATTTAATTTAAGTATTATTAATGAATGATACATACGTTTCACTATTAAGCTAAAAAGAAAAATCCAAAGTGTTCAAAAGTACTGAACTGCTCTTATACTTGCTTCTAATTGGTCGAAAGTGTTATCTTTAAATAAACCCTCTCAGGGTGATACAAGACCCTCTGCTGTGCATCACCCTGTCTGGGCTTATTTTACAAAACAACCACCTGATTGTGAACCTTTTCATATGTCCCAATGTTATACTTAAACTATCAAATATATGACTCTTTACAATAAGGTTGTATATGATAGGTAAATGCCTTTTCTAACTTAAACTTACAATTAACAAAATAGTTTTTCAGCACTTGTAATGTAATTGTAAGCGACAAATATTGATGTGAGTTCATTTTGCATGAACTAATGTTAACAGATACAGCATTTGATTTAGAAATTGTATTAGTAACGACTAAAACGAACATGAACTTCTGTAAGGTACTTTTGTATATAACATCACTGACTAGAATACTGATTGTGTGTGTTTGTGTCGACGTCTGAGTGTTTCCTGATGGAGCTGCAAGGACTAGTTTTAGTAATCTGAGATGTGTGTGTGCAGACAGAGCTGAAATGAAGTGGTGTTCTGTGTCTCTGTCATCACTGGTAATTTGTCTGCACACACACACACACACACACACACACACACACACACAGAAAAACATGTACCTTATGCTTACACTCAACATATGCACAAACATCCTGTGCTATATGAGCTCATACACCGATATATCAATAAATCAAAACAAGAATACTTTATTGTTCGGACAAGTTTGCACATTTATTGCTCAAGAGACATAAGAGTTCTCAATTATGTTGCTTTTGAGTATTAAGCTTTTTTAACTTTGTCTCAGATGTTTCATCTTCAATTCTTTTGGAGAAATAAACAAAATAGACGGGACAACTTTTGTTGGTCAGTGGTTGCTCTTTTAAAGCTTGGATATTGTTTTGGAGCTCTCAGTTATGTTAAGTTTTAAGATAAATAAGAAATACACAGCTGTTGACGTACAGTATAGAGGTTTTAAATGAATGAGGATTGAATAACAGAATTTGTGACGTAAAAGATCAATGATGTGGTAAGAAATGACTTTGGATTGTCAACCATCTTGGTATTTGATGCGGCTTGTGTCTGTATAATCATTTATTTATATTGCTGTCTTGAAGAAATAATTGAAAGATTTGAGATACGTAATTTGTCTTTTCTATGGGGCCACACACAGGCAAAACAGTGCGGCGAGTCCTGTTTAATATCTTTTAATGCGTAGTGTCTGCTATCTCAGGTCAACATCAGTGAGTCACGCAGCTGTTAAACCTGATTCTACAGTTCGACTGAGATCGACTCATCTGGTGCGGCTCGTCTGGCCTGGAAAGTAAAGATGACATAGAGCCAGCTAAGTGAGATGGATTTCCAGCAGTTCTGGGTCTGTTTGTCATCTGAGTTTTGTCACGTGCGAGGAAGGAGGGAATCGAGAGGGAGAGAGAGAGAGTTAAGAGTCAGACCTGTATGGCGGCGAAAACAAAACTGTCTTTAAAGATGTTTCTGTGTGGTTTAAAAGTACAACAGGGTGAACGAGTGTAACTTTGAAAACAGAAGGAAAAGGAGGGAGGGAGGCAGAGGTGGTGGAGAGTGATGGAGAATAGCTTGAGCTCCAGAGAGAGAGAGAGAGAAATAAAGGGAGGGAGAACAGGATAAGTTGGGGGAAAGTTAGTGGCCCAGTGGGGATTTCTTCTGGAGTTCAACCTCCTTGGCTGGGGAAGGGGAGGGGAGGAGGAACTTGGGTCAGCACTATGAAGTTGGATTAAATGTCCAAGTCAAGTCTTTTTTTTCCCAGAGTGCACAGAACAGTTTCTAACAAAAGATTTTCAGCAGGAGAGAAGAAAAGTTGGTTAGAAAAGTCACTTTCGTTCCACAACTAAAGTATGTGGGAGTTTTGTTACAAGATGCTCAAATCAAATTGCAAAGGACGACAAACAAATATGTCTGTTGTGTTGCTTTATTTT